>NC_142029.1:63157724-63764807 GCF_982192425.1 Myodes glareolus
ACATGGAGACTTCTCATTCTAGCTTAGGCTCTTTTCTGTCCAGCTCTTCTAACTTAAATTAACCTGTTTGTCTTTATCATTTGCCTTGGGGCTTTTTACTTTTCTTTCTTTCTTTCTTTCTTTCTTTCTTTCTTTCTTTCTTTCTTTCTTTCTTTCTTCCTTCCTTCCTTCCTTCCTTCTTTCCTTCCTCCCTCCTTCCCTCCTTCCCTCCCTCCCTTTCTTCTTCTTCCTCCTCCTCTTCTTGTTGTTCTTTTTGTTCTTGTTCGTGTTGTTGGTGGTGGTGGTGGTCTTCGTCGTCGTCTTCTTCTTCTCCTTCTCCTCCTCCTCTTCCTCTTCCTTCTCCTCCTCTTCCTCGTCCTCTTCCTTCTCCTCCTCCTTCTTCTTTTTCTCCCCCTCCTTTTCTGTCCTACTTTTCTGCTTCTTCCGTGTCTATCTGGCGGTTAGCTGGCTGACCCCAGGCATCTCCCTCATTCTCTTGATTCCTCTTCTTTCTTCTTCTTCTTTGCCTAGATTTCTCCTCCTACTTATTCTCTCTGCCCACCAGCCCGACCTAACCATTTCCTGCCTAGCTATTGGCCATTCAGCTTTTTATTAGATCAATCAGATGCCTTAGGTAGATAAAGTGAAACAAATGCGGCACATCTTTACATAATTAAACAAATGCAGCACTAAAAAAATGTAACACATCTTTACATCGTTAACAAAGGCAACAGAAACAAATGCAACACTCCTTTACACAATTAAAGTAATATTCCATGGCATAAATAAATACAGCACATCTTTGTTTAGTTAAAATAATATTCCACATCTTTTTTTAATGGCAACTGGAGTTCAAGGCCGAGAGTGGTAGAAAGTCTTTGGTGCCCTGTGTGTTAAGGGAAGAGGAATAAGACCTGACTGACAAGCAGTGGATTTACACAAAAACTCCCTTACATAGAAGATGGCTGTTTCTCCCTAGATTTTAATGTTATCATTGACCTTTGAGGAATAATATAACACTTTGAAAGACAGGCTTTAAATGGAGGAGTGATGGTGTGTGCCTTAAGAGTTCAAAGCCAGCCTGCTCTACAGAGCAAGTTCCAGGCCAGTCAAGGCTACACAGAGAAACCCTGTCTTGAAAAATCAACCAACCAATCAACCAGTCAAACAAACAAAGAAATAAAAGGACTTAGTTAAATCATCATCATCATCAACAACGACAACAACAAACCCAGGCTTTAAAAAATGGAATAGCTGGAGTGGTGCCATGTTCGTGTAATCCCAACACGCGGGAGGCAGCGACAGGACGATTGCACTGCAGGTTTAAGGCATATAAAGGATACATAGCCTGAGTTACCGTGTGTGTGTGTGTGTGTGTGTGTGTGTGAGAGAGAGAGAGAGAGAGAGAGAGAGAGAGAGAGAGAGAGACTGTGCCCCACTCTCCAAAACAAAGCAAGACAAAATGAACACAGAACACCCACTCCAAACTAAAACAAACAAATGAGCTAAGGAAAATGTCCTCATTTCTTATCTGTGATGATCTTTGGAAAGCACATGAGACCTTTCTCAGATCCCCGAGGTATCTAAGGTATAGGGAGGGATATGTTAAACACCGAGAAATCTTGGAATAAATGACTTCTTTAACTTTATCTAGACACAGTGCTTCCAGAATGGGTTTTAAACCAAAGACTCTCATCAATTTGGGGGTAATAATTATTGACATATCATTTTTTAAAGTTTTAAATAAAAATTTAGGTCTCACTATGTAGCACAGGCTGGCCTCCAACATGCAATTTCTCTGCATTCCTTGCACCGAGATCTCAGGTGTGGGCTGCCACTGCTACCTATTATATAATTTATTAATTTACTGTATCGTTTAGTCAGATGTGTTTGGGAAATAGTGGGTGTCTCCAGTGGCAGGAAAATGGGTGACAACCGCAGTGACTCCCCTTCTTTCCTGTCATATCTGGGTTTTGTCTGAATGGCCAAGGCCCTGCCAGTGGCCTCTATCCTGTAAGAGGCAAAGGCGGCTGGAGTATTCACAGGGAAAGGTCAGAGGAAATTTCTGAAGAAACCCTCCTCCTTCATCCTGCCTCTCTTAGAACACTTAGAGTCGAACACGGGGTCTATTCTGAGTCTCCACGTGCCCCAGTGATGCCTTGTGTAGCAGTCACATCCGTGTGTCACAGGCTTTTCATTGTTCATCTCCAATTTTAAGAGATTGTTTAAAAACGACACAGACAAGAGTGGGTGGGATCGATGCTAATTCTTTTGCAGCTAACCCCATAGGTGTTTGTGAGAACTGCCTTCAGACCTTTTCTAAGGCATCTGTTCCTTCCATGTCCCTCCCTCTTGAGAATGAGGAGGCTAAAGCTTGGGGAAAGCCCCAGATAGGCAGCTGTAGCTTCCTGGGGATGGATGGAGTAACATTGTTAGTAGCCTGTGAGTCACCACACTCCAGCGTCTTAGCTCATCTCCATCTGCCACGGGGCCACAGTCACCGTTTCCTTGAAGCAACATCTGGACTGACTACTTAAAAGTATCAGTGGATGACAAGGAGGCTGAGGAATGGGCCAGAATTCCCCAAGCTTCAGTCAGGAGGTCAACTTGCCTTGCTTTAGGTCCAAACCTGGTGAGGGTTGGATTAAGGGACCCTGGGACGACCAGCTTGGGTGAAGGGACAGTGAGATGGGTGGAGAGTTCTGGGGTGAGTTTGACACCAGGACTCTACCGTCCATTCTGCTTCTTGATTTGGAAGTCTTCCAGTGTCTGGATGGACTGAGCCCCCGGTAATCACTTTCCCTGCATGCCCACTTTGATCTAAAGTCAACCCCTGGCATAGGTACTATGGTTGTGTTATACTGTGTTATAGCTATTGAAACTGAGGAGAGATAGTCACCTGCCGAAGGTCACACATGGAGGGATTCTCACTCAGATCTGATTGTCCTTGGACCCCCATTCTGAACCACCCACCAGTCTGCCAAGTTCATGGTTCGTGAGCATAAAAAGACTTGTATCAGACACCCTTCATCTCTGCTAGAGTTGTGATTGATATGATGGGTGTGATGTTTCATTCTCCTAGTACAGAAAAGGAAACTGAGGTACAGAGCTGCTGAGGCACTGGGAAATCCTGTGATGGGGATGGTAGAAGTCTCTGGTCCATAGCTTCTCCAAGTCCAGGCTCTTTGAAGACTCATGCTACTCATTAAATGCTACCATTCTCCAGCCCCAGCTTCTTCTCTAGCCCCAGCTTCTTCTCCAGCCCCAGCTTCTTCTCCAGTCCCAACTTCTTCTCCAGCTCCAGCTTCCTCCTCCAGCCCTAACGTGTGTGTCATCAGGACTTAGGTGAGTATGAAATAGTGTCAGAACGCTATTCATTAGGGAGAGCATGTCACAAAACCCATGTTGCTATGGCTTCTAAAGACAAGGCTCCCGCTGTGACCTTCCCAAGACCCAAATCCACCATCTTAGTTTGAAATGTGGTTGTTCACTGGCCTGTTTCTTAATGCCTCTCCCTGTGAATAACAAATTGGATGTAATAAAACTTTGTCAAAACTGTGTGTTGTCTAAATAGCTCAGCCAGTTTTTATGGTGTGATCACTTGTGGGCTGAATATATATGCAAATGGAAGAGGAAGAGAGACAAGAGTGGGTGTGTGTGCGGGTGCTGGGTGAGGGAGAGAGAGCAGAGCACGGCAGATCTTTGCATCAAGAGCCATGGGTAGAAAACAATAGTACAAATGTGTGTGTGTGTGTGTGTGTGTGTGTGTGTGTATCCTGTGTGTGTGGGTATGGGCATCCTTACAAGCAAGTATGGAAGGTAGAGGATTGATGTTGGGCAACCTCTATCTCTGGCTACCTTACTTTTGAAGACAGCATCTCTGCTGAACCTGGAGTTTAACAACTGGCTAGGCTAGCTTGTCAGTGAGCTCCTAGGATACTCCTGGCTCAGGCTTCCAGCAACAAGATTTTAAGTACACTGTGGCACAAATGGGTGCCAGGCATCTAAACTGAGCTCCACATGTTTTCTCGGCAAGCACTTTACCCCCTGAGCCATCTCCACAGCTTCTGAAGAGTTCATTTTAAGAAGTTCTTTGTGGGCTAGAGAGATGGCTTGGGTCTTTAGAGCACACATACTGCTCTTCTAGAGAAGCCAAGCTCGATTCTCAGCACCCCGCATCCATCTCTGCTGCTCACAATGGCCTGTAGTTCTAGCTATATTTATCCTGACACACTGTGGCCCAGCAGGCACTCAACTTGCCACCGAATTTTATCTGTACACACCAGAATGTTTTTTAATGCCATGATATAATATTTGACTTAAAATCACCCATTAGACCTGTGCTCATGGATTGTAAAAATAAATCTTAAAAACATCCACTACTGTGTAAAGTAGTCTACAGATTCCAGTGCAGTTCCTGTCACAATCCCAGTGACATTCTTTGTAAAAACAGAAAAAAATTATATAGTTTGTTGAAGTCATAAAAGACTCCTGAACAGCTGTTCAATCTTAAGAAAAAGGAAAAATCTAGAAGCGTTATACTACCTAACTTTAATATATGCTTCAGTGTATATTAAATATGTTCCATGTTGGTGGAACTGACACAGAACAAACACATAGACTAATAGATTATAATATAGGGCCCAGAAATAAATCCTTGCATTCATAGACAACTAGTTTTCCAGAATGATATCCAGAACACAGAATGGGAAAAGGATCGTTTCTTTAATAGATGGTTCTAAAAAAAACCTGGATATTCATGGAAGGTGGGGAGTGGTGATGGTGGTGGGCTTCACTCATTGGTTAAAACAGTCAACTCCTATTAGATCAAACAGCTAATGGTAAGAATTAGACTCTGAAATCACTAGAGGAAACCGTCTGGGAACTGCTGATGTGATAGCTGTCTGGCATCAGAAGGTCTCTGGACGACAGCTATTGCTAATCATGAAGACACAAACCAAAACCTCAAACAGATCATCACGTCATACTAGTTACTTCGGCTCTTTTCAAAAAGACAAAAGATGCCTGTAAAGATGTAAAGGGGAATTAAATGTGATGTGCACACCTTTAATCCCAGCATTCTGGGAGGCAGAAGCAGGTGGACCTCTGTGTTCTAGTGTGGGATTCATCCCGAGGTCTGCATCACCACGCGGTTTGGACCGCGACTCCATACCTTTTATGAGCTGGACAAGGGCCTAGGGGTTAAACACAGACACACACACATAGAGAGTCCGGGTCATTCGCCAAGAGGTGAATGCCCAATTTATTTAGTTTCCGCCAGGTTAAATACTCTTTCCCCAGAAGAGAAGGACCCCCTCCCAGCTAGGAGTGAGATCACAGTGTTGAGAGCCTGGTGCCGAGTGGATGGTACTTCCAGGCAGGGGGTACTGGGTTGGGAGCTGTGACAGACAGTTAAGAGAAGAGTTAGGCGCCATGAGAACCCTCCTTTGCAGGTGAAATTACCATGCCAAAGAAGAAACAAGGCTCTATGCTAATCCCCCAGGCTGGTAGAAGAGAGCAGAAAATTTAACAGGAAGCTAAGCTGGTTTAGCGTAAACAGTTCTTGCATCCTGTGCTTTGGCCTCTAGGAGCAAGGGGAAGACCCTGGGATCCAACATTCAGTCTGGGCTCTGGGATTCAACAATCTCACTACTGGGTGTAAAAGAAGTGAAATCCTCATGTTTAAAGGGGCCTCTGCATTGCCAAGTTATTGGAAATTATAGTAGCCAAGATATGAAAGAACCCAAATATCTATAGCAGAAGCATGGTTAAAGGAAATATGATATATCTCTGTGTACATATCACGATATACAGTTCCACCTTAAGCAGGAAGCCCTGTCATTTTGGTAACTTGGATGATCTTGAAAAGCATTATGCTGGATGAAGTAAACTTCCATGGAAAAGTAATTCATGATCCTGTTCGTGTGAGGGATCTAAAATATGTTCTTCATGTAGACTTTGAGACTGCCACAATGATGTCAGAGGTCAGGAAGGGAAGAGGGTGAGGTGGGGTGGTCCATAGGTACAGCAGTGCAGTCAGGAAGGGTAGAGATGAGGTGGGGTTGTCCATAGGTACAGCGGCACAGTCAGAAAGGAGTTTTGTCAGCACTGCGTTGCAGACTGTAGCTAATGACAACGCGTGGTATATCTCACACAGCTTGAGGAAAGGACTCGAGTGCCCTGTAATGGAGACCGGTTACTGCTGTTGCAGGCTCTCCCCACTCGGATTTATTGGTCTGTAATGTGTACATGTATCAGAACACAAAGGCTTCAGTCCACAGCCCAGAAATATGTACAAATCCAGCGGTGAAATAAATTATGGGGGTTCCTAATTGACTGACATTAAGTAATGGATACTTGGGAGTTTGTCACAATACTCTTTAACTTTGTATTGTTTTAAATTCTCCATATTAGTTTTTTAAGATTTTTTTCTTATAGCCTAAGAGCGCCATCTATGGGCCATTGGTGAAGATTATCCTTTAGGAAAAGACTTCCGGTTCCTCCCTCAGAGTGACTTAAAGTGAGCCTGGAAATTCATTGGCTTTGGAAATCAAAGCCTTTGGCAACTGTCGAACCTCCTCTGCGTTTGGAACCAGAGGCTGGGAATAATATGAAAATGAGCTTTTGATATCTTACTCGTTGACTCAGAGCTGACCGTCGTCAGTGTTCACTGTGTGCTCGCGAATAAAAGAGCAAGTGGTTTTCTAAAAGAGATTTTTTTCCTGAAAGAGTCAGATTGCAAGCTTCATGGACTCTGATTAGTATGATTTAAGAGTTTTAGTATGATTTAAGAGTTCAGACATATTTGTCCGTAGAAACAAATAGTACATGTTAGATGTTTTTGAAAGAACTTATCAAATAAACCATTTAGAGGGCTCTAAACACGTTAGGAACTGGAGAAATGGCTCAGTGGTTGAGTGCTTGCTGTGTAATCATGGGAACAGAGTTCCTATCTCAGCACCCATGTGACCAACAAAGACTTGTGAGTCTACCTCCAAGGGAACAGGTAGTTTCTGCCAGCCTTCACACCTGCCCAGGTGCTTACACCTGCCCAGGTATTCACACCTGCACAGGTATTCACACCTGCACAGGCTTGTGCACTTGTACCTATGTGTTTATACACCCACACAGACACTCATACAGACACATATATACACAGGCATATACATATAAATAAATAGATATTTCTAAAAGCATTTTAATACAGACGCATATATACACAGGAATACACATATAAAGAAATGCTTCTAAAAGCATTCTAATCATAACTTCTATCGCTGGAAAAACAATTCCATGAACTTCCTGCCACACTAACACATCTATGTTTCTTAGGTTCCCTAGAATCTGCAGCCGTGACAGTTTTCTGTAGCTCAGAGGTTCGGGTTTAGACTTTCATTGCACAACCATTTCTCACATATTTGATCTTCTTCTACCCGAGCAACCATCTACAGATCCAACACCATTTTAAGCAGGAGACAGAAATGACTGGCATTAAATGTCTGCCTTCTCTTGCTTTCTACCTTTTCCCATTTAATCCTCATAGACACTGCTATAACATTTGCACTTAGATTAACTTCTAGCCCAGCTCTAAGCAAAGGCTGGTGGTTTAAACAAGAGAACTGTGTGTCCTCATAGTTCTAGAGGCAGCTGCCTTTCCTTCTGATGCTAGAATGACTGTTTTCTCCATGTATCTTCATCTACTGTGCCTCCATCCTTGGGGGTTGGGCCCTAATACCATGACATCATCTAATCTAATCTTAATTACCTTCTTAAATGCCACATTTCAAGGTACCGAGGGTAGGGATTTCAGCATAAGCATTTGGGATAGAGGGTACAATTTATCCCTTACTATTTTCCATCTCCCTTTTGCCCATGATAAAGTAAAAATCTGGAGTCTTTTAGTAACTTCCCCAAATCTCTCAACTTCTGGATTTGAGTCTGTTCCTGTTGCCTGCCTACATGGAGGTCTAGTATCCTGTTACCCTTTGGTTATGCTAAGACACACTTGCCCTCTGTGGTGATTTGAATGGGAATAGACTCTATAAGTGCATTTATTTGAATGCCTGATCCCTAGTTAGTAAAACTGTTCGGGAAAGACTAGGTGGTGTGGCCTTGTTGGAGAAGGTGCATCAGGAAAGGTGGGTTTTGATGTTTGAAAAGTCCATGCTACTCCCAATTAGTTATTTCTCTCTGTCTTTTGTTTGTAGATTGGGATGTAAGCTCTTAGCCATTGCTCCTACACCTTGCCTGTCTGCCTGCCACCATGTTCCCTGCCATGATGGTCATGGGCTCTACAATACTCTAGAAACATGAGTCTTAAATGAAACATTTTCTAAGTTACCATGGTCATGATGTCTCTTCACAGCAATAGAAAAATCAATAAGACAGCTGACTCCAACTTCTTGACAGACCCACCAACCCTCCCTCAGCTCACCTGTCCTTTGCTGGTTTTGAGGACACCAAACACTTTCTATTTCTTTTTCTTCCCATGTCAATGTTAATCTTAACCGATTGCATTAACTCAGTAGTAGGTGGTGGTTCTGACCTCTCATTGCTCTGGAGAAAATGACACAGGCTGTCATAAACTCAAGGGGTGAGTCCTTTCTGCCCCTGTTTCCCATCCTTGGATAACCATTAGTAGCTAGTGCTTCAGGACCTTCAAGCCTTCTTATTTCCTACTTTCGACCTATATACGATCCATTCACAAGCCTTCCCCTTGTTCCTTAGCTCTCCCCATCATCTTTGATCTATTCTGCAGCAAGATATCTGGAGTTGATTGCTTCCTTAGGGTGAAAGACTAGAGTTATGACTTGCTACACCCTAAAGCATCTCCCACGTGGCAATTTACATTAGTGGGGAACCCCAAGTTGGTATATCCCATCTCATTATTGGTGTGCTTGGTATAGGAAATGCTTTGCTACTATAAGTAATACCATGAATCATGAAGCTTCCTGTTCAAGAGGGCAGATAGAGCTAACACATTTACCCATGCTCCTTTCCAATTCCTTTGAGTGAATAAATACATAATTGAGTATATTAATAGCATATTTCTATTTTCATATAAATACTTGAATAGTTGTAATGAGTCTGGAGGATAAGTAGTGATGTCTATATTTTAGTGTCTACAGGAGTCTAGGTCTCAGGGAGCACAGCCAGTTTCCCCAGACTCTCTTGGTAGAAGAGATAGTGCATCAACCTGGTATCCGAGTTGCCTCATCCAACACTGGGGTTTATTGAAATTATTTTGTTGTGCAAGTCGAATCATCTAATTAGACAGGCCTGGTTTCTAATTACCTTGAATTGTTTCTATGGTGAAGCGATTGCACATCACATTTAAAATCCAGGTCTGTTTCATTTGCATTCATCCCATCTGTCATGTAGGATGCATCTGAGTGTACTATCCCATTCTGGAACACAGGCCAGATGTCTGAATTTGCCAGTGTGTCTGGATGGGACCACGGCTTCATCGAACTGACTGTTCCTTGTTACATTCAGCACTGTGAAAGTATCAGGATTTTGGTTTGGAATCCAAACAATAATTCATCTTTCTTTAATAAAAGCTCAGCCTATAGCTTAGGCTTGTCCTACTAGCTCATTTTTTATTGATTTTATTGAGCTATACATCTTTCTATGCTCCCCTCTCATCCTCTCTCCTCCCCTTTAACCCTCTCCCATGGTCCCCATGTTCCCAATTTACTCAGGAGATCTTGTCTTTTTTCTACTTCCCATGTAGATTAGATCCCCATATGTCTCTCTTAGGGTCCTCATTGTTGTCTAGGTTCTCTGGGATTGTGATTTGTAGGCTAGTTTTCTTTTATTTATGTCTAAAAACCACTTATGAGTGAGTAGATATGATATTTGTCTTTCTGGATCTGGGTTACCTCACTCAATATGATGTTTTCTAGCTCCATTCACTTGCCTTGCAAATTTCAAAATGTCATTATTGTTTTCTTCTGCGTAGTACTTCATTGTGTAAATGTACCACATTTTCCTTATCCATTCTTTGGTTGAAAGGCATTTTTGTTGTTTCCAGGTTCTGGCTATGACAAACAATGCCACTATGAACATAGTTGAGCACATGTCCTTGTGACATGATTGAGCATCCTTTGGGGTACATAACCAAAAGTAATATTACTGGGTCTTGAGGAAGGTTGTTTCCTAATTTTCTGAGAAATTGCCATACTAATATACAAAGGGGCTGTACCAGTTTTCACTCCCACCAGCAATGGAGAAGTGTTCCCTTTACCCCACAACCTTTCCAGCATAAGTTGTCATCAGTGTTTTGATCTTGGCCATTCTTACAGTATAAGATGGAATTTCAGTGTTGTTTTGATTTGCATTTCTTTTGATGGCCTAAGGATGTTGAGCATTTCCTTAAGTGTCTTTTAGCCATTTTAGATTCCTCTGTTGAGTGTTCTCTGTTTAAGTCTGTACTCCATTTTTTTATTGGATTATTTATTCTTTTGATGACCAATTTCTTGAGTTCTTTGTATATTTTGAAGATCAGTCCTCTGTCTGATGTGGGGTTGCTGAAGATCTTTTTCCATTCTATAGGCTGTCGTTTTGTCTTGTTGACCATGTCCTTTGCTTTACAGAAGCTTTTTAGTTTCAGGAGGCCCCATTTATTAATTGTTTCTCTCAGTGTCTGTGCTTTTGGGGTTATATTTAGGAGGTGATCTCCTGTGCCAATGCATTCAAGTGTACTTCCCACTTTCTCTTCTATAAGGTTCAGTGTGGATGGCTTTATGTTGAGGTCTTTGATCCATTTGGACTTGAGTTTTGTGTATGGTGATAGATATGGATCTATTTTCATCCTTCTGCATGTTGATATCGTTATGCCAGCACCATTTGTTGGCTATGCGTCTTTCTTTCATTTTATATTTTTTTTCTTCTTTGTCAAAAATCAGGTATTTGTAGGTATGTGGATTAATATCTGGGTCTTTGATTGGTCCTCCTCTCTGTTTTTATGCCAATACCAGGCTATTTTCAGTACTGTAGCTCTGTAATAGAGTTTGAAGTCAGGGATTGTGATGCTTCCAGAAGTTCTTTTATTGTACAGGATTGTTTTGGCTATCCTGGGTTTTTTGCTTTTTCATATGAAGTTGAGTACTGTTATTTCGATGTCTGTAAAGAATTTTGCTGGGATTTTGATGGGCATTGCATTGAATCTGTAGATTGCTTTTGATAAGACTGCCATTTTTTTTTTTTTTTACTATGTTAACTCTACCTACCCAAGAGCAAGGGAGATCTTTCCACTTTCTGGTGTCTTCTTCAATTTCTTTCTTCAAAAATTTGAAGTTCTTGTCATACAAGTCTTCCACTTGTTTGGTTAGAGTTACTCTGAGATATTTTATGCTATTTGTGGCTATTGTGAAGGATAATGTTTCTCTGATTTCTTTCTCAGCCCGTTTAACATCTGTGTAAAGGAGGGCTATTGATTTTTTTTGAGTTAATTTTATATCCTACTACATTACTAAAAATGTTTATGAGTTGTAGAAGTTCCTTTGTAGAATTTTTGGGGTCGCTTATGTAAACTATCATATCATCAGCAAACAGTAAGAGTTTGACTTTTTGCGATTTGCATCCCCTTGATCTCCTTTTGTTATCTTGTTGCTCAAGCTAGACCCTCAAGAACTATAGTAAATAGATATGGAGAGAGTGGATAACTTTGTCTTGTTCCTCATTTCAGTAGGATCACTGTGAGTTTCTCTCCATTTAGTTTGATGTTGGCTGTTGGCTTTCTGTATATTGCCTTTATCATGTTCCTTGTATCCCTGCTCTCTCCAAGACCTTTATCATGAAAGGATGTTGTATTTTGTTGCAAGTTTTTTTTTTTATCATCTAATGAGATGATCATGTGGTTTTTATTTTTCAGTTTGTTTATATGGTGGATTACGTTGACAGATTTTCATATGCTGAACCATCCTTGCATCTCTGGGATGAAGCCAACTTGATCATAGGTCAAAACAAATGAAAGCCCAGTGCTAACTCTGAGAATCTGAAAGTCGTCAAGTAGGGTACCCTGCAGCTGATGTCTAAAAGGTGGGACTATACTGATAACTAAAGTAACCTTTTTTTCTTTATTTGCCCTTTTTTGTGGAGTATTTCTTACATGCTTTTATCTTTATTATAATTTGTTATCTTACTACATGAATATATATTTTCCTTGCTATTCTTTGGTTGAATTCTCTCAATGTTTTGTTCTCTGAATATGTATAGAGAAACATTTTAAACACATGCACACATTATATAATAACACTACACAAGCACACACACACACAAACACCTGTGTATGTTCAGAATTATATTAAGCATCCTTTGTTATAAGGTATCTCCCTCCCTGTAACACATAAAGGGTGCCATATTTTCCAAGACAGGTCTTAAGTATATAAGTTACAGTAAAAGATGAGGCCATGTGAATGCTGAATTCCTGTTACAAATGTCCTTGAATTCTACCCATTTTCTTAATATGCAGTTTGCCAGTTCCATATGGCGTATTGAATCTATGTTGCTGGTTGACTGAGTGGTATCAGCATGGCCTATTGAAGCATGAAGTGAGTGTCTGAATCTGGGAGGCCAGCTGGATAAACAAAGATGAGCAGGATTTGGTGTAGGACAAGCCCTCTGGGTTTCCTCAAACTGCTTACCTTTGGGTTCTTTATAAAACTTCTCAAGTTAGGGAACAAATGATGTGAAAATGTCTTTAAGCTACTATCCCTCTCTACTATTCTGTCCAGGCTGCAGTGGGCAGGAGTTGGTATTTTTCCATATGAGCCCTGTTTACCCACCGCCTCCCTGGAGGCATCTTCCAGGGACTGGAAAGGTGTATTTTAATACTCAGTTGCATTCTTACACCCCTTGATCCTATTTCTCATTATCCATTATGGGTCAGAGATGCTTATTGAAAGGGGACATGAGGGCTGAAGAGAGCAGCTATGTAGGGATCCAGGTGAAAGCAGTCCCCGTGGTTGCAAAACGTTTAAAAGAAAGGATGAAAAGGCTCCAGGATTTTTTGCTATCATCATGCGCCAGTAATTCTAAACAGCTATTCCTAACTCCGCTCCATTCCTTCACTGACCACACCCATTCTTTCTCCTTCTGGTGTAGGAGTTCACCACCGGGGACCACAGGGCTCTGTGCACAGTGAAGACAGCAGCAGCTTGCTGTGTCGGTTCCTCCCGGACGAGAGCATTACATCAGCACACACCAGCCTGCTGTCCATAGGGGGTCCTGTGTCCCCGCATGGCTTTTTACTTTTTGTTGTTGTTGTTCTGAGATAGGGTTTCTCTGTGTAATGTTCCTGACTGTCCTGGAACTTTCTTTATAGACCAGGCTGGCCTTGAACTCACAGAGATCTGCCTGTTTCTGCCTCTTGAGTAAGGCATGTGCCACCACTGCCAACCAGTTTTTTGTTTTTAAACAATCAAAATTAAACAATGTTAAAATTAGCATTGTAAGAGATTTTTACTTTTCCCTCTGTATAAGTAGAGATCACCAGACTGAACGGTGCAGACACAATATTTCTGTAATTCAAGAAAATTCTATTAGTGCGCTTTAGATTCTATTAACATTCATTTCATAAAAGGAATACATTGGCATCATTGCTTAGCTATGACATATACATGAAAAACACTGTGTGTGTGTGTGTGTGTGTGTGTGTGTACACATTTCTAAGAATTAATAGTGGCAGAATAAATCTTAAGTAATGAATATCTACTCATAGAAATCCGAGATGTCCATTCGACATACATGTTGCTGAATGCCCTCTGCCAACATGTTGGAGATTGCAAAGTAATCCATTGGATACCTGCCTTGGATTCTAGGTGTTTATTATGAGAGAACAGACAGGGAGGCAAATGCCACATTGTGGTGTAATTACTGAAGTGTGGAGCCAACACAGAGAGGTACATCAAGCTGCTTCCACCTGGAAGGTGACGGGTGGCATTGGAAGCACGTGCAGGGGAAGGCAGTGTGGTCGTGTGACTGGAGAATAAGTCACCAGAATACTTCTTGGTAATTTCTTTCTCAAGGGATAAAATGAATATGTATAGAACATTTTAGTTTTGACTTCCAGGAAAATCTGCTTTCAGAGCAAATGGCAAATGGAGTCCAGAAATTGGTCATTATATGTGGAAAGTGGCCGGCTGACTCTGTTAAGAATGCCGAACAAAAGAATTGCTTGAGTTCTGAGGTTTATTTGATTTGCAATGTGATTTTAGTAGTGATAATCTGCTTAGTTCTGCAAACTGGGGCCAAGGCTAGTGCTTGTCTAGCCTTAGCGTCAAATGAAATGCTGAGCAGTGACCGGGTAGAAATCAAAGTCTTCATTGTAACCAATTAGCATTCTCTCAAAGACCTCTTTCAAGTTCCCCAGGAATGCTTCCCATTGGAGGGGAAGAATGAAGGGAGCATGGGGCTTAACCCAACGATGGCCTAGGCTACTGCTGAGACTGTGGCAGTTCATGCACACGCGCTGGAGTCGACTGAGTGAGTCTGGCCCACACTCCTCTGTGGAGCCAGGAAAGGCAGGAGACAGGAACATTTAAGGGGCTCTACCTCCCACAGCCAGTGCTCAGAGCCAGTTGGCAAAAATGGCCCACGAGCCAAGGAGCCTATATGGTTTAAATCTTTTTTATGTTAAAACTTTTAACAGAGTTTAGGATTCATGAATTCTTCTAATTTTGTAACTGCAAGATTTAAAATGAAAAAAGCAGAGGCAATAAAAATCAGCAAGGCTATATCCACCTAAGCTTATGAACATGGTGGTCTCAGAGCCGTTGAAATGGTGGGCTCCTAGGAACCTGAGCTAAATTTGTCAGTTGATCATGGTCTATGGCAGGACCACTGAATGTGGCCTGTGCCCTGCCCAGGCACAGCAGGCAATGAGGGACCAACCTCCTGGTCCCAAGTACCTGAGTGGGACCCCAAACAGCAGAGGGAGCATGGCTTGTGCCCCACTGCATGGCCCAACTTCAGCTGCGAGCCCAGATCCTGGTTCCCAGTCTGACAGCTAAGCTATAAAAATGTAACCTCAGAGGACTGCATCCCCAGGCCCAGACAGGTGTCTGTGAAAATGTAAATGTGAAAGTTTAAGCCTGCCAGCTAGACAGACTTGCAGTTTAGATCAGAAAAAAAGACATAGCATGTAACATGAGGACTGGGCTTGTTGGGGTTTCTGTCCTGCCCAGTTCCCTCAGCTGGTAAGCCCCAAAGAAAATCACACAGAGGTCTATATTAATGATAAACTGATTGGCCCATTAGCTTAGGCTTCTTATTAGCTCTTATAACTTATATTAACCCATTATTCTTATTTATGTTAGCCACATGACTCAGTACCTTTTTCAGTGGGGCAGGTCACATCTTACTTCTTCCGTGGTCTGGAGAGGACTGGGAGGAACAGGCTTCCTCCTTCCCAGAATTCTCCTGTTCTCATTGCCCCACCTTTACTTCCTGTCTGGTTGACCCACCTGTACTTCCTGCCTGGTCACTCAGCATTTATTTAAAACATGATTGACAGAATACAGACAATTCTCCTGCACCAATAGCATGCATGATTAGAATGCATATACCGAAGACAGGTAAGTCTGGAAAACAGGAACGTGTTCACTTAAGGTAGCCACGATCACCTGTTCTGTTGCAGAAGCACAGACTTATAACATGAGGGGCCAGCTTGTTGGGGTATCTGTCCCGCCCAGTACCCCACAACCGGCAAGCCACAAAGAAAATCACACACAGGGCTCCATAAAGTTATAAACTGATTGGCCCATTAGGTCAGGCTACTTATTAGTCTTATAACTTATGTTACCCCATTATCCTTATCTACGTTAGCTACACGGCTCAGTACCTTTTCCAGCGGGGCAGCTTACATCTTTCCTCTCCGGTGGTCTACGCAGGAGTGACAGAGGGAGCTTCCTGTGTCTCAGAATACTCCCAGTCTCTTTGCTCCACCCCTACTTCCTGTCTGGCTTTCCCGCCTATACTGCCTGCCTGGCCAATCAACGTTTTATTAAAATATGATTGACAGAATACAGACAATTCTCCCACACCACAGACTTTAATAAATTAGTAAAAAGGGAAGAATTGTGGAGGCCCAAAAATGTGAGCCTATTTCCACTGTGTCTGAAGGTCAGAGAGTTTGAGTTTGCTCAAAATTGCTGACAACATCCAGGGCTACATGCCTGATCCAAAGGAACTTGGTACTTTTGACATTAAGATGGCTCATACAGGTAGATCCACTCCACCCTGACAGAGGTCAAGAAGCAAGCATACTTCTGCTCCTTCCTTTGTAACAGGAGGCTTGACCTAGGGAATGGCTGCCTTCAGTATATTTGGTCTAGGGTGGGTTTACTGCCTAAACAACAGGATGTAATGAATGGATTAATGGCTTGATGACTCAAAAGTATTGAAGCAATTAACTGTTTGAGTTGTCATTTGTTTCATGTTAAGAAGTCTTTTGTTGCCTTCATCTTCCTTTTGTGTTAGGGTATAAAAGTGTATAGAAAATTAAATGTGGGATTTCAGTATTCATGAAAACTCCCTCCCGGTATTATCCTATGTTTTTGTTTTATTATTTTACTCATGTCTTCATATTCTTTACTAACATTTCTGAGCCTTGTGCCCCATCCTGGTAAGTGTTATTTTTGTTGTGGCTGGTCCCCGACACATGTCAGTGTCTTTAATTCATTTTTATGGATCTGCCCCCAAATGTCCGAAATGAAGACCACTCTGGGGGTCTTCATGAGAGGGGCTCCTAATGACTAGAGAAGGGCATGAGAGAATAGACTGGGCTTGGTATTCTGAATCCCGAGGAAAACATCAAGTGTTTCTGTGCTTCTTGGAAAAGAGACAGTGTGCAGTGGGTAGTGAGTGAGGTATTTTGGCCCTCTGGGTTTCCTTATGTTTGATCTTGATTGGCTCTATAGCTCCATTTAATTTACTGGTTGAGTCATTACATAAGTAATGTTTAGACCTATGGGAAGCTAGAAAAGGCTTGTGGGAAGACACGAAATCATCCAGAGAGTTCTAAAGAGGAGTGGACCACACAGAGCTCTGCAGAAGTCTTCTGGGAAGGAGGACTGGATAATGAGCCCCAGGAGAGAATTAAAAAGTCAGAATGCCCGGCAAATGCTGAAAATCTCACTAAATATAATCACTATTGCCCTGTGAGGGAATTCTGTCTTCTTCATTTACCAGGGAATGATAGGTCTGAGTGCTTGCCTTCTGACAGGATGGTAGCTCTCCGCTTAGCCCCAGGAAGTGAAGACATTGCTGTCCATCCAGGCAGTATTCTTTGAGTTTCTAGCTTGAAGAAATACTAATCATAGAGCAGAGCAAAATGTCTCAATAGGCACTGTGTAGGACTCTAAAGATACTCTCATCAGGAAATGGTCCAAGTGTGGCCTCTGGACCACAAACAACAGCAGCATCTTAGAAACTGTGAGAGATGCAAATTCTGGACTTTCCTGGAATCTTAGCCGTGCTGCCAGAGCAACCACCACCACCATCACCAATCACCATCACTGCCACCATCGCCACCACCGCCACCACCACCACTACCACCAATCACCATCACTGCCACCATCGCCACCACCGCCACCACCACCACCATCACCAATCACCATCACTGCCACCATCGCCACCACCACTGCCACCACCACCACCACCAACCACCATCACTGCCACCATCGCCACCACCACCGCCACCACCACCACCACAAGCTTCCCTCATAGTTCTGTAGTTCTGCTGCCCCTGAGAGCCCACAAATATACAGTTTGGGAAATTTGTGGAAGCACATCTCCCTTCCCACTTGAAGGAATATTCAGAAAACGGAACAAATTCAATTTCTTTTCTGCCTTTACCCACCGTAACAGCATATAATGTAGAATGAAAATCAGAACTTTTGACCCGCTCCACTCCTCTGAGACAGGGTATGCAGCCCTGGCTGGCCTGGAATTCACTATGCACATAGAGAGGCCTAGAATTCACAGACGTCCATCTGCCTGTCTCTGTCTCCCAAGTGCTTAAAGCATGTGCCACCATGTCAAGCTGCTTTTAGTTTTTTTTTTCTTCCTGAGATAGTCTCACTGTGTAGCCCAGGCTGCCCTTGATCCCGACTCTGCCTCCCAATTACACTAGAATTACAGGTGTGTGTCATCAGGCCTGGTAAAAATATTTCCATTAGGCTAGAGGATGTTGAGTGCATTGTTAAGCTACAGAAGACACACAAATACCAAGGTACGACTGTAAGAGGTGGTGGCATACTCCTACAATCCTAGTACTAGGGAGGATGAGGCAGGAGGATCGCATGCTTCAAGCCAGCCTGGGCTACATAATGAGACCTCGTTTCAAAAAGTGTCTTCCAGGATGCACAGGCATCTTGGTGAACTCAGGATGGAATATGAAAACAGATTGGATGGGTAAAAGTTTGCTCTTTTGTCTACAATGGTGGTTCTCCGCCAGCAGCACAAGCTCTCCCGGCAGGCCAGTCTTTGACTTCCTCCAGGCTCTGACAACCTCTGCCTGGAGCTGCTGCCAGGCTCCCTCCCTCCCTCACCATATCAGGTTTCTTTCTTTGAAGAGGTGCCCAGGACATTACTCTTCTTGCCAATTTTGCTGACTGTGTGAAATCTCACCTGTACCTCTGCACGCCTCTGAACTCCCCTTTAGCTGAAGACTGCCCAGTAGAATTGGTGTAGTTACTGGATTGATCAAACTAAAGTACAGAAAACCCAGTTAAATTTGAGTTTCTTATAAATAATGCGTAATTTTACAGCCCTTGTAAGTTCCATTGAAGGGGCCTTGGAGTTCGTACAGAATACACCCAGACACCAATTTATCAACACAATGAAGGGACAAGTGGAGTGGGGTTGGGTGGTCAAAGGCAGGATCAGGTGTCTCTGTAGGAGTGGTTTTTAAGAAGAAAAAGGGGAAGTCTGTGTTAAGATGAGTTGGTAAGCCCTGATTGGACTTGTTAGCCCAGTGTAGTCAAACAGTGAATTTTGATTGCCGAACCTTGGTGTTTTGATAGCTGGACCTTGGAAGTGGCCAAATAAAGAGATAAACCTTGGTGGTTATCTTTAAGAACATAATCTAATGGTTTAGCGGGAGAGGGCAGGGCAGAGGGCAGGATCTGCCAGCACTGTTTTTTACTATGCTTGGGCCTGTTAAAGCCTTTCACCCATTTTCAAAAATTATCGTTTATTTGAAATTCAAATTTAACTGATCCCTTATCATTTCCTACTTGCTGTTTGTTTGAAGGCTTGCTTGCTTGTTTTGCTTTTCTGAGACAGGGTCTTACTGCATAGTCAGACTTCCCTTGAACTCCTGATCCTCCTGCCTCAGTCTCCCGAGTGCGGATATTACAGGTGTGTGCCACCAGGCCTGACAGGCGTCTGACAGTTTCCCTGACATGATTACTCTCAGGAACAGGGGTTCCCATCCAGTTCTCTCAGAGAGGAGATAGTCATTTGTTTATTGTTTTTTCCTTATGTGTCTGTATATGTGTGTGTGTGTCCACGGGTACATGGGCGCATGTGTGGGGGCTACACATGTGCTTCAGTATATGGAGGCGAGAGGCAGACATTGACTTCTGCGCATGGAGACAAGTGACTTCTCCAGTTGTTCTCCATCTTACTGAGCGAGACAGAGTCTCTCTGTTTAACCCGGAGCGCACAAATATAGCTAGTCTACCTAGCGGGCTCACTCCAGGGGAGTGAGCACTGGGATTATAGGAGTGCCCCTATACCCATCAGGCATTGGGTTTTACAGATCTGAACTCTGGTCCCCACGCTTGCTCAACAGATGCTTTAATTATTGAGCCATCTCCACAGCTCTGAGCTTCACTCTCCTTCAGAAAGGATCACACTAGCCAGAGACTTAGGACTTAACTGTAGCTCTTGAGCAGAAGGTACCCATAGGCACTAGCCACAGAATGATGCCAGGCTCCAGAATGAGACTTGTTTAAACTGTGTAAACACACAGTTTACTTCAAAGACTTTGTACAGAGAAAGGAATGTAAGATATATCCCTAATACTCCTTATACATTATTTACATGCTGGGGTGATTTGGGTTATAATGGATGAAAGTATTGCTAAAATTAATTTATCCTGTTTGTTCGGCTGCAACAGAACACAACTACTAGACAGTTTAGGCTGGCATATGTAGCTTGTCTCTTTTCCAACACTTCTGTTTGATTGGATGACACTGGCCAAAGCAGTAGCCAAGGTAAGGGAGACTCAGTGACCATGAGGCCAGCAGCCAGGGGTCTGCCTGCCCAGCATACACAAGACTCTCCTCTTTATAACCTTGTGGCTGGAATGAATGGAACATTCAGAATCCTCGAACGCACCTTTACTGTTTAATTTTCTGGGTTGAATGGTTACATAGGAACCATGGCTTCTGCATGTTTGACTATTAGGGGATGGCATTGCCTTTGGAGTGATAGGAGAGGGCAGTATAGAGAAGGAAAACATGTTGGGAAAGACTGAACTGGGTTGTTCACTTTTTATTTCTTATTTTTTTTCTCCCTTTGTTTATGAAGCAAATTAGGAGTAGGAGGCAGTTCTGTCTGTATTTGCAGGAAGCAGATGTCTATAGGAATATGAAATACAGGACTTGACATGGCACAGACAGTGGCATCAGGAAGTATGGAAGAGACCAACGAAAATTTTGTCAATAAATTAAATCTCTGTGAGCCCCCGACCCTAAAAACTAGAGCAAGGTTCTGAAAGTTGAGCATCTTTTTATAGCTGAAAACATTGCAGGGTTTCAAAATTTAGGTCTAGGGTTTAAAGTTTTGTGATCTGCAGGACCCCACCCTTCTTGCCTCTGTTCTCATCTGAGTTTCCTGGAAAGTAAAGAAATATTGATGAAAGCTAGGCAAATAGAAATATAGGTTTTCTGGAGGCACAGGGCCTGGTCAGTGGTAATTTTTTTCTTTCTTTTCTTTTCTTTCCTTCCTTCCTTCCTTCCTTCCTTCCTTCCTTTCTTTCTTTCTTTCTTCCTTTCTTTCTTTCTGGCTAGAGAGACAGCTGTTGGTGCTGGGAGCTGAACTCATATTTTTGGTTGTGAGTCTAGTCTTTAATGGCCAAGCCATTTTTCCAGCCCAACTTACTTTTTTTAAACCAAGTTTCACTGGATACTTGTGCCCCAGCCATATCGAATTGAAATATTAGGTCTCAGATGCACAACCCACCTCCTGCCAATCCCTGGTTTTCTTTCTGATCAGGATGTCACATTGTCCTCCACAGATGTCATATCACTGGATTTTGTGATATTTCATTTGCTGGGTAGTGATGGCATGTACCTTTAATTCCAGTTCTTGGGAAGTAGAGTCAGGCGAATCCCTGAGTTCGAGGTTGGCCTGGTCTACAGAGTGAGGTTCAGGACAGCCAGGGCTACACAGAGAAACCCTATCTTGCAATCAAGCGAGCAAGCATCTTAGTTTTTTTTTTTATTGTTGTGAAGAGACACCACAACACTGGCAAGTCTCATGAAGAAAACATTTAATAGAGGGGGGCTCGCTTACAGTTTCAGAGTTTTAGTCCATTTGATCATGAAGGGGAACATGGCAGCGTGCAGGCAGGCATGGTACTGGAGCTGAGAGTGCTACATCTTATGTGCAAAAGACAGTCGACTGACTGTCACAGCGAGGGGAACTTGAGAAAAAGAGACCTCAAAGCCTGTCCCTCCAGTGACACACTTCCTCCAACAAGACCACACCTTCTAAAGTGCCACTCCCTTTGGGGGTAATTTTCTTTCAAACCACCGCAGCAGCAACCCATCAAACAAACAGAAACATATGACATGAAGATTGAGGAGCAGCCAGAAGAGGTTCCGGTCACGCCCCTTAACAGCTGGAAGTCAGGGGGACATTTCATCTGTCCCTGCGGCTCTCTTCCAGCCCCTTCCTCTTAGGGTTGTTGGTGTTGCAGTAGTGTGTAATGCACTACTTCTCAGGAAGGATGGCATTGATGACACTGACATTGATTCACGTGGGCCAGTGACATCTTGGGAGAGGAAGACTGTCTTGATATGGGGATGCCTTGCCATTCCAGGACTACGGGGTTCAGTGCATAGGAGAAGTGGTAGGCACTGACCAGGAAGTCGGAGCTGGTGGGAAGGTACAGTTCCCGGCTTGTATAGAGAGGAGTCTGATACAATGGTATTTGCCTTGGAGGTCTCTCAAGCGAAGCTTGGCTACCTGCCTGGAGCTTGCTGTCCATTGATCTTTGAGTCTAGGAAGTTTGTGATATAATGTCACTGGCTAGATGGAGGTACCAGGACAAATGTCAACGTGATGAATCTCAGGCTCAGCACACCAGAGCGTATTGCCAAGGGCCCAGTATTAAACAATGATTTCCTTTTCCTTATTTATCGCCTAATCTTAGCCATGCCACTATGATTGTGTGGTTATGTGTTACCCCTGTGGGGGGTTTAAAAACTAAATTTATTTTTATTTATTTGTGTGTGCAGGGGGCAGGCACACATACCATAGCATGAATTCAGAGGCCAGAGGGCAACCTGAAGGAACTGGTTCTCTTTTTCCACCATGTGAGTCCCAGGGACTCACAGACTTGGCAGCAAGTGCTTTAACCCAATGAAACATCTCACCAGCCCAGAAGTGTGCACACATTTGGGATTCATTTATAAAGCAGAGCAGTTCTCTTGGCAAATCAGAGCACAGCAGGGCCTGTACAGAGCAGGTACAGTGTGCTTAATGATGGTAGAAGGTCGTAAGGCAGGAAAAGACCAGGGTCCAAACTCCTTAACAATCTGCCATCCTTCTAGAGGAATGGGTGGCAGGATGCCCCCACAGAGACAACAGTGACAGGAAGCACAGACATGCAGTGCCAGCTGGGTATGGCTGCATAAAGTATGCCTAAATAAGTAGTGTGCACCAATTTCTCTGCTCCATATTGTCTAGGACCCTCGCAGGAAAGACTGAAGGTTGGGGTGACTTGAGAGCTGGTGTTCCACATGCAAGTGAGGTGGTACAGTACTTTGTTTCTCTTTTCGGCTTCTTGCATTTCGTGTAATGCCCTTGAGTTTTATCCATGTTGATGCGACCAACAGAACTGCCTTATTTTTATAGCTGAACAATCTTCCACTGTGTGTGCGTGCAAGCATGTATTACTCTTTCTTTACTGTTGTTGATGGATGGTAAAAGTTGTTCCTGTGTCCTGGGCATTTATGAACGAAATTACAATGACCAGGGCAGAGGGTACAGAGAGCTTCAAGGTATTCATTTCTTTTTCTTTTCTAACAGAAGTGAGATTACTAGATCAATCTATCTGCAGGTTTGGGGGAACACACTCTCTTCCCCAATGGCTCCACTCTTCTACATTTCTCCCAACAGTGCATGGGCTCCTTTTTCATCTGCATCCTTATTCATGTGTGTGTGGCTTTTTTTTTTTAAGCTTATATGCCCCCTACTCCTGATATCGAACATTTTTTATGTATTTGATGGGGGCATTTATGACTATGAGTATGATGTGGGATTCCCTTCTGTATGCTGTGAATACCACTGGTTAATAAAGAAACTGTCTTAAGCCTGTGATAGGGCAAAATAGAGGTAGGCGGAGAAAACTAAACTGAATGTTTGAAGAAAGGAGGCAGAGTCAGGGAGAAGCTATGTAGCCCTCCTGGAGACAGATGCCGGAACTTTATCTGGTAAGCCATGGCCTTGTGGCAATACACGGATTAATGGAGATGGGTTAAATTAATATGTAAGAGCTAGCCAATAAGAAACTAGAGCTAGTAGGCCAAACAGTGATTTAAATAATGTAGTTTCTGTGTGATTATTTTGGGCCTGAGCTGCCAGGCGGTCAGGAAACAAACAAGCAGCCTCTTACTACATGTGTATTTAATAATTTTAATACATAATAGCTATGAATTAAAAGAGACCATCAGTGGATTTCAGGATTATATCACTTCCTATTAAATATAGGATATTTGAGAATATTTTCTTCCATTCTGTAGAATTTTTTTTTCATTGCATCCATTGCAGAAGTCAAGAAAACTTAAATTCTAGTCTTCACTATGAAATAGTTCTTTGGGAACTAATAACATCAAGATTCTGTTCCCAAAATGCCATGGTTTAGCATATTTTGAATAAGGACCACAATTTCCCCAACATTCATGAAAAAATGTTTTTGTACTGTGCCTCCCTTGTATTCTAATTCTCGAGTGCTAGGATTTGGAACTAAGGACAGATTGGCCTGTATTCCTTCTAATTAAGACATATTATCATTGACTTTGGCCTACATTTTGACACTGAGATCGTATTTGCATGTTTGAGGTCACCATGGCAGAGTTAGGTCTGCAGAGAATGCAGAACATATCAATTGAGTGCCTGTCTGTAGCAAGTATTCTTCTGGGGTTCATGGAGTATGTATTACAAAACAAAGCAAAGTAGTGGTGCAGGCCTTTAATCCCAGCACTTGGGAGGCAGAAGCAGGTGGATTTCTCTGAGTTCGAGCCCAGCCTAGTCCACAGTGCAAGTGTTAGGGTTAGGGTTAAGGTCAAGACAGGCTCTAAAGTTACACAGAGAAACCCTGTCTCAAAAA
The DNA here is from genome assembly GCF_982192425.1 of Myodes glareolus. Taxonomy (NCBI): domain Eukaryota; kingdom Metazoa; phylum Chordata; class Mammalia; order Rodentia; family Cricetidae; genus Myodes; species Myodes glareolus. The sequence continues at coordinate 63,182,272 of NC_142029.1, forward strand.
AAACAAAACCAAACCAAACCAGAAACCAAAAAATAACAACCAAACGAAAACACCACCTAACCAACCAAACAACAACAACAACAAAACAAAAAAACAAAACCCAAACCAAAACAAACAACTAAAACAGCTTGGCAATATGGAAGCAGTAGCATTAACAGGAGTTCTCTGGGGGGGCGGAGGGAGAGAGAGAGAGAGAGGAGAGAGGAAAGGAGAAGACGGAGTTGGTTCTAAGAGTTGTAGATACTGAAAGTCTCAGTATCCACAGTCCCTAAATCGGACACCCACAAGAGCTGATGGCACACTGAATGCTTAAGGTCTGCAGACTGACACCCAAGCAGAGCTGAGAGTTCAGTAGAGTCTGTAGGTCAGAAAAGATGGAGACGGAGCCCAAAGCAGTGAGATCTGCTCTAACTTTCTTCTTCCTCAGCAGTTTTGTTCTAATTGATTCTTAAATTGATTCCATCAAGCTCACCACATGAAGGAGAATAGTTTGCTTTACTCAGGTTACTGATGGCAATGCTGGTCTCATGGAAGAACCGCCCTGCCCCGCCCCATCATCTCCTTCACCACCACAACCGCCACCACCACCTTGTACAAATACCCAGAATAAAGTTGACAAAATTCCTTGACTTCCCATGGCCCACTCAAGTTGAAACAAAGTGATGGTCTAAGTTGAGTGATCTCACCGTGGCTACTAGCTATACGGCCTTGGGGAAGTTATTTAACTTCACTATGCTTTGATTCCATAACTTGTAAAAATAAAGGTGAAAATAGTTCCTCCTACATTGCTTATTTTGAAGATCAAGTGAACTAGCATTTTAAAGTGTTAAGAAACGTTCGTCACAAGCTGTAAATACAGCATGTGTTTAACATAATTTTTAATGTATTCCAATAGTTATGTATTTATTTTAATGTGCAATAGAACAAAATACAATTGGCATGATTTCAAGGATGTTTTTGCTTAGTATGAGGCTCAGTAAAAACTGTGGGTTGATTTCAAACAAATATTAAGCATATACTATTGAGGAAGGGTACATAGGCTCAAGAAAAGCCAACTGCATGGCAACTAGCGGCTGATGCAACTTCAGAGCTGTCTGACAATAGGGCATCTTAAGACCACACAAATGATAAAAAAAAGAACAAAAAACAAAACAAAACAAAAATCAAAGCCAGGCAGTGGTAATGCACACCTTTAATCCCAGCACTCAAGAGACAGAGGCAGGAGGCAGGTGGATCTCCATGGATTCAAGGTTAGCCTGGTCTCCAGAGTGAGTTCCAGGATGTCCAAAGCTACACAGAGAAATTCTGTTTCAAAAACAAACAAACAAACAAACAAACAATAACAGAATAAAACTAGTAAACCAGAAAAAGATTATCTAAAACCAGTTGGGGTCAACATGACCAACCAAGATGTCTGCTAATTCCGCTACCATTTGCTTCAACGTGTGGAAGTCTCTGTATCATTAGTCTTGCAAATGGCCTTCTCCCTTTATCAACTGACACCATAACATGTCCAGAAAATCCTGTGCAATGGCAGAAACATTTCTGGGGAAAATCCTGGCTGATTCCTGGAATTTTCCACCTTCCCTCCACCCTGTTCTACCTCAGGAACGTACATCTCTCACCCACTGGAGCTTGTACTGAAGAGTCTGTCCGAGGGTGGTGAGGGGTGAGGCTCTTTCTTGAGAAGCAGAAATTCCCGGCCATGGGTGTGTACTTTTAGCCTGTAAATAAACTTGCCTTATCTTATCACAGGATTCTTGGGTGCTGACTAGAACCTGGAAAGTGGGTTAGGCGAGGACTCTGCTTGACGCCTCCAGCTCTGAAACCTCAACCAGCAGCCTTAGCACAGGAGACGTGCTGTGGAAATAGTAAAAGTTAATCCAGGAAAAAGTGAGTGATTAGGTTTGGGAAATACTGAAGATGATGGGGGCCAGGAGGTGGTATTTAGAATGATAATGGATCCAGGTCCCTGAAGGATTTCCGGAGACACAAGCGTTTAGTCTTATAGTGTGGGAAGTCCCCTCGAAAATGAGCATGATTGGTGACTACAATTCATTAGTTATCCAACAAACTGTTTTTGTTTTTTGTTTTTTTTTGAGTTCCAACATGGTCCCAGGCCATGGAGAGTTTCCAAAGGGTACTGCCTTTGAGGCACCTTGAGTAGAGTAGCCCCTACTTCGAGTCCTACCCCATACACTAGTGACCTGAAACAAGGCTATTCATTGTTTCTCACTCTGTACTTAGTCTGCAAACAAAGTGATTGGAATGATCTCTAAATCCCTCCAGGCACTGGGGTCCTTCAGTATGAAGCGAAGCACACAGATCCTCTGCTACTGTTAAAATCTCAGCTCCAACTGATGCCCAAAGAGAGGAAAGAACAAGGAGTAAATAAAGCATGCGCTCTGAGTCTTAGCTCTTCACAGTGTCAGGCTTGGAACACTTACCCCTCGCTGGTGGGGCCTGGCCCGGTGTCCAAAGGCATTCCTTGTTTTCTAGTTGCCACGGTTAGAAACAAACCAATACTAAATCATCTTGGTGTTGCCCGAGGGAACACATAAGAGTGAAAGTGGCAATTTCTTTCAGCAGAAAGGGCACACCAGAGCCAAGGAAGGCCCAGCTATCAAGCATTCACTTGGTTGTTATGTTAATAGCTGGAGTGAATGTATCTTTTCCCTGATTGCATGGGGTCTGACTGTTCACCTTCTCTCCCAGTTGACTGGTTTAGAAAGAGTGGGTAAAAAGGAAATGAAGGCAAAGAAGAAGGGGCTGCTGTTGCAGGCTGTCAGGTTCTAAGAATGCAGTGGGACCTTTGTGTACACAGAAGTCTATTGGAGTTGGGGGGATTAAAAGGTTTGCATGAAAGTCTTACAAGGTGAGGGGATATGGAATATTGTGGTTGGCTGGCGAGTCACCTTTCATAGAACAAAAATTTCTCCCACCATCATGTGAACATTTTCCAGCACATAGCCCACTGCCACAGACTTTCACCTTGCAGTGCCTTGCCTTCCGTTACAGACCAAACATCTCTACGATCATCAGCTAAAATGAATCTTTCTTCTCGTAAGTTGTGTGTGTCAAGTATTTTGTCAACGATCCAAAGTAACTAATGTTCTCATTTCTAGTGTGAGGCAGGGTGTCCAAAAATGGAATGGAGTCTCTTCCCACCACAGCCTTCATACGGATTGTTTACTCCCAAAATTAAGATTCTTAGGAAAGACCTAAATAATGCATAGGGCCTGAGCAATTGTCAGGAGGAACTCGCTCATAGATGCACACACATGGATTTCCATAGGATGCCTCTGTGCATGTTACTTGGGAAGAGAAGATGTCGATAAAGAAACACCGACTGCTGGAATTGGGGGCACACTTGGTAGTTAAAAAGAAGCTTTGTCAGTGGGACTGGGGTCGATAATTTAGTTAGTCGATTGTGAGCCTCGAGTGTCCATTCCTGTTTCTTGAATCAAGTGACCTTCCAGGGTGGGCAGTACTGCAGGTTTCGGGCACGTTGTGTTATATGTAACCTAGTATTCATGTTACATGTATTACGTGTGTTATATGTAACCTAGTAGTCATGTTACATAAGAGTGCCACTGGCCATCATTTTCAGCCGATGGAAATCATCTTACAGCCATGGCTCAGGACAGCTGTCTCTCACCCATTGTTGTTGAGATTTATTGTACCCGCCCCCCACCATGAGTTGATTTAGAGCTAAAGTTATCTTCCAAGCGCCAGTGTGGAGCTGTGTTCTGTGACAGCGTGGAGAACAATGAGGACCCGTGTAAGTAGGAGCTGAGCAGCCATGACGGGAATCCAATCACTCATATTTTATCCATGTTCTCAGCTGTGGCGACACTGGTGTTTTTTCCTAGCAAGTCAGACTTGCTTTATATGAAATACAATCAGCAGGAATGGAGCTTTGAATACTGGCCAGCCTAAAGGAAATTTTTCTGGGCCCTGTGAACTAAGCTCTTCAGATCCCTGTCTTGTTTCATTATAAATCTCCTCTACCACTTCTAATGCCCAGACTCCTTCTAGGCAACACACCTAATTATAGCTCTCCTAAGTCATTGGAGGCTTTTAAGAATCAGAATGCTAAGAGACAGATACACTATAAAAACAAACTTACCTTGCTGGGGGTATAGCTCAGGGGTAGAGCATTTGACTGCAGATCACGAGGTCCCTGGTTCAAATCCAGGTGCCCCCTGTCTGTTTCTGATTTTGATTTAGAATACAGATTGATTTTGACTTTTATTATTCTCTGTGGTTCACAGATGACTGAAGAGTTAACAGTTTCCCTTGAGTCATTTGGATATTGTGAGTATCAGTCTAGGCTCTCCTAACATCACTGTCTCCTGCTTTTCTTGTAGTAATTTTACAAGATATGTGCTGTCTGAACTTCATTCATGGAGACGGATATTCAGGGATGGTTAGTAACTTGTGAAAGTCCAAAGCTGCAAGGGGAAGTTGGGATTTGAACTCAAGACACACCTTCCATGACCTCACTATTCCGCTCACGTCACCATTCTGAAGTAAAACTCTGTCAGACTCGGTGACACATACCTGCCATCTCAGCACTTGGGAAGCAGTGAGGGGAAGAGCTAGGCCATCTTTGGTATTGTAATGAGTTTGAAGCCAGTCTTGGCTAAGTGATGCCTACCTTAAAACTAAGCCACCAAACAACTTTGTGATAAAATCCTTCTGTGTTACGTTTCCAAGGTTCCCTAGTTCCTACAACATTCCTACTACAAGGACGTCCAAGAAATTTAGTGACTGTGCCTGGGGAGAAGCCAAGAAAGACAATCCTGGGGATGCAGCTTAGTGACAAAGCATGCATGCAGCATGCAGGAGGTTTCAACCCAGTATCAAATGAGAAAGGTCTCTCTCTCTCCTTATAATATATGTATATGTGTATGTATGTGTGTGTGTGTGTGTGTGTGTATATCCCTCTCCCAATGTGGTCCACATTGACTAAATCTCCCCTTTCTGCTTTTCATTATGAATTTGGCTCTTTTATTGGCTTATTGTGGGAGGGTGACTAAGCTCGGCTTGTTGGATCAGAGGCTGTGACCGACCTTAAGTTTGGTAGCATTCTGATGACATTCTAAGCATCTACTCTGCGTGGAAGCTGTACAAAGCATGAACCCAGAGACGGCAGAGACTCAGCTCCCTCTACTCCCAATCAGAAGGCAGACATGAGCTGTGCCAGGTGTGCCAGGTTTAGCAGAGTGAAGGGGCAGCGATTACTTTCATCTAAAGGAGGGGAGGTTAGGGGAAGCTTCAGAGAGAGAGGAGCTTATGGCCAGTCGATCTCAGAGAATAGTGTCCCACAGGTGGAGGGTGGATGGAGGTGGGGATGGCTGGAGAAGGGTGGTATAGGCACTTCTCAGCAAAAGCAGCAGCAATGCACTTGAAGAGGCTGGAGCCAGGTTGCTGCTTAGAGTGTAATGTGGGGAGTGAGAAGAAGAGACAAGAAGCGGTCAAGGGTGAATAGCTTTGTGTGCGGTCTAGGAGACTTAGAGTTTATTGAAAATGCATTCGCAAAGGGTGTGTAAATAGACTTTGTTTTCTGACAGGCCCTGGGCACAGTGTCGGGGGAGGTGGCGATTGGAGGCTCGGACAGGGAAAGGGTGGCGATCGACTTGGGCAACCTCAAATGTAAAATCATCAGCACTTGGTGATTAGTTGGAGATAGGCACGACCCAGAATTGCCTGAAATATTTGGCCTAGATGACAGTGGTGTCACCAAGCAAGACAGAAATGGGGAAGGTTGTCACATGGTTAGATTCGCAGGCCCAGCACTCAGTCCTGAGCCTACACCAGAATCCTGGCCTGACAACCTGCTAATTCTGGGAGCTTTGACTAGATACTTCATCTATGCTGGGCCTTTATTTTCCACATGCCAAACGAGCACACTGTCACTAATGTTTATTTTATGGAATTTTTGTCGGTAAGCACTCAGTCCATGGTGAGGCACACTGCAAATGGCCAGCACATTTGAACTATTGTTCCAACAGAGCAAAATACATGGAGATGTAGGGCAGGGAGACAAGAAGCTTAATTTGGGGCACAAACGGTTTTGAAATTTAAGGTTCTCTTTGGGCATCAGAATGGAAAGGGTGGAAGTGGGTAATTTGGGGCCTTCAGAAAGCTATTGAGCCCCAGCCCCAGCTTCTTGCCGGTCACTCACTGGCCCTACCGTGCCTGACGGGCCTTGTCAAGGCCTGTTACAGTGATGAGCGCTTCTCTGACTTTTCGGCTCAGTCTTAGCCATGCACAGGATTGAGAGTTCTGAGATTAGAACCAAGGGAATAGGAACCTGGGGGTGAACTGTGAACTTCAAACTATTCATCTTTCTTTGCTTTGCTTTAACTATGACACAAAACTGATGTCCCTACATGGAAATCTGGTGAAAACATGCACAGTGTGTGCACACAGCAACATCTGCCTGTAGCTTCAGAGTCAGACGTGAACTTCTGAAGACATATGTAGACAGATTCGAGTCCAGATCCTTTCCCAGCCCCGCCCAATTATGTGGCGGCAACATCTGCTTAGAACACTCTTTGACTTACCTGGAGCTGTGTGCACACCTGATGATAATTAACTCAGGAGCTGGGCCTGAGCTCTAGGGGGCAGGAAGAAAATAAAGGCTTCAGCTCTGAGAACAGCAGGAGGCGGCGTGGTGAGAAGTTAATCAGGGATGAGTCAAGTCCTGGAGGAATCTCAGGCATGAGAAACATTTTAGGGGGTGTGATGTAGGTCATAAGAGCAGCACAAATATTTGCAGGAGGCCAGTGTTTGCTGTGGGGGTATAGCTCAGTGGTAGAGCATTTGACTGCAGATCAAGAGGTCCCTGGTTCAAATCCAGGTGCCCCCTGTTTCCAGGCTTTTTGTTTCAATCGGCAGCTTCTGTGACAAGTCCTCACTAGGATACAGCAAACACTTCAGCATTTTCTTCTGAGGTTCATGTTAACCTGTGGCTCACTGATTGCCTGGCAAGGGAGCCACAGGTTCATTGGCTTGTAAACCAAGCCTTCCCACACCAGAACTCCAGCATAGTTGTGCATAGTTGCATATATTGCTAACACATACACACATGCATGCACGCAAGCTTACACACACACACACACACACACACATCTTACATGCACCTTTAGTTTTTCTTTTCTGTTGGGTCAATCTTATGAACCATACCCTTGGCAACTCCTTTTATTAAGCTTAAATAAGGATAGTACAGAGAAGACCCTTACTTCCCTGTTAACATTGGTTAATCTCATATAGAACCCCGGCATGGTTTTTATAACTATGAAATATAGTGATATTTCATCTGTATTTTAGTAAATAAAGTTTGCCTGAAGATCAGAAAAGCAAACCAGTCGGCCACTGGCTCTTACCTCTACCTCAGTCTGAAATGGTGGTCCTGCCTCTAGCAATCTCAGGATGAGACTGTCTGGGAGCTGTCTTCTCCGGCCTTACATTCCTCTCTAGGACTGGGATTAAAGGCATATACCACTACTGCCTGGTTTTTATGGCAAACTAGTGTGGCTACTGGAATTAAAGGTGTGTGCCACCACTGCCTGGTCTGTAAGGCTGACCAGTGTGGCCATTTTACACTCTGATCTTCAGGCAAGCTTTATTTAATAAAATACAAGTGAAATATCACTACAATTAAATAAACATTGGTACATGGTACAACCCTATTAATCACACCACAAAATTTATTCAGATTTAAACTTCTTCTTTGTCCCCCTCTTCCTCTTCTTCTACCACCTCTTCCTCCTTCCTTCTCCTTCACTTTTTGGTGCTGTTCTAGGACCCAATCTGGGCTGCCATGTTACATTTACTTTCTTTGTGCAGTGGCTGGTGGTCAACACAGACAGACACTCACAACTGGCCCAAGTGCAAAGAATAAGTTAACAGCGGGGTGCATAGTCACAGATTAGACATGTATTTCATGCATCTTCCCCAAGGCTCAGGAACCATAGATGAAGCAAGATTGCAAAAACCAGCTATCAGAAAGGACTGGACATAATAAGACTTCTGCACTCATGAACTCAAAGCAGCTATGGTTGCCTACATAAGGCCAAGGCAGTCAACATTTTAGGATGAAGGGTCATGATGGTTTAAATGGGAATGGCCCCATAGACATAGACATGTTTGGCCACCAACTTCCTCGCCTTCCCGCATCCCATTCCAGCCAGGATGCAGTCTTCGCCATCCCCAGCTACTGTCAGCTGCTCACACAGTGCACACAGAGAAGGGATGTGACAGGGACATCACATGCATGTTGCCATGCTTCCTGCCATGCTAGTCCCTTTCTGAAACTGTGAGCCCCAAATTAAAGGCTTTCTTCTATAATTTGCCCTGGTTGTGATACTATATTTTATTTTTAATATTTTATTTTGTTGTTGCTTTCTTTTTTTTCAAAGATTTTTTTTTTCTTATTATGTATACAGTGTTCTGTCTGCACGCATGCCTGCAGGCTAGAAGAGGGCACCAGATCTCATTACAGATCAGTTGTGAGCAGGTGGTTGCTGGTAATTGAACTCAGGACCTCTGGAAGACAAAGGAAAAACAGTGCTCTTAACCGCTGGCCCATCTCTCTAGCATGGTTGTGATATTTTAATCACAATAAGAAAGTAGCTAAGACAAAGAGGAGACCACCCCTGCTCCCCATACACACACTGCAACTGAGGACTGTGGGCAGTTGATGGTTTCCCAGGGAGGAAGAGCCAGCTTTCTTTAAGAGTAGGTTAACCCAGGTAGGTTAAAGAGATGCCATATTTGAGGGGTACATTTTTCTCCTCCAGACAAACGGTCCTGAGATGCAGTAGCTCCTACATTTTGACAACTTTGAGATCAAGCCATCCTTGCACGAGCTCCCATATGATGACCAGCCTGGAAATACACCCTTGAGCTTGCTTAACTTTCCCTTACAGCCACACTTCCGTCTCATACGTGCTTCCTGGGTTGCACTCTGAAAAATTAATACTTGTGCGTGTGGAGGGAAGGATGGGAAGCCTATGGAGATTTCTCCTGGTTTCTGTTTGATGTTTCCTTGAAGGTTGCTCAATCATAGGGGTTCTTAGAGAAAAATCAAAAGGCTCTTGGTTATATTCCACTTTAAAAGAGAATGAATTGCACCCAGGCTTTCATTAAATAGGGTGCAGGCTGGTCTCATCTTTCTCGGAAAAGAAATGACAAGTAAAGCTCATTATACAGTACTTGATGGATTTTGTTTTACTCTGGGGCAAACTGGGCTTTCCTGCTTTGAAAGGACTATCCCTCTCTCATTGAAATGCAATTAGGAAGATTTGGGGGTGGGGGGGGTGGTTTTGTCCCATTTCTCTGCAGTGGTTTCAGGCCAGCTAGCTCACCAATCTGAGCGAGCTCTAATTTCTTTTTAGATGTGCTTTAGGGGTAGCAATAGTTCACTCTTCCCTAAGTTCCACGTAAGAACCGAATATGTCAATTGCATGCACAGCATATAGTAATTACCCTGTAAGTGATGGCAGCTCTGTTTTTCAGCATCCCCACTCTATGTGTGCATGTATGAGTGACTGATATATTTACTTGTTCCTTAGTATCCATATGGAAGCTCCAGACAATCCATGCTGGTGCAGTTGAGCATGGGGGCCAATAAAGTACACGTCAGTGGTGATCTGTATTCTTCCCTCAGAGCTCTGGGACAGAAGTTTCAGCTCCACTCAAGTGAGCTAAAGGCAAAATGTTAGTAGGGCTTTATTCTCGCAGCCGCCTCTAGGGAGAATCTGTCCATAGTATCTGTTTCCGGCTTCTTTGGCTCATTGCCTTCTCTTCCGTCTTTAAAGACAGCAGCACAGTGTCATCAGATGTCCCTGTCACATCCCTTCTCTGTGTGCACTGTGTGAGCAGCTGACAGTAGCTGGGGATGGCGAAGACGGCATCCTGGCTGGAATGGGATGCGGGAAGGCGAGGAAGTGGGGCGGGAAAGCAGTGCTCGCAGTTCGCTCCAAGAATTCTGGGAAATGTTGACAAAGGGGAAGATTTCCACCAATCAGGAACCTGACAGCCATGCCTCCTTTAATTCTTTCTACAACAGCTTGCAAGAATAAGACCAAGTACACGGAAAACGTGCCCTTTCTCAGGCGGGTTAATTAGGGCTGCCAACAGGATTATAACGCAGGTAGCCGGGTTCTGGGGCAGAAGCTGCAAGCAAGCCTTGCTAGTGAAGCACGACTGGCTACAACAGGCCCAGCCTGCCTTCCCTGCAGTATGCCAGTCGCCCAAAAGCTTTACCGAGCCAGATGGCACAGGCCTGTAAGCCCAGCGACTCTGGAATCTAAGGCAGGAAAGTGGTGAAGTTAAGGCTTGCTTGTGTTACTGAATTCAAGGTCAGCCTTGACAACTGAGTGAGAACCAGTGTCAAAGTAGAGGGTAAAAAGGCCTCGTAGAGTCGTGTAGTGCTTGTCTAATAACCCTGTTTCAACATTTTAAAAACGTATTCAGTGTTTGCCCAACGTGTATATATAAATGAATGGGTTTTGCAAAGAGGGTGCCGAAAAGCGACGTAGGACTGCTCTCGGCTTGCTGAAGTAGTCTCTTCAGGGTTCTTTAAGCAAACTAAAGAGTTCACCTACATTCCCACACCGGGAGTCGAACCCGGGCCGCCTGGGTGAAAACCAGGAATCCTAACCGCTAGACCATGTGGGAGGTGATGACAAAAGCTCCCTCTTGAGGCAGTCGCTTGTGAAGCTGGGGCAGGTCGCCTCAGCTCTGCCTCCCTGAGGAAAGAGCGACCGGGGTACCTAGAGGTTGAAGTCTCAGGGTGGCCTGGAATGTGGGAAAAGGTGATTAAAGCGCCGGAAAGTGAAGTGATTGTGGTCTGTGTGCGCTCCGTAAAATCTCTCTGCTCTTCCTAGGACGCTCAGAGAACAGCAGCGTTAGCTGGCTCCGAGGATGAAGTTTTGGCTTCTGACGTCAGAAGGTCTGCGCAACCTGCACGTCTCAGAAAGCCAGTTTAGGTACCCTTTACCATGGTGGCCAATTTGCCAGAGGCGCGGTCTGTGACAAAGCTCATGGGAATTCACTGCTTAGAGAGATGGGCCGTGAAACTGATGTTAAAAGCAACCAAGCAAGGGCAGGTTAGTGGGTTAGCGCAGGCGTGACTGGCGCTTTCACCAGGAGCTTAACCGAAACCACTGAATCTGATCTGCGTGCTAAACCTGAAAATGAAATTTCACCAAGAACCCCGTGATCATAAGCGTGTTCAGGCTGAATGAGCGCTGTTACCGAGCATCACCGTTGGCAGGAAGCAAAGTTAGTTTTAGCAGCCAGGATGCTTGCAGAAGTCTCTCTCTCTCTCTCGCCCTCCCCCCATTAGAGAATTATTAAGAAATCAGGTCAGTCTGGTGCATCTTCACTCGGCTAAGCAAATAACTGAAACAAATTTGTGCGTGATCACATCTCGAGGCCTAATAAAGTACACCGCAATGTATTTGGAATAATTGTTGGGTGCTTAACCATTTGCTGACTCAGCGACTGATCGTCTCCATGTGCGATAAATCATGGAAGAGAGAGTTATTAAATTACCACGCTCCCTTGCACCCCATGCTACTGTTAGGCGTATATTGAACACTGCAATCACCACACTGCAAAGAAGAGGGAATTTCTGATAGTTAGATGCTTACTCGAGAAAGCTTGCCCCTCACCCCCGACTGCGCTGGTTTCTAAACCCCAGGGTGTTTCCTTTGGCTGAGTCAAGATGTAGAAGAAAAGGGTAGAAGATGGGCAGGAGCCCAATGTCTCCCATGGACCTCTTGCGGTCCAATTACAAGGTGCCAGTTAAAAATTAGTCTCTGGGCCCTATCTAGAAAATCAGAGTCTCGAGATGCTTAGGAGTTTTAATTTTCAATAAGTTTCTCGTGCAACCCATATAAACGGTTCTTTGTGAATTGCCTGTCTGTCCTCAGTCTTACCCTTTGTTATGGTGTGAATGAGAGAGCGTATAGAGTCACATATACATGGCTCTTGCATCTGTAGCGGCGCGCGATAGAGATATCTGGCGCCTGGCTTTTTTTAGCAGAACTCTTTGCATCTTAGTATCTAATGATGCAGGGCTAGCTGAATGGAGTAGCCAAAGATGAAATATAGGTTAAGTGTTAACAAAACATAGGGAAATTTGAAAACATTTCTCATGTGATATCTATCATCTGTCTGCCTGTCTGTCTACCTATCTCATTCATTCATGCATTCATTCATTCACCTATCCTCTCTCCTCTCCTCTCCCTCCTCTTGTTCCCCCGCCCTCCCCCCCCCCCCCCCACTCCTCAGGCACCACCAATCTACCCGGTGAAACTGGAATTTCAAGCTGCAAGGCTGAATTCCTTGAAAGACTTAATGCAGTGTCACAATATTGCCAGAAGGGAGCAGCAGAGAGCTACCAAGTGGTTCCAAGAGGCCATGTGAACTAAGGTTATCAATTAGGAAGATGTTAGTTTTGCAGCACCGAGCAGGCTACCTGGGGAGTGTTTGCGAAGAACACTTCTACCTAAGCAGCTCTTAGCCAGGAGAGCTGAGTCTGAAGGGCAGGCAGCCGCCTCTTAGGAGGAAAGACAATGCCCTGCTAGTGGGTGGGGAAGAGGAGCTGCAGCGGGGAAGCCGACTGGCAAGTCAGAACCTGGCTCAGGGGCGAGCAGTTAAGAGTGGGGTTATCAGGCAGCTCAGGAGCCCCGGGCTCTTCCCAGGCAGCTAGCAGGACTCAGCATTCCAGTGGTCCATTGCTGTGATCAGATCAGGAAACAGTGAGCCACCAGCAATGAAACGTAGTTATAACACATTAACCTACGATTATGGGAAGGCCTGGAAGCCAACCCCTTACTGAGAAACCTTATGGTAGGTAGTGAGATCTTCCAGTTCTTTTTGGAAAATGCTTTTGCATAAAAAGAGGAACTTAAGGAATGCATGACAATATGTGATTAAATACTGCAATTATGGTACAATTGATCCTTGCTCTAGACGTTTCTGTGAAAGGAGAGATCAATGGAGGCTTGAGTGGCCAGAGGAGGCTTCTTTAAGGAAGTGAAATTTGATCTGAGCAGTAATGGAAGAGGATGATTCAGAAAGCCCAGCAGTGAGCCCAGTGGTAGCTTGGTTTTCTGCAGGCCTGCCAGGGGGCTTCTGTACATGTAACATATTGGGGGAAAAACCCACCTTTTGGACATTGGTAAGCTATGTTTTTCCTGGATGTTTACCACATGTTCTGAGGAACATAATTCACTTTCTTCAAGGATGGAGTGTATCATTAACTTTGGAAAGGTCAATACGGGTGCCACATGCAACTGACACCGTAGCTCCCAGTGAGAGCGTTTTCAGGGCACATATGTCCACTTCTTTCCTAGAGCCAGCAGAGCCCTATAACCTTGACTCTGAATAGACTTGGTCTGCTCAGTTTCTGTTCAGATAAATAAGAATATACCTGGGTCTTTACGATGATGCTAAAGGGGTTAGCTGGGATCTCTGCAGGAAGAACCAGGTATGGTTAAGTTAGCCAGGATGTTACACAATGAAGAACACAGAAATACATCTTCCGATTGCTGGTGGAGTTGTGATCAGCATTCTTGATCACAGTGCAGGGGGTAGTTATGACTCAGGGTGTGGACTGTCTTTGTATATCCTGTCTCTCTGGGCATGATTGCTTTTTACCTTTTATACATAATCACCCATAGATCTTTTTTCCCTTTTCTTGTGCTTACTTACATAATTGTCTAAAATATCATGCCTTTTCCAAGAAATTTTTGTAAAAGACTTCCTAGTTTCCCAGGACATTTGCAAAACGTTAGCTTTTATTTGAGTTTGGAGACACAATAGATCTTGTCTACCTTGTGCAAAACGTTTCTATTTTTAACATTTTGTTTTGTGTATATGCTTAGATGCATGTATGTTCATGTGTGTGCAGGTGCGCTCACTTGTGTATACAGGTGCACATGCGCATGTCTGCATGCATGTGGAGGCCAGAGGATGGCCTTGGGTGTCATTCCTCACGAGTGGTCCACCTCATTTTTTTGAGAAAGGATCTTTCGCTGGCCTGAAGCCCTTTGATTGGGCTGGGCTGGCTGGCCAATGAGCCCGGGAATCTACCACTCTCTGCCTCAGCACCTGTGTTACAAATGTGTGCACCATTGTTTTATCTATTTATTTATTTTTTTAATGTGAGTTCTGCGGATTGAACTTGTGCTCGCAAAGCAAGTACTTTGCTGACTGAAGCATCTTATATTTATTCCTTTTCCTCCCCTCCTCCTTCCCCTCTTTCCTCTTCTCCCCCCCATCCCCGCTTTGTCCCCCTTCTCCCCTCTTCCTCTTTTCTTCCTCCCTCTCTCCTCTTCTTTCTCCTCTTACCCTCCCCTCCCCCTCCGATTATCTGAGCAACTTGAAAGCAAAATGCTTTCCCACTGGTCACAGGAAATCCCCATGGCCATGACTTCCGTGGGAGAGGGAACGAGGTGGAAGGCGGAGCAGGAAAGCACACGTCTATCACTGTGGGATAGGATCTGGGAGTATAGGAGACACCACAGAAATCCTGTGAAATCCTCTCCACTCTCCGAGGTGCTTTTCCTGAGAGGCAGGGCTGTAATGCCAGGATTCTTATCTCTCCCTCCCTCCTCTGTAGATGTTTTATGGCAACACTGTTTCTCTCTCTGCTCTTGGATCAGGAGCCCTATAAATCCTACCGTGAATCCTTTTGGCAGGTCAAATTGCTTCCCATTTGGGACCCATGAGAAAGCAGGCTACTCACTGGGCAGTACCAGCATTGTACCAGGGTGGTTCTCTGAAAGCACCTCTACATTTCTTCTTGACAGCAGGAGTTAGCGAAGAGCTCAGAGGTAGTTTTAGTTAGTTACCTAGAGTCTGCTAGTGAGATACACAATCTTTTAAGAAGATGTTTATTCCTCTAGACATTTGTCAGGGTGTCAGGACATTCATAAACATATTGGAGGAAGGGAAAAGAGAAATTACAGCTAATTATCTGAAGCTCCACGAAAGAAGGGGAAGCTTAGATGTGAAGAAATAATTCCTTTTGAGTGCTTACTGCCCCACAATGAGGGTAGCTACAAGCAGTTACAAATCTGTAGTCACTGCTGAGCCCAGCTTGACTGAAGCCAGGCCAGTGAAGAATCATCTTTATAGGACTATGTGTCTTTTTTTTCCAAAAAAAATTATTCATTTTACATACCATCCACAGTTCCTCCTTCCATCTCTCCTCCTGATTCCCCCACCCCCACCTTAACCTAACCCACTATCCACTCCTTTAAAAGGGTAAGGCCTCCCATGGGAAGTCAACAAAGCCTGGCTTGTTAAGTTGAGGCAGGACCAAGCCCCTCCCCACTGCATCAAGGTTGAGCAAGGCATCCCACTAAAAGCCAGCTCAGGCACCATGGATAGATCCTGGTCCCACGCAGGAGTCCTTCAAACAGACCAAGCTACACAACTGCATCCATTTCTTGCCTCCGGCCATTGTGTGTCTTCGAAGTGGTGGTTGTGTTAGAGAACGTGGCTTTGTGGTCTTGCCTGCTGTGTTGGGAGTGGTATCCTTGGGCCATTACATGCATGGTTTTCTGGAACCATCCTGGTTTTGTCTGTGGCAGAGGGCCTAGGCTGGGATGCTGTATGGTTTGGAGAAACCCAAGGTCAACTAGTTCCATCTGGGGAGTGTTCAGCTGGCTAATGGCTACTGTTGACATTTTCTGCATTTGTGGCCTGTAGTCTGGTCTCTTTGGCTGCACTAGGTTTCTCTGTTAACTTAGTTACCAGCTTCCTGGGGTACAGTTGGTGCCCTTGTGGTCTAGTGGGATCACCACTCTGTAGTTGCCTAGGTGGGACTCCCAGGTTAACTTTCAGGAGACAGGCTAAGCTGTTGAGGCCATCCACCGGAGCAGAAGGCAGCTTTGGGGAGTCATCAGAAGCCTTTGGGGGAGTTAGTAGAGGTCTTTGGGGAGTCAGCAGAGGTCTTTGGGGGAGTTAGCAGAGGTCTTTTCCCTTTGTCCAATTTTATTTGGGTCCAAGGGGCTCACTCACTCCAGAACAGGGGCAAACCAAAACACATGTATCCCAGCATTGGCAGTCCCACCTGGACAACATTTTCTCCTTAGGACGTTTCTTTGACCCTTTCTTAACACACTGATGCTGTGTAGCCTGAGATCCATAGAAGTGAACTTAAGGTACATTTTACTGCCTTCTGTCTCTTTGTTCATTCTCCCAGTCCGCAGTTTAGGGGGGAGAGACTTGAATTTTTCACTTCCTTAGCAATGAAATTTCTCCTACCTGAGGGCAGCCTCACAGCGAGCCACCAAATACCCAAAAGTAATCCTGTAGTATTTCACTGAACGTGAATGCACAGTGACATCATCTGGGGATTTGTGGGCAATAAGGTCTCAGGCTCTACCTGGTTCTCATGGATCAGAACCTGCACTGTAACAATGTCCCAGGTGACTTGTGTGCACATCGAGATTTGGGAAGCACAGAGGTAGAGGAACATGTATGATTAGCTGACTTAGGCTTAGCTCTTACTAAGTTGGGGAGTTAAAGAGATTTAGAAAATTCCCTTTCCCCTGAAAAAGCTTGCTTCTATAAGCTGTTAAGTTGTTACAAAATCCCACTTTGGACCCATGAAGCTGAATATTAACGGTTTTCCTTTTATATTCTTGGTACAGCCACCAGTCACTTTCTCTAGGGAAATAAACATTTCAGATCGATCAGGGCAAGTTCAGTGTGAGAAAATAAGGGAAAGATGCTCAGTCATGCTAAAATTATTTGTTTAACATTTAAAAAATGAGAAGAAACAACAAGAGATGAGGAAAACGCCAAAGTTCGTCACTATGCAACTTGTTATATTTGAATTTTTCTTGTTTATCTTCTTTTTGTGTGTGTGTGTCCAACCATCTTATTTTATTTTTTACTGTTTTTTTAAATTAATTAATTAATTAATTTAAAATTTCCACCTCCTCCCATCCTCTCATTTCTCTCTCCCCTCCCCCTCCCCCTTGCTCTCCAGTTCTAAGAGAAGTCAGGGTGCCCTGCCTTGTGGGAAGTCCAAGGACCCCTCCTCCATCCTAGGAAGGTGAGCATCCAAACAGACTAGGCTCCCAAAAAGCCAGTACATGCAGTAGAATCAAAATTATCATTGGCTTCTCAGTCTGCCCTCGTTGTCAGCCACATTCAGAGAGTCCGGTTTGGTCACATGCTCGTTCAGACCCAGTCCAGCTGGCCTTGGTGAGCTCCCACTAGATCAGTTCCACAGTCTCCGTGGGTGGACGCACCCCTCGCTGTCCTGCCTTCCTTTCTTATATTCTCCCTCCTTCTGCTCTTTATCTGGGCCTTGGGAGCTCAGTCCAGTGTTCCAATGTGAGTCTCTGTCTCTATCTCCATCCCTCGCCAGATGAAGGTTCTATGGTGGTATGCAAGATATTCATTAGTGTGTCTATGGGAAAAGGCCAGTTCAGGCACCCTCTCCTCTGCTGTCCATGGACCTAGTTGGGGAAATCCCCTTGGACACCTGGGAACCCCTCTAGAGCCAAGACTCTAGCCAACCCTAAAATGACTCCATTAGTTAAGTTATCTTCTTCCCTGCTCCCATATCCACCCTTCCTCCATCTTAATTATCCCACTCTCCCAAGCTCTCCCCAATCCCCCTCTTCTCCCTTCTCTCTCCCCATCTCCCCTTCCACCCAACCTCCCCCAACACCCCTGCTCCCAACTTTTGCCCGGTGATCTTGTCTACTTCCAATATCCAGGAGGATAACTATATGTATTTCTTTGGGTTCACCTTCTTATTTAGCTTCTTCAGGATCATGAACTATAGGCTCAATGTCCTTTGTTTATGGCTAGAATTCACTTATTAATGAGTACATACCATATTCCTCTTTTTGGGTCTGGGTTATCTCACTCAGTAAAGTGTTTTCTATTTCCTTTCTTGTTTATCTTTACCGTGGCACTGAGCAGCTTTTTAGTAGGAAGCTGAGTTAATTGATTTGTGTTGCTATATCTTATATATCTTAAAACATGTTTAAGATAACTTAAAGTAGGAGCACTTCACAGTAAAACTAGTTTTGAAAATGCTGTGAACCACATAAGCCTCTTTCAGACACACAGTAGACATTGTCGTGAAGGGGTTGCCAAGTCCTACAAGAAATCCCTCCAGCTTACCTGGTGCTGTCTCACGTGTTTTTCTCTAGCACGCCATAGACTGTGTGTTCACTACACAAATTTTAGAATATTTTAATCTAAAATCAATCCCTTGTACATGATCATCAAGTCTGTTTGTGCTGTCTCCAAGTTCCTCCTGGCAAATCTTCCCTCATGCAAACTGACCAGTGTACCTTTCATGTCCCAACCGATGTGCCTTAGATGTTCCCAGCCAGTTCAGAAGCCACCTTAGATGATCTCGTATCGCCTGATTAACTTTTCTCTCATATGTTTCTGCTTAGATATTCCCGATAGTGAGTTCCATTGGATAAGAAAGAACCTGGCACCTCTTACCCACATCCTAGCACGGGCTCTCAGGTTAGAATCCTGAGATTCTGACTGACCAGTGTGTGATTTGGATAGTTCCCTTTGTAAATCTACCCATGGACGTCTAGTGAGAGCTGTAAGAGGAAAAGGCATGGTCTTGCAAATCAAGAAGGACACATAGTCTGCAGTGACTTGCTTTGTCCTTTCTTGGTGTAGTCTTGGAAATGCATACAAATTATGTGTGATATCATATAGATAAGGCACATGGATGGATGCTTAGAAGAGATTATTAGTCCTGCCTGTGTTCAAAAGAGTTGTGAATTTCTGAGGATGGGGGGTGGAAATACTGGTGTGGCTGTGTTGCACGAGTTCTAATTGGTCTTAATAATAAAAACACAGAGCCAGATATAGTGGCAAATGCTGAAAGATCTGTGAGAGAAAGGAGCAAGCCACAGCTAACTTGCTAACTCTTCAGCTAAAAATGGCTGAACTCCTGTCTCCTCCTGCCTAGTATTCCCCTCTCTGTCCAGCCATATCACTTTCTGACTGTCTGTACAGACCTCCATACCTCTATGGTTAACTAGTGTCCAGCTCCACCTTTAGGCTCCATCTTTAGGCACACTTTGTTAGAGCACAAGCAAAATATCATCACATTTACCCCTTTTTTTGTCTAAAATAAAAAAAGGTTATAACTTATATAAGAAAAACTATATACAATAAGTAAAATAACTATATACGATACATACAGGCAATGCACACATCAACAATGTCTACTCCATTAGCAAATGACAAATTTAGAGAAAGTACTCCATATCTATGCTATGCTGATGAGCCCTAAAAGTTGTACCTAATTCTAGTTTGCATTACCAAAATTATCTTTTAATCTCTCTCAACCTTATACACTTTACACCTCTTTAGTGAATTTCTTTTCTAAATCTGGTAACAAGAAAAACCATAACTATAAAGTCTTCAACTCCACCAGAGACCCAAGAAGGATATAATGTTACCCAAGTAAGCAGGAAGTAAAAACAAGTGACTTTCAAAATGTGAGATAGGGCAGAAACAGTTGACTACCTGGACAGTCACCCAAAGTTCCTCTGCAGTGTTGGGTTGTTCTTCTTCAGCCTACAGCCCTAGCATATCTGACAGACTTTTCTGTGAAGCAGGATATGTTGAAGGACTGCTCTACCTTGTCTTGGTAAAGTTTGACACTCCTTTCTTTTGTGTTCTGCATGTCCAATTTGCATTGCATACTGCCAGCAGTTGAAGTAAGAGCACTTTCTTGCCCAATGGCTAACTTTTGCCACAAAGAAAGAAAACTCCATGTGGAGTTTCTTTGATGCCCATCATCTTCTCTGAAGTAGATTGGTGATGCCAGGAACAGACATGTCTTATTGTCATATTAAAGAAAGGAACCTATACTATTAAAACATCTTAAATGCTATATTCTGTAGATTTCTGAAGTGTTTGAAGACAACCTGTCTATCTAAAATAAATCTCTGTTTGACCTTGAAAACATACCTAATATGGCCTCAAGTTTGATTGTAATGACTAACTACTAACTTGTATCTCTTTATATACTAATTATCTGGTAATAATAACTTTCATGAATTAGAAATTTGCATTACATTGTTAAATGAACTATATAGGTACAATACCTTGAATAAGATGAGAAATGTATGCACAAAATATATTCTAACAAAATTAATCTCAAGTTTGTATCAATATATAAAGATCCAGACCAATGTAAAATATTTAAAATAAGTAGTTGCTTTTGTTGTTTAAAAGTAGATCCAATAATCTACCTTTTTATCAACTGTTTCTATATCCCCCCCTTTTTCTTTTCAAAATAGATGCAATAATCTAACTTCACATCCTATCATATCTATAGTCTCCTTTTTTTCTTTTCAAAATAAGAACTCTGAATCTAATCTCCTTTGTTCATTTTTTCCCTGAACATTACCAATAACAACTTGTAAAGAATGCCCCCCCCAAACAATAACAAATATTCATAACCCAATGAAAGACCAAAACCCACCCACCCCACTGTGGGATTCCCCTTTGTATGCTGTGAATATCATTGGTTAATAAAGAAATTGCTTTGTGCTTATAGCAGAGCTATAGGGGAATAGAGCTAGGCAGGAAAAACTAAAATGAATCCTGGGAGAAAGAAGGCGGACAAAGCAGTGTTTTAAACAATATAGTTTCTGTGTTGTTATTTTGGTTCTGGGCAGCTGAGATGAACAAGCAGCCTCCTCCTACATCCCACCTTTTGGGAATGTGGACTTTTTCATATTTCTTTTTAGTAACAAATACAGGAGAATTCCAAGTACTGGTTGATTCTTCAATATACTCAGCATTTAGCTGCTCCTGTACCAGCTACTCTAACGCCTGCAGTTTCTCTATTGTTAAAGGCCATTGCTTAACCCATACAGGTTTGTCCATCAACCATTTTAAAGGTAGTGCTATTGGTGCCATTGAAAGATCAGCAGCTGTTGTGCCCTATTCTTGTACAACCTAAATGGTTAGTGTCTGTTCTTTATAATACTAATACTTTCCCAAAAACATGTGTTAATTTATGGTTCATTTCTAAGATTGGGAGGGGGAATGTTAATCTGAGTATTCCATTGCTGTAACAAATCATGTCCCCATGAATTCATTGCTGTGTTAGCCACATATGACTTTAATTTTCCTCAGTCCCTCTGGCCCTATATATTCTACCCATCTTGTGCTCTGTTTTACCTGAGATAACATTCCAATCCCTAAAAGTTGAACACTTATGTTCTGAAGAGGCCAATTTGGATGCCAAGATTCTGGTGCAATTATTGTTACATCAGCATCTGTGTCTACAGATGTCTTCAATGACAATGTCATTGAAAATTTATTCATATTTTTAATTTTAGTCTTTGCTCACTTATAGATGCTTGCCAAAATATTTGCTTTATGGTTTTCCCTGAATTTTCTGTTCTTTCTTCTTCAGCTTTTCTGTCATCCAAAGCAGTATGATTTCTTATAATAGGCATTAGGTCCTTTAATTGCTCTGGGAAGGAGTTTCCTCCATGGTTACAGGAAATGACTGAACTGAATTTGACTTGGGTCCCAAGGAGTTTTCTGATGGCAAAGAGTCACCTTGTTGATCTACATTCATTAGTCCAATGCTTTCCTTTGCCATATCTTCTGCATAATCCAGAAGGGATGGTATTGTGTTTGAATTATGCTAAGAAAAAACATTGTTTCTAGGGATACTCTGTTTACAATACCTTTTTAGGTGACCATGTTTACCACAATTGAAACACTTGACATTTTGATTTTTCTTCAAACCTCTGGAAATCACCTCTCCAATCCAAGCGTCATCGTGGTCAGAGATTCAATATTGATTGTATCTCGAATACATTTTTCCAAAGGTGCTGATCTTGTCTTTAATGGCCTAATTATCCTTTTGTATTGAGAATTAGCATTTTCAACAGCTAGGGATTCAATTATTGTCTAGTTTCTGAATTTGGTATCATTCTATTTATTGCTGAAGTCAATGTTTGTAAGAAATCTATGAAGGTTTCCTTTGGACCCTATATAGCTTTAGTAAATGATTCAGTTTTCTTTCCAACTTCTTCAATTCTGTCCCAAGCATTTGAGCTTCTATATGGCATAAATCCAGGGTTTGGTCATCATATAGAGATTGCCTTTGTACATCAGCATAATCTCCCTCTCCAAGAAGTTGGTCTGTAGTCATGGTGCCTGATAGTCAATAGTCAGAGCTTTCTTTCTGGGTCTGTCTAGTGTGTCCCTTATGAGTGGAAAACTCTTTCTGTGAGAGCCTAGGGCAGTGAGGCTGCACCTGCTCTCCACCTGAGTGCACCTGTTCTTTTTGCCACTGGGGTGATGGAAGTAAGACAAGGGCACTATAGAGACTGTTGGCTTCTGGCCTTTGGGATGATAGCTGGGAAAACATTTGCTATTTGTCTATTACAGATGAAGTCTATAAGACAACCACTTATTACTGTCACTGTGGAGGGAAGGCAGTCAGAATCAAGCTTAAAAAAGGAGTGAGGCTATGCACTTGACTCCTTGGGCCGCAGTTTGCTGCTCTGGCTAATTGTTTCTTTATTTTATTTAAAAATATTTTATTTATTACTATGTCTGTGTCTGTATGTCTCTCTCTGTGTGTGTCTCTGTCTGTGTGTATGTGTGTATGTATATATGTATGATGTATGTAAGTATGTGGCACAACATTTCTGTGGAGGCCATAGGACAATTGTTGGGACTAGATTCTCTCCTTGCATTGTGGGATTCAGGGATCCAACTCTAGTCATCAAACTTGAAGAGCAAGTGCCTTTACCTATTGAGCCATCTTACCGGTCCATGGCTTTTTATAATTGATATACAGGGATGCATGAAGCCCTTGAAGATGAACTGGGCAACTATTATATATTTTTCAGATATCTCCTCTACAAAGCCACTCGCAAACCTAGGACACAAAATGCTAAATTTTCATGTTCTTCATCTATGTCATATTTCTTCAATTTTTTTTACAGGCAGGACAAAAATTTTGATGTTGATAAATTGGACTCATAATAAAATTGCCTCTATCTTGCAAAGTCCTATGTTTATTTTTGAATTTTCTATAAAAAATAGAATGGTGAGGAAAATGAGTAAGTAAAATGGATTGCAGCAGATTAAATGTTATAACTTGTTTGCTTGCAAAAAAAAAAGTACATTAAATTTGCAAGGCCAGGGCAGGAAAGATAGCTCAGGTGGTAAAGTGCTTGCTAAGCAAGCAGGAGGACCTGCGTCTTGTCCCTAGATCCCATGTAAAATAAAACAAATCCGGGACCAGCAAAGCACACCTATAATCTCAGTGCTGGGGTAAAGACAGAGATTGGAAGGTGCCTGGGCTTCTCTGGAGAGCAAGTCTAGCCTACTTTATAAGCTCCAGGCCAATGAGACCTTGTCCTGAAAACCAAGGTGGACAGCAACTGGACTGCAACAGCTGGGGTTGACTTGTGGCTGCACCTCCTTCCCTGCAGGCAACAGTACACACATGGCCATGCGCACATCCATGCATACAAACCCACACAAATTTGTAAGGTCACTGAAAACGATACCTAAGTCACTGACGTGTTGTTTGTGTGTTGTAGAGGTCATCCACCTACCTACCATTCCGTAGAACAGCCGGGCTAAGCATGGATATTGCTCTGCCCAGTGAACCCACACTTCCTGCACAAGAGCCTTCCTGGTTTCTGTGCATTAGAACATTTTTAACTTTTTTATTTATTCTTTTTGTCTTTTATATCATGTTTCTCAATCCCATTCATTTATCCATTCCTTTGCATCTGCTCTTGCCCTTGCAACCCCCTTCCAAAAAGATAAAATAAAATTTAAGAGAGAAAAAGGAAAAAAAAAAAAAGGAAAAATCTCACCATGGAAGCTGCAGTGTGACACAATGAGTCACACAATAGATCCTTTTATCCATATCTTTACTTGCAAGTGTTCATTGCAGAGTCGTTGGTCTGGCTCGAGGCCTCTGGTTTCTGCTACACTATCAATGCTGGACCCTCACTGGAACTCCTCTCGGATATCCTGTTGTTTGTCTGTTGTCACAGAGATCATGCAGCTTTGCTCCTGCAGGACTGGTCCCTTCATGTGCTCCAGAAGTTCATAGATGGGGTGGATGTTGGGGTGGGCCAACTCATAACCCTGGTTCTGGGCCTGGGAAGTTTCTGAGTTGGTCAGTCTTTCCCAGTCTTCATCACCAGGGTGAGCTCGCTAGCTCGCTAGCATTATCCTAGCTAGTCCACCCCTTGCAGCGATGAACAAGGGGCAGGACCAGCTCCCCTGCTTTCATGCACTCAGGATGGGCTCTCCCACACCAACACCACCAGGGCCAGCTCCACTCTGTTGCCCAGGTGAGATGCAGGGGTCCCTCACCTGACTGCTGCAGCTGGTGAGGGGCAGGGCCAGCTCTCCCACACTTGTGAACTCATGGTCAGCTCTTCCATCTGCCATCGGCAGTGAGGAGCAGTGGGTGGGGGAGGGGGTAGAGCATCTCTCCCTGCCCATACCACTATATGGCAGATGAGGGGAGGGCTCAGATTTGCCATGTTAATGTTTTTGGGTTAGTTTGCCACACCCCTGTCAATAAATAGGGTCAGCTCTACTGTGTTGCTCAGGTGAGGAACTGGCCACTTTTCTGAGTGCTGCATCTGGTAAGGCGGAGGGTCAACTCCCTCATCTGTTGCAGGTGGTGAGAGGCAAGGAGAAGGGGGGAACACCATGTGACAGCCGAGTAGTAGGGGCAGCTCTCCTACGCTCGGAACCGGCTCTCGTATGCTTCTACCAACAGGGTAGACTCTGTTTTGCTGCCCACTGAGGTGCAGGGCCTGTTTTCTGAGTACTGCTGCTGGCCGGGGGAGGAGCAGCTCTCCTACGGTTATGACCTCAGTGTCAGCTCTCCTACCTGCTTCAGGTGTAGGGGGGTGGCGAGTAGAGGGACACTGGGGGAAGAGGACATTCCCCCCTCCCACCTATGCCACCTATGGCAGATGAGGGGCGAGGTCAGATCTCCTAAGCTCACGTTCTCTGACAGGCTCACCTGTGTCCCTGTCAACAGTATTCACTCCACTGTGCTGCCCAGACGAGGTGCAGGGCTAACTCTCCCGAGAGCTGCAGCTGGTCCAGGGGAGGGTTGGCTCCCTCGCCAGCTAGGGGTGGTAGGGGCAAGGAGGGAGGGCATCTTTCCCTCACCCCCACCACTACACCAAAGATGAGGGAGGCAGTCCAACTATGCCCCTCTCACACCCTCAGAGCCAGTTTGCCCATGTTCTTGTCGACAGGATCAGCTCTAGTGTGCCGCACAGGTGAGGTGGAGGACCATCTTTCCTGAGTGCTTCAGCCGATGAGGGGCAGGACCAGTTGTCCCTAGTGTTACAGCCAGGGATGGATGGGGCCAACTCTGCACAGTCCTACCCTCTCAACCTTTGGTGGTATCAGGAGCTTTGGACACCAACACAGACCACAGCTGTCTCAGAGCCATGAACCCAGACACAGGTCCCAGCAGCAGCCCAGGCCCAAACATCACCATGACCCTGTGTGGCAACGAAGCCACCCTCCTCAGCCCTCTCCTCATCACTTTTACCTTTTATACCTCTGTTCACAGGAAATGAAGCCCCTCCCCCTGCCCCGCCTCCCATACCGCACCACACATTCGCTCACTGTAATAGTACCCATCTGCTTGGTGCCATGTGGACCAGCAGGCTCATGTTTTCTCCTCGAAGCCCAAGGGTGGCCCGCCCTGGGCCTGCATGTGGATCTCTTTGCCCCACTCAGTCTGTCATGGTGTGGGTTTGGCAGGAGCAAGCCTCTTCCTTGGAGCCTGGGGCCGCATCAGAACATTTAATGGCCTTACCTCCAAACATGGCCCAGATTCTTTTCATTTTGTGACTCACCTAAGTTTTGTGCCTGCAACGCTTCTTACAGATGAACTGGAGGTGAGGCGCTGGAGCGAGTTGAAAGGGTTGAACATGAAAGCTTGCCCGACAGTCGCGATCCATTTTGCTGTCGGCTTGGCCAGACCGCCCATCATCTAACGCTAAAACTCTCTCATAAACAAAAGGCCAGAGTGACAGCGGAGACTTGGCCAGCACCAAGTCTGTCACTAGCACGAGACTGAATTCTCAGACTTGCAAAGACAAAAACGTCCCCAGAACCTCTGTCCCTTAGCTTTGCAGGACGTGAAGGTTCTCTTTCTCCGGGGACCAGGGGAGGTGGGGAATGCAGGCAGAGAACCCTGGCTGCTGATGTAAGAATTCCTTTCTTCAGTTCTCTCTTATTGCCTCTCCTCAACTATAAAACATAGTAATTAATTTTCTGTCTGATTTTTTTTTCTCCCCAGACTGTGTGTGCCTTTGAATCTTTTCATTTCAATGCTGGTATAAAAGCATATCAGCTTGTATTCTTGAGGTCTGCAAGGGAAAAAATATCACAAGCCACAGTTTTGATGTGAAGAAAACATCTTTCTAAGGCGGAAGCTGAGGTTCATTTTCTTCCGATTGGTTCTTGGGAGGAGGCTCAAGAATGAGATGAAGTCTATTGAATATGTTAAAGGCTTTGAGAGACCCAAACAAAGATACACGACGGATTATCATAATACTTTCTTGATTTCAGTTTTGTGAGAGTAAGTCGCATGAGCCCATTAGTGCGGAGGAGTTTTTAAAAGCAGTTTTCGTATATCTAGAATACATTATGTGCAGTACACTGACAGGGCAGATTTTATTCGCCTTTATTTGGATGTTTCTCTGTCTCACTATTGTTACCAAGGTTGGAATTTAATTGATCACTCTCGTTCTTGAGCTCCAGTGAGGAAGGTCACACAAGGCTTTCAACTCATTGTATGCATTCTGGCCACCTAGGTGTGTTTTCTGTGCCCAGACCAGTGAAGCCTCATTAGACCGTCACTGAGGAACAGAGGCAAGGGTTCTCCTCTGACTTGGGACTGGAGACAGTGCATGCCGCTCTCACGTGGATGCTAAGACTGAGGTTTATGCCTAAACAGCAGGGCTCAGAAACAGAGAGGAAGAAAGGCCCCTTCAAAGGAATATCCCCAAACCCCTGACTAACAGATCTCATTGACAAACTCACTGTTATTAGGACGTGAGACACATTCAAGGATGGTTCGATCTCATTTTAACATATTATTCATTAGCTGCTCCAGTTCTGTTGTTGGTTCTTAGCTTTCTTGTCTACAATAAAATCTCAACAGGTTTGCCAACTATGAGAAGGGCAAGATTAAGCCGGGTATGTGGGGTTTTTCACAGTGAGTTCCAGGACAGTACTGTCTATGCAGCCCAGTTTGTCTGGAATGTGTGGCCTGCCTCGTCCTCTCAAGTGCTGGGATTACAGATGGATGTCACTATGCCTGCTTTGCTTTTTAGTTATAGTGACAGCCTGAGATGTTTCTTCTGTTGCATCCTTTTATTTTGGTCAGAGACACTGGGTATAGAATCAATACAATCCAGAACGTCTTTCTCCAGAAGCGTTTTCATGGTCTTTGTGAAATGCAGCGTGGTGGAAGAGGGAGGATGAGGAGGAAAGTAAGCAGTAAGGAGAATATCCCTGTTCAGGCCACAAGTTTCACTGGGCAATTTGCCTCATTTGCCTCAGGCTTAGGCGGTAACTACTTGGATCACCCACTGAGTGGACTTGCAGGGCTTCCTTTCCCCCTCATATGAAGGGGTCCAAGGAGATCCAAGATTATTTCTCGGATGTGATGCTGTCATGAGAAGAGCCAACAGTTCTCATTATATTAGACTCATGCAATAGAGGAAAAGAGGGTAGCCAATGCACTTTTCTCTGATGCCCATGTTGGGTATGTGAAATAAAGGCTTTGGATATCCTGGAATCCCAAGGCTTATGCTGGAGGGGATAGAAGGAGACAGCTCTGAGGACCCAGTGCTCCTCTATGGTGCACTAAGTCTCTATGGTGAGAAACAGACACATCAGCATGACTCATGAGCCAACCAACATGTACAGTTAGAGCAGTCACGCCCTCCTGAGCTCCTTCGTCTCAGGGGAGTGTGCACCGCTTTACAGCTCACTTTAAATAGGTAGTTTCTATAACAACGGCGCTAACTTAAACAGATGCATGCTTGTCTCTTTGTTATGGGGGAAAACAATGCTTCAAAGGCTTTGTTCTGCTTTATTAATTGCTTTCAAGCCTGAAAACGATGTTCTGACTCATAGCTTCATAGGGGGACTGAGCCTGTCTCACTAACCAGCTCCATGGGTTCTGAATTACTATTTTGGGGCCAGAATTCAGCCACCTCTGGAGACCAGAAACTCATTCTCCTTTGTGTAGCTGTGTAATTAAATGCATTTGAAATCCACAGTCTGGGCCGAGATAGTTAAAACTGTTAAGATTCTCTGAGGAGGGATGGCCATCCATGGGCCCTTTAGTGGAGTGGAGGGAGGATGAGTCGGGTTGAGATGTAAACATCTGTAATCATAACCAAAAGATCACAGGCATCAGGATTTTTTTGACTTTTCAAAAAGACTCCTGGGTTTTGACCCAATCCATTCCAAATTAGAGTTCACAAGGATGGGACCCAGGAATCCAGGCTTTGTAGACACAGCTACTTACCTGTGTGATTCTGATGCCCCTTCACCAATGACTAAGCTCATGAACCTGGTTTCTTTTCTGGTAGCTGTTATAAAGTCCTCTGACAAAAGCAGCTTAATGGATGAAGGACTTATTTTATCCTCAAGGTACGGTCCACGAGGATGATGAACTTAAGGCAGGGGGCAGTTGAAGCCACTAGTCGCCTCACAGCTATAGTCAGGAGACAGAGGGATGAGTGCATTCATGCCTCTTCAGTATTCACGCTGTCTTCACCTTATACAATCCAGGACCTGCAGCCCAGAGAATGGTTCTACCCACAGTGGTCATTCTTCTTGCCCCGGTTAATGTAATCAAAATAATCCTCTCTGGCATGCCCCAGGGCACATCTCCCAGGTAACCGGATTCTGCCAGGCTGACAGCACTCAGCATCGCATGTATCCTTTGTCCATGACTGTCAACTTCAGTCAGGGCAAGACTGCTCCTATACCCATCAAGAACAATCAATTCCAGGGGCAGAAAAGAAAGCCACACTGAGAGATTTTAATTCTGGTGGATTTGACAATCTAAGGACGTGGTAATGGTGCTGACGGTTTATGATCTTGTTTTTGTGATCTTGCCGGCCTTTCAAAATTTATTCAACAAACATTTGAACATCTATCAAGTTCCTCCTATATTGTAGGCAATGCACTGGGGTCTGTAGGTCCAGTGAATAGACAAGTTCTATTTGTGAGTAGTCACAGTCTGACAGATGTTTTTTTTGTTTTGTTTTGTTTTACACTGTATCATCTACATAGTGTAGTTCAAAGATATTGAATAGTTTACACAGTTGGACAGTGGGAAATTCATAAATGGGTCACAATTCTGAACCCCTGACGTACTGTACAGTGTTCTTTTTAGTCCACATTCTATCTGTTTAGATGAAATGAGGCCATTTAAAAAAATAGTCTGGATGTTGGCACAGGCTTTAATCTCAGCACTTGGGAGGCACAGGCAGCTGAACCTCTGTTGGAGGTTAGCCTAGTCTACAGAGTGAGTTCCAGGATAGTCTGAGCTACATAAGAAAACTGTGTTTCAAAAGATGCCTCTCCCCCTCAAAAAAAAAAAAAAAAAAAAAAAAAAAAAAAAAAAAAAAAAAGAAAAAGAAATAAGAATCAAAACAAAACAATCCAGCTTGACCTGGAACACACTGAGAACTCCACAACTCAGCCAGTTTGGTGTCTTACACCTGTAATCCCAGCACTCAGGAGGTTGAAGTAAGATTATGAGTTTGAAGTCAGCCTGACTGTCTTAAAAGATGGTTTCAACAAAACCCTTAAATACCCAAACAGCAAAAGAACCAAAATGTTGGCTCACAAGGGTGTGCAAACAATGAAGTCTAGGAACCAGAAGCAAATTTTATTCCAGTCACTGTGGGGTTGTGGGTCGGGGGAGGGGGGAAGGGAGAAGGGAAGGGAGACCTTCTAACTCCCTGGGACCCCAGGTTCCGGCTTCTGATACTGTGACAATGGGAGCCTGTTTTGAGCTTCTTAATTAGTCAAAGAGCCTTTACAACCTTGAGATCAGGCTTAAGGTCATGTTATATTTTAAGACTTACGCCTTTTGACTTTAGGATGTTGACTTAAGATGTTTGTGAAAGCCTATGGCTGACATCTGCTTTTCGTTGCCCCTGAAAGAATGCAAGGCAGACGGTAGAGTCCCATAGGGGGACAGTTAGCAGTTAAGGGAATACAACGCAGGGGATCCCATAAAGGCAATAGTTAGGAGCTAATCTTTGCCCACTGTAACTGTCTAACTTGAAATTGCCTAGTTGACAGGGCAGGAAGCGATCGTTAAAAGTTTACCTTTTGGAGGAGGGAGTGGGAACTGTGATTGGTACGTAAAATGAAAAGACAGTTTAACAATAAATAAATAAAGCTTACATCGTGGCTGCCAGGATGTCAGCTCTTTTTTAATTATTTATGTATTATGGATACAGTGTTCTACCTGCCTGTATGACTGCACAAATACCAGATCTCATTATAGATGGTTGTGAGCCACCGTATGGGTGTTGGAATTGAACTCTGGACCTTTGAAAGATCAGGCAGTGCTTTTAACCTCTAAGCCATCTCTCCAACTCCCAGGATGTCAGCTCTTAAGGCAGAAAGCAAAGATAACAGTGACTGTCATCTCCAGTTTCCCCAGAATGTGTTTAGGCTTACAATTTTATTTTTTGGGCTCTTCACAAAATAACTCAGATTTTGCATATTTCCTCAGGCCCCTCTTTGGAAAAGAGCACACTGTTTTCTTTAGAAAGATGGTGCTAGTCCTTCATGACGACCACATTCAAGCCTCAAGACTTTTTTGAATAAAAGGAGGATTCTTCAGAAGTTTCCCTAAGTAAGTCCACTTAAGTTGTAAAGAAGTCTCGAGTACTAAAATAATGTTGACTAAGAAGAAAATGGATATGAGGCCATTTAGCATAGGACTTAGGAGGCCATTAGAGGCCCCACGGGAACAGTTCCCAGAGGTCAGAAGACAGGGAAGTGGGTAGGACCAGGAAGAGGAGGCAGACTGCTGGACCCAGTCAGACATTCAGGATAATTCGGGCAGGTAAGTGGCAGAAACACTAGTGAAACTAGGCTAAAGAAACAGAGAATGGAGCACAAGCAGGAATGGCTTGGAGATGGAGTTCCTTCCATACTTCCACACATGGAGGAAGGGCTTCTGCAGATGGATATTCCAACCATGCAAGTGGGAAGACCAAGACTGTCTGAAGACAGTTGACTGGTACTGAATCTGTGTCTAGAACTGGCCTTCGCGTTTTGCTGTCCCTTAGACACCAAAGGCTTTGTTCCTCTGGCTTCCTCTTTCTTCACTTCCCCCACCAGGACAGAGTATGAAATAACTCTCCACAGAGATTTGCTGCCTGGGGAACCATGTGGAAATTTAGTAGTTTAGATTGACATTTACTACATTAATTTAATTCCTAAACCTGTGGATTGGAGACGAAGGCTCAGGCTCAGGCATGCATCTGTACCGGGTTAGGAGTCGGTTTGGAGGTTCTAAGTTTGAGTTGTTGACTGAGATGTGATGGGAACTGGACCACTCTGTGACAGGTGGCAGCGGGACATCAAGAGAGAGAGACATCAAGATTATCTTGTTAAAGTAGCCAGTTGTTGGAAGTCTGGAAACCCCTGTGGCCATGGGCTGCAGATAATGAAAGAGAACCTGTGTGAACCCATGAGATCTCCCAGAGAAGATGTGGGCTAGTGGCTTGTGGGTCTCAGGACTGACCTAACTCTCTCCTGTGTTTTCATTCTTGAGGGTGTTTTTCTGTTCTCTGACCGACTGTCTTTATTTCTATCACCCATACATAAGTTCCTGGTTCAGTGAGTTGGTCCAGACATAAAAAGTCTCAGCTGACACCCTCTCTGGACTCAGATCCACATCTATAACAGTATGTGTTTTTGTTAACAAGCAGGCTAGTCTGGGCTTCTCATTTGCATGGTAGATTCAGGTCTTTTCAAGTACAGGCTGGGCACTGGCCTGATGTTACTGCAGTTTTTGTTCTTTAAAAAATAATGCTGGCATGACTGCAGCCGCTAGTCCAGGCAGAGATGGCCACCAGAGCGGTGCAGATTCCCTGCGGCGAGCGGCAGAAGGGTGGCTCATCCCAGACAGGGTGGTACTGCCACGCGGCCGGGAGAGTCATCCAAGCTGGCGGGTGACCAGGTGGCGGATAAAAGGCTTACAGGACATAGTAAATAGACGTAAGGCTAAACATAAAAGTAAACATTTATTACTTAAAGGAGAGACAGAGAGACATGGAGACAGAGGGACATAGAGAAGACACGTGTGCACACGCCAAGAGAGGGGACAGAAGAAGGAGTTAA
Organism: Myodes glareolus; assembly: GCF_982192425.1. Lineage (NCBI taxonomy): Eukaryota > Metazoa > Chordata > Mammalia > Rodentia > Cricetidae > Myodes > Myodes glareolus. Next base: position 63,214,741 of record NC_142029.1, read on the forward strand.
GATGGTGACAAGGGGTCAGAAGTAGCTGGGAGTGGGCGTGGCTTGCCCCTTAAAGGGACCAGACCAAAAGAATAACAGCAGTAACATTTCACAGGCCAAGTAAAGCATGAAACCAGGTCAGACACAGGAGGCTGTGATGTTAACAGGAAGAACTGCCGAATTCTACTGCAGACAAGGATGGATACATGGGGGAATAATCGAGACCACTTTCTGCAAAGAGTGTACTCAATTGTTCCTTTCCTTCAAGGAGTAGGCGGATGCAACAAATCAGAATCTAAGTCACTTTCTAGTTTGTGCAGAAAATCAGTTCTTCCCCGAGAGGCTGTGTCTGTTCAGGCACCCACTGAGCGAACTGAAGGCAGTGCAGTGATTACTGCCCCACTGTTTGGTCTTGAGCTTGGAGAGCAGGCTTCTTGGTCCTGATTACCTTGAATATACTCTGTGGGCCTTCATATTTGAACAGCTTTCAGTAATTGCTCGCTACCCAAGGGAACCATTTCTGTGAGGAATGTAGAACATGGACAGGAGGAAGAATTCAAAAGATGCAAGCAAGCCTCATGGCTTCTGGGACAAAAATGTCATCCCAGTGCTACTCCTCCATCCCCTTCTTGGGGAATGACCAACAGCTCCTCAAAGCCAAGGTAATTAATCAGTCAACTCCCTGGGTGAATGCCTTGACAAACCTTCTCTGTAAAGACTTATGCCTTCCTCCTTCACTGTGCTGGTGGAAGCTACCTTTAGGATTTCCTGGAGACGCAAAAAAAAAAAAAAAAACTGAAGGCGAACCATTGTGTTCCACGGACCTCTCCCTGGGATGGCCCTTGAATATGAAATACACCACAGCTTCTTTGCATGGCGTGCGGCCACCATTAACATTCCCTGCCTGCCTTTTGTGAGAATTACAAACTAATTACAGAATGCATAATTAAGTGCTTCATCCTTCAAATTCTGAAAAAAAAAAGCAACTGTTTCTTCCTTTGAACTAGATTTTGCTATGGTGATTGAGGACATGACACACACTGAAATGGGAAGGGTGTGTTTTGAAATGTATGTAAGGCCCATGGGTCTACTCCTGCTCCCAGGGATCATTTTGAGGACATTCTCTGACCAGCCAGCGTTTCCTGTTTGTTCCTGTGCTCCCTCTGCCCTGCCTGGTGATTAGCTATAGGGCATTGTTGACTCCACCTTGGGTGTGGTAATTTCCCACCTGCCTGGGGGTATTCCATTGTGCAGCAGCTAGGAATTTAAGGTTTTTCCTAAGTTTGAATAAAGGACATTCAGCTGATCTCCTTTTGAATGACCCAGGTCTCTTGTGTGTTCTTTCAATATCCAGGCCCTTGCCCGGCTCGCATAGGGTACAGTGGCGTGCCAACTGTACCGAGAGTAACACAGGAGTAGGTGTTACAAACACACAGTTACCTTTTACAAACATAATACAAGGTTGGAACTTCAGGGCAGGTTTAACATTTTCTCTCATGGAGACAGAGTTGATTGGAAACTTCTTTTTGTTCTCCTTGAGTTGATGGAGCAGATCTTACATTCACTGGCCAAGGTTCAGGTAGTGTGTCCATGAGACACACAGCAATGACTAATGTCCATGGGACATTTTACAGTTGGTTACCATGTGTTTTTACCTGGTATTATTTTTTGATACTGTGCAAAATGCCTGAAATAAATTATAAGGTAGAAACATTTATTTGGGTGCATGGTGTTTGAGCTTTCAGTCCCTAGTTAGCTGACTCCATCATTTCTAGTCATGTGGTGAGGAAGAACATTGTGCTGGAAGAGGGTGATGGAACAAGGTTGCTCACTATGAGGTGTCCAAGAGGCAAGGCAGAGAGGCAAATAGGAAAGAATTGGGACAAGGTACATCTTTCTAGGATATACCAACTAACATTCTTTAAAAAATGCTGGTGTGCCCCCCCCCCCGCAGCACCCTGCCCTGCCCGAGATCCCCAGGCAGTTCTGCGTCCCAGGAGAGATGGCATGCAGCAGCCAGTCCCAGGAGAGATGGCGGCCAGCCCCAGGAGAGATGGCAGGCAGAGAGGGCTCTGGGAGCAGCCAGTGAGGTGGCAAGCAGACACATAGCAGGTGGGCAGGAGACAGAGACATGGACATGTAGAGTGAGATTGAAATATTTATTCAGGGGGTTATGGAGGAGAAAGGGAGAGGGGCAGAGAGAGAAAGGGAGAGGGAGAAGGAAGGAGAGAAATAAAGAGAGAGAGAGAGACAGAGAGACAGAGAGGAGACATGTGTGCACATGCCAAGAGAGAGAACAGAAAGGGGCCAAGATGGTGAAGAGAGGTCAGAGGTCGCTGAGAGTGGGCGTGGCTTATCCCTTAAAGGGACCAGAGACCAAAGGAATAACATTCCCGGATCCTTTTTATACTAAAAAGCAGGAGATTAGACACCACAGTTTGAAGGAATTGGGGTGGTGAATTCTCAAGACTGTTTCCGGCTGATTTGTGGGCGTCGTCTTTGGAGGGGGAACCCGAGAGAAGGCTGGGTGCTGGTCACATCCTGGCATAGTTGGTCTCTGCTTCTGACTGGTGTCTGTGGCATGGAAATGTCTAGTGTCTCGTATCCTGTTCAAGGCATTGGCAGAACAAAGAACAAAGTTAAATTAAGGAAAAAAATTTTTAGGACCAGGGAATTGAGGGAGATGTATCTGACCTGTTTAAGGTGGGTTCTTTAATTTGGCTCCCTTGAACTCACAAGAACTCCTTAAGTTTGTAAAAACAGAAGTTTTAGACATATACATTGTATAATGACTGTGACATATTTTGTACAATGAAAAGTATTTTTTATTTGGTGAGGTAACCTGGCAAAACCTCTCAGCTATCAAACTGTCAGAGATCTTTGAGAAGGATAAGATTTTACTTGAGTTACTGATTAAAAAATGACAGAGAAGTTACTTGGTTGGCACCCAGAGCTACTCTTTTGGGTCCTCCATGGTCGCTGAAGGTTGCACTTGACCTTTGCTGTTTAGTGCAGGGCCTGTCAGGCTCCAGAAGACCCTGTGGGCTAAGAAATCTGTAGGAAGACAGGCCTCCCTTGACCTGGGCAGCTAGGCTGTCGATTCCAGTGATTCTGTCCACGTCTGGAGGGCTTCAGTTTAGGTGAAAGGCAGTTTTGCCCAATGGTCAGAGCTTGGCAGTTGCTGGTGGCGAACTGCAGAAGGACGCTGCTCTGCAACTGCAGATGGATGTTGTTCTGCACTCATTTGTCTTCTGTCTTCTTGGAGGAAACAGAGTGCTGCTGCTAGGAGCCAACCTATCTCTTTTTGTTATGAAAAGTTTTTTTGTAATTAATCTGCTTTCTCCAGCTAGTTTCTGTCTCCCAATAATGTCAGCATTATTTGAGTCCATCAAAGAAATGATCCACTGATTAGGACAGAGGCTTCAGAATACAGACACTTCTCAGTTGTTGGGGACCAAGCCTTCGATACATATAGAAACCATCATTTATCTGCATCCCATTTAGTAGCCCCTAAGGAAGGTATTTTCATCCCTGTTTTACAGTTGGGAATCCTGAAGCTCAAGCCTTTTGCCTGACTTACTGTAATACGGGTCAGAAAAAGGATCAGTGTGGTCTCCAGCAAGAATCAGCATGACTCTGGAATTCTATGGATGTCTTCTCACACTTCACTTCTGGGGAGGAGGGTGTCAGCTGGATAAATTCTATTTGGAACATCCTTTCAGGTACCCCACTTCATCCTTGCAATTCTTCTGAGTTTGATACAGTCCAGAACTTCTCTTTGTGTTATGTGATGGTTCTCATTGCTCTGCAGACAACAGTAGAATAGTGGCAGCACCAGGCAAATAGGCAAACTCACCCAGTAAAGCACGTAGATGGAGTGTTGCATCAGGGAACTGGAATTGATCTTCAGTCTGATCTTGTAAGATGATTTTCTCTTTAAAATAACAAAGGCGAGCACACTGTACTTAGGTGCTTGGAATGTGTTTCTTCCATATATGCACCATAGATATGTATGCAACAACAATTAATGAGAAAAGAGGCATGGATTTGAAAAAGAGCAAGGAGGGCTATATGGGAGGGTTTGGAGGAAGGAAAGGGAAGGAGGAAATTATGTAATTATAATATAAAAGAAATGATATAAAAACTAGCAAAAATCTGTAGACCTGGAGTTGTTTCAAAGCATTGCACTTACTGAGCCTATCAATGGCTCCCTCTTACTTCCCATCATTCTATCATCTCATTATCATGTTTGCTTTTTTCTTCATAAGATAAACAAGTGGAGAAGGGTCTGAATAGAATAATCTTTTGTATGAAGAGTGCATCAGGTGGAAAAAGAAATACCTGGCAAGCTCCTCAATGTCATTAGCCTTTGCTAATGTGATCAATCTAAATAGAAATCAGATGTAAATCCAAACCACAATGAGATGCATCCTCGCACCTACTAGGATAGATACAATAAAAAAGATGGGTATTCAAGGGGTGGAAGATGTGGGCTTTAGCATATTTCCTATGGGAAAGTGAAATTCTGCCATTCCTTTAGGAAACAGTTTGACATGCCATATGATCTAGAAATTCTACTTTTTCATGTAAAACCAAGGGAAATCACCTCATGTGAAGAGTCAACCTTTGCTTTCATTCTACAGCCCCTCTCATTTTGGCATTTTATTTTGTGTGTATTTTAAAATGAACTTGGGATTTTGATGAGGGATGACCTTCTGTATATGTGCTGCCTTTATTGACTAAGGAATAAAGTTGTTTCAGTCAATGGCTTAGCAGAGTAAATGCAGATGGGAAATTAGAACAGAGATATAGAGAGAAAGTAGGTGGAGTCAGAGAGACACCATGTAGTTATCAAAGGAGACAGATGCCCAGAACTTTACTTGGGAAGCCACAGCCTTGTAGTGATATGCAGATTAATAGACATGGATTAATTTAAGATATAAGTACTAGCTAGAAATATGCTTAAGTCATTGGCAAAAAAGTGTTGTAATTAATAGTTTCCACATGATTATTCAGGTCTGGGTGGCTGGGAATGAAAGAGTAGTCTCTGCTTACAAAATGGTGCCCATCATGGGGCAACTATATCTTTATAAAACCTGAGAGAAGTTGGGAAGAAATTCTAGACACAAAAGAACAGAGTTAAGCATAGTTTCTTGGTAGCAGCATTGTTTCTGGTGGGCTCTGCTTGCTAGAAGTGAGCAGAAGTGCAGTTCTTTTAAGAGAGGCTTCCTGATTCAGCATTAGTAGAAAAAATTGCATGACTTCTTTAAGAAAGGATTTTCTGATTTGTGATGGCAGCACCCATGGCTCTGGCTCTTTTGGGAGGTCCTGCTTGAATGAGGCTTGTAACAGCATGCTGCAAGTTACTTGGTCATAGCATGGGCCAACTGCTTCCCAGAATTGAGGTGGTGAGCACGGCTCCCACTTAGCAGTCTAAAAACTGGTAGCAAATGTACCTCTGCAATATTGAAAGGCCAAGAGAGGCAGCACCAGCATCTAGGGCTGCCATGACCACACTGCTTACCCTTTTAAATTGCTCCTTGTAAGAAAAAATTTCAGATACACAATAGGACTGATTCAGACATAAAAGACCTCTAAACAAGACACAGTGTGTTTAAAAAAAAGTATGTAGGCTTGGGAGAGAGAGGAAAAGAGTGTAGATAGAAGACGTACAGACAATCATTGTTCAAAAGAATAAAGATAAAATAAAAAGAATAAAGATGAAAAGTCATAGAGTAAAAAACAAATAAGCTACCCAAAAATAGAAAACACACAGAAAGACTGGATTATGTATATTAATGTGTTTTCTTTGAATTTTTTGACTGCAGAGAGACATTTGATTCTGGGGGCTGCTAAGTTAAACCAACATAAATGTATCTTGACTTTAAAATTTGAGTCTAAGAATTTGTTGCTTTGGAAAAGAGGTTCTGCTTTTTGTTTTACAAAAGATGAGAACCCGTGGATTCCTTCCAGGCTAATGTGGTTTTATGGAACAAGACCTCCCTGAAAGGTTTTCATGAACTCTAAAAATAATTCATCCAACAAGTAGCAGGAAGCAGTTTAGAGAAAACTATGCCCTAATTCCCAAAATAGTTGTTTATGAATGTTTATTTTCATTTTAAAAGGGTTAGTTATATTTTTGGTTGTGAGTCTCGCCTTTAAAGGCTGAGCCAAAGGGTTGGTTATAAATGTTTAATGGTCACAGTCAATTTCTAAAATAAATAAATAAATAAATAAATAAATAAATAAATAAATAAGGGGAGATATGATATAGAGATTAATACTATGCATTGGTATAGATCTTGGTCTACTGATATATATATATATATATTTAAGGTTGATTTTATTATACTGTGTACAGATTAATAGATAGCCATCTATAATAATCAAACTGTAGTCATGTTAGTAAGGTTTTCTAGATGTACAAAGATGTATTTTGTATGGATGGGTGTTCTTCAAACCTTTCAAAGGCATACAGAACTTGGCATTTAAAATGTTTTGAGAATTTAGAATTTTCTTGACAGTGAGACATGTCTACTTCTGGCAGTACCAATTACTTCAATAGGCCTTGAAGAAACTCTTTATGAAATTTGCCTTCAGTGTGACAAGGCTAGCCATTTGGGTAAGAAACTGTGCTAGCCTGGACTGCTTAGTGGTATCTTATATGAACTGGACATGCAGGACCTACAAAAAAGTGACCGTCGAACTTTCCAAAAGATGGGATGGTCCTTCAGGGTTCCTGCTTTACAGAAGAAACTTTCAAACATTCTGAAAGACACAGAAGAAAACAACTGATGAACTTTGTCATTACAATGCAGAACAGATCTTCAAATTTCTTGCTTCATGGAAAAATATACTGAATACTATGAGCCTGTAGGCTGAAGATAGATATCTCAATGTTACAGAAGAACTTTGGGTTGCTGTTTGGGCAACAAGATATTTCTGTCAATTCTAGAAACTTGAAAGTTGCTTACAATGCACTTCCTGTTTACTTAGGTAATATTATATCCTTCTGGTGTCTTTGAAGAATTAAAGACAGATAGTTAGAGTTTTTCTCAGTTATGATAAAAGATAAATTAGAAATAAAACTTTAGACTTACAAAGATAGGGTAGATGATAGAATATTTCCTTAATTTGCTAAATATAAATGGACTAAATATTGTAACTATAATTCTTGCTTAATAACTGTTTTTGATAAAATATGTAATTTTACTATGTTAAAGTTAAAACCTTCCTTTTTCATTAGACAGAAAAGGGGAGATGATATGGGAAGTCCTTCTGTATAAGTTTTGCTTTTGTTGGATAATAATTAAAGCTGTTTTGGCCAATGACTTAGCAGAGTAAAGTCAGTTGGGAGATCAGAAAAGAGATAAAGAGAGAAAGTAGGCAGAGTCAGAGAGACACCATGTAGCTGTCAAAGGAGACAGACATCCAGAATCTAACTGGTAAGCCACAGCTTTGTGGTGATACACATATTAAAAGAAATGGATTAATTTAAGATATAGGAACTAGATAGAAATATGCTTGAGCCATTGGCCAAACACCTTTGTAATTAATATAGTTTCTGTGTGATTATTTGGGTCTGGGCAGCTGAAAATGGAAGAGCAGTCTCTGTTTACAGAATTTATTTTAATCAGACATCGTAGGGCACACAAAACATGAATATTGACAGGAAAAAAGTCATAGGCTAGACTTTTTATTGTGGTCTTCACAAGAAAGAATGGATAAACCAGGTTATGTAGGGTGAGAGTTTCAGAATTGCCTGGTTTGAACAGTGGGCACCGGGGCATAGGGCTTCCTGGATTCCAGCCCTAGAATGATTAGGACCGGAACAGTGTCCTGAACTAAGAGATGAGAAAAGGAGGCCTGACGGTTTGTACCTGAGGTGTATGTTCTCAAGCAAGCTATATGCAGTCCCTAGAGATTGATTAGCTCCCCAGGGAGGAACAATCTCTCCTAGATCCACAAGATGTTAAACATAGAAAACAAAAAGCATCTCCTTAGCAGATGCCTTGCTTAGCATGTCTGAGGCTTTGGGGTCAGTCTTCAGCATTGAGAAATAAAGCATTGTGAATATTATCCAGATTCCCAACTCCAGTCCCTTATGTATACTGCATGCCTCGCATCCTAGTTTGCTCTCAGAATGCCTTATCTAGTGGCTCCCTTGAAGAGCACTGAAGAGCTGAGCTCGGTATCTTGGATCTAATCCCTGACTCACATCTTGGGAGATTTGAAGGTACTACCCCCCTCCCTGGATTAAGAAATTTTGACCATTCAAGAAACACAGGGTCAAGATTCCAGTCCGTCACAACCCTAGTGCTTTGAACCCAATGAACAGCCATGTAGAAGCATTAGAGCATGGGCTAGTTGGCTCTGGGTCAACTTCCATCCAGCTGGTAACACCAGATCTAGGAATGAGGTGACACAGACTATGCATTGAGCTAGGCTACCTTTTTTTTTTCCAGGAAAAGAATTCATCTTTAAGGGGTTCTTTACCTCAATAGACTGGATATTGATGGATAGTGCCTTTGTTTATGGCCTTTTTCCGAAGCCTTCCGGGATTAAATAGTTCAAAGGAAGGAGTCTAACCCAGTGTTTGAGATGTAACAATTCTTCCACAAATGTTAACTATTCCAACAAATCATCACTTATGTGCCCAACTCAACAGAGCACCAATAAGCAAGTTATCAGTATTACTGACTCAGGTTGCCCTTCATACCCCCACAGAATATATATGAGTTCAATAGAAAAAGTGATTATGTAGGCTTTTGGTAACTGATAAGGCATGGGACAAATGCTATGGAGAAAATTCCTGTTAATAGCAATTTTCATAATGCTCAGAGTAATACGAGAAAGAATAGTAGATAAGTGCAAAAATATTTTAAATAACAGACCCCTACAAGGGAGCACAAAATGCTTACAGAGTTAAAGAATGCATTACCTTTGGCAAAATCTAGAACTAGATTCACGATGGAATTATTACTTTTTAATGACAGAATAAAAACTTATCTATTTAAGCACAGACTTATATATTGAAAGATATTCTTAGATGTATATTTTAAGATATGTCATACCAATTATTCCTTATATTTTCTTTTTCATTATATTATTAGGATTGAAAAAGAAGACTATTTTTGAACTTGGAAACTATGTAAAAATAATGGATTTGCCATGGTCTTCAATGAACCCTAGTTACTTTAGGGAAAGTCAGCTGGGAGCTAAGGATATTTTATAGAAATAATGAGTTTGTTTTGGCCTTTGCTCTCAGTTGTCTTGTGGGCTATTGGTTTCCCCGAAGTCTTGGCAGCACATCTCATATTGCTTTGGTTCCTTCACAGAATCTGCCTTCAGTCTTAAGTCCTCTCATGCTATGATTTGTGGTGGTGGCCCCTTGAGGCCCTGTGCTGAGGCTGCCTGATTAATTTTTTGCTGCCTCTCTGGGGCCATCTCTGTCTAGAGACTGCTAGCTAAGCAAGGATCACCCATCACCTGAGAGCCCTGGACTCCTACCACCTTCTTGACAGCCGAGGTGGTTGGGAAGAACCAAAGCATCATTTACTCATTGACTGTGACTCTCTTTCCCTGATCAAGCCTATAGAGCTCAGAGGACCCACTTCTCTTGCCAGCATTTCCAGACTACTGATCTTGGGCTGCTCTTCTGTTCTGGAACATTTTCCTGCTTCTCTTTCTTTAGGCTTGCCTCCACAGTCCAAGTCCAGTGGTGCACATGAGCTTGGGACTATTCTCAGGCTCCTGGTGCTCCGTTACCGAAGGTCAAGTGACCATTAAATTGTTTAGCAGATCTTGTTTTCTTGGAAGAGCGATCATCCTGCTTAGATGGCGACAGGCCTATTTCTAGAAGATTCCTCAATGTCCAAAAGGAAAACGTCAAGGCAATCTCTGTGGATAGGATTTCAGCAGACACATCCCACTGTGGGTTCTGGGGTCTCAGCTGGGTTGGAATCCTGTCTCTGCCCTTTATTCACTTATGTAACCAGGCAAGTGCTCATGTCCTAGGAAACCTAACTTATTTGTATACTGGATATTATGAGGACTTTCTTGGTTTGATTCTGAATAGCAATCTTTTTGTGCAAATTGTTGGGTGGAGAATAGCTTGTGGTGACTAGTGCAGAACCAAGACAAACCCTTAGTCACCCTGGCCACAATGGAAACTGCACTAATTCGCAACAAGACCAAGCCTCTTCTAGACAATAAAACATGGGAGGCTTTTCTTAATTACTTCTGTAAAGCCAAAGGGAAAACAGAAGATGGACTGCCTCGAGTCTACTTCAAAGCATGAAAATTTGGACTAAAAGTAATTTGAAATGAAAAAAAATGTATATATGCACACATGTATATATATACATACAAACTTACACACACATATATGTATGTGTATATATGTATATGTATATATAGATACATATATAGATATGTACGTGTATATATATATATATATATATATATATATATATATATATATATCCTTTGTATTAAACTGGGAAGCATAGGAATTATAGCTATAGAGGGGAATAGACAGATGCTCTACTCCCTATCTGGGGGAGCTCCTTCTTAAGGTTCTCAGATGAAACAGATAAAAATGCAGGGCATGGAGTCTGGAGACATGGCTCAGCAGGTGAAGTGCTGGCTATGCAAACATGAGAACCCAAGTCTGGCCTCACATCACTCACATATGGAGTTATGTATAGCCATGGAGTGGTGTGCCTATAATTTAGTATTGTGGAAGTAGAGACAGGAGAATCCTGTCTATATGGTTTGCTGACCATATAGGCTAGCTAGCCAGTAAGCTCCAGTTTCAGTGAGTGACCCTGCCACAAAAAGTAAGGTGAACTGATTAAGGAAGATATCTTACATTGAGCTATGGCCTCCATATCAATGGGCACACACACACACACACACACACACATACACGCTAACATGTGTACCTACACATGTGTCTATACACACACAAAAATGTGTAATACAGGACACCAAGTTAAATTCATATTCATAATAACTTATTAATGTAACTATTCCTTGAATGTTACATGGATGTCCTTATAACCCTAATCCTTTTATCAATATCTTCTCTTGTGAGATTCTTATATCATGAGACTTTCTGAACATTTTACCAGAGATTTTGATGTCTCTTATGCTCTCATTAATAGATCAGTAGTGATGATTCTGCAGTGGGACTTCTAAACTGCACTCGAGGGTGTCTGTTATAATGAAGCTGTTCTGTGTACTGATGGCAGGATGCTGACTGAAGGGCTCCTACCTGATTCAAATATTGAACATCATTATAACCCTTATGAACAACTCAGAATATGCCAGCTTGTGTGGCTGAGGCCAGCTCAAGAAAATGCTCGATAAATAATGGCACTTATTAATATTTGGCCCTATATCGTGGATCTACTAATCACCTGACACCATCTGGGTAAGGCTCACTCGGAGCAGCTTTGATGGAAATGCCCATTAATCACAACTGGGGCTTTGGGGCACTGTGATTGATGGGAATTGGTTGACAATATTTCTTTGGGAGACTGAATTACTTTGTGATAATTACTGGTCCATGAGTAAATCACACTCCCTCCCCCTTTATTAGTGCTTAGAACCGCAGAGACTCATAGACAATGGTGACTCAACTGTATCTCTCCAGGAAGCCATTTTTCCTGGACAGCTGGCATGTGTTGTGGAGGAGGCTGGGAAGTCTCAGTGTAACACTTCTTATCCTTGTAACAGAGATCTTCCTTAGAGCTTTCCAATGTCAAATGTCCAATGCTGTCCTGACCACGTGCTACGGAAGAGATGGAATTATTAATGAAAACTCATCGAGCAGAAGGGATTAGGGATGTACACAGGGCACAAACTTTACATAGTGAGGAGACATAAGTCTAGAAGATCTATTGTACAACACAGTATTTACAGCCACCATGCATTGAATCCTTACAAATAGCTAAGATGGCTGTTTCTAAATGTTACCTTCACAAAATGAATGTGAAACAATGTGTATGTTATTTGATTGATTTAGTCATTTTACAATGTAGCATGTATCAATACAAAAACAAATGGAACCAATACCTTGAATGTATACAAATTTTGCCAAATTAAAAATGTTTTAAAAAATCTTTTTGAAGTTTGCAGAACCCACTCACAAACTTTTGACTTTTGGGAGGCCATCAAAAGACTCTTTTATATAGTTTGTGGTTTTGTGGATTTTCAATTGCCATAGTTCCCATTTCACAGATGGGTATAAGTGGAGGGGCTTCCTAAAGTAATTACTCTTCTAGAATTAGGTTTTGATCATCTGCACACTAGACATCTGCCCACTATCACAGTCTGTCTGATGGCCTGACTAACTTATTAATTTTTAATAATAAGATTTATTTTATTTATTCTTTGGGATCGATGTTGTTCTAATTGTTTTAAAATTTTATTTGATTAAAACTCTTTCTCATGCAGGTACGTATTGTATACTCAGCATATTATTTCCACTCCTTTCCTTCCCTCCCTCCAATTTGTTCCTCTTATTCTCCTAGACAGCATCATTCCTATTTTCATTTCATGTACGTATACATATTTTATACGACTCTATAAATACTAGAAACCAAAAATAAGAGAAAATAGATTTGTTTTTCTGAAACAGACTGGATTCACTTGGTATGCATGCCTGTGATTTTATCTTTTTCTTGGAAATGACATACCTCATTCTTCATTATGAATAAAAAAAATACATTGTGCATACACCACATTTTTTTAACAATTCCTCTGTTGTTAGGCAGGTAAGGTGGTTCTAGAACTTAGTTATTCTTGATAGTGCTGAAGTAAACATTTATGTACACTTGTCTATCTCCTATGTTGACTAAGATTTTTTTTTGGTGAATTTAGTCCACTTTTATGTTTTTGAGAAACTTCTTTACTGATTTTTGTAGAGAGTGGCCTAGTTTGCATTGACAGTAGTAGTGTGTGCTGTAGGAATTCCTACCACCAGTAGCCATAAAGTTACCCGCCCACTTGGGCATGACCTCTCATGCTATTTATGCCTATATAAAGCATGTGTCTGGCCTCTTTTCCAGCTGCAGGATTTGGTTGCTGTTCTCTGTTCCAGCAGAGGATTTGTGACTTGTGAGTCTACCCCTAAATAAATAACCCTCTATTATTCTCAATTCTGAGCTAGTGTAGGATGTCTTTTAAGCATCTTTCTTCAAGTGTGTAGGGTTTTCCTTTTGTCCACATCTTCACTGATGAACATTTACTTACTTGTTTTCTTAATGACTGCTACTCCAAGAGTGATAAGATGGATCTCAGTGTAGTTTGGTTTGCATTTCTCTGATGGCTCATGAAGGTGAGCATTTTTTGTATGCTTATTAGCCATTTGCATTTTATATTAAGAACTGTCTGCTTATTCCATTAGCTCTCTTATTGACTGGTCTATGGACTTCTAGTTGTTGAGTATTTTGAGTTCTTTGTATAATCTAGATATTAATCCCATGTTGGATGTACAGTTAGCAAAGACTTTCTCCCCTTCTATACACAGTCTGTCTCTTTACTGTGGTAACCGTATACCAAACTTATTAATTTCATGAGGCCTCATTTGTTTCCCAGGTGACTGAAGTTCTATTTAGAAAGGCTCTGACTGACTTTTGTGCTCCCCTTCCAGAATAGAGAAGTTTATTTCATCAGCACCCAAAGAACAAGTTAATGGTTCCAAGAAAAGTGTCATGGTAACTCAATATTTGATTATATCACTATGGAAATAAAAAACCATGGCCAATTATATTCTCCCCTTGTCACCAGTTGCTAAACAACCACTGCTATGTCATTGCTAGCCCCACAACAAGGGCTTCTTTGCACTGTCAGTCTGTGTAGTTATTAACTTATAAAATAATGATCTTCTCTATTAATTCTGTGCTGTCCAATGTGGAAGCATTAAAGACATACATTTACTGACTATTGTAAATTATTCTAAGTGGAAATTTTTTGTAAATGTAAAATATTCACTGGAGTTTTCAAAGACCTAATATGGAAAATATAAATTTCTCATAAATATGGAGGGCATGTTGAGATGACATTTGGTTAGTAAGTTTCCTTGTGTATTTTCCTTATTTTTTTCCTATGGCTACTAGAAACTCTAAAACCATGCATGATGCAGTTGTTGGTCAGCACTAGTAGACTATGAATTTTCCTAAGGGAAGGAACCATGTTTCCCTAGTACCTAGCACCAAAGGTAGCAGAGTAGGCACCCAGCAGGCACTTGTTGACAGAAACCAGTGGAAGGAGTAGAAGAAGTCGGTAGGTAACTAGGGAAGGCTTAGAACCCACAGAAAAGTCTGTCCATTAGAGTTAGTTATGCATGACTGTGTTTTCTGGTAGCAATGGATGTCTCCTTTAGGTTTCTTCTCTAGAGGAAAATAGTTTGTGATTTGGTACCCAGAGCCTCAAGAGGGCATCTGTCTCTGACTGGGTCTTCAACTCAACTGCTTAGCTTTGACTACAAATTAAAATGTCCAATAGCTGATCCCTGTTGCAAAGGGTCACTGCAGATTTACCCATCTTCTTCTTCCTGAGTCCTCCTGATCCGATTCCCATATTTGCATGACCTCAGATTTCCTAAAGGATCACTGCCTCTGTGGTCTTTCCCTCATCTTCACACACCCCAGCTCTCAAGTAAGTCAGTGTTATTGCTACAATTTCAGATCAAATAAAGAACTAGACCTTAGAAAGCTCAAGTGATATATCTGAGGTCATCAAGAAAGAATGCCTGAACACGGCCTTGACTCTGGTCCCAAAGCCTACTGTGTTAGCCACATTGCTAAACTGTTTTGTGTCAGTTAATTCTATCTTTGGATCATTGCAGGATACTCCTGTTCCCTTCCACACATTCCTTTTCTTCTTTTGGGATAGCCCTGTGAGAATTTGAGGATGGTGGGCTCCTTTTGTCCGGCTTAAAGGCTGGTCACTAGTCATCTTTCTTTTCTGATAGTGCCTTTCCTCACAGATGAACTTGCTGTCAGTCACATCATCTCAGGATTAGTAAAGAGAGGATTAGCTAGCATAGGAGAAGGTTATAATATGTAGCTGCTGAGGAATTTCCTTAATGTACTGTATCTTATTTGAGTCTGACATCAACGTTGTTAAGAGATGGTTTCAATATCTTCAGGTGTGATACATAGCAGCAGAGGAGAAACTGGTGTGCCCAAAGCTCCACAGATGGTGAATGAAAGATTTCAATTTTAAACCTATATCTTCACCTGTAAAATACATCTTCCCCTCCATATTCAGTACTTCAATGGCATGAGGTTGGGGTCTGTGGTGGTTTGAATGAAAATGTCCCTATAGGCTCATTTATTTGAAAGATTGGTCCCCAGTTGGTGGCACAGTATGGGAAAGGTATGGAACTTTCAGGATGCAGAGTCTTGCTAGAGGTAGTATGTCACTGGGGGTGGACTTTGAGAGTTCATATTTTTCTCTCACTTCTAATTCACTCTCTAGACTTCCTGTTGGGAAGAAACTTGGTCATCCAGCTCTCTACTGACATAGCCTGCCTCTATACCTTGCCTGCCATTATGGATATCTTAGACCTCTGGAATTGGAAACCCAAATGTAGCATGAGGGGGCCGGCTTGTTGGGGTTTCCGTCCTGCCCGGTACCCCACAGCCGGCAAATCCCAAAGAGAAATCACACACAGGACTCCATAAGGTTATAAACTGATTGGCCCATTAGGTCAGGCTTCTTGTTAACTCTTATAACTTATGTTACCCCATTATACTTATCTACATTAGCCACATGGTTCCGTACCTTTCTCAGCTGCGCAAGTTACATGCTGCCTCTTCGGTGGTCTGCACAGGAATGGCAGAGGGAGCTTCTGCTTCCAGAATACTCCCAGTCTCTTTGCTCCACCCCTACTTCCTGTCTGGCTTTCTCGCCTATACTGCCTGCCTGGCCAATCAGCGTTTTATTAAAATATGATTGACAGAATACAGACAATTCTCCCACACCACCCAAAGAGACCCTCTCTTCTCTAAGTTGCCTCTAGTCACAGTGTTCTATCATGGCATCAGAAAAGTAACTGATGCAGGGTTTTGGGGCAAACCTACCACTGAGTCACATCACTGTAACCTAGCAAGGCTGCACCAGAGTTCCTTGGGAAGTCTTTAATTCACTCTTTACATCACTAATATAGACTGTCACTTATTTGTGAAATGCAAGTTTTTTGTTGTTGTTGTTGTGGGAGTGCATCTTTCCAAAAAGGGTTTGTTGGAGAAACTCACTTAGATGACTCAGAGTAGAGAATGAAGCAGACCATTACACCTGGGTGGACAAAGCCACAAGTCATGGAAGTTTCTGATAGAACATCTTCATAAAGTACCGGCTATTTTAATCTTAAGCATGCTTTGTTCAGCCTTACAAAAGTACAACAGAGCTCACTAGCACTTTTTTTTCCATATAAGGAACAATCAGAACCTGCAAGGCTGAGGTCACATTTCAGTCCTTAGTTATTTCTGGTGACCAGCCGAGGTGAGCATGCCAATGGACTCAGCCTAGTTTCAGCCACTGCCTTAAATTCCAGCAGAACTCCTTACAAAAGATACTCAGTGGATTTGTAAACAGCCACTGTATTAGTCAGGGCTCTATAGAGTAATAGAATTTATAGACTGAATCTCTATGTATCGAAAGGGGATTTATTAGAATGACTCAGGGGGTATAGCCCAGTTAATCCAACGATGGTAGCCTATGAATGGGAAGCCCAGGCATCCAGTAGTTGTCCAGTCCATGAGGCCAGGTGTCTCAGCTGGTCTTCAGTATATTCCAGAATCCCAAAGAAGGAGGGGCTAGTGCCATTGAGGAAATAAACCTACAAAGAGGCTAAATCAAGCTGGCAAAGGGTGAAAGCTCTTCTGTGTCCTTATATAGGTTTCCAAAGAAGTTGTGGCCAAGATTAGAGGCAGGTGTTTCTACCTCAAAGGTCCATATTAGAAGTAAATCTTCCCACTTAAAACAAAACAAAAATTCCTCATAGGTGTGACCATTTGGGGGTTTTAGTTCATTCCAAATGTAGTCAAGTTGGCAAGTAAATATAGTCATCACAGCCACCAAAGCAGGTAGGCACAGCTTGGATGCTGGTGATGGTTGTGAAGCTATAACCAGGATAATTGGTTATTGCCCCTACCCCCAAACATGGTTGTCCTTTTGCTCCATGGGAAAGGACCAGGGCATACCTAGCAGCGAATCAATCTGGGTGGAAATGAAAGGCTGAATTATAAGTTTCTCTAAATCACCAAGTCACACCAATACCCTGTTAGCTATGCTCTTAATGCTCTTCGAAACAGAGCTCACCAGCTCTGCTGGAACAGTCCTTATGCCGTTAAATAGCCTGATTTCAGCTATCCCTGGGCTTTTCTACAACTGAAGCTGGTCTGCTGGGCCTTTTGTCTGCCGGGAAAGAGTAGCATCATTTTGTTTTCAAAATGGCAAGGTCAGTGCATGCAGTGCTGCTTTTATACCCAGCTTAACAGCAATGTGTGTATAACAAACACAGCTCCACATAGCCACACAGGCCTAGAGATCTCACCAGATACGTTAACTGTCACATTTTATCCTCCAAGAACCCTGAGAAATACTTATTTCCTGCTTTTTACTGACAAGGAAGAAATTTTGGCCTCATAAACATGGAAATGTCTTATCTAAAACAAATCCTAGTGGTAGTGAAGTGGGCAGGACAGCTCTGAATTACACAAAGCCTCCTTGCCCTTCTTCTCGGCGTTTTGGAAGAGTCATTTGAATGCACTCTTTTATTCCCGTTCTGCAACTGTCTTCCCAGTTGCCCAACTATTGTTCTCCTCAGACTGCCTTTCTGTGTTCTTGTCCAGGAATCTACTTTAGTTCTTTGCCTTCTTGGAAAATATTAGCTCAATTTAATTTTGTAAAGATTGGTTTTTGTTATTTGAGTATGAATATATGACTGCAGGTGTGTCTGTGTACTGTAAGTATACCTGGTGTGCAAGGAAGCCACACCAGGGCACCAGGTCTGTTGAAACGGGGGCTACAGACAGTTGGGAACGGCCATGGGGTGCTGGGAATCTAACCCGAGTCCTCTAGAAAAGCAGTAGGTGTTTAACCAGTGAGCCATCTCTCCAGCCCCAATCTGGACACTTTAAAAATTCAAGAACATCATTACATTCCCCGAGTTGTGACTTGGAGGTTAAACATCCTTCCTAAAGCTCTTGTATTTGAATACCTGGTCTCCAGCTTGTGGAACTGTTTGGAGAGGGCATGGACTCTTCTGGATGTGGGAGCCCAGGTGATGGACGTGGGGCTTGAAGAATTTTAGGTTGGCAAACTTCATCTCTGTATCTTTGCTTCCTGTCCCCGAGCTAAGCAGAACAGGTCTCATAGCAAGCTCCCACTGGCAAGGACCTGGTATCTCCAGCTACCATGCCTTCTCTGCCGTTTTGGACTGGATTCCATGAATGGAGCTAAGTAAGCCCCTCTCCTCTGTAGTTTCTGTGGGGTATTTTGGTCAAAACCATGTGAAACATAGCTAACCATCTGTGTTACCATCCTATAGCCACCGCTTCATTCATAAAAGGCCTAGCTGATTATGCATAGCCGGGATCTGTTTTCCTGTCTTTCTTATTAGGCTGTGAATAGAGGATGGGTAGGTAGCACATAGCACTCTTTGCCTTTGTATGGCCAACACCTATCCTCATACATCCAACTAAATAAACATCATTAGAAAAGAAAGGGCCACACAGATGCTCCTAATTCCCAGGTGTAATTTGATTTGTGAATGGATCTTTCCTCTCAGTGATGGGCACAGTATGTCCTCGCAGAGGGTGAACCTATGGCTTCTCCCACAGGCAAGATCATCTCACATGAAGATTCACAGTGATCCCATGAAGAACCACAAAGCACATTTCAATCTCCACATGACAGTCATGTGAAGATCCTCTTTCTTCAGTGGCCAGCTCTGTTGCTTCTACAAAGTCTCGATGTTGTAGCTTAAATTAGCTTATTTGTCTGTAGAGAGTTGTCTTGAATATCAAGTGTATCTGGTAGGATTAGTGGTTTTTATTTCTTGGAGAAATTTGAATAATAGCTTGTTCTTAACTCAAGAATGCTGGCCAATTTGAAATTTTCTCTTCTTTGTAGAAATATGAAAAAATTATTTTCTCAGTAAAATAAGTTTCATAGTCATTGTGAATCCCACACTACCTCTCTCTCTGAGATGACATCACTTTTCCTAGGTGAGAAAGAGGAATTACATACAAATTGCCTTTGGGTTACTATGGATTACTATGAATGATTATGGGTTACTATGAGCTGTTCTGGCAGGAGCTTTCACATCTTTCTGCCCTCACATACAATTATGAGAATCACCTGTGTTCCCATTTCAGCGAGCCCCTTCTAGCAAATTACTAGCTAAAAGGCAGCAGGATGTTTAAGGATTGTGAAATAAATATCACAGGGTTGGTGTGTGTGGTTGGCACTGAGCTGCCTTCCCTTGGTCCTTGCAGACAGTTCTGACAGCACCAGGACGCCCGTGACCAATGTAAATGTCATGGCTTTCTAGTTTCCTTTTGCCTCCTTGAGAGCTAAGGGTAAAAATCACTGCTCAGGGCATAAAGGAATATTCTAACTGACCCTCCCAGCTCCTGCTGCCTCCTTGGAATCTTCATGGTAACAAGGTTCAGGAAACAATCAACATTCTTAGGTTGGTGGGAGGAAAAGCAGCCATGGCCTGCTCCTTGAAGATATGTCTGAGCTGCTGACCCAGCCACGGCCTCCTCCCCATGGGCTGGCTAAGCAAATGGCAAACGGCTCTTGGGTTTAAATCCGCGTCTTTTCGTTACTTACTGCCTAATGCACGCTGACGGAGGTGACACAGGTGGGCAGCGGTACTCCACACCGAGCCAGATTACGAGGTGTTCCTCTAAAAGGTCTCGCGTCTCCTCTGCCTAAGCACGTGTTACCCATTCTTCATAAAGCCATCCTGCTTTCATTTGTATTAGACCTGAGTTGTTTTCTTTGCCCCTTAGGAACTCCCACGAGCACTTTGCCTTAATGTTTCCAGGCCAGAGCAAGTAGCAGGTGAGCAGACGTCCCTCCCAGCAGTCTAATGGGCACTCCACTTCACTTTCCCAGCCTCGTGACTAGCTCTCTGGTCTAGAATATAAAATAGAATGAAAGGCCACATGTGTAGTCTATAAAGTTTTATAAAAGGCAAAGGTGCATGCAATGTGATTGTGGGCAATAACCCGACTAAAGTTTGATCCCGGGACTACATGAGACCTTGTTTCAAAAAAAAAAAAAAAAAAAACAAAAAAAAAAACCGCCAAAGCACATATACCCCTGGCTATAACTAATTATTTGTTTGTGACTAGCCTTTTGCAGGCATGGACTATTTCTAGTTCACCGAAGGCTCTCCACTGCTTAGTACAGGAGTAGATACATAGAAGGTACTCATTAAAATTTATTGATATTTTTAATGAATTTACACAGCACCTAAAAGGTGTGTTGGAGTGTTTTTTTTAAATTCAGTCCATGAATCCCTGACATAAATCATAAGCATGGCCCTACAACCATCATTAGCCCTCTTCACTTATTGTAACTTCCACTAACTAGTAGTAGAAACCCAGTTACTGTCTGTAGCTTTGCACTACTGACAGCTGAGACTGGGTAATCACTACCTGGAGCCCTACCTTCTCCACTCGCGGAGACGTAAAGTCACCTTCTGAAGATCTGCACCTGACTCTGCGCGTGAGCCTGCCCTGCTTCCTCAGTCTGCTCAGTGCTTGGCTTTGAGTGAGCTCCTTCTGGCTTCCTTCACAGCTGGGTATACGATCAACCTTGTCCCAGGGACCAAGTCCCACTGGCTTCTGCAACTGGGACCCCATTGGATTGCTTTGCCTGCTTACTCCTCCTCTGGTTTACATGTTGTCCATGGTGTAGAGGAAGCTCTGCCTGCACCTTGGCTTGCTCAGTCCTGGAATTTCCCTCTTTACCTGCCAGAATTGATTTGCTTCCAGGGCTTTCTCCTGTGTGTGGGTGGGGGGGGGTATGCAGCCACAGGGGACACCTGCAGGAGGCAGCATTCACTGGCAGCCACCCTGAGTGCTATGAGTTATTTTGACAATATCCCAGTAGATGGCGGCAAAATATTTTGAGCAGACACTTTTTTTTTTCTAGTTTCCACAAAGTCCCCAAATAAGCTAGCACCTGCGCTGCTGATGGATCCTGCCCACTAATCTAGCAGAAGGTTCTGGCCAGTTTGCTGCCTCTCTCATGTCACCCTGTGTCCTTATAGTTAACTGGACATGGCCTGCCTTAACTGTGATCAACAAGAAAAGCCTCACACTTGGAAAAGGGGCTGGCTCTTTTTATCAACCCCCATCTTCTGTCGCCAAGCATCCAAGACACAGATGCAGCCCCAGACTGTCTGTGTCCTTAGCCTCAGGCCTCAGTTCTTGCTCTCAGAGATTCACCTATAATGCCTGCGTTCTAGGGTGAGTCTGATTAAGATATCTTCTTCTTAATGTTTTAATTTAAAAAGATTTATTTTATGCGTGACCGTTTTCCTGCATGTATATATGTACAGTATGTACATGCGTGGTGTCCTCTGAGGTCAGAAGAGGTGACAGGTCCCTTGGAACTACAGTTATGGAAGTTGTAAACTATCATGTAGATGCTAGAAATGGAACATAGGTCCTCTGTGAGAGCAACGAAAGCTCGTAACCCCTAAGCCATCTCTCTAACTCCGGATTAGGCTTCTTATATAGGGCACAGGTGTCTGTATGGGAACCAATGGCACATAACCCTAGAAACAGGGAAACAGGAAAGATGTTCTGTTCTATATGAGGTTGTCTTCTTCTTCTTCTTCTTCTTTTTCTTCTTCTTCTTCTTCTTCTTCTTCTTCTTCTTCTTCTTCTTCTTCTTCTTCTTCTTCTTCTTCTCCTTCTCCTTCTCCTTCTCCTTCTCCTTCTCCTTCTCCTTCTCCTCCTCCTCCTTCTCCTCCTCCTCTTCCTCCCTCTCTTCCTCCTTTTTCCTTCTCCCTCGCTCTTCATCTTTCTCCCCCCTTCCCTTTTTTTTTTTTAAAGAAGCTACTGACTTTGTGTGTTGTTTCAATATAACAAAGATGTCTAATTGATAATTTTCTTTCCAAGCCGATTTGTCTACCCTGCTGGCATTGCATCTAAGCGGTACATCTATGAAGCTGGGGACACCTTAGTGTGAAAGTTCATTAGGAGGAAGCCACTCATCTCACTGTTGACTCCGTGAGAGGAGAATCCATAGCCCCACAGGGTTAGTGGTGGTCTCCATCCCGCAGTGGAGGGGCTTCCAGGCAAGAAAACACGGCACGAGTACAGCATTCATTGTGTTGTGTCTGTTTATTTCACAGAGCAGATGTTGTCTCAGAGCGCCGTCCTTGCCTCCGCATTTCCTGGAAAGGTGTCTGTCTCGAGGAGTGGAGCTGGTCATTAACTGTCTTGGTTATTTTAGAACTGGTCTCTTCTGGATTATTTCCTGGATGGCTTGTATTCAATTCTGTTGTGGGGAGGGTGGGAGTCTCAGCCTGCTGCACAGAACATCTGGCCCCTGACTTGGTATTGAGGGAATTTTTCCTGATGTTTCTTCCATAAGCTGTGTAACAGATATGGCTCGAGTTAAAGGGAATTGTCTAATTGCGAGATGTTTCTACGCTGTGCAAAGGAGCTGGATGGGGAGGAAATCAATGTTTCTGCTGTTGATCTGCATCAGCAAGTATGCATGCATCTTTGGGGGATTTATCCTTTCTGCACCAGCTTCTCGTATATTAAATGTGGGATGTGAAAGAAGAGAGGTTCCCACAATTCTTTGTTGATGGATGCTGTGTGACCTGAAAAGAATTTCCAATGCAAATACAGAATTTCTCTGAGCAAGGAGAGCAAACACTAGCTACTGTGTCTCCATGCTTTCAGGATAAATCCCATCTCTTTCCCTTCAGGTGGACATGGGCCGGGAAATCTCTCAGCACAGTGAGCATGCCTGTTCATTGATGTTGACCTAGACAGACCCTCCTACTGCACTAGAGCTTAAGAACCCCGAGTTCTATGTCTCTCATCACACTAGGGTTCTGCCTGCTTCACAGCTCTCAGAGCCAAACAAGTCGCTATCGTAGCTGTGCAGAGGCGAAGTGCCTCCCTTGACTGCAGCGTCTGTCAAAGAAGTGATGTCTGCATGTGAAAAAAAAAATAAAGCAGCAATGATAGAGGTTACGTTATGACGTTTGTGCCAAATAGAGAGGGGAAATACGGAAAACAAAACCAGTTCTCCGTGCTTCTCAAGTTACATACCCTTACATCTCAGTGTGGGGGCAAACCCTCCCTTGGGAATAATGTGTTAGCAATTCATGGTCTCTGAGGACAAGAGTCACCGGCTCAAGGTTTTGTATCCTGCACACTCTGAACTAACTTCTTGAATCTTATTTAGATACAGTACTGTGCAATTAGCATTCATTTCACAATATCTGTTTCAGCAGTTGCTCGCAGTCTTTAGGAGTCACAGAATCACCCACAGAACTTAACTAAAAATGCCATTTCTTGAGTCTCCTCTGCAGAGAGTCTGACTTAATAGAATGGAGTTAGTCACTAGGAATGTGATTTTTTTTTAAAAAAAATAGTTTCTTCAGGATGAGTGTTGTGACTCATTTCTGTAATTCCAGTACCCAGGAAGCAGAGGCAGAGGGATTGCTATGAGTTCAAGGCCAGGTTGGTCTACATAGTCATTTTCAGGGCTATATAGTGAGATCCTGTCTCGAAAACTATAAACTCCTTCTTCTAAACTACATCTCTCATGTTTCTGATTCATTGCTTTGAGAACTGGTTGTGTTTTGTATGGAGCTTAAACTTAGGTATCCGTGACTTCCATTTTTCTCACAACAATGCCACCATGCTATGTAACTGGCTCTGTGCTCTCCATTTGTATCATATATTAAAGAGTTAAACTATGAGTATGGCCTCAATCAGTTGTTGCTCCAGCATGAGTGAATTTGATCCCTGGAACCCATGTATCAAAGCTAGGCATGGTGACATATACCTGGAATCTCAGTGCCGGGGAGGCAGAGACAGGAGCCTCTCTGAGGCTTGCTGGCCTGCTAGCCCCGCTGAAGACAAGCACTCAGTCCTTTTCCCTCTGCTTGATTGTGGGTGCGGCTACCTAGTCAAAGTTCCTGTTGAGTCCTGTCTGCAATGATGGACTGTAACTGGGAACTGGGATCTAAAAATAACCCTTTAAAGTGGCCTTTTCCCAGGGTATTTTATCATGGTGACAAAATGAGACTAGAATAATGCCTTTTCCTTTAATGAGGCTCTGTGTCCCCGAGGCGTACTGAGATGGTTTGGGGGCCTGTCCGCCGATGCTGACAGACACTCTGGTCCTGAGAACCTTTCATAGCTACCATTTGGTCCAGGGTCTTTCCATTACCCTTGCGCACCTGCACAGTGACTCTGGGAAATTATCATGTGATATTGGAGTGGGATCCAGAGGTCATCGGTAGCTGACATAGTTGTTTTCCACTAAAAAGATTCTGAGCATTTGAGGAATGATACAGAAAAAAAACAAGCAATGCATCCCCTTTCACTAGAGGAGGAACACAAGGAGTGTCACCCGTAATTAGTGTTTCTGTTCTTAATGTCCCCAAGCCAAGCCTAAAGATGGAGTCAGGCTGTTTTATCCACATTGTGGCATCCTTTATTGTCCTCCTTGGGAGCTAGCAAGAGAAGGTTGTGTTTCTTCTGCAACAATTCTACAAGTTGACACCAAAAATACTTAGGCTGGAGGCTTAATTTGAATATCTATGGTATAAAATTACCAGTGTTCACATCCCCTAGCATTTTCCTGACAAATTAATTGCCAATACAATTTGCAGCAGCGGGTGTGTGTATGTGTGGCACAGTGGGGTTGAAGGTTCAGCTTAGGAGCCGTAATTATGGGTGCCCTTGGCTGGGAAGAGCAGAGATGATACTAAAAGAGCCTGTGTTTTCTGTAAGCAGCACCTGCTCCTTTGCCTGCTCTGTAGACCTGCAGATCAGAAAAACACACATATAATTTGTTCCATTAAATGTCTACCTCTGGCACACATGATTTAACCTCTTAATAATCAGAAGATCTGCTGTTTCCGTAAGCTCCCTGAACCACACTGTGGATTCCTGTCAGTTCTGAAGTCTTTGCTCTATTTAACCTTTCAAATCTTAAGAAAATATCAGGATAAGGAAGCAAATGGCACAAACCCTCCCAGGTCGAGGGTCAACCAGGCTAAAAAGAGATTCTCTTTGGGCGTGGGTCTGAGGGAAGAGAAACTTTTGCTTTTGTCCTCGTTTCTGAAAGTTCCTGGTCTCCTGGGGAGTGGAGAGGAGAACCAGTCTTTTAGATGAAGCAGCCCTACTTCTTGGTCTTCATCTCTGTCTTTGTCGTCATTGTCTCTTTCTCCTCCATTTTTCACAGCTGTGTCTCAGGTTACCCAGGCTGGTCCTGAACTTGCTGTGTAGTCAAGGATAATCTTGAACTTCTGATTCTTCTGCATCTAATTGTGCTGGGATGATAGTCATGTGATACTGTGCCTGTCTCAGAATCTGTCCTTTAGTGAAATACCTTCTGCTTATTTATAAGCTTCCACAGAAGAACCATTTCTTCAAGATATATATCTTTGATTGAGATGCACAGTTCCCAAGACGCAGAGAATAACAATGGCTGTGGGCCCAACCCCAAACAGGACTTGTATACCACTTCTTTTAAGACCCAGGGGACGATTTAGAAGAGGGATTGGGAAATGTCGGAGAGCCAGGAGATAGAATGAAGGGCTGCAAAGCACCATTCCAAAGGCTCCAACTTGATGTAGGTGGGTCTTCTGTTTATGTGCTACTTTCATTGGTCAAATAAAGAGACTGCCTTGGCCTTTGATAGGGCAGCAGCTTAGATAGGTGGAGTAGACAGAACAGAATGCTGGGAGAAAGAAACAGAGTCAGGCAGATGCCATGAAGCTCTGACCTGAGATGGACGTAGGTTAGAATCTTCCTGGTAAGCCACAACCTTGTGGTGATACACAGATTACTAGATATAGGTTAAAGCAAGATGTGAGAGTTAGCCAAGAAGAGGCTAGATATAATGGGCCAAGCAGTGTTTAAAAGAATAGAGTTTCTGTGTAATTATTTTGGGGAAAGCTAGCCGGGGCAGGAAGCGGCCCACCGCTCCTTTTAGAACACCAACTAACTATTATGATTAGTAACTCACCACAACTGTTTCACCTGCCCTTGGCTCACATTGGACTATCAACGGTAAGTCACGAAAGGTGGAGGGACTCAAGGCTCCTATTCGTCACCTCTGAACTACTGGCTATTGAAAGACTTTGGAAGAGAGGGACCACAAACTGCTGGGCTCAGCAGGCTCTATCACGGTGTTCCAAATCCATAGTCACACAGGCAGCCCTGATTAATCTCAGTAGTTCATAAAGTAAGAGAAATAATCATGAATATAAGAGAGATTTGTGAGTATGAGGGAGAGTTGAAGGGGTAGTGGAGAAGCAGGGGTGAAAATGATTGGTGTGTATGGTGCACATGTGCAAAATTATCTAAAAATAAATTTAATTAATAAAATTATGTTTTAGAATATTGACATTGTATTACTCAGGGTTCTCTAGAGGAACAGAACTTATAGAATGAACACACGAACACACACACACACACACACACACACACACACACGATTTATTAGAATGGCTGTGGTCCAGCTAGCTCAGCAATGACTGTCTTCCAACAGAAGGTCCAAGAATCCAGTAGTTGTTCAGTCCATGAGGCTGGATGTCTCAGCTGGTCTTCAGTACATGACAGACTCCTGAGGAAATAGGCTCTAATGCCAGTGAAGAAATGGATTTGCTAGTGAGAGCGAGAGCAAGCAGGTAAAGAAAGCAAGCTTCCTTCTTTCACGTCCTTTATATAGCCTGCTAGCAGCAGATGTGACCCAGATTAAAGGTGGTCTTCTCACCTCAAAGATCTGGATTAAAAGTGGGTCTTCCCACTTCAAATGATTTAATTAAGAAGAACTTCTTCACAGGTGTGCTCAGTCATTTGGGTTTTAATTAATTTCAGAGGTAGTCAAATTGACACCCAAGAATGGCCATTGCAAGCACTTTTTACAGATTTCTTTTGATCTGAAGGATTTTTTTTTTAAAAAAATAGAAATAAAGCATTATAACATCCCTACGTGATGAAGAAGGAAGGCACACGTTTGATTCCATTAAGGCTTGTTCTCGGGTTTTCCCTGTGATGTCAGCTGCTTTTAAAAATATTAAAGATTGAATAAGGATGAGATAATATTTCTGGCACTCTGGTTCCTGGAATAATGGGATTGGAAGGAAGTGGATGAGGATATGTGATGGCCAAGGTTAATGGGTAAGGATTTCATGCCACTTCCCGATGAATTTGGATCTCGTGCCTCAAATGTCTTAGCTGCTGGGTTCCTGCCATCTTTCTTCACAGAGAAATCAATCCTCTGAGACTGAAGTTAACCAACCAGGTTTGAAAGATGCCATGGTCAAGTAGGACTATCTACTTAGCACTTTTACTTAACAGAAAAATTTGTAGCCTCTGGTTGGCTTGAGGGTGTGTTAATATCTTAGTCACTGTTCTATTGCTGTTAGAGACACACACTCAAGTAAAGGTATAAAGGAAGCATTTCATTGGGGGCTTGTTTATAGTTTCAGAGGGTTCACCCAAGATCACCTTGATGGGAAGCAGACAGGCATGGTGCTGGACCAGTGCCTGAGAGTTTACATCATAATTCACAGTCAGCAGGCAAAGAGAGAGACACTGGACCCATCTTGGGCTTTTGAAACCTCAAGGCCCACTCCCATGACACACCTCCTCCAACAGACCTCTTCCAACAAAGGTTGCACCTCCTAATCCTTCCCAAATTGTTCCGTTGTACCCTAAATCCCACTTACTGAGGAGGGGTTGCCCCAAGAGACCACCCTCACACTCCAGTTGATGCAAAAGCAAGAAGAAGTTTATTGATTGACTGGAGCATCAGGGTCCCTCAGCCTTGGGAGGAGAAGGACCCTGAATGTCTGTTACAGGCTACTTTTAAAGGAAAAAAACCCA
Source organism: Myodes glareolus (assembly GCF_982192425.1). Lineage (NCBI taxonomy): Eukaryota > Metazoa > Chordata > Mammalia > Rodentia > Cricetidae > Myodes > Myodes glareolus. The sequence continues at coordinate 63,242,853 of NC_142029.1, forward strand.
CAGAATCAAAGGGAAAGCACGGGAGTTGTTTGTTTAATGATTGATGCCATGGTGGTTGCTGGGTTGGTTGAGCAAGGAGGAACATCTGCAGGAACTGGGTCTATTTGGAGAAAAAACACAGAGGGATGGAAAGTATCTGGGAAAGTACCCAGAGCTCCAGTGCACACGTGGGTGACTATCAGGTTCCTGGTTCCCAGGGGAGGAGGGGCAGTAATGCTGAGATGCCCCAGAGTCTTTCAGTTCCACTCCCTGGTGACGAAGCATTCAAATTTATGACCCTGTGGGGACCATTCTCAATCAAACCACCACAGTCCATCATGGTGGAAAGCCAAGAGGACAGAAGCTTGAGGCCACGTTGTATCTGCAGCCAAGAAGCAGAGGGAAATAGATGCTCATACTCAGCTTGCTTCTCCCTTTTCACTCAGCTCAGGACCTTCATCTAGGAAATGGTGCTGCCCACAGTTAGGGTGGGTCTTCCCTCTTCAGGTGAACCTTACTGAAAACTTCCTCACAGACATGCCCAGAGATCTATATTCCAGGTGACTTCAAATCCCATTAAGTTGACAATCAAGATTCACCAGCACATGCACAACTATTTCGAAATGATTTCTTCATCTAGTGGATTATTTTATTATGGCTACAGAAAATCTGAAAATTACATTTATGTGTAAAGAAGGAATTGCGCTATTTAGGGGTGAAGCATTCTGGTGTGCGATATGGCAATCTTCTCCCTCCCTCCCATCATTCTTCTCATAAGCCCTTCACATTATTCCAAGACAGGGCAATCCTGTTCCCAAGTCTTATCCAGTGGATCTCTGTCCAGAACAGTATTCAGTTGTATCAGTTTCCAATGACCATGTTGACTTTGTTTTTTCTTTCCATGCTTGTCCAGACTCTCTCAGAATGTGTGCAGCTCACAGATGGGCAAAGGATAACAAAAGACTGTCTAGTTATACATGAACCAAGAGTTTGAGCCTAGTTGTGAGAGTCGTCACAGTATAGACAGGTATGACCAAGGTTAGGAGAACAATCACCTACTTTATGTGGATGCCGGCTTTGCATTTCTGATTTGGAAATTGACATGCTATACAATGCTCACTGAATTTTTTGGTGGTATGATAGCAGATATTTATTGCATACTTTCCATGAACCAGGTATTGTCCAAATGATTTAAGCAAATGCTCTCATTTAGCCCACACAATCACCAGCTCTAAGAGGAGACTTTCCTAGATGAATACGCACAGGCATGAAATCCTGTACTTTGCCTGGAGAGTGAATTTGGTTTGGAATTAATATGTTCTTCCTGCCAGTGGCACACAAGAACTCTTAAAATAAAAAGCAGGCAGCTGTTACTCTAACCATGTTATGTATGAGGAGACACATTCTTAGGGAGGAGGAGTGCCTTGCCCAAAGCCACACCCAGTGCAGGATCCTGGGCCTTCTGGGTCACTTGAATTCAAATTGACTACACACTTTTTATTCCTAACAGCTTTTTATAGAGATAAAATTATCATGTGCTACAATTTCCATATCCAGCCTGAACAATCTGATATGTGTTGGCCCTGGGTTCAATCTTTAGAGACATAAAGAGGAAAAACATTATCCAACATATCCACGTATAATCTTTTAGAATGGCAACGTTCACGCTGTGATTTTTGTATTCTAGAAGTATATAATTTCTACTTTGATGTTATAAGGACTCATAATTAAGAGATTTCATGAATCTCAGCATTCTGCACTTACACTTTACATAGACATCATTTCTTTTATCATTTGTGGACGACGTGTGTGTGTTCATATATGCGAGTGTAGTGTAGGCACATGTAGGTCGCACTGTGCGACTGTAAGTAAGAGAACAACCTTGGGGGCTGGTCCTTGATTTCCACTTTGTTGGGGACAGTGTCTTTCTTATTCACTGCTGTGGAGTCAAGCTAACTGACTCACTGGCCTGTGGACCTCTGGAGAGTCTCCTGTCCCCACTTCTGTTTTACCATAGGAATGGTCGGATTACAGACACCACGTTACTGCATCTGGCTTTTACATACATTCTGGAGAGCTGAACTCAGGTTGTTTGGTTTGTGTATTGAGCACTTACCCACGGAGCCATCTCCCCAGCTCTCCTTATACTTTTAAACACTGCTGGAATTGTTAAAGATGGTGCAGACTTGTGAAGCTGATCTAGGTGCATTTTGGATTGGGAAAAGGCCATGAGTATATGGAGATGGAGGTGAAAGGTTATGGGGAAAACTGATGTCTTTATGTGATCAACCTGAGAAGGGATGGAGTTGTAATGGCCAGTGTTTAATGTCAACCTAACAGGATCTAGAACCACTTAAGAGAGAAACCTCTGGGAATGTCTGTGAGGGTATTTCTAGATCAAGTTATCTGAGTTATAAAGACCTAGCCTAAACGTGGCCAGCAATCCTCCATGGTACAGGAGTAGATGCACTGTGAATATATCCCACTGAATAAAAATGAAAACAACAGACGGAGTGCCAACATTCATCTCCTTCTGGCTCCTAACGGAAGATGGAGTATGTCCAGTTGCCTCCAGCTCTCACTGCCATGGCTTCTCTGCCATGATGGACTACACACTGGGAATGTGTCGCCTTTGTCAATGGTCTTGTCCTGGCACTGAGAATAATAACCGATACTGATTTTCCCCTGCTGTAGTGTTTGCCAACAGTTTGCTCCTTTCCACTGCCGAGCAGTATTCCATTTTGTGGTTCTACAGTTTGTTTCCTTATTATATACTAGTTGATATTTGGAAAACTTTCAGATTTAAATACCTTGCTGTTGATATTGAAGTGAATTTGAAGTAGAGAAAAAGAAATGGACATTTATTGAGTGCTTATGAAAACATGTAACGTATGTGATTTTCATATCTCCCCTAATGAAATAGTTATTAATACTATTTTTTAAATGAAATAGAGTGCTCAGAGAACTTGGCCATCTGCTGAAAGTCCTTTTAGAAGCTAGTGTGAGATGGGAAGCCACAGATACCAGACTCAAAGCCTGTGTGTCTCTTTCCCATTTACTTCCCATTTATTTCTTCATTTCATTATTTTTTGTTTAAACTTCAGGAATCCACAAAGCAGGGCCTAGCTAATCATTCTTATCTTTAAATCCAGGCATTCACAGTGCATCTACTAAACACTAACTTTGTGAGATATATGGAAATATCAAAGAGCTGTGACCTTTAAATTGCCCTGAAGGGCTTCCCAGGTCAGAAGAGCATCAGATAGGCATGGTTCTCTACTGTAGCTAGTGGGAAATTCTCTTCTGCATGGCATACAAGGTTCCTTATCCTTGCCAATCAAAGTGGGTCCCATGGATCGTCAGCATCAATGTCTCATTTGGAGTTTGTTAGAGATGAAGACTCTCAGGTCCCTCCCAGACCCACTTAGTTAAGGGATTCTTACACACAGCTTTCCTGACCTTACTACCTCCACCACCATACCATTACTTTGACTTTCTAGGCAAGTCTATCTAGTTCCTACCTTAGGAGCTTTTGATCTCTCTTTTGTCTGATGGTTTCTCCTCAAATGTTTTCATGGCTCTGTTTTATAATTCATATTTTAAAAACATTATCACAGAGGACCTAAGAATACGGACTTTAGGGACCTGTGTTCTGTTATAATTTCCCGTGGCACATTTATTATCTTCTCACTGGAATGATCAGCACAGTGAGCACAGGGAAGTTTAATTGTCTCATTCATGGTTGTATCCCCCATACTTAGAATGCTGCCTGGCTCCAGTTGGGCATTCAGTAAGTATTTTATAAATCAGCAAATGAACAAACAATAGAGTTTCTTGCTGACACTGAAATTTCAATATGTTGATAGTAAAAACTAAGACTAGCCAGGCAGTGGTGGTGGCCTTTAACCCCACTTTAACACTCGAGAGGCAGAGGCAGGCAGATCTCTGTGAATTTGACGGAATAAGTTTCAGGACTGGCTCCATAGCTACCGAGAAACCCTGTCTCGAAAAACCAACCAACCAACCAACCAACCAACCAACCAACAAGCAAAAAATCCCGAACAAACAGAAAAGCTAAGGCTATTTGCAAATGTTTCCTATATGCTAGGTAGACTTTGGGAGTTTATTGATTTAAACCTTTAAATCAATGTTCTCTGAAGTTATGATTTATGAGTAAGCAGAAGGGAAATAATTGGTGGAAACAAATCTTTCTCCTTGAACTTTGAGAATGTATGATGATATTTTGTTTGGGATCTCACAAATAAAGATTGCCCTGAAGAGCAGAGTGTGGAGCTAGCCACTAGTTAGTCATAGAGGCCAGGCATGGGTGACACTCACCTTTAATCCCAGTGTTTGGGAGTCACATGCCTTTAATCCCAACACAAGAGAGGTGGAGACAGAAAGGGATATGACTGGGCAGAGAGAGAGGAATATAAGTTGGGAGGAGACAGGAGCTCAGACATTTGGTCTGAGGACTTGTAGAGACCAGGATACCCCATTCTGTCTGAGGACTTTTTGTAGAGGTCAGAACTAGTGACTGGCCGCTCTGCTTCTCTGATATTTCAGCTTTCACCCACTAATATTTGGCTCTGTGTTTTTATTATTAAGACCAATTACAATACATGTTGCAGGAAGATCAGGTGCGTTGTTTTGTTAGGATAGCATCTAGTTGTTTTAGGCAATTCCCTTGATGGATGTGGTTTTAAACCTTAACAACATTCAAAAAAATGTGATTATAAGCCTTCCTGTTTATTTCTAGACTCCTACATTGAAGTGGTTGTTTTCCTGGGCGAAGATACCAGTTTGCAGAGAGTTTGTACATGCGTTAAGAGCTGACTCAGTAGTTCTGCTGCAGATCGTCCTGGGGTGAGATAGCAAAGGTAACCTCAGAGTTCCGATGAGACATCCTGGGCGGACCTCTAACATCGTTCACTAAAATCTTGTAAAGAAGAGAACAAGACGCAGAGTGATTTATGCTCAGTATACACCAGACAACTCAAACAAGACCTTAGATATCATATGGTGAGGCAATACTATCCCATTTTACAGAATAAGAAAGGAAGATTCTAAGATGTGGATCTGCGCAAGTTGTCCCTCTAGCAAGTGAGCATGGTGGAACTCAAACAGGCTCTTTGCCCTGTATTGCTGTCCTACTCCTAGAAAAAATGCCATCCTCCCTCAGAAGGACACTTCTGCTGCTATCCTTTCATACGAACAGTCTTCTGTGTGAGTCAGATTTTCTTTTGACTTTAGACACCACCCCAGAGACTAACAGTGTCATAAAGGATTGATGAGCAAACCAGAAGTGACTGCAAAACCCTCTGCACCTCACAGGCAGGAAGATGTGCTTAGCCCTGAGGTAAGGAAACCCTCCGCACCTCACAGGCAGGAAGATGTGCTTAGCCCTGAGGTAAGGAAACCCTCCGCACCTCACAGGCAGGAAGATGTGCTTAGCTCTGAGGTAAGGAAACCCAGAAACAGACATTTTGTTTACATCATAGAACTGTGGCATTTTCAGCCAGAGAGTACAACCAGAGTGAAATGTGGTCAGTTTTGAAAGATCACCTACACTGGTTTCACACACACACACACACACACACACACACACACACACACACACACACGCATATTCATTGCTTTAGCCAGGTGATGATGACCATAGTTAGGAATTAATTCAGACTTAATATCTCTCATACTGTTTTGTCACTAGAGGATAAATTAATGTAGAGGACATTATTTTAGGAGGAAATACAAGTCTGTTTTGCAAGACAATAAATGAGAATTCTGGGATTACCATTTATTGAGAATTGTCCCTTAGGGACTGGACCTTGCGTCCAGCCATTTGAAAACAGTGGGATGAGGAGGAGAGGTTGCATAGAAACACCTCAGCCTGTAAGATTGCTACCCTTGAATCACAGCCATTTAATAAAGCTGCTCTCTGGGCCTTCATTCTCCACTTGCTTCCCCAGAAACCTTCAACTCTATAAGAAAAACTAAGACAGTAATTTTAGATGAACCCAAGATGCTGCCAGATTTCCGAAATATTCCTTAAATATACCAAAGGACCATTGTGTAACAAGGACCCCAAGTTTCTTTGCAAACTTCATGGAAATATTCCTAAAACAGAGTTTGGGTAACGCCCAGTAGATGGTGCTTGTCATCAATTTGGACAAAAAGATAGCCTGAGTTTTTACAGAGTTACTAAAATGTGATTTGATTTGAACTCAGAGACTTCCAGAAGACTAGATCTTTGTAACAGGAATGTTTGTGCTCCTTACACATTATTTTTCTTCAGAAATCATAATTCAAAAAGCATGAGGAAAAGTTGCTTCTCTCTCTTTCTCTTTCTCTCTTCCTCTCTTTGTGTGTTTGTGTGTGTGTGTGTGTGTGTGTGTGTGTGTGTGTGTAAAACTCCCAAATCACCCATAGTCCTGAGAGAAGAAGATTACCATTAGAGACTGTATCTTCTTCCCCAGCTAGTGGTTAGGAGTATAACCCCGCCTTCTGTACACACTGGGCTCCCCAGAGATTTTATTGAGATCATTTGCCTTTAACTCAAAAGTCCCCTACTCCTTGAATTTTCCCCCTAAGTGGTGGCAAGGTGACCACAAATGTCTTCTTAACTCTTGAGGTGCCTGGAGTTCGGAGCCTCATGCAGTCTAAATAGGTAGCAAGTATATAACTATGTTCCTGGAGAACTCATCCTAAATTCTTCTCTCTGTGAGCTTATGGGGCCACAACAGTGAGCCTGGCAACAATAACTCAGTCAATTATTGTGAATTATAGAGGGGAATCTTGTAAATGTTGTTACTCTCAGGTGGGTCAGGGAGGACAATTACCCTTGGGGCCGGTCCCTATCTTGCTCCCTTATCCAGAACTGAGATTTACCACATTTAAAACTGGGCTTTTATTTCCCACAAACCCAAATCTCCTATTGTGTCTACAAGTTTGTTTTTTTGACATATGTATATAATTGAGTAATTTCATCTTTTGCAGGTAAAGGGCCATAATATATTATCATATTCTAAACACGGGTTTTATTAAAAGTCATTTATAAAGGATAACTTGGTGGGGGCTACTAAGAATGTAATTGAAAAGGTGGCAGAATCAGAAGAAAGACAGCGGGCAAGCCCCCAAAGGCTTTTAGAAATAGTGTGTTGCCCAAATTTTTGGGAGTCTCATCAGAATTGCACTGGCTAAAGGGGAGATTGGTGTCCTCTTTAGGGATTCTTAGTCTCATTAATTAAGAATTTAAGAACAGATTCAAAAGGAAGCTCAAGAACCATTTAATTAAAGACCCTAGCTGTAAATCTCAGCAGCTCTGGGAGGAGGGAGACGGAGAGGAGGAGGAGGAAAACCATGTCCTTTGAATTAAGCTGGCATAGAGGGAAGTTGCACCTCAAACAGACAGTTAAATGGTGGGGAGGAGGGGATGCTCTAGAGAAGAAGTTATGGAAGCCCAAATTACCAGAGAAAGCACACTTCGGCTCTGGCCAGTGTCCAAAGGATAGAGACAAAGAAAAAAAAAAAAAAAGGAAATGCTACCATCAGAAAGGCAGACCAACTCAGAACCTCATGGGGGTTCTTAGGGACCGTGGTAGGGGACGAATTCTGGGAAAGAAAAGTATGCTATCTCATCAAAGGGATAATAATTATTACCTCTTACAGCACGGTATAAAGTGGCCTCCAACTTTCTGAGCAGCAGTCGCTTGGCCAGGAGATTGGTTGGTCCAGCTAGACTGACTCTTAAAGGGGAGACAATGGTACTCCTCCACTCAGAGATTAGGGAGCCGGGAGGAAATATCTCTCCCTCAGTGAGCCTTTTATGCTGCTGTAACAAGTGCATCATTTGCTTATCCTGAGCTGAAACATGCCACCCTTTGTATACTCAGACCCTTTCTCATCCAAGCACAGAAAGGGTCTTTCGCTTAGCCCTCAAGAATATTCTGATGCCGCAGGTTCTAGCTGACCCATCTGATTTTAGTACACAGTATGCTTTCAGTTCTTTGATAATTTTCAGAGGGATTGAAACACTGTTTTAGCTGTTTTAAAGAGGCAACAAGGCTGTGCTATTAACCATCGACTGCTAGATGTGTATAAGAGACACCCTTCTGATATTTGTTTTTTTTTTCTTACATTTTATTTAGTGTTTCCTCCCATTATTGTTCTGTGTTGGTTCTGTGCTGCCATTCTTTTATGCATATAATACTCAATAAATATTTACTGAATGCTCCCTATAGCCAAGTGCTCATCTAGATGACAGGCTGGCAAACCACGGGCCATGGGTCCAGTTCAGCTGAGGATCTGTTTTTGTGAATGCATCTTTATTGGAACCCAGATGTGTTCATGTACTTAGATGGCATTTGCAAGGCAGGAACAAAGCCCTACTATGGAATCAAGGTGGCATATTCTAGGTACCCAGGAAAGGATCCCTTTGTTTGAATCAGAGAAAGGAAGCATGACAGAAGATAAAGTTAAACAGATGGGCAGAGACTGGCTCAGCAAAGAGCATTATGGGCCACAACTCCACATTTGAATTTGTTCCAAGCACTTTGACAAATTTTTAAATAGTTCAGAATAGAGTCGTGGCATGGCCTGATGCATGATTCTAAAGATCAACCTGGGTGTTAGGAAATGGGCAAGAGAGGAAACAAAGAGGCTGACTCAGGAGGCACAGCAGCGAGACTGGCATGTAGATTGAAATGGCACATTTTAACATATGGGCTATGGAACATGCTAGTAGATAGGATGTGAGGTTTTAAAGAAAAAGAATATTACATGTTACTGGTTGCTTTGAATCGAGCAAACTAGTAAAGCATTGCATATTTATCAAACTACAGAAGAATGAAGGTGCAACATGTTTAGGTAGACGATTAGATGGAGTTCATATTACACAAATTAAGGTGGAAATGTCTGTTAAAATCCAAGCAAAAATGTCAAGAAAGGCTGGAGAGATGGCTCCATGTTTAAGAGCACTTGCTGTTCTTCTAGAGTACCAAGTTCAGTTCCAAGTACCCCCTATTGGGCAGCTCCCAGATACCTGTAACTCTAGCTTCTGAGGGTCCAAGACCATCTGTCCTCCATCAGCACCTGCACATGTGTGGCACACACACACATACAGTAGAAAAGTTGAGTGAGCTGCTCAACTTCTTAACTCAGAAGTGAGATCAGAATTGGAAATAGGGATTTTCAGGCCTGTGTCATGTGAGTAAGCATTGTCATAGCCTTGTGACTGGAAGAGAACATGGAGGAAAATAATCCCAATGTTTAAAAAGAGGAAGCAACTAACTGGGTTTAAACACATCAAAGGTAACCTCACAACAGGAATGCATTAGATCCAGGTGCTAATTCCTGGCACCTTACTAGCCAAGGCTTGACCCTTTTACATCATTGGCTCCTTGACTTTGACAAATCTTACAAAGCTGTGCCTCTTCTAGCCTTTGATTTGAGCAGTAATTGTCCACTTGGGGGAACAAAGCAGCTTGGTTTCCACGTCTTTTTATTCAGGAACATCTCTTGCCTCCACCTATCCAGGTACTGAGATGTAAGGGATCCATCCAGTATTGGGAAAGCCTGGCAGCTAGACTCACGGGACGTGAGTAGAGACTCCTAGTTTTGTGCCCTGTTCTGGCAATGCCACACATGTGGTGATGCTTTGGTGTCTGCAGTTACGTGGTTGCTGCTATGCAGCATCCATCTCCCTGTGGCTGGAGAAGAGCTATCTTTGGAGAGGTCAGAAGAAACTTCCAGGGCCCCGGGGCTCCATGTGTGACTGGAGAGTGGGCAGGAGGTTTAGAACTGGGTTCATCTCTGATAGCTTCTGTCAGTATTTTCAAATGGGTCCAGACACTAGAGCCAGCTAACCTCTGCCCCCATGACATCATCCTCCCTCCACTGGCAAAAGTGGATATTGCAGCCCATGATGTGTATTGGCCACCTGAGCCAGTTTAAGAGGGTTCATGTCAGGCCACCTTGGACTTCTAGATGCTAAGATTCTGAATCTCCAAAGTGACTTAGACAAGTTAATAACATTTTTTGGACTTAGATTTCTTTACCTGTGGTATGTGAATAATTCCAGCCTGCATTTATATAGGACTTAAAGGAAATTACCTCTGTGAAAATGTTGGAGAAGTATCAATATTAGTTTGTAGTATCAGTACTAGTTTCGGGACGTGGTATACATTGCAGGGATGTTTGTGCCCTGTTGTGCCCTGCATGGCATTATGAAATGATGGGAAACTAGAGCAGCCTTGGAAGATGGGAGGTGGCAGTAGGACACGAGAAGGAAGATTGACATGTGGCACTGGGTGCTGCTTCTGATCCTGTAGCTCCTAAAATTTCCACAGGTTACTAATGTATTCCTTTTGTCATTAAAGATCCCATCCTGCCATCCTACCCACACACAGACACTAAATGCATCCAATTTAAACAGACTCAATTTGTTGTGTTCCCTTGGTGCTGAGAAGAGGCTCTGACACAGACAAGCATCAGACCCCTTGGGAGTAGGACTATGATTCCAGGCTGGTTTCCAACCAAGTCTTGGGGCATCTTGGAGACTGTCAATGATCTACAGGGCTGCTCTGTCTGTACAATTAGAAGAGGTGATTCCGGACAGTACATCTGTATTTAACCAGACTTTAAAATCCTATTGGGCTATCTTGAGATCTTACAAAAACAACTATCTTTAATTTATTATGTCTTAAGTGAGGTCTGAGGTTCTTTGTGTGTTTTCAGTTCTTGGAAATTCTGATATTGGCTGCTTCAGAAAGTAAGTCTGAGTAGAAAGGATCTAGATGTAGTCAAAGTTTTTTAAAAAAAAGCAATGATTTTTACCAGTCCAGATCTAGAAAGCATATCTTTGTCTCCATCCATTTGTCCATGCATGTAGCCATCCAATAACTACTTGTGTAGTGCTCATGTCTAGGTCCTATGGCAGAGAGTGAGATTGCAGAGGGGGCAGGGAATATGGCCCATTGTGTGTAGAACACCATATTCTAGCCAAGGAGACAGACACAGAAGCAAACATTTTTTTTTTTTCAAAACCACTCTGACCCAGATTCTTGAAACAGTTATTTCTTTCATGTCCTAAAAGCCCTTATCCATTCTCTGGCTAAATTCCTTTCATCCTCTCATACCGAGGCTAGCTCAAAAGACACGCTGTGGGGAAGGAAGGTAACTGGCAGTTTTGTCCCAAGGGAACCAGACCTAAGCACAGAGTTCATTTGAATCTCAGCTGTTTGATAGCCACAAAATTCTGGTCAAGAGTCTATGCTGTGATTTCTTCTGTTTGTTCAACAGTGAGGCTCGCAGCTAGCTTGCCTTTTACACAAGATTGTTGTGAGCTTAAAGCGAGATAATGGATTAGGAGATTTTCGACTTATCACATGCAGACACAGTATAGCATTATCTGTGATGATGGGAAATAATTAAAATTATGTAAATGTCTCAAAACAAGACTGCAATAGGTTGGGACTCACCTTGTGAATCATTCCAGCCAATTCACGGTGAGCAATAATGATGTGTTGCCATGCCTAAGCTACGATAGTTAAAAGCTAATGGGCCCACTCCACGGTTCTTCTCCCAGGTGTGAGCAAGCTAAAGGCCACAAGGGCAATATTGTGTAACTCTGCGTTGGAGGCAAACCGGATCGCCAAGCTGCTCTGGAGGGGAACCACATAAGAAAGCCACTTGAGCCCTATCACATTTTCTAAGAGGACGAAATAGACTCTTATGCTAAAAGGTCAAAATTTCAGAGTTACTTCTTGCAATATATCCAATCCTATCATGAGTATAAATGCAGTTAACGCCTTCAGATTGTCAACACATTCAGATATATATGCAACTATATAGTACAGGATCTATTCACATGTGTATTGTTACATGCATGTTTGCTATTAGTGCTCTTATTCTACATGCTGTAGTATTACTTTTTATTATTCTCACTCAGTACTATTTGGGAGATGTGTTCTATGTAGGGTCCTACAGCTACACTGTCCTAGTTAGCGCTGGCTGTCAACTTGAAGTAGCCTAGAGCCATGGGAGAAGCAGTTCAGTTGGAGGAGTGTCCTGATCATATGGCCTGTCCGTAGGTTATTGTCTTGATTAGTAATTGATATAGGAAGACCATTCCACTGTGGTAAGCTCCATTCCTCCGGTAGACGATCTCAAGCTAGAAGTGATAGCGGTGAGCTAGGCAGCAAGCAGACTTCTTTCATAGTTCCTGTCCCCAAGACTTTTCTTGCCCTTACTTTTCTCAATGACTATAACTTGCAAATGTAAGCCAAACAAGCCATCACCTCCCCAAAGTGGCCTAAGGGTTTGATCACAGCAACAGAATGAAACTAGAATATACCTCATTTCTTTTAGATTATTAGTTTATTTTTATTTTTCAAATTAATTGTTTTAATACTAGAGATTATTCTGGCCACAGTTTCCCCTTCCTCCTCTCCTCCCAGTCCCTTCCTCCACCCGCTCTGTTCCCACTGCCCAATCCACTCCTCCTCCATTTCTGTTTTGGAAAGGGCATCTCCCCCACTCCCACGGATATCAACAAAACATGGCATATCAAGAAGCAGTAAGATTAAGCACCTCCCCCTGCATTAAGGTTTGGCAAGGCAACCCAGTATGAGGAGTAGGTTCCCAAAGGCCTATAAAAGATCCGGAGACAGCCCCTGTTCCCATTGTTAGGAGTCTCACAAGAAACCTGCAGGCTCTCTGGTTGTTGGTTCAGGCTCTGTGAGCTCTGGTTAGTTGATTCTGTGGGTTTTCTTGTGGTGTCCTTGACCCCTTTGACTCCTACAATTCTTTCTCTCCTTCTGCGGGATTCCCTGAACTCTGCCTAATGTTTGGCTGTGGGTCTGTCTGCATCTGTTTCCATCAGTTTCCATCAGTGGCCTCTCTGATGACAACTGGGCTAGGCACCACTCTGGTCACAGGAAATGGCCAGATCAGGCTGTGTATCTGCTATTCTTAGAAGTCTAAGCTGGGGTCATCCTTGTAGATTCTATTAATGGTGCCCTTTGCCTTATAGAAATTTTCGGTTTCATGAGGTCCCATTTATTAATTGTCAAACTTAGTGCCTGTGCTACTGGTGTTCTGTTCAGGAAGTTGCCTCCTGTGCCAATGTACTCAAGATTATTTCCCACTTTTTCTTTTATGAGGTACAGGAAATATATCTTCTTCTTTTAGCAGGTAAGAAATATTCTATATTAGGTACATGAACACTCCTTTATTGATGGATAACCTTTTTTTTTCTTAAAACATTTGCGATAAGTCTATTTGTATTTGTTTCTTGGAACGTGTATGGTTGATATCTTAGATTAGGCACTTGGAAGTAAAATTGCTGAATTACAGGGCATACACATTTGAAATAAGAATAAGTCCTTCCAAATCTTCTCCCACCCCGTAGACTGTGAGTCTCTGTCCCTCACATCTCCATTTTAGTTTTTAAGTGGGAATTTCTAAGATTTGCTGTTTGTTTACTATTGTATAAGAAAATGTCTCAAAGCAGTGCTTTGAAGCCACTGTCATTTTACTCTCTTACGAGTCTACAGCTTATTGGATGCTGTTGCATGTGTCGCTGCTCCTTGTAACACAATCAAGGGCTACGTTTTTGGAACTCACTGGGTTAGAGAGACGGAGATAGCTCATCTCTTTAGTGTCAATGTTGGCTGTCTCATCCACGTGGCTTAGACCTTTCACAGAAGAGCTGTTGGGTACCTGGAGAAGAAGCAGAGCTACCTATAAGCATTGGATCTGACCCCTGGACCCCAAGAATACTGCTTTTCCTGTACTGCATAGATCAAAATATTCCTAACACCATCCAGGCCCAGGAAGAGTGTAGAAAGTCATGGACATTGTTAGTGGATATATTAGCTACTTTTTGAATCACTGCAATCAAAGGTCCAACAGAAAGTATTTTGGCTTCTGCTTTCTATCTGAGTACTTGTGCGGAACATTGTGGAAGGAGAAGCATGTGGTAGGAAAACATTTCATCTCATGTTGGACAGAAGAGGGTGAGGAGGAGGGAGAAGGGGAGAGGTGAGGGAAATAGGCAGAAACAGGTTCCAAGAACCCCCATCCCATGCCTTCTTTGTTCAACGGGATCCACCTTCTTTCTCTCCCTTCTACCAATGTTAGCACAATACAAATCCTACCATTGATTATGTCAGGGGCCCCATGATTCCATCATTACACACCCAGATATGAGCCTAAGCATTCCTTAACCCAATCAATTTACAAAGTGAATCATCATAGCAGCCATATTTTAGGACTACATAGTTACCAAACATTGTAAAAATTGTATCTTTGACTTTGAGCAAAGTTGAAGAAATAGTATGTGCATTAAAAAGAGGGGTTTAAAGTATTTGATTCTCGAAAATCAAGTGAATGTGCCCATGGTAGTCAGGTTAGAGGAAAAGGAAGTCATATTGGGGACTGTACCAACTTGAAGGCCAAAACACCTACCAGTGACTACCTAGATGAACAGTAGCTAGGTTACAATTCTTTCCCATTATAAATCTTTCTAAATGTATCAGTAGACGATACAATGAAAAAAAATCAGGTCAAAATTCATGTCCAACTATCTATCATGCACCTGTGAGCTCAAGGTTAGATAGAAGAAGAAGTGTTCAGAATAAATGGCTCAGATGTGTTCAAGGTCTGCATTTTTCAGAACGACAGTTTGTTCATTAATCTGCTTCTGAGACAGGGTAGGAAGTGAAGTAGGTAGCAAGGGGGGATTGTTAGAGGAGGGGGAAGGGGGCTGGAAACAAGTCTTGTATACCACAGGCAGGTAGATCAGAAGCCTTTCCTGAGTTGGGCTCAAGATTTAGTCACACTGTTGGGCTGTTACATTTGGAACGCTGGGAAGAAAAGAACTAGAGAAGTTTGGGCAAAATGTGGCATGCATGGGGACACGTTTGTCTTCTCCACCTCTTCAGCTGGTGGGAAGAACCCTTTCTTTTGAAGTATTCGTGATCTCTGTTGTATTCGATTTTTTTGGTGATAGATGATTAAACACGACATTTAGGGCTTTCCAAAAATGTTGGAATGCTGAACTAGAAAGATTTACCCAGGAGCAATGAATTTGGTGGGGTAGAGGAGGAAGGGGGCGAAGAAGGGGGAGGGTTGTTCAGGGAGTGTTCACTCGGATGCTAAGCAAACAAGTTCTTTGCAGCCATGTACAGACTTTTTCTTTTCTCTCTCCTCTCTCTTCTCTCTCTCTCTCTCTCTCTCTCTCTCTCTCTCTCTCTCTCTCCCTCTCTCTCCCTCTCTCTCGTTGGTATTGCCTACTCGAATTCTTAATTTTATGGAAATTGGTATGTGATGTTTGGTGTTAATTTTCAACTTGATAGAATCCAGAATCACTCTGGGCATGCCTAATGAGGGATTATCTTGATTTACTTAGCTGAGGTCAGAAGAGCCACCCCACTATGGGTGACACTCTTCCCTGGCTGGGATCTTGGGTTGAGTAGGAAGAAAGGCCGCTAAGCAACAGCTTGTATTTACTGCTCTCCTCTTCCGGACAATAGATGTAGCAAGACCAGCTGCTTCCGGTTCCTGCTGCCTTGACCTCTTCCCAGCACCCAGAGAAAAAAATCAGGCACAGCGGCACACACCTATAATTCCAACTCTGAGGGTAGAGATGGGGGCAGAAGTGGAGAGAAGTGGATCCCTAGGGCTTGTTGACCAGTTGTTCTAGCCGTATTAGTGAGCGTTGGGTTCAAAGAGAGACCCTGTCTCAGAAAGTTAGGTGGAAAGCAACTGAAGAAGTTACCCGAAGTCAACCTTTGACACACACACACACACACACACACCCCAATAAAGTTTAATTTTCCCAGTCCTCAAAACCTCTACTGCCACTGCTTTGATAACCACCACTAAGATTTTTTTTTTTAAATAAAAGAATGTTCCTATCCCTAAGTGATTATAGCAAAACAACACTCTAAAGTCAGGCTTCTTATAAAAGCCTGGGTAAGTGTTCCTCTGCTCCGGTCACTGTTTCCTGCAGCTGTGCTCAGTGGTGGCCCGAGTGGCACCCAGTCATGGCAGAGATAGCTCACACGTTTGGTGTTAGCTGCCT
Source organism: Myodes glareolus (assembly GCF_982192425.1). NCBI lineage: Eukaryota > Metazoa > Chordata > Mammalia > Rodentia > Cricetidae > Myodes > Myodes glareolus. The sequence continues at coordinate 63,258,916 of NC_142029.1, forward strand.
GTGGCCCGCTCCAGGGGCTCACTTGGGATGCTGAGCTGGGCTCTATTGCATAGCCTTAGCAGACTAGCCTAGGCTTGCTCACACACCAGTGAGAGGTTGCACACCCAGACTCAGAAAGGGACAAATTTCAGAGCAGATCCAAATTTAAGTCGTGAAAAATTTCAATTCCATGTTTCAATGGGAGAAATTGCAAAGCTATGTTTCATAAGATATGGAAGCAGTAAATAGGCAGATCTGGGTCCAGTTTTGAAAATTATTTATTATATGCTCTAAAATACCAGAAACTCAGGGGTGGAAAGATGGCTCAGTGGTTAAGAATATATGTTCTTACAGAGGATTCAGATTCAACTCTCCGCATCCACATGATAGTTCACAACCATCTGTAACTTCAGTTATAGGGGAATCGAACACCCTCTCCTGACCCCTTAGACAACAGGAACATATGTGGTGCACATACATACATATATACATACAGGAAAACCACTCACACACATCAAATACAATAAATCTACAAAAATTAAAAAAACAACCAGAAACATTTTAAAGATATTCTAAATATGGCCTTGTTACCTTCATACCATACTGTCTTCTTCTTTGTATTTGTGCCTGAAGCATCTGCCACCATTCTCACTCTATCTATGAGACACTCACCTGTCCATCAGCTACTGCTTGGAGGGGCTGAGACTAAACAAGAGACTAGGTGGTAGGATCTGCTGTGTGCATGAGGAGGGTAGTTCAGAGGAGCAGGTGCAGGCAAGAGAGGAGCCACGTGGAAGGAGGGGATGGGTTGGCTTTCTAGAAATACTATGCACATGGCATATATTCATTTTAATTTTATAGTTCTCTACTCTGTCATTTCCCCTTCTAAAGGGATTGCATCCTCCAACCACAGAAGGGGTCAGCCAGAGGAGTAGAGACTCAAAGGGACGCAAAGCACACAGCAGAACAATCAGGGATAGGAAAAGGAAGTTAAAGAAAGCAGGAAAGGAAAGCAGTACTTCGTGAGTGCCTCTCCTACGCCGAGCTTTGAACCCTGAGGTTACCTTGTAATTCAGTTTCCCTGTAGCTCTCGTACCTATCACACAGTGAAAACTTTCCTCGTTAAAATAGTAAGTAGGGCAAAAACACTGTGTTAGCATCCTGTCACAGAGCAGAAGTGGGGCGGTCCCACTCTTCCTCAGGATCTGTAGGCAGTGGCTGAGGTTGATAGACATGTTCTTCAGTGATGTAGCCACTATCAACTTGCCCTTGCTTCTGTAAAGAAACCTAGATAAATTCAGTGGGTTACCTAGGGGAAAGCAATAGGGCTGAGGAGAAATCCCAGCCAGCAGAGAACTCACTTCCCATGCATGATCTCCAGAGCCCACGTAAACATGTCAGGCATGGTGGTGGTACATGACAGGCATAGTGATGGTACATGTCAGGGATGGTGGTTGCACATGCCAAGCGTGGTGATGGGTATATGTTAGGTATGGTGGTGGTCCATATCAGGCATGGTGGTGGTCCATGTAAGGTATGGTAGGGGTACGTGTCAGGTATGGAGGTGGTACATGTCACCATGGTGGGGTACAAGGCATGGCGAGGGTATGTGACAGGCATGGTGGTAGTGGGGTATGGTAGTGGGGTATGGTAGTGGGGTGGTAGTGACAGGTATGGGCATAGTGGGGGTGCATGGGATGGTGGGGGTACTTGTCAGGCATGGTGATACATGTTAGGCATAGTGGGGGTGCATGTTGCTATGACAGGGTATATGTTTGACCTGGTGGGGGTACATGTCAAGTATGGTAAGGGTACATGTCAGACATGGAGGTGGTACTTGTTGCCCTGGTGGGGGTACATGTCAGGTACATGACGGGTACATGTTTTGTATCTGTCACTTGATTCTAGCCATTGGCTGGAACCACGGCTGGGCTCTTACCTTGTACATTTTCATGTGGCCTCTCCATGTGATCTGGTCATGCTTTCTTGAGGCACAGTGGCTAGGACCTAAAAGTAAACAGCCTACGCAAACATGGTGGATGTGAAGGTGTTTGTGTGATCTAGCTTCATCTCTGCTCTGTTGGTTGTGGAAGCCAACCAACAGGGTTCTGCCAACGTCCAAGCAAAAGCAACATAGTTTCTACCCATTCACTGGAGGGATGGCAAGGTCATGGCGTAAGGGAAGAATGAGATGAGGGCATCGTTATAATAATCTTTGAACAACAACCCATCAGAGTCAGTTGTTCCTTTTCATTATTCATGGTTGGGGTCATGACAACCTGTATCTCTCCTGGCACGAGAGTCTGGTTGCTTTGGCACCATCCTGGGTATAAAGAGAAGGCTCTGAACAAACATATTCTGTAAATGGAATAGACAGAAGTCCAGGCTTACTTCTGTCTGAGACTTTATGGCCCCTGTCCTCATGTTACTAAAGAAACTTTCACCATCCCTGTGAATTTTAGTTGCCTTCCTGAACAACATGAATGTGATTTCTTTCAGTGTGACTGCTTCAGGATGTCTCTCTAAAACAATAACAACAAAAGCTGGTGGCCCTGTTTGGGAAGGGTTACATGACCTTTAGGACAAGGGGACTCTGAGGTTTTCTCTCTACTTCCAGACTGCTGATGCAGTGTGACAAACAGGCCTCATGTGTTTGCTGCCATGCCTTCCCTGACGTGATGGAATGTATCCCTCTCAACTGTAAGCCAAAGCAAAGCTTTCCTGTCTTACATTGCTTTTGTTGAAGTGACAGAAAAGAAATGATGATGGATCCTTTGCCCTACACCAAAGAGCAGGGCTTTGGACCAGTTGCCTCCCTCTCTGGTAGAACTTACGCTGACCTCACGGAAGTCCTCTCCTAGGGATCTAGGACAGGTAGGTGATGGTTCTGATAGTGAGATAGTGAACTGGGACAACATGTTAAACTATTGCTTATGCTATGCCACTGAAGCATAGGAGTTTGACGGAAGGTGTGTGTGTGTGTCTTTGTGTGTGTGTATGTAAGATGTATGTAAGACACACACACACACACACACACACACACAGAGAGAGAGAGAGAGAGAGAGAGAGAGAGAGAGAGAGAGAGAGAGAGGTTAAAGGAAATGTAGAAACATGAGTAAGAAGTCAGGGTAAAAAACAGTATTGATGGTGTGATGGTCCTGAGTTTCAGCTCCTTGTATTACCTAGTTGTGCTTCAAATTAGGTTTCAGAAAACCACTGCCACTTCTGGAACTATTCGTATTTGCTTGAGAAGTACCAAATGTACAAACCAGAGTTGATCAAGATGTATTTCAACTTTATATAACATGAACTTGATACGATAGCTTAGATGAGACCCATCCATCTGAGCTTTCCTCCTAATCCCTACTAGACATAGCCTGGTGCCCCCCTCCCCGTTCACCCAGACACAGCTTGGTGTCCCCCAGACACAGCCTGATGTTCCCCAGACACAGCCTGGTGCCCCTCAGACACAGCTTGGTGTGCCCCCAGACACAGCTTGGTGCTCCCCAGACACAGCCTGGTGTTCCCAGACACAGCCTGGTGCCCATAGTGCAGGATTCTTGATGAATCTCATCCTGCAATTTCTTATTCTTTGAGGATGTTGAAAAGACAAGCACAAAGGTTGTAAATATCAGTCTGCAAGAGACATTTGGTAGACAACGCGCCCCCCCTCCCACGATGCAGAGAAGGAAATTGAGGACTAAGAGGGAGGTGACTTGCCCAAGGTTGGATATTAGCTAACTTGGGCGTGGGATGCTGGGATAAAAAAATCAGTTCTGATTGCCGTTCAGGGAGCTGAATCAGCCACAGCCACCTGAGAGGGAGCCTGGAGCTGACTGAGGGACCAAATACATATTTTACTTCACTTTTCTCTGCACCTGTTGGTTCTCAGGGTCAGAATCTGCATGGCAATCTTGCTGCCAACAGCGACAGTTTGGTGACTGTCCTGATTCAGGGAGCATGGAGAGTGGAGAGGTCAGATTCAATTTGAGCAAAGCCAGCATGCTGCTGCAAATCTAGCCACACAGGCCAGGTTACAGCAAGCAGACACTTGGAAATCACCACGGCTTTTCCCAGCAGGGGAGGTGAGCCCGCACCACGTTTCATACCAGCCACTTCTAGTTCCAGGAGGCTCATAGAGCTGTTTCCTTTCAACTTTTTATTCTGGAATTATTAAACACACAGAGAATAGATAAAATAGTTAAGGGATCCTTAGACAGCATTTAAGGAAGCTTTATAGGTATATAAAACAAGCAGTTGCATGTACTGAAAGCATGTAATTTGAAAGGTCCTGATGCACACACAGCTAAGATAATGAGTGTACATTCTAAGCATCCCTTACCACTCGTATTTTTATGTCCCCCTTGCCGTCTGTGACCCCTGTGACCTCTTCCATCGCCTTTCTCCACTCTTCTTGCCCCTATCTGCAGGAGATGACCGTCTGCTTTCTGCCCCTCGCTGACTTGAAATCACCACTCTTGTAAGCAGGGTGGGAAGGTCAGCGAACTCATGTGTCACACACGCATCTCTGGCCCTGCATGTGCTCCATCACGAAATACAAGAAAAAAAAATCAAGGCCATTTTCAAGATAATGGCTTGTAGAACATAGACACAGAGCCAGTGTGAGTCTAGGATTCTGTGACTGCCCCTGTTTTCACACCCGGGACACAGAATAAAAAGTTCAAGCTCACTTCTGGGCTTGAAAACCCATGAAAACCACCAATGCCTGAGCTTGAAATCCCACCAATTCATGGTCTTGCCCCAAGCTCAGAACTTGAAATCCCACCAATCCCCAGCCATGGAAGTCTCTACCTGGAAAACTCCTCCCCCAAGAAACCCTATATAAGCTTGTACCCTGTCAGTTCCCCTCTGTTTCTTGCCCATGCAGAGAAGTCATCCTCATGTGTCTTTCTCAAAAAATCTTTTGTATGAGGTCTGTTGTTCAGTGAGTGTGACTCTGTGGTATTCCTTGGATCAAGACGGCCATATTACGTTTCCCCTCAGAGCTGCAACACGTATGTAGGAGGCTACACTCGTGCCAACTCAGCACTTTCCCAGTGTGCCACAATTGTCAAATGCCACTAAAATTGGCCCAGAACTTGTATTAGTCACGTTCTCCAGGGAAATAAAAACCAAATGTGTGCCCGTGTGCATGCACGCTCGCGCACACACACTTGGAATCATTTGATCATTTGAAGGAACTGGCATCCTATAGAATGCTGTGGTGGTTTGAATGAGAACAGTCCCCATAGACTCACATATTTAAATGTTTGGTTTCCAGTTAGTGGAACTATTTAGGAAGCATGGCCCTGTTGGAGGAGGGGTGTCATTGTGGATAGACTTTGAGGTTTCAAAAGCCCATTCCAGACCCAGGCTCTATTTGCAGGCTGCTTATGCATCTGGATGTTACTTAAGCTCCAGCACCATGCCTGCTTGCCTGCTGCTATGCTCCCTACCATGATGGTCACGGGCTCACACTCTGAAGCTGTAAGCAAACCCACAACTAAATGTTTTCTTTTATAAACTGCCTTGGTCATGGTGTCTCTGCACAGCAGCAGAACAATAACAAGACAGATGGTCGTGGTCAAGATCGTACAGCTTTGGTAATTGTATCCTGTTAACTTTAATTATGTTGTTTTTCTTACCTTCTGAGGCCTGGCTTTGAGGTCGTCCCATAAGGATAAAGTAAACAATTGCAGCCGCTACCTTTCCTCCACTGTTCCTAGGATGCTACTGGCTTGCATCTCTGGCAGGAACATGAATTAGGGATGGTCCTCCTACATCTTCTGGCCCCAGGCTGTGGCCGTGGGTGTCAACAGAGAGTTGAGTGCATGCAAAATATTTCAAAGAATCTTCTGTGACTTCGCTAGAAACAGAATGGGTCTCTCGCCCTCAATCTGGAACTAAGCTTTAACCATCCAAGCTAACCTGCTACCTAAGGGGCAGGGGCAGGGGCAGGGGCAGGGGCAGGGGCAGGGGCAGGGGCAGGGGCAGGGGCAGGGGCAGGGGCAGGGGCAGGGGCAGGGGCAGGGGCAGGGGCAGGGGCAGGGGCAGGGGCAGGGGCAGGGGCAGGGGCAGGGGCAGGGGCAGGGGCAGGGGCAGGGGCAGGGGCAGGGGCAGGGGCAGGGGCAGGGGCAGGGGCAGGGGCAGGGGCAGGGGCAGGGGCAGGGGCAGGGGCAGGGGCAGGGGCAGGGGCAGGGGCAGGGGCAGGGGCAGGGGCAGGGGCAGGGGCAGGGGCAGGGGCAGGGGCAGGGGCAGGGGCAGGGGCAGGGGCAGGGGCAGGGGCAGGGGCAGGGGCAGGGGCAGGGGCAGGGGCAGGGGCAGGGGCAGGGGCAGGGGCAGGGGCAGGGGCAGGGGCAGGGGCAGGGGCAGGGGCAGGGGCAGGGGCAGGGGCAGGGGCAGGGGCAGGGGCAGGGGCAGGGGCAGGGGCAGGGGCAGGGGCAGGGGCAGGGGCAGGGGCAGGGGCAGGGGCAGGGGCAGGGGCAGGGGCAGGGGCAGGGGCAGGGGCAGGGGCAGGGGCAGGGGCAGGGGCAGGGGCAGGCTGAGGCCCTTAGGAGAGAGGATTGAAGTCCTGCCTGCTAAATGGCTGTCCCTTTTGCTTTCTTCTGTTAACCTTTAAAACAAACCTCACAGCCCATCAGATGGAAGTAAAAATAGCCTTCCTTGGCAATGAATAATCTGGCTTCCCTTGACAAAGAGGTCACAGATTCCCTTCCTGGGTGGTTTCTTCTTTTTGATGAACTAGGCAAATCTGTTGAGGAAAGCACACTCCACTCTTGTGAGGGAGGAAAATGGAAATGCTCAGGCAGAGGACATCTGTTTTTAAAGCTGCCTTCTTTGGGTGACTTCCATTTGCTCTTCTAGAACCCGTGAAGTATAGATCTGTGGGTTGGAATGACAGCAACAGAACTAAATGTTTTTTTTTTTTAAAGCAACTACCACGTACCAAATATGCCCTAATCACATTAGAAATTGAAATCCAAAGTCAAGAGGGGAGGATTTGGTGTTCTAGGTGTGACACCAGGGGATGCACATGTGGATGCAAGCAGGACTTAGCCTTCCTTCTGGCCTTGTACTCTCAGATTCTAAACTCCATTTCCTCTGCTGCAAAAGAGACAGCACCAGAATGGGAGCCTTTCTTTGGGTTCAAGGTCTCTCCATCCGTAAACAGATTTCTAGTCAAGCACTTTACCAATCTTCAAATAATGAAGGATGTAGAGGGACTTCAAAAGTCTGAGAAAATTAAAATGATTATCAGGTCTCATGTCTAATTGTCACACTGAGTTTAACTTGGTAATGGTAACATGACAGCTTACTGGGTTATTTCATTAATACTTTGGGTTCTAGATAAGACTTTAATTTTGAGTCAAAATAATTTTAATGATAATATTTAATTTTTCCAGTGCTAAGGCATTTCCTGTTGGTAGAGTCAACAATAATTTACTTATTTTCAGTTTGTGGTTGGAGAAGCTTTGACAAATCTAGATGCCCATGTAATCATCACTGTAACCCATAGAATATATTTCCATTACCTCAAGAAATTTCCTTGGGCCAATTTTTATGGTTGTAAATTCCCAGACACTATAGATTTTTTTGTTATTAAGGATAGATTTCTCTTATAAACAATTTTGCATAAATGAAGTCACATAGTATATACTAATTGCATTTGACTTTCTTTACTTAGCAGAACATTTCTGAGGTTTGTTTATGTGAATAGGAATAATTTCTTTTTGTCACTATATAGTACTCCCTTCTTTGGATATATCATAATTTGCTTATCTATTCACCTATAGATAATGGGCAGAGCGTAACATGATTAATAAAAACCCAGAGACAGAAATTAGGGTTTAACCTGAAGGCCAGAAAAACTCTTACCTCGACCTCAGTCCGAAATGGCGATCCTGCCTCCAGGAATCTCAGAATGAGACTGAGAGCTGTCTCCTCCCGTCTTATATTTCTCTCTAGGGCTGAGATTAAAGATGTGCACCACTACCTCCCAGTTTCTCTAGCAAACTAGTGTGGCTACTGCAATTAAAGATGTATATCACCAGTGCCTGTTCTGTAAGGCTGATCAGTGCAGCTGTTTTACTCTCTGAACTTGAGACAAACTTCATTTATTCAAATACAAATGAAATATCACTCCAGCAGAGGATGGTTGCTTCCACCGTGATGAGACGAGCAGGAGTGAAACTACCATGAATATTTATGGGCAAATCTCTGTGTCATATTTTCTTGAACAAATCTTATGACTTTTAGACCTTATTGTATGTAAGCATATATTTCACCTTAATAAAAATTTGCTCAACTGTTTTTCTTAGTAATGACATCATTTTAGATTTCATCTGCAATGAATTCCAGTTTCTTTGCACTTTCTGCAACACTTAGCATTGTAAATGTTTTAACTTCATAGGTGTTCTCACATGTGTTAATAATGTTCTATCATGTTATTTATTTCCATTTCTCTACGGATCTCTCTACATGTGCACATGGTTGATTTGTACACCTTCTATTCTGAAATTTTTGTTTATATTTGTTTCCCATTTTAATTGGTTCTTTGCTACTTGTAAAAATGAAGTGAATTAATACAGAATAGAAAGTATCAGAGTACGTTACAGCTAGCATACTTTGTTTCTAAACAGGTGTCTATGTGTGAACAGATAATATGCATGAGTTTGTGCTGGGGAGATGACTGTGCAGGTCAAGTGATTGCTATGCAAGTATGAAGGACTGAGTTTCAATCCCTAGCAGCAATGTAAAAAGCTGGGTGCCATGGATCCTGCCTGAAACACTGTTAGGAAAGATAGGCTCTGGGGACTCACTGACCAGCAAGTCTAGACTACTATGTGAGCTGCAGGTTCAGTGAAAGACCATCTCTCAAAAAAGATAATAATGTGGACAACAATAGAATAAAACATTTAATATCAATGTCTGGTTTCCACACACACTGATACACACATGTACACACATATATGCACACAGGCACACACACGTGCACGCACATGTGTGCATATGCACACACGCTCACTCAAAGATGTATAAAAATATAACAAAATAATATATATATATTAATAGTATGTTGCAATATTAAAAATATTTACCTCAATATTGTCAGATGTGTACAAAACAGTTACCTTTATAACTGAAGTCAACTGAAAGTCATATTTCCCCATTCTTCCCGGCCATCTCTTTATTCCCTCTCTTCTACCAGCACTAAGGATGGAATCCAGAACTAACACATCACAGTCAAGCATCTGCCAATGAGCTGCATCCCTGGTCTTCTCTTGACTTTTTCTTTCTGAGATCAGGTCTCTGTAAATTGCTTGGCCTGGTCTTGAACTCACTCTGCCATTCAAGGAGATGCTTTAATTTGCAACCTTCCTGCCTTATCCTGCCTCCCGAATAGCCAGGTTTTCAAGCCTCCGTCAGGGCCAATTCAGATTTTCCGTTGTTTATCCCAAGAGCATTTAGTGCCATCTTAGCTCCTCTGAGATGACCTATCTATTTCTGCCTGAGACAGGGCGGCGGGGGCAGGGCGGGGCAGCCTCCAGCAGCACAGGGCTCAAAGGGAAATCCACAGAGTAGCATACACTAGACTTTTCTATCTGAGAGGGGAAAGGGGAAAAGATACACACTCTCTTGATGGTTTCCTTCTTTATTTGCTATTCTTGTGTTCTTCCCTGTGTTCTTTATGCTGTATACTTTTTTCCTATAGTTTATATACTCCAACAAAGTTTTTCAGGCAATATAGAAATTACAATGTGGTTACATTGTTTTTCAAGGAAATGATTACAATGATACAAAATAAACAATAAAAACAACACATTTTCCATATCCTTTACATAATTAAACATTTTACGTATTACAGGTGGAAACAAAATTATCCTGAGAACCCACATACATTCACACCCATGCAACTTAGGTTGTAATAGATTAAATGTGTGGGCAAGCAAAGCATTCTTCTCAGTTAGGTCTTTTACTGGCCGACTGCATTTTGTAGTTACAAAGAAAGGGTCAATTATTACTTATCTTGAAAGGCAATCTTATAAGTAATCGTAAAGAAATCACAAACCTGAACTTTTATACATATAAAAAGAATCAGTCAGCTCTACTTTAACTCTTTAGGGTACATATTCAGTCATCAATTATTTTTTATCAGGTGATTGAGGGCAAACAATCACCTGATAAACCTCAAACAATTGAGGTACAAGGAATTAATCATCACCTTTGGTCATCAGTCAATCCTAGCAAGAAAAGCACCTTAACCAATGATAACTGGGCTGCTTTGTTCTTGTTCTCTGACCTTAACAAGTTCCTCACTCAACTACGTGTCTTTCTAAAACACTGTCTTCTTGGGTTTTTCACCTCAAAGCTATTTGACAAAGACATCTTAGTCTGGCTTTAAGTCATTTTTAAAGCTTTGTTTCAGCTATGGTGCCCTCTGAAACCTATGAACACATCTCCCAACATTAAGGTTAAAAGTATTTAAGCTGGTAGTGCTAACTGGGACTCCGTTGTTTTTCTTAATCATTAACCTAAGCCACAGTCTATATGGCTCCCCCATAGAAACTCACTCGCGCCAGCTGTGTGACACTTCCTTGGCTATATTTTTATTCATCAAAACTCTGTATAAACTAACATTGTTATCAATTAGGCAGTACAGCTTAGGAATGGATCATCGTCATAATAATCCGCAGGTAGAAGTGCCCAGTAGGGTGGAATGTTTCCGTGAGATAAACACACTATATTACAGGCAGTGGGGAACCTCTCCATTCACACCATGCCAGATACTAGAGAAAGATGGCAGCAGCAAACATGTAAACGTACAGCAGAAGCAAAAGACATTCCGGGGTCTGTGGTCTTGGGGCTTTGCCTATCTGAGATTGACCCATCAGAGAGTTTCCTCCTGGAGGGCTAACACCTTGCACTTCAAGGGTCACCCGCTGCTCCTCTGACAAGGGCACCTATCTGCATTCTGTTTCTTCCTTTAGACTGGCTTGGAGCTGTGCATCTGAATGGGTCTACAGTAAAGCTTTCCTCTCACCTGCTTGATTGCTGAGAGCTTGATTGCTGATGGTGGAAATCTTCTCTAGCTATTGACATTTGGATGCGTGAGAGTCGATGGAGAAGCATGGTAGGGAAAAGGTGTGACGTGTGACAAAAGAGACTAGGGCAGGAATATAGGTTACTTCATGCATCTTTAATATTCTATTTATTCACTTTAGATAATTTTAATCAATTACTTTTCAATTTGATCATAGAAGTTTCAGTTTTCCAGAAGATTTTAGAGTTTATTAGCCATGTTGGTTTTGGAACTTTGTATTGTGGGGGGAATTTCCCCCTCTACTATAGCTTTACAAAGAAAAAGCAATTGTCTCTGTGTGATTTCAAAAGGAGAGGAACTTCTCTGTTCATTCCTAAGATTTCTTCACATCAAAACTGAAGGCTAAAAGTATCCCTTTTATGGGTCTGAGTTGTTCAAGGGTTAGCTTTTTCCTGAACATTCCCTGCCTGCAGGATGTAGTTCTTTTTTAGATTAAGCACCTAGCGATGGGGCATGCACATAAGCTGCTTATTGAGGTGCTGCTTAGCTTAAGAGAATCTCAGGTGAATCCCTGAACAGATCGCCAGGTTTCAGGGTTTAACACAGAACTTTGTCTCTCTCTTATGGAAGAATCTGGGATGGCTATTCCTAACCGGGAGGGAGCTGGGTCAGTGGGAGTCCGCTTTGCGATGCTCATGTCCCACTGAAGAACCAAGCCAATGCCATCAACTGTGTTCTTCCCCTTGTTACCATGACACTGGCATCTAGCTAAAGGAAGCAGGAGAGTCATGTGACATCTGTACTTCTCCTAGGCTGGATGTGAGGTTGGAAATAACGCTTTTGCTTACATATGATAGTCCAGAACTCAGCCTGGTGGCCTCAGCTATGCCTCACATCCGGGTCTCAGGAATGAGATGAGCTCTGGCTTTATGCACAGCCTAGGATTATTGCCACGCTGTTTTTTTTTTTTTAAATTTCTCGTTCTGTCATTTCTTGTTGAGAAGACAAAACAGAGACTAAATGAACAAATGGAAACAGAATATCGAGCATGGCAACTGCACCCAGCATGAGCGGCCTTCTTTCTGTCACTTGACCTCAAAGGGTCCTCAAGCCACACTGCATATGCGGCTTTCGGTTCCTCTAGAACTCCAAGATCAGGGCAGTCACATGGGCTCTGGACCTGCCTGGACACTCTTACTGGTCATCTTTTGGGTCTCAACTTTAGGGTTTGCCCCTGAGTGTTCTCTGAACTCAAAGTCTAAATTTGGTCCCTGAGCTGTCCGTTCTCAGGTGCCTTCTACTTTACCTCTGAGACAAGTTTCTTATTGCCGTGGAACTGTGTTACACAGGCGGCCTGTCCGTCTCCACTTTCCATCTTGCAGATGCCCTACCATTTTATATAGGCTCTGGAAATCTAAACTTGAGGTTCTTATGTTTGAGAGGCAAGCACTTCACTAACTGAGTTATGTCTCCAGCCCATAGCAATGGTTCTTCTTGACAAGGAGTAAGGAGGGGGATCTTTGCTTCCACCCTCACCTGAACATCTGGCAGTATTTGGAGAGGTTTCTTGTCACAACAGAAGAGGAAGGATGGTACTGGCATCTAGTGGTCAAGAGGCCAGGGATGCTGCTAAAAAATCTCAGGGTACCTAGAGTGGCCACTAAGACAAGATCATCTGGCCCCAAATGGTCATAGTACAGAGGTTGAGAAGCCCTACTCTTATCTGTGTTGATACATATAAATACAGTATATTTGTGTGTCTATTCGATGCTAATCCCTCTGGCTAGACTGAAAGGATGCTAATTCATTGATTGCAGCCCCCACCGTGCCATGTGGCAAGTGTTGAAAACTTTGCTCAGCAAATTAAAAATTTCCAGAGATAATCCATACATGCACATATACACAGGCGCACACGCGTGTGCACACACGCACACACGCGCACATACACACACACACATACACACAAATACTGCAGTCCAGGATGGCCCCAAACTTGCAGCTCTCCTACCTCAGTCTGGGATTCCTGTCATGTGTCACCACATCCGTCTTCACACTATTTCTGAAAGGTTCTGTGCTTGTCTTTCTCTATCATGTTGGCAGGATGATCTTGTCTGCTATTGCTGTTCTGTAAGATTTTAAACCAGAGAAACTAAAATCTACCTGTGTTTGCAATTCAGAGTGAGGGGGAGCCTCCAGGGCCTGCTTTCTGATCCTCTGAGGCTCTTTTCTGCATGCTGCCCTGAGCCGCAGTGCCTGTAGTGCCTGGCAGGGCCCATGTGCAGTTTCCTCATAGCTGTGCAAGAGTTTCCGGTTTCAGAGAAGGCAGAGCGCAAGTTAGGGGTGGGGCCATGTGAGTCAGTCTCTTGTCTCACTCCCAGACCATCAATACCACTCCTTCCATTCCATCAAAGCTCATTGTTCAACATGCGGAGTCTTCCTTCTGCGAGGCCTCCCTAGCAGACCTAAGGCTGACATGCCTGCGATGTGGGGGCTGACGGGCGCGCAGCACCAGAAGAGACAGACAGCGCTCTGCTTTCCAGACAAGGGTGGACGTTCCATCAGTTTGTTTGGAAAAGTCCTTTGTTGTCACTAGAAAAGGAGCAGGCGTTCACTAAAGGAAAACAAAAAAGAGGAGTAGGCATTTTTATAAAAGCCATTCACAGTCCTGCCACCTAGAGAAGAAAACACTGCCAACATTCTCGAGCCTCGTCCCCCCAATTTTCTCTACATGTAATAGCATGTGGGATGTGTATTTGTTGTTTGGATCAAGCTCATTGTGTGATTTTTGTCTTGTTCTTTTTATTCACTGTTAGTGGAAGAATTGGGAACACTTTCTTTTTTTAATTTAGTATGCTGTCAAATGGCTATATATATGTTTCTCGCTCACCAAACTGAATTCTCATAGTAGGGCTGATAAGCCAAACACCATAAGCATTATTCGACAGGGAGTTGTATTTCAAGCGAATAAAAGTTGATCCCCATTTCTTCTTGGGAATCTAGAGTGTTGACCAATTGATTACAAGTAGGAAAGAAAAACCGGTGGGAAGCGTTAGCTTTTATGGAAAGTAGATTGGGTTTTAGATGATCTCAAGCAGACATCAACACACCAAAGAGGCAGAGGGGCTGTAGACCTAAGAGAAGAGGCACCTAAGACACACCCAGAGAGCAGTGGCCTTGACTACATAATCTCTTTTGAGAGGTAGCGTTGAGCTGCTTGTGTAGATGAAGACTAGAGGCAAGATCCCAGCTTCTGTCCTGATCCGAAACTACTGAGAAGGGACAACCACTAGAACTCGTTAGCATATGTCAAAGAGGGGTAAAGAGAAACACACAGGATCATGTCATATAGGCAGAGTTTCTGTCAGGACCTCAGACTCCAAAATAAACACACAGAGGTTTATATTAATTGTAAATGCTCAGCTAATAGCTTAGGTTTGTTACTACTTAATGTTCACATTTAAATTATCCCATATGTCTTATCTAAGCTTTGTCATGGGGCTCATGGTTTGTTACCTCATTTTCTACACATCCTGCTTCCTAGTGGATGGCTGTCATCTCCCTGACTTTGCCTTTTTCTTCCCAGGGTCCTCTGTGTCTGGCTGTACTGCCTGTACTTCCTGCCTGGCTACCTAACCAACAAGATCAATACACATCCACAGTGTACAGAAAAACTATTCCACAGCAATGTCAAGTCTAAGCCACAACTTTTGTCAGGGCCCAAACTTCCCATTCTCATTCCAGACACTTTAGTTCCCCTTTGTTCCCCTGGCAAGGCATTAACTCCACGGTCAGGGAAACTGTAGCATGCCGGGTACTGCCAAGGCAGAAGTCATGAGGGAGATCTTATGTCCCTGGGTGGCAACTCTCCAGTGACCTAGTAATGGATCTCAGAAGCAGTTTTACAAGTCAGCTGCTGCCTTGAGCCAGAGTTTTGTATCTTAAATGAAGACAAAAACAAAACACTAACACTTTCAGAAGGCCATGGCCAAAATGGGTCTTCCCAGGAAGCTGGGAGTCACAGATCAGGCAGAGGACTGACCAGCAAGATGGAAGGATGCATCCTGACAGGCCTGCACCAGGTGAATCTCTGCTATACAATACTAATGCTTCTTAAGAATGAGATACAAATCCTGGGTAGAAGAGGAGTCACTGCCAACATGACCAAACTTTTATCAAATTACACAAAAGGTAAGAAGGAAGGAAAAACAACTAATATTTATAGAAGTTTTACTAAATGCTTGGACCCTGTTTGGAAGCATCTGTGCATATTCTTGTTCATCCTACCTTATGAGGTGGGTGTGAAAGTGATAGGAAAGCACATTTTATAGTGTGAGGAAAGGAAATTTCAGAGAAGTTATGTTGTGTGCTGAGGTCACAGAGCTGATTGGGGTGGGAACCATGATACAGAGGCTAGGTTGATGCTTCTGGTTATTATACACATAGAAATGCTTGGAACATACAGGGCCTAGTGCACTTTGGGTGTAATTTATTCAGGAGTACTTATTGAGGTATAATATATTCATGTAAAATTTATATTTTTAATATTTTACTAACACACCTCTGGTTTTTATATTAAAATCCATCTTTGTAATGATTTCATTAAGTGTATAAAACTGCACAGTTATCACTCTAGCTCAGATTTTGAACATTTCTATCCAAGTCTACTTTTATCCAACTAGGACTTATCAGAAAGTGAAGAGTGGAAATATTATAATCTTGGGGCTAGGCAGACAGCTCAGAAGTTAAGAGCACTTACTGCCTTTGCAGAGGACATGAGTTCAGTTCCCAGCACTCAGATCATAGAGTCTGCGACATCTGCAACTTTGGTTCCAGGGTGCTGTGGGATGATGCTCTTATATCCTGCAAAGATTTGCCACTTGTATTGGTTTAATAAAACGACAATTGGCCGGTTGCCAGGCAGGAAGTGTAGGTGGGACGACCAGACTAGGAGAATTCTAGGAAGAGGAAAGACTCAGTCTGCAGTTGCCACCCAGATGCAGAGGAAGCAAGATGAAAATGTCACACTGAGTAAAGGTACCAAGCCATGTGGTTAAACATAGATAAGAATTATGGGTTAATTTAAGTTGTAAGAGCTAGTGAATAATGAGCCTGAGCTAATAGGCTAACTAGTTTGTAATATAAGTCACGGTGTGTTTTGTTGCGACTGAATAGCTGTGGGACTGGGCAGGACAGAAACTTCCATTTATACCAGGGAACCCAATACTCTTATTTGGTCTCTGTAAGCACGTATACACAACACACACACACAAACTATCACTTAAAAACACTATAATTTTATTGCTTGCATATATACCTTTAATAGACTTTGGAGGAGGTACCATAGTTATCTTAAGCTGTCAACTTGACATGAACCTAGTATCACATGGGAAGAGGAAGCCTTACCTGAAGAATTTTCCAGATTATTCTGGCCTATGAACATGGCTTTTTCTTAATTGCTTATTGTTTTAGGAGACCCTAACCCACTGTGGGCAGTACTATCCCTAGGCAAACGGCCTGGGTTGTATAAGAAATATAGCTGAGCAAGTCAGAGGGATCTAGTCAATAAGCAACATCCTTCCATGATTTCTGTTTCAATTTCAAGTTCTTACCTTGAGTTCCTGCCTCGGTTTCCCTTGATGATGGAACTGGAACCTGTGAGATGAAATAGACCCTTTCCTCTCCAAGATACTTTTAGTCATAGTGTTGATCAAGCAACAGAAAAATAAACTGGAATGGGAGAGAAGTGAGTGTTGATTTTGGGGAACAACACCACCATTCAGCTTCCTTCAGTCAATCAAGGATGGGTGAGCTTTCCAGAAGGGCAATTCTAGAAATCAATGGTGGCTGGAATAGCCACGTGATAGGCCAGTGAAGCAAGCTGTGCAGAGTCTCTAGTGCTTACCAAATATTTACCTGTATTAGCTTTTTTCCAAATGCTCTGACAAAAGAAGAAATCACTTAGTAGGGAGGGTTTAATTTGGTTTTAGTTTGAGAGTGTAGTCCATCATGGTGACCTTGCATCTGTCTGCAGTCAGAGTATGGAGAATAGACAGGTAGTGGAGAGCTGGGTTATGTAACTCAAAGCAGGTCCCTGGTGACCCACTTCCCATAACCACTTCCTCAAAGTTCCAGAACTTTCCAAGACAGAGCCACCATCTGGGAACCAGTTGGAGGAGCCTATGGGTGACACTTCAAATTCAGATCACTACTCTATGCAAGTTAAAAATCTTCAAACCACTGACCAGCTCTTACAAAGTTCCACTTACATTCATTCTGGGACTGGTGAAGCATTAGGGTATAGGAAATTGAGATCATAGCTCTGCGTATATTACTCTTTTTTTTGCCTATATCTGGCATGCTTTTCTAGTTATGACTTAAGGATCACATCCCCTAGGCAATGGCCTATGATCTTCCTCCTCCCCTTTTCCAACTATAGCTTATATTCTCCCATAAAATCTTATAATCATCGATGCTATGTAATTCTCCCCTCAGTATTGTATACCCCTAACTTATCTCAGCTTCTTCCCCACTAGAGTGTAAGTTAGTGGCACAGGACTTTTTCCCCTTTCAGTAGTAAAAGTGCATGCGGAGATTTCACCTCCATTCTGTTTCACCTGGAGAACTGAAAAGGTGTAATAACTACTGATTAGTAGACATTAAGAGTTTACTAAGAAGACTGGCTGCAATATGTGAGAGCCCACTGCTATTTCAAGGATAAAAGCCACCAGAAAAGGATCTAAAATTGTGTTCATATGTGTGTGTGTGTGTGTGTGTGCATCCACGTGCACGGTGAAATAAAACAAAGAACAGCCAGTAGTTGTAGGATTGAGGGATGGAGAATTATTTAAGGTTTCCAGTTATACAAAATACTTCACAGGACTCCTGGGGTTCAGCTGGTAAAGAGGCTTCCATTTTGCTCACCTTCCTAGACCTGGAGGGAGAGGGGAGGAACTTGAACTTCCCACAGGGTATGAAACCCTGACTGCTCTTAGGACTGGAGAGGGAGGAGGAGAGGGAGTGAGGGGAGGAGGAGAGGGAGTGGGGGGAATGGGGGGGAATGGGAGGGAATGGGGAGGAGGGGAGGAAGTGGAAATCTTTATAAATAAATAAATAAAAAAGAGGCTTCCATTTATGAAAAATCTTAGGATTTCAACACCAACATAAAAATATGATGTGGTGGCACATGCCTGTAATCACAGAGCTGGAAAAGTAGAGACTGGAGACTACCTGGGACTTGCTGGCTAGCAAGTCTAGCTAAATTGATTATCACAGGTTACAAGAGACTCTGTCTCAATAAAGCAAAATGGAGAGTGATTGATAAGACACTTGACTTTTCAATCTTACCAAAAACAATCTACAGATTCAATGCAATGCCCATCAAAATCCCAACAAAGTTTTTTATGGACCACAAAAGAATGGTACTCAACTTCATATGGAAAAACAAAAAAACCCCAGGATAGTCAAAACAATCCTGTACAACAAAAGAACTTCTGTAGGCATCACAATCCTGGACTTCAAACTCTACTACAGAACTACAGTAATGAAAGTAGCCTGGTATTGGCATAAAAACAAACACGAGGACCAATGGAATTTAACCAAAGACCCAGATATCAATTCACACACTTACAAACACCTGATTTTTGTTGAAGAAACAAAAAATATAAAATGGAAAAAAGAAAAGCATATTCAACAAATGGTGCTGGAATAACTGGATATCAATATCCAGTAGAAAAATGTAAATAGATCCATATCTATCACCATGCACAAAATTCAAGTCCAAATGGACCAAAGACCTCAACATAAAACCAACCACACTGAACCTCAGAGAAGAGAAAGTGGGAAGTACACTTGAACAAGTTGGCACAGGAGACCACTTCCTAAATATAACCCCAATAGTACAGACACTGAGAGTTAATTAACAAATGGGACTTCCTGAAACTGAGAAGCTTAACAAAGGACATGGTCAACAAGACAAAATGGCAGCCTACAGATTGGGAAAAGATCTTTGCCAACAACACATCAGACAGAGGACTGATCTCCAAAATACACAAAGAATTCAAGAAACTTGACATCAAAAGAACAAATTATCCAATTTAAAAAAATGAGGTATCTAAACAGATAACTCTCAACAGACAAATCTCAAATGTCTGACTGTTAGGGAAATGGGACGTGCTAAACATCTTTAGTCATCAGAGACATGCAAATCAGAACAACTCTGAGATTTCATCCTACGTCTGTCAGAATGGTCAAGATAAAAAACACTGATGACAGCTTATGTTGGAGAAGATATGGGATAAGGGAAATATTCTTTCATTGCTGGTGGGAGTGCAAACTTGTACAGCTTTTTTAGAAATCAGTATGGCAATTTCTCAGAAAATTAGGAAACAATCTACCTCAAGACCCAACAATATCGTTGTTGGGTGCTGGGTTCTCCAGCAGATAGGGCTGAGGCAAAGGTGGTCCAGCTGATCTCTCCCTGGGGCTGAGTGGAATGGTGAGTGTCCACCACCCAGACCTCTCCGCTGGCCACAGAGGAGAAACACACACTGAGCTGGGAGACTGTTGAAGTAGGAACTCACTTTATTGCATCAGGGAAAGAACTTATATAGGGCGGAGATAGTGGTCAGGAGTCTTGGGATGGAGTGAGGTGGAATAAGGAATAAGGGCCAATAGTATCCTGCCACATTAATGGTGACTGGGCAGAGGTGGGCCTAGGTCAGGCTGTGCTGAGTCACTCCTCTCCAAACTCAAGTTAGGCTCAGCAAGTTACACTGGGCCTCAGCAAACTCAAGTTAGGCTTAGAAAGTTATACTGGGCTTCATGAGGCCCAACAGTTGGGTATATATCCTAAAGATGCTCAATCATACCACAAGGACATGTGCTCAACTAAGTTCATAGCAGCATTATTTGTAATAGCAGACCCTAGAAACAACCTAGCTGCCCTTCAGGCAAAGAATGAATAAAGAAAATGTGGCACATTAACACAACGGAGTATTACAAAACTGCGAAAAATATTGATATCTTGAAATTTGCAGGCAAATGGATGGATCTAGAAAATATCATATTGAGTGAGGTAATCCAGACCCAGAAAGACAAATATAATGTATATTCACTCATAAGTGGCTTTTAGACATAAAACAACAATAACAACAAAACAGCCTACAGGACACAACACCAGAGAAACTAGACAACAGAGAGAACCCTAAGATGAATCTACACAGGATCCATAGTCTCTCTCTCTCTCTCTTTCTACACACACACACACACACACACACACACACGTACATGGGTCTACATAGGAAAGTGAAAAAGATACAATCTCCTGAGTAAATTGGGAGCATGGGGGTCATGGGAGAGGGCATAATGGAGAGAGAAGGAACATAGGGGAGTGAATAAACATGTATAGCTCAATATAAACAATAAAAAAGAAAACAACAGCAACAACAAAACCACGATAATAGCTAACTGCAAATTGTAAGGCAGAGGAAGGACAATCCATTCTATTTATGACTTACTCTTACCTGTTCACCACTTCAGAGACACCCTTATATGAAAATAAAGATTCTTGACCTTTGGACTACACACACACACATATATATAACTTGCCCCCAAATGACATCATCAAGGTTCCCTGAGGCTCTGGATCAGTGATCCCAACTTTCCCAATGCTGTGGACCTGCTAATACAGCTCCTCATGTTGCGCTGACCCCAACCATAAAATTATTTTCACTGCTCCTTCACAACTGTAATTTTGCTAGTTCTAAATTGTAATGTAAACATCTGAGTTCTCCAATAGTCTTAGGCAAACCCTGTGAAAAGGTTGTTTGACCCTGAAAGGGGTTGTGACCCACAGGTTGAGAACCACTGCTCTATATTTCAGGCCTTTTTTTTTGTAGCCCAAGATAAATTCAAACTTATAATCCTCTCTCTCCTTTGCCTTCCAAGTGTTTATTATAGACATCATCCACAGCACACTCAGTTTAGAAATTACTTACCTTCTTCCCCCTTCTTAATCTCAGATACCTTAATAGTTCTTAAAATATTTATTTCACAGTACTTTAAGCAATGACACTGGGTTTCCATTTAATAAAATTTAACATAACTCCAGGTCTAATTTTTAACATATGTGTGTGTTGCCTGAGAAACTCTTGTGTGATATTTGAAAATGTTCCATCCATAGTGATGAGATTTTCTTTTGACTGTCATACAACTGTGTGTCATAAATTTTAATGAATACCTGCAGCTTTATTTTAAAATAAGAATGTGGATGCTAATAAGGATTTAAGTTTCTGTCCTTCCTTCCTTCCTTCCTTCCTTCCTTCCTTCTTCCTTCCTTCCTTCCTTCCTTCCTCTCTCCCTCCCTCCTTCCCTCTCTCTCTCTTTCCCTCCCTCCTTCCCTCTCTCTCCCTCCCTCCCTCTCTATTATTTTTCTTTTGAGATACAGTTTCTTTGTGTAGCCTTGGTTGTCCTAGAGCTAGCTCTGTAGACCAAGCTCGCCTTGAACTTTCAGATTCACCCGCCTCTGCCTCCGGATTGCTGGGATTAAAGGTGTGTCCCACCACAAGTTTTATACTGAATAGGCTGGCCTCCAACTAATTCGTTTTTTACATTTTGAGACATTTATTTGGCCCTGCCTCTGTCTGCATATGTGTGTGACCGTGCATTTGTAGAGGTCGGAGGACAATTTTTGGGGATTAGACCTCTCCTTGGGTCACCAGATTTGGCAGCTGTCACCTTCACCCACCGAACCATCCCAACAGTCCCAGCTGACTTATCTTCAAACACACAATTTGTTTATCGTCGCACACACCCGCTAAATCCTTCCCATTGTTATTTTACTTCATGTGCTAAAAAATATTGCTTACCTGTTGAGGATTTTATTAATTGCTTGTTGGAAGTGAATGTGACCACTGCTGATTTATATATCTGCTTGCTTATTTGATTGTTAGCAAGAGCAAAAAACAGGAGCCTTGTAGTCTGGTGATTTGGGAAGATAATATCTTCAATTATATTCCTGAGGATTTGTGTCTTTTCTGATTGTTTTTTTTTTTTCCTGGAATTTCTCAGCCTATTTGAGGGATAACACGGGAACCTCAGCAGAGTGCCTCAGTGATCAACAGTCCTCAACTCTGGTTGCAGAGGTGGGGTGACAGGCTGCCACTGAGGCCAGTGGGCTGCTCTTCCTCCATAACACTAACAGCCAGGTTTCATTTCTCCTGTCTGTCCTTAGCAAAGGATTTTATTCTATATTAAGATACGGTGCAAGTTCAGGGCATCTGTGATATAATAGTTATTTGTGTTGGTCACCTCTTCTTCTGAGAGCTGGTGAAAGTACAAGGTCCCAGGGAGCACTTGGTGTAGCTTGGAGCTCTTGAGTAAGAGTCACAGTAGGAAAATAGGGTGAAATGAGCAGCTAGCAAAACTTGCGGTTCATCCACTTGGCAAGAAAAGAGATTATCATTTTAAATCTCAATGTTTCTGAGGCAGTGCCCTTCCTGGCTTGTATTCCAATGGGATCTCAGGCCTCTCAGGCCCGGAAGGTGACCCTGAGATGGCGCCCTGCTGCAGCACCAAGGGCAGTGAGAAGCAACACAGAGCCTGCACCTGGCTGTGGTGAAACGGGGTCCCTCGGGCAAGTGTGACAGAGGGGCTGGCCAGCAGCTCCAACCCTGGCCGGCCGCTCCTGTTTGCCCCAGCCCTTTGGCACAGGTCGCCAGTCCCTACTCCTAATTTGCCACAGTAGTACCAAGTCTAGGCTTTTCCTAGCCGTAGGCCTCACTAGGCCTGAGTTCCAGTTTAGTTTCAGTTTTGGTTTCTGTATGAGTCAGTACCACAGTTCCAGCCAATCAGGTTCCGGATGACCTAATTCCTCCTGGCTGCCTATAAAAGGAGCCTATGAGTTCCACTCAGGGTTGCAGACATGTTGTGTCTGACTGGCAGATCCCAGCATGTTGGAATAAACAATACTCTTGCTGATTGCATATGTGGTGGTCTTTGTGCTGCGGGGTGATCCACGGACCCTAGCAGTTCTCGGTTACCCCTTTATCTTTAACCCATCCAACTCCACACAACCTATACCTTATTGACTTGGCCTCCGGATGCTTGGGTTGTCACTGACCTTCTTGGGTGATGGGCACACTAACACCACAGTTCCTCTCTTGTTTTACCTTTATCTATTGTTTTATGCACTGGTCTCATTTTCAACGACTTTTTATCTGTGAACCTACTACTTGCAGGTAGCTTCTCTAACATATTAGATATGTGTTACCGACCAAGTCTGGGGTCCTCATGCTCAGCCTAGATAGAAACTGTGGGTAGGATTTCTCCGCACTGAAAGACACCTGAGCCCTTCCCTGCCCTGGGTTTAGAGTCTGAACTGAAAGACTCAGAGTCTACAGAGCCGAGAGCTAGAGACTAATTGCTTGAGCTTTAGACCAATTGCTTCAGGCTTAAGAAGCCAGACCCTTACTGCTCTTGGCATTCAGGAGTAAAGCTTATTGTTCCACGCTTGAACTTCCAATAGCCTTAGCACTTGGCAGCTATTATAATCCTCAGCTTTCATCAGCGGTGAACTGGGGGAGCAGACACCCACCAGTAGCTGCAAACATCTGGTAGCATTGCCGTTCACAGACAGGCCCTGGGTATGAGGGTCTTCAACCCATGACAGCCATGGTCATCTTGCAGCTTTCTCAAGGTACCTAAGGAATGTTCAAAGCAGCCGGTGCTTGCAGGAAAGCAGCCCTAGTGGGCTTGGCTGATGAGAGTCCTTCACTCCAGGCAAGCAGAGCACAGAGAAGGGCCTGGCAGCTAACTGTCAATTAAGGAGTGAAGTTATCAACCTCCAACATCTCAGCTTCTTTAAAGGGAAAATAAGCATTAAAGGGGGTGGCTGGAATAAAGAAATCACTAACACTGACGTGATTTTATGGAATTCAACAACAGTCTGATAATATCTGACTCTTAACCCAGTGTTCCACAGAAATGCAGCACCCTACCCTCTCATCTATCTCATTGCTTTGAGTACACACACATTCTTGGAAAACACAGTGACTGTGCATACGCGTGTGCATGCCTCTGCGTGTGTGGATGTAGGTGTTATACTATAGCCTTTATTCTGATTTTTGTTTTAATCACCTAATATTAACTTTTGGAGATTTAGCCATGATCTATGCACATTTAGTTCATTGCTTCTGCTTCCAGGTAAATATTCCACAGTTTGAGGCAGCAATTTATCTTTCCATTTTTCCTAATGATAGAGAAATCAGTTTACATATGATTCTTTGCTTCCAAAAGCACAATTCTGTTAACTAGTTCCTTTGATCTTCGACATGGACTTCTTGAAGGAATGAAATGGAAGGACATACACTCTTATTTTCACAGTAGACATAAAATTCCCATTCAGGTCCACAGTCCCAGTCCTACTGCATGTGATTTTCATGCCAGAACAGCCTTGCCAACCCCCTGCATCACAGGACTCTGATGCTTACCCATATGATGCCTATCAAGTAGCTGATTAGCATATTTAACTTGTGTTCTCTCCTTATTAGTTTTGCTAGCCTTGGTGTTTCCTTGTTTTGCGAATTGCCTAGTTATATTTTTGTCATAATTTTTATTCTTAATAAAATAACTCTTGGCATTTTTTTTTATCAGATTGCATTTTGTTACAAAATCTACATTCACACAAAGCAATTAGTTGGTTTTCACAATATAGTGAGCACTTATATCCACTTAAGTTCCTACCTGCTGACCCTGGCTTTCTACCAGCTGTTAAAGTCAGTAAGTTAATATGATTTCAGTCCAAATGATCCTGGTGCATCTATTGGTTTGTATGGCCATGTTCTGGTAGACATGCCTTTCCCCCTAATCATTAAACATGCATAATTAAGGGCAGACCATCTATGGTAGAACTTTTGGTGATCTTCTGGTAGTTGTTGATCTAATCCTGTAAAAAGGAATTTAAACAAAACCCTTCCTAAAATTGCAGCAGTGTCTCTGTATTTAAGGATCCATAGACCTGCTCATTCATCTAAGTAATAAAGTGCTATTGTTCCATACTGGGCAGAAGTAGGCTTTCTAAACCAATGATGACATCTGTATCTATCTATATTATTCATATACATTTCATATCTATCTATTTATCCATCTATCTATCCATCTATCTATCCATCTATCCATCATCTATCTATCCATCTATCCATCTATCCATCTATCCATCTATCCATCTATCCATCTATCCATCTATCCATCTATCCATCTATCCATCTATCCATCTATCCATCTATCCATCTATCCATCTATCTATCTATCTATCTATCTATCTATCTATCTATCTATCTATCTATCTATCCATCCATCTATCTACTTACCTACCTAATGCTTTAAGTTAGATGTGCAAATGCTGCTGTGTGTTGCTCTTAAGAAATGTCTTATTAAGGAGACTCATCTGCACCTACACTCTTCAGTACAGACATTCATCTTACCCTTTAATGTGACATTTTCCCCCAGCTTGCTCAAAATATTATAGCACTCTTATGTTTGATGGTTGTAAACACAATCCAAGTGATTATATCCAAGGACGGCATTTTAGAACTAAGCTCTGAGATACTCTTTATGCTAAGTAGAAGTAGACATTGAAGCCCATCTTGACACTTTTGTGCGTAGGGTATTGAGTGAGATACTGAAATATGATGCCTCTGGTAAATATGATCAATTAGACTGCAGAAGTGACAGCCTCCCCCACTGGCAGGCACTGCTGAGTGGCAATATCCTTGTAGTTTAAAAAGTCCCATCCTGGAAGGTGGCTCTCGATGACTCAAGACGTAAACAACTCCCAAATATCAGATAGTCCCTGAAACTTACAAGATTCACAAGGCCCCTCACTCCTGTAGGTTTTATAAGCAGTAAGCATCACTGGACGAAGGAAACTCTCAGTTCTAAAGGAGAAACTACAATTTGTTGCATTGCCTGTGAGTTCTGTGGAAATGTCAAGATTATAGCTTTTATAGCGATCAAATACTCCAACGCTGGGTTGGGCTTTTTAATGATGTACTTGTCTTTAGCTCATGCCTACTCCTTTAAGTGACCCTTAACCCACACTCTTGTAAGTAACCCTGATAAGCTCATTGGTTGAGCAAGTTGGAATTTGATATAATTGTTCCTTCGTTTGATCATTGGCAGGCTAGTGATTAATAATTGAAAGTTTACCTTCATTGGGACCTAAACTCATTTCAGAATCATAGCAAGTTTCACAGAGCAGCCTGTGTTCTGTTATCCAGAAATGTAGGATCCCAGGAACTTTAGAAGATTATGCTCCTGGCATTTAGATGTGTCTAGAAGGGTGAGACTCTGTCCATTCCATTTCCAGTCAAATTATCTTAGTGATGCTGCTATCTGTGTGGTGGATACAGTCTGTGTGGTAGAAACGATGTTGACATCGGGTGATTTCAGTTGGAGCTGAGACCTGTCAGCCCCTCAGTGAGAGGACTATGTTTTCACCTGAGGTAGGTCTATTCACCATCCCCTTCCTTGACCTTGGCACCTATGCCTGAGAGAAAGTGCACCGCTGACGGTAGATTCTAGAGACAGGTTTGTTTCCTGTTTTTGACATTCAGATAAACCAACTGTGGACCGCCATTGGTGACATTTTAATGTTTTCTTTAAGCTCTTATACAGGTTCTAAGAATATAGTGGGTCAGATCCACCATGGCGCTCTCGTGCATATCAGCCACAGCCTTTCAGTACGTCAGTCTCCCTGAGTCTCCCACCCTTCCTTGTTTGTGAATACCGATAACACACACTGACCTTGCCAGCTGTCCCAAGGATTAAATGAAATACTAGCTCTACCTCCCTAGCACTTAAGTCAACCACATTCTAGGTCCTTCGTTTTATTTCCTAGCTGATCACAAGAGTAAGTGGGTTGCTCTGGAGGTGGGAAGTCAGTGTGATTTCAAGTCGGGCCTCCTTCTCAGATTCCTGTCAGGTACTCTCAAGTGCGTTCCTATTTTGACAGATGCTAGACTCTCTTTGCAGGCCCAGGGCTGAGGCAGTGCTGCTATGCAAATGAAGCCTTTGCAAGAAGAGCTGCTGAATGTCAGCAGACAGCACTTCCGCCAGAAACTATTGATGTGCTAGCTGTTGCCACTGGTGCGCGAGCCTTCTGAGTGCTTTTAAGACTTTTAAAGTCAAAGAGCTTCCAGGGTTTGCTAAGGCAGGGCTTATTTGGCAGGCTTATAGGGAGAGACGGCTGGAGGTCTGAAGACTGACTCAAGGGCACTGTGATGCAGATGTGGGCTGGGTTTCTTACATCCCAAGACAATAGTAGTTTTGAGATGGAAGAGTAAAGGGAAGAGGGAAGTGTTAATTCCCTCTTTAGGTGTATGTGCGCATGTGACAAGAAATTGTCCTGTGTTGTCCATATTGAGAGGCTCTTCTTAATTATTTTGCCTGGATCCATTTTCTAGGCCAGGACATCAACAGCTAGGTCATTGCTCAAGGGTGCAAGGAGCTGAGGCCTGTCTAGGCAACTTACTTCACTAGAACATTCAGTCTGAGTCTGAGTCCTGAGAGCAGGTTGGACGGTGTCAGGTTCTGGTCAGAGCCTGAAGGATCGACAGACAGGAGTTTCAAAATGCTGAGGCCAGGGAAAGAGAGAGGTCTTAGCCCAAGGAGGGAAAGAGCTATGATGACGTCATCTTAATGTATCCCATTGGTTCCATTGTTAATCTCTTCGATTAAAACACAGAAATGATGTTTAACAGCTATTTCAGCATTCCCCCAGCCCAGCTGAGTTATAACATGCAAGGTTATTACCATTATTATTATTTCTATAGTATTTGTCATTACTACCATTTAAAATCTGGAAAAGCTACATTGTATATGAATTTGTCTATCAGATTAAAGAAATCAGACAGAATTATACAACTTGCTTATATTGTATAATACATATTACATAATACATGCTTCTGGATTTTGCAAAATACATGCTTTGGTAAGTGTATTGTTAGCAATTACCATGTAATAAACAACTCCAAAAAAAAAAAGATTCCCCACTATATAAAAATAAGTACTTGTCTGTGCATTGTGGGATATTTCTGCTTCAATTCCCAGACCCTACATGGTGGCTAGCAACAATCTCTAACTCCAGTTCTAGGGACTCTGACCTCATCTTCTGGTCTTTGTTGGTACTGCACACATATGATGCACATACATACATACATGTAGACAAAACACTTTCACACATAAAATAAAAACAAATGAATCTTTTAAAAAATATGGTACAGAAACTCCTAGAATACCTTCAAAGCCTTAAAAGGGAAGCAAGTTGTATGAGGCCTCTGAAGGGTTAGGATAACTGGTATACTGTCTCTTTTTTATATATAATTGACCAAAGAATGTCATATGGTTAAGCTCAAAGGCAAGGGGAGGGGATATGTATTCTATTGATACATGCACAAGTGACTTGCTTTTTTCAAAATCTCATAACATAGGGCATGAATACATGGGAAAGTGGCTAAAACCTGAGGGCAAAGATACTAGCCAGGAATCAAAAGGGAGAGCCTAAATTCACTGAGGACCTGTTTTATTAAATGTCTTCATGATTTGCTGTACTGAACTGTGGGCTCAGGTTTTTCTCACATTCCCACAAGGCCAAGCATAATGGATAGGAAACATTTGAAAGATAAGGCAAGAACTGAAATCAAAGTGTGAAATTTGTGCTTTTAAAATATTTGTTCATGAAGAATAATATGCATTTCCAAAACACCCAAACCATTAGGGTATAGCTTGCAGAATTCTCATGAACTGAAAAAGTGAAATGCACAGTGTCTAAGTGAATCCTCAGAGTCAGCATCTCAAAACTCCACGTGGTGACAGTGTCTAGCTATAGTCTCCCAAGGGTAGCCACTGTGCCAACTGCTAGCACTGCAGCTGATGTTTAGGACTCTGTGGAGCACACCTTGCCCTTTCTGAGGCTTCTCCCATCTCAGAAGGCCCCTGCTATTCAGCGTCTTCTGCGTCCACATTTCCTACTGCCACAGATTTCCGCTGGGTGCTTTGACTTGGCATAGCAGAGGAGATGTGTTCTCTATAGAGCTGTTTTGTGTACAATTATGTCCAGGACGGGGGGAGGGGTGGCGGTCAGCTCTTCAGATTTTCTGTATCTCCACTGAGTGTCTTAAGCTACCCATTCTGTCCCTTTTGGAAAAGATAGGTTAAAATCTCATGCTATAATCTTAGAGGCAATTTGTGTATCTCCCTTTAGTTGTCAGTTTTGTAGTCACATGCTTAAAATTGTTATTAAATGCAGACACATTTATAATCAATATGTCTGTCTGACACATTGGTCCTATTATTATTTTGAAAGGTCTGCAGCCTATCACCCCCCCCCGTGCGTGTGTGTACATGTGTGTGTTGGGGGGGCACACAGACCCCTGCACGCATGTGTGCAGACTAGAGGTTTATACTGGGCATCTTCCTCTGTCACTTTCCACCTTAATTTTTGAGACAGGGTTTGTCCTTAAACCTGTCGCTCAGCGATGGGCTAGACTGGTTGGCCAGTGAGTTTCAGGGACCCACCTAACTCCGCTTTCTCTACCCGACCCTTCCCAGTGCTGAGGTTTTAGGTATATACTTCTCACATGGGCCCTGGGGATCTGGACTCAGGTCCAGGTTCTCACAATTTTCCAGCTGGTACTTTGCCCTAGTTGCCACCATTCTGTTTTGAAGAAGAACTAAAGGAGAATGACATGTTCTTTTCAGAGATGGAGCTTGGTGTCAGGATGGTGTGTCCTTTCCTCTGGACCAAAGATGGAATCTTTGTTATATGACAGTTGTATAGGCCAGGATCCTGAAAGAAAACAGCTAACATGCTTCAACATTTTATGTCGTGGCATTTCACTTGCATTTTAGTAAATAAAACTTGCCTAAGATCAGAAAAAGTAAAACAGCCACACCGGCCAGCCTTATAGACCAGGGAGCAATAACAAACACTTTTAATCCCAGGAGACACACTGGTTTTCCATAGAAACCAGGTGGTAGTGGAACACTTTTAATCCCAGTAGACACACTGGTTTTCCATAGAAACCAGGTGGTAGTGGTACACGCCTTTAATCCCAGAACTAGAGAGGATTCTAAAACGGGAGGAGACAGCTCTCAGAGACAGTCTCATTCTGAGAGTCCCGGAGACAGGATCGCCATTTCGCACTGAGGTCAAGGTAAGAGCCAGTGGCTGGCTGCTTTGCTTTTCGGATCTTCAGATTGAACCCCAATTTCAGTCTCTGGGCTTTTATTAATCATGCTTCAGTTTTAGATGTTTAGGGTTTCAAGCAAAATGAACAAAGTGTGTACAGAGTTCAGGGAATGAGCGAAGGTCGGAAAACGCCTACAGGTTGACAAGAGAAGGCAGAAGTTGTCCCCAGTCTTAAAGACAGAGGGGAATGAAAGAGTCCCCGGAGAGCAGAAGCAATGGGAGACTTGCTTCCCAACAGGAGCCGAGGCTGTTGAGGAAGGGGATGTGGTTAGAGTGGTAAGGAGAGGAGAGAGTGGGGGGAAGACTGGAACAGAAAACAAACGCCCCTCCTCGCTTTCTTATCCCCTTCTAGTCATTTCCATTGGCCAACTCCAGCTGGAAGCCAAAAAGAGAAAGGAATTTACTAACTCAACTACAGTGTTTAACCATCTTTCAGGACACAGACCAGAGCAGGTCCGGGCTCCAGCATTGAGGAGGAGAAAGATTACTCTGGATGCTTGGGAGCGGAGGTCCAGCAGGGTCCACTGCACTCACAGGAGAGAGAGGATAGCATTGACATGCTCCAGTCCTGAAGGCAGATCACCCGGGTCAGCACTGTGCCTCTGACATTTCCCTGTGGTTGCTGCTAGGTAACGACTCACACCCCGTACCTTGTTCTGCACCTCCAGAGTGAGTGTGATGGCAGCCTCTGACTCACGGCGCTGTTCTGTGAAGACAGGACGAGAGAAGGGTGTGGAATTCACGAGAGTGCTGAGTACAGCGCACGCTGCAGAGTGGCATCTTTATAGTCCAATGATCAGAAGTCGCACTTTCAAAACTCGGCAGCATATGTGACAGATGGCTCTGACGTCTCGGTAACCTTGAACAACACAGAGGAGACTGGTTGACCGGATTCTGCTGTATGGATGGAAAGAGAAGAGCTCGTCCCTCGAGGAGCTTGGTGAATGGAGTAAGGCCCTGGGAGGGCAAAGCAAAGGCAATGACCGCTGCACTTTGCCAGGAATCTGATTGCTTTATCTTTTCCCGAGAGCGCGGAGGTATGTATACGGGATGATGCTAAAATAGCACTTCCACAAACTTGACTGCTTGCTGACTGTAGATGTGAGGAAACCAGCCACACGAGGAGGAAGACAGAAAAGAGTCCTTTATTCGTACACAACACTTACCATCATTCATGTGTGCTAGTTACCAGTCAAATAAAAGCATCATCCCGAGTAACACGACTCCAGTTAGCACTGGCTTGCCTTAGACGTGCAAGCTTTTATCTCCTAACATTTTAGTAGTGCTACTCGTGTATCCAATGCACTGTGATGGCTTCCGCCACACCTCCCATCCCCTCTCACGCCTCTCCCCTCCCTCTGATTCTCATTTCCTTCCCAACCGGCCTCTATTTTATTTTCTCGTTTTTCTTTTCCTGTTTCCTCCCAGGCTCCACGCAGGCGGTCACAGCTGCCGCGCTCATCACTGCAGTGGCCACATCACATCGGTTGACGGTGTCCCCAGTTCTCCCTCCCGTGGGCTCTCACGGTCCATCCAAGCACTCAGCTGTCTCTTATTCTCACCAGTTTGGCCAATGAGTTCCTGCTTTGACCATTGCTCACCACCTAAGGAGGCTTCATTTTATTAGCGCTAGAGACTCAGCTCATTTTTCTGCTGGTGTTCAGCTCGTGGTCTCTTGGCCTTATAGGATGACAATCAATACAAGTTTTTAAAAAAAAGCCAGTTGAACAGACATGTATTCTATTACTTCCTAGGATGCTGAGTGAGTCGGAGTTAGAGGCAGTTCTCAGTAGATCAGGGCAGAACATTTGTCCCTGTAGTCCTTGCCAAAGCATTTTAGGATCCCGGGAAGAGGGCTCCTTTGTACCATGGCAGGATGGTATTAAGGAAAGGAGGCGGGGGCAATGCTGGGAACAGATGAGACTTCGGCAAATATTCACAGGTTAGTAAGTTGAGGTACCCTGCAAGACTCACGCCCCCAGTTTGTACCTTTAAAATGCCATTAGCCCTTCCTATTAGCATCAGAATGCTGATGGACATGGCAAACACCACTCCCTCTGGGCTGCCTCTCCAGAATTTTGTTCTCCTTCTTGGCCCACAACCCAGCTTCACTGTTGTCTTCTCAGTAAATGACTCACAGGAACTGCGATGGATCTGGCCAATTAGGAATATGCTTAGCTGAAAACAAAAGGAAGGCTGACTGGGAGACAACATTCAAATATGGAGTTTTTCTTCCTAAGCTAATAAGCACGCTGGCAGGCAGCGCGGGGCTGGCACAGTTGGCCTGCGGTGCCCCAAGAACCCAGGCCTTTCCTCCACATTCTCTACCCTAATTGGGTACTTCTCCATTTGTGCTCTTGTCAATACACTGCCAGAAAGATGGCTATGTGACCTCTGGGCACAGTGAGAGTGTCTTAGGCAGGAAGCACAGTGTGTGGCGGCCGGTGGAGTGGCATTTCAGAAAGACAGCCCTTTTCATCCAGGCAGAGGTATGACTTTGACTCTCTTGCCCAGATGACATCAGTCATATCTTCTCCACTGGCATGCCATGGAATACAAGGGAGGTTGGGAAGTCGTGTATTTTTAGTCGGCTGTGTTGCCAACCTGAACAAATCAGGCTAGTAAGGAAGAAGTGTGGAGGGTGGCAACGGGCAGTGGGAGGGGAGAAACGGCCTTGGGAGATAATATTTACAGTCAGTGTGTGGACCTATAATTTATCATTCTGTTTTCACAATTGCTTCTGTATCTTTGCACAGATTTCAGGGTTATTTCCATATTGGGGAGGGGAACCCAGTAGACTTTTCTAATAGACAAGTGTAGACCTGTATTCTATCAATCAGTGCTTCTGTTGCTAAGTGTTGGGCACACTGTGCTTAGACATGTCTTAGTGTGTGCATGGGCAGACATGCATTGTCCACTCCGAATTCCTGCCCTTGCTATGCAACCCCGTGGGTAGGTTCGGGCAAAGGTGCTGGATGGAAGCCAGTAGGCATTTTTGTTTTCTGTCGCTGTTTTTTTTTTTTTTTAAATTTACAAAGAGAGTACGCAGGTGTGAGACATTTTTCTGAGCTGCAGGGAGTGGTAGAAAGTGTAACGGGGGCAGAGGCTTCATTTCAGAAATGGAAACCAACCCTCTCATCATGGCAGTGGGAGAAAATGGAGACATGGCTAGTCTAACTTTGGTGTCTTGGATGACTTGTGCATACGTTCTGGCCAGATTGCCTGGACAGTTTTTAAAGCCTCTGTCCCTAAAATATCATTTCTGTCTGTTTTCCCCCTTTCAGATTAAGAGTCACAGACATGCCACTCCTCTCATCACACCAGCACAGTGAGGTCGAGGTAGAAGAACCATGACACCATAGTAGTGTTGCTGCCTTGCCTTTGAAGAGGTCCTTGACCTTCATGGTCTGTTCTACACACATCACTGCCTTTTTATATATTTTTGAGATAGAGCCCAGGTTGGCCTTGAACTTGCCAACCTCTTACCTCAAGTTCCTAAATTTTGAAATCTGATCTCGACAATCACTTGGTGGGGACAGACATGGCAGGAACACCAGGAGGCACAGGATTCAATCTTACACACAAGCAGCCTGTTTTTGACAGGGCAGCAATCCATTAAAGGTGCTTACTGGATACCTATGCGAATACTGAGATTAGCACCCGGAAACTCACTTACGGAGCCTGCTGCTGCTTGATTTGTAAGTCACACTGCTGAGGACATCGCTGGTCATTTGTTGACCACCTTCTGCTCCACTCACCTTTTCTCTGCTTCTTTCTTCACACCTTCCTGCTTGGCCATAGTTGAGGTCATTCTCAACTCTCTTTTTGACCTCCTGCCCAGGTTCCAAATATAGTTACTGATTCAGTGCGCCTTTCTCCTTGTTCAGGGGAACCACACCCACCCGTGAGTATCCCCGGGTCTCTCATCTCTTATGTGAGACCAGAACCCTGCTTCCTTTGTGTCTGCTTGCCTCCTCCTCATTAATTCACAATACAGTTCTGCTCAGAATAGAGCATTGACCAGATCCTTGCTTGCATCCCAGCATTTAGGATATAAAGCCAAGATTAACTGGGTTGACAGCAGGTCTTATACCCAGCTTGTTACAGTGCCCCCACAGCACCTGGCCCAGTCACACATCAGAAGCCAAACGTGTTCCCTTGATTTTGCTTTGCAGATGTGTAATTAACTTTCTTCCATCTTCCTTGTAGGTATTTCTTCTCTCTTCTATTAATTCTGCCTGCTGGTCTCTGAAAGGTTTCTGTAAAACCTTTGTAGCCCCGTGACTTCTCTTCCCCACCTGTCTCTGCCTGAAAATTAGCCGCTCAGAGCTGCTGACTTTTTTTTCTGCTTTCTTGGACATCTTTTCTAACCCTGGCCCCTCTGCCTCTGTCACTGGAACATCGTTCCTAATCCCTTCGCCTGGTTTTAATTTCTCTATTTTGTCTCTTGCAACAAAGCTGAGCTCTAATGAGGTGGAAACCTGGAAGGCAAAAAGCCCCTGATGCCAGCAGGCCCTTGCTGTGTCTCTATTCTTGAGTCCACCTCTGCCTGCCAGCTGTCTCCACTGTTCCCTGCCTACTGTGGCTTCTGTAACAGGAAGGGCCATGTCCTATTTCTAAACGTGGTTTCTATTGACATCACTTACTAAGTTCTTCTTCAGTTGATAAGAATGGAGTAAGAAACAGGTGGCCAGCTTCCTTGGCCCCGAGACAGGAGGTGGGAAGGCTGAATTTAAAAATCTGAACTCCTTTTGAGACTTTTCAAAATGAAAAAAAAATCCTCTCCAGTTCCAGAGGGTATTCTGGAAGAGTGGGAAGCAAGGCTGTAGCGACTAGTTACTTTGAAGGATGGAACTGGAAGAAATGGAAGCCGGGAAGTCTTAGAGGCTTTAGCAGAAGCACAGGCTAGATTTCCAGCTGTCTCTAATCAGATGCTTGTGTGGCTTTAAGCGTGTACACTCACTTTTCTCAACCTTGTAGCTGCCTTGGTACCAGTCCCTTTCCAGATTTAAGATGCTCAGAAATAAAGCAACTGGATCATTCCGTCTCATTTAGAGCATTGGCTAAGCTGCTTTATTATCTTTCACCTCTCACCCCCAGGGTGTTTTTGCAACTAGGACTCTGTTCCTCAGTGTTCCTCAGTGCCCGTGCTTGAAGCCACCTAGTGCCTATCTCTCTCTCTCTCTCTCTCTCTCTCTCTCTCTCTCTCTCTCTCTCTCTCTCTCTCTCTCCCTTTCTCTCTCTCTGTTTTATTGAAGTAAAACTAGGACTAGTGAGACATCCAACTTGAAAAGTGATGTTCTGATACCTGTACACACTGTGAATCTACTGTAAATCCATTATCTTACACAGTTGCCTTCTGTGTGTGAGAGAGGTGAGAAGACTTAAAATCTCTTCTGAGCAGGGCTGGAGAGATATCCCAGTGGTTAAGAGCATGGGCTGCTCTTTTAGAGGACCCCTGTTTCATTACCACTACCCACATGGTGGTTTATATTGACAGCTAACTGTAAATCTTGTTCCAGGGGATCTGATGCCTTCTTCTGGCCTTCCTGGCTCCAGGCACAGACAAAGGCAAGATACCCAGACATAAAACAAAATAAAAATAAAACATATTTTAAAAGTCTGCTCTTAGCAAAGTTCAGTTAGCAGTACAATGTTGTGGGGTCTGGTGACCGTGCTGATCTTAGATCTCTTTCTTGGGGAGCTCAATTGGCTACCACATCTCTTCGAAACACCAAACCGGAATTCGTAAATTGTTTCCACACTGTTTAAAGCCCGAGTCTCCCTGTTTGGAAACTGTCCTGGCAGGTTGTGGCGGTTCTCAAATGCAGTGTTTTCTAATTACCCAGAAGCTTCTTAGGACACATTTCTGTTTTTCAGAGGTCTGGTGGGACTTCTCTAACACACCTGAAGGTCAAAGGGCATGCTGCTGTTGCTGTTACTGCTGTTACTGCTGTTGCTGCTGCTGCTGCTGCTGTTGATCTAAGCCCAAGCTCCTAAGATTTTGACAGTGAGCGAGCTGAGCTTTTGCATGTAGACATGAGTTTAAATGGTATCTCAGTCATCGACTAATTGATCAACTTATTACAGCTTAAGCATTGGTTTTCTCTTCAAATGGAACAAAACTTACTTCTCATGGTTGATGCCTCCTAGTACCAAAATCTTGAAACCTGTCATAATTCATTTCCTATTCTTTTCTTTACTGTTTCCATTTGAAATCTCGTAGGAAAGTAACCAAACAGTGGATTTGCTGTGTAGAGCGCAGCCATACTCTTACAAGCAGAATATTTGGGGGGGGCAGAGAGAGAACACACTACTAACAGCTTTGTGAAAGAACATCATCTTAGTGGGTTGAATGAAAACATTTCTGAACACCCAAGCAAGTATTTCCCAGGAGCCTTCCTCCCTACATCTCTTGAGCATAGCATGTGTTTCCCAGAAACAATATTGTTGAAGGGGGGCCGCTTGTTTGTCTGGCCACCCAGAACCAAAATAATCACACAAAACTGTATTATTTAAATCACTGCTTGGCCCATTATCTCTGGCTTCTTATTGGATAACTCTTACATATTAATTCAACCCATCTCCATTAATCTGTGAATAACCACGAGGTCATGGTCTACCAGCAAAGTCTCAGCACATCTGTCCCCGGTGGCATATCTTACAGAAGAAGACCATCACATGCCTCCATGACTCTAGCCCTTCATTGTGCACTGTGTATGATACACAGTAATACAAGAGCCTCAGGTGTGCCTGCAGTGTCTTGTGACCGAAGTTGTGGGATAGCCATAAGTCCCCTTTGGCAAAACAATCATTGTTTTCCACAAGGATTTTTCAAAGTCAAGGTTCTAAAAATTAGCTGCTCATTCTAATATCTATCCATACAGTTATTCTGCTAAATTCCTACAGAGCACAGGTTAAAAACATGTTTTCATCTCCCTTACATGATTAAAAGCAAAGTCACCACAATAACCCATATACATTTACATCTAAGTAACTTAATACAAATTAACAGAACATGAGCAAGCAGAAAGTATTTTTTCACAGTCAGCTCTTGTAGGCAGGGGCCATCCTGTGGTTACAAAGAAAAAGTCCTTTTACTGTTTATCTTGAAAGTTAATCTTGTAAGGAATCTTAAAGAAATCACAAACCTAAACTTTTATGCATAAAAATAACCAGTTTGCTGTTCTTTAGATCTTTACGGTATATACCCATTTATCGACAGTTTTTTGTATCAGCAGATTGAAGGTAGGAATGGGTACAAGGAGTTAACCATCACCTTTGATCATCAACCAACCTCAACAGTTGGGCTGCTTTGTATTTTTGCCCTCAGCTATGTGTCCTTGTGAGCTTTAGATTATTTTCTGTTTTTTTTAATCTTAAAGCTGTTATCAAAATCTGATCTAACCTGGTTATTATAAGGCTTTGTTTCAGCTAATGGTGCACACCAAAACCTGTTACTGTATCTTTTAGCATTAAGATTAAAGGAATTTCAGCCAGCCTGGCTCCTGGGACTCAACTGTTTCTCTTAATCATTAACTTGAGCTATGAGCTATATAGCTGCTTAAGTGAAACTCATAGGCCCTGGCCGTGTAAGGCTTCCTTGTATTTATTTTTATTCATCAAAGTTCTGCATAAGCTAGCATTATTATTATCAATTAGACAGCTCAGCTTAGGGAGGAATTATTATCATAGGTAAAAATACCCAGTAGAATGGGATGTTAAACACATTGCCTTACAGGGAGTGGGGCATCTCCCCACACCCAATTCAACCATGCCAGATACTAGAGCAAGATAGCAACAGTAAGCATGTAAAGGCACAGCAGAAGCAGAAGACATTCTGGGGTCTGGGCTCTCAGGGTCTCACCTAATCAAGACTGATTCATCAGAGAGTTTCCTCCTGGTGGACTAACACCTTGAACTGCCACCTCTTGAACTGCTGTTCCTCTGACATGGCCACCGGTAAGGTAAGATGGCCATTTTCATAATATTAAGTGAACTGATCCATGAACATGGACTATCTTTCAATTTTCTGATATCTTCAATATCTTTAATGTCTTGAAGTTTTTTTATTAATTCAAGTTTTTCATCCATTTTACATTGTGACCACAGTTTTCACTCCCACTCTCCTTCTATGTTCCTCCCTTTTACCTGCCTCCCCCCTTTACCCCCCATCCCCTGCTCCTCTGTTCCTCTTCAGGAAGGGGCAGGCCTCCCATGCGTGTCAACAAAGCATGGCATATCAAGTTGAGGAAGGACTAAGCTCCTCCCCTTGTAGTAAGGCTGGATGAGGCAACTCAGTATAGGGAATAGGTTCCCAAAAGCCAGCTCAAGCATTAGGGAAAGTCCCTGATCCCACTGCTAGGAGTCCCACAAATAGACCAAGCTACACAACTGCCACATATATGTAGAGAGCCTAGGTCAGTCCCATGCCAACTTTCTAGCTGCCTGTTCAGAGTCTCTGAGCTCCTATGAGCCCAGATTAATTGTTTCTGTGGGTTCCCTTGTGATGACCTTGACCCCCGTGGCTCATATAATCCTCCCTCTCTTCAACAGGATTCTTAGAGTATGGCCCAGAGCTTGGCTGTGAATTTCTGTGTTTGTTTTCATCAGTTACTGGTTGAAGGCTCTCTGATGGTAATTAGGGGAGTCAGTCACCAGTATGACTACAGAAGATGGCCAACTCAGGCGTCCTCTCCACTATTGCTAGGAGTCTTAGCTAGGATCCTCCTTGTGGATTCCTGGGAATTTCCCTGACACCAGGTTTCTCCCTAGCCCTGAAATGGCTCCCCTATCAAGACATCTTTCATTACTCTCCTCCTCTGTCCCACTCCCAACCCACCCAACCTGATGACTTTCACTTCAACAGTTGGACTTAGTCCAAGATTTTCTTGGCAATTGTTTATTG
The DNA here is from genome assembly GCF_982192425.1 of Myodes glareolus. Classification (NCBI taxonomy): domain Eukaryota; kingdom Metazoa; phylum Chordata; class Mammalia; order Rodentia; family Cricetidae; genus Myodes; species Myodes glareolus. The sequence goes on from NC_142029.1 coordinate 63,298,090, forward strand.
TAGTTTTCTTTCTTGGCTTGCTTGTCATCTGTGTATTGGAATGCCATTGGCTTTGTGTGTCAATTTTGTATGCTGCTACTGTGTTGAATATGTTCATCAACTGTAAGAGTTTTATGATGGAGTCAGTACAGTCTTTTGTGTATAGAATCACATCATATGCAAATAAGGATACTTTGACTTCTTTTCCTATGTTTTTCTTTTCTCCTTCACTTGTTTTAATGCTGTAGCTAAGACATCAAGTACTGTATTGAACAGGAATGGGGAGAGGTGGGCATCCTTGTCTTGTTCCTGATTTTAGTGAAAATGCTTTGAGTCTTTCTCTTTTAGCATGATGTTGGCTGTGGGCTTCTTGACTTTATTATGTTAAGATATTTCTCTGTGTTCCTAGATTCTCCAGGATTTTTATCATGAAGGGATGTTGGACTCTGTCAAAGCCCCCTTATTCATCTCATTAGGTAGTCATATGGTTTTTGCCTTTGAGTCTATTTGTGTAGTAGATTATATTTATTGAGTTATGGATATTGAACCATCTTTGTATCTTAGGGACGTTTCTTTGTTTCTTAGTTGACTTGATCATGTTGGAAAATCATTTTGATGTGCTCCTGAATCTAGTTTGCAATTACTTTATTGAGAAGGTTTATGTCTATGGTCATTAGAAAGATAATTTTCTCTTGTTATTATTGTTTTTGAATCTTTGTCTGATTTTTGTATCAAGGTAATATTGCACTTATAGAAATAAGTTTGAAGTTCTGTTAGTTGGCTCAGGAGGCTATCTCCTTTGCGAATACATTCAAGGTTATTCCCCACTTTCTCTTTAAATTGATACAAACTGTAACTATTTTGAAAGAGGGCGCTTCAGTTGAGAAAATGCCCTAGCTAGATTGTCCTGTGGGCAAGCTTATGGTGCATTTTTCCTGATTAATGTGAGAGGGCCATCCCACAGTGGGTGGTGTCACCCCTAGTCTCATGGTTCTTGGTGTTATAAGAAAGCAGACTGAACAAGCCAGTAAGCAGCTCCCTTTCATGGCCTCTGCTTCAATGTCTGCCATTTTTACTATGTTAATTCTACCTACCAAGAACATGAGAGATCTTTCCATTTTCTGGTGTCTTCTCTAATTTCTTTCTTCAAAGACTTAAGGTTCTTGTCATACCAGTCTTTCACTTGCTTGGTTAGAGTTACCCCAAGATATTTTGTATGTAAAGGGTGATATTTCTCTGATTTCTTTGTCAGCCCATTTATGGCTTGTGTTCTTAATTCGGTTTGCCAGTATTTTATTGAGTATTTTTGCATCAATGTTTATGAGGGAAATTGGTCTGTAATTCTTCTTAATTGTTCCTTTGTGTGGTTTGGGTTATCAGGGTGACTGTGGCCTCACAAAATAAATTTGACAATGTTCCTTCTGCTTTTATTTTATGGAATAATTTAAGAAGCGTTGGTATTATCTTTTCTTTGAAGGTCTGGTAGAACTATATCGAAACCATTTGGCCCTAGGCTTTTTCTGGTTGGCAGACTTTTAATGGATGTTTTTATTTACTTGAACATTATGGGTGTATTGAAATTGTTTATATGACCTTGATTTATCTTTGGTAAGTGGTTTGAAAAATTGTTTATTTCTTTTAGATTTCCAATTTTATGGAGTACAGGGTTTTTTGAAGTATGACCTAATCATTCTCTGAATTTCCTCAGTGTCTGTTGTCATTTCCCCCTTTTTATTTCTGATTTTGTTTATTTGGATATTCTCTCTCTGCCTTTTAGTTAGCTTGGACAAGGGTTTTTCTAATTTGTTGATTTTTTTCAAAGAACCAACTCTGTTTTATTGATCCTTTATATTGTTTTCTTCATTTCTATTTTATTAATTTCAGCTGAGTTTGATTATTTCCTGCCCTCTACTCCTCTTGGATGTGTAGAACTCCTCTGCTTCTTTTTGTTCTAGAGCTTTCAGGTGTGCCATTAAGTTAATGGTATGAAAAGTCTCTTATTTCTTAACGCAGGCACTTAGTGCTATGAACTTTCTTCTTAGCACTGCTTTCATTGTGTTCCATAGGTTTGGCTATGTTGTGCATTCATCTTCATTGAATTCTAGGAAATCTTTAATTTCTTTATTTCTTCCTTGACCCATTGGTAATTCAGTAAAGAGTCGCTCAGTTTCCATGAGTTTGTAGACTTTCTGTTGTTGTTGAAATCCAACTTTAATCTCTGGTGGTTTGATGGGATACAAGGATTATTTCAGTTTTCTTGAATCTGCTGATACGTGCTTTGTAGTCTGGCATATTGTCAATTTTGGATAAGGTTCCATGGATGCTGAGAAAAAGGTATATTCTTTTGTGTTTGGGTGAAATGTTTTGTAGGTATTTGTTAGGTTCATTTGCATCATAACATCTGTTAGTTCCATCATTTCCCTGTTTAGTGTCTGTCCAGATGACCTGTTCATTGGTGAGAGTGGAGTGTTGAAGTCTCTCACTCTTAATGTGTGGGGCTCAATGTGTGATTTAAACTTTAGTGATGTTTTTTTCACAAATGTGGATGATTTTGTCTTTGGGGCAAAGATGTTCAGAATTGAGATGTCGTCCTGGTGGATTTTTCCTTTAATGAGTATGAAATGTCTTCCTTCATTTCTTTTTATTTTTATTTGAAATCTATTTTTGTTATATATTAGAATAGCTACACCAGCTTGGTTGTTAGATCCATTTGTTTGCAGAATCTTTTCCCAACCATTTACTCTGAAGTAATGTCTATCTTTGATGTTGATAGATGTTTTTCTTGTATGCAGCAGAAGAATAGATCCTGTTTTCATATCCATTCTGTTTTTTTTATTGGTGAATCAAATCCATTGATATTTAGAGGTATTAATGACCACTGATTGTTAATTACTCTTATTATGTTGGTGGTGGTTGCGATGGTAGTGTGTGTGTGTGTGTGTGTGTGTGTATGTGTGTGTGTATGTGTGTGTGTATGTGTGTGTGTATTTCCCTTCTTTGGCTTTTATTGGTGTGGGATTATCTATTGCCTTGATTTTCATGAGTGTAGTTAAGTTCCTTGGGTTGGAGTTTTCCTTCTAGTACCTTCTGTAGGGTTGGGTTTGTCTGCCTCTATATGTTTCTTGGCCTTTTCCCTTTGCGACTTTTAATATTCTTTCTTTGTTCTGTATTTTTAGTGTATTATTATGTGACTTGTGGACCTTCTTTTCTGATCCAATCTATTTGATGTTCTGTAAGCTTCTTTTACCTTTATTGGCATGTCCTCTTTAGGTTAGGGAAATTTTCCTCTATGATTTTGTTAAATATGTTTTCTGAGGTTTTGTGCTGAGGTTTTCTCCTATTTTTACTATTTTTAGGTTTGGTCTTTTCATGCTGTCCCAGATTTCCTGGATGTTTTGTATCAAGAGTTCTGTAAATTTACATTTTCCTTGACTGATGAATCTATTTCTTCTCTTATATCTTCAATGGATGAGATTCTTTCTTCCATCTCTTGCATTCTGTTGGTGATACTTGCATCTGTAGTTCCTGTTCACTTACCCAGGCATTCCATATCCTGAATTCCCTTGGTTTGTGTTTTCTTTATTGATTCTATCTCAATTTTTATGTCATGAATAGTTTCCTTCACCATCTGTTTTTTCTTTCTTTCTTGACTTTCTTGGAATTCTTTAAGGGATTAATAATTCTTTATTGATTTCCTCTAATTTTTTATTGTATTTTCCTTAATTTCTTTAAGGGAGTTTTTCATTTCCTCCTTAAGGACCTCTCTCATCTTTATACTGTTCTTTTTGACGTCATTTTCTTGTTCCTCAGTTGTATGGGAATGTTTAGGTCTTGGTGTTGTAGGGTTGATGGGGGGCAATTCTGTATTCTGTCAATTATGTTTTAAATAAATGCTGATTGGCCAGTAGCCAGATAGGAAGTAGAGGTGGGGCAATGAGAACAGGAGTATTCTGGAAAGAAGGAAGCTCTTCCCCCAGTCCTGCCCAGATCTCCAAAGAAGCAGGATGTGACCTGCCTCACTGAAAAAGGTGCTGAGCCATGTGGCTAACATAGATAAAAATAATGGGTTAATATAAGTTATAAGCACTAATAAGAAACCTGAGCTAATGGGCCAATCAGCTTTATAACTTATGTAGACCTCTGTGTGATTTTTCTTTGGGGCTTGCCGGCTGTGGGAACCTGGCAGAACAGAAACCCCAACAAGCCCGGCCCTCATGTTACATAGGGTAGCTGGGCTCTGATGATGTCATATTGCCTTGGCTGTTACTGATTGTATTTTTACACCAAAGTTTAGGCATGACATTTGGGATGATTAGATCTAGCCCCTTTCTGAGTTTGCCTTTTTGGATGAGTGATTTGTTTGTTGATTTCTGTTTTCTTTTTGGTGTTCTATTCTTGTGGCCTGGTTTTCTGGCAGCTAGCTTGACTTCTAGTCTAGTTCAGAGTCTCTGTTCAAGGTGGGAGTTGGCTTTCTAGAAGTTAGCTTGGCCTTTGGTACAGCATGGGGTCTCTCTTCTGATTGCTGTGGTCTGCACCTGAGCAGCTGGTATACTTTGCGTCTTCTGTGACTGGTGTGACTTTGCCTACTCTGACTGCTGTGAGTTGTTCCTGTTGTGACTGATGTGGCTTGTACTGATTCTGAAACAAATTTCAGAGTTTCACAATGACAATATTGGTAGACAAGCTAACACAGAAGAGGGGTATCCCACAGACTCCCATCCCTGGACAAAGAACTAATGATTGATGAGAGAAGGGGGATTAACTTCTTCCAGGGGTCCCCAAATTGTTGGTTCAATGCAAAATGCTGAATCCTAAAGCCATGGCACAAACAACAAAATGGCTGAGCAATTTGTATTTTTTATATTTGTAGTTTATATATTTTTTGTATTTTTAGATTTTATACACAAACACACACACAAACAATCTAGGAAGTAAAGTCTATCAGTCTGACAGTGGGGGCATGGGAGGAGCTTGAAGGAGGACTTTGGAAGGATGGGAGGAAAGGATGGGAAGGGGGAAATTGATATAACTGTATTTTAATTTAAAATGTATATTATCGTTAAAAAATACCTTCCAGAAATTCACAGGAAAGCAGAAAAGGAGAAACAAAACCAAAGAGGAAGCATTTTAAGATAATAGTCTTAGATCTTAAAAATAACAAGAATTATATATCAGAATATACATGAAAATATATTCTCATTGTGGTTTTAATTTTCATTTTATTATTAACTAATAATACTGTACCTACATTCTTCTGCTTGACATTACAGTTTGATCTTTAGCATAATTTCTATTAATCTCTTCTGCCCATTTTCTAGCTTTTAAAGAGTTTTTTAAATTAGCATATGCTAATTATACATAATGGGTTTCATTATGGTATTTTCAGACATGTACATGATGTATTTTTTTCATATTCCCTCCAACATTAACCTCTTCTCCTCCCTTCTGTTCTTTGTCCTCTTCCCAACTAGACCCTTTCTGGTTTTTAAATTACTATTATTATTGTTGAGATTGTTATTATTGATATTGTTATTATTTTGTGTGTGACCTGATGCATTTCACCAGTTACTTACAGTACATGAGTGAAGATGATGACAGATGTGTGGGTAACTCACTGGAGGCTACAGCAATGAAGAAAATGAGATGTCACTGTCTTTCTTGGCAATGATCAAATGCATAGAAGTCCTTAGGCGGGTGTGGTGGTGTCTCACGACTAAGCCCAGCTGTGTACAGATCTGCTGCCCTTAGTTGTAGCTGCCATGAATCGAGTAAACCGACTAGTCCATGCCTGGGTGGTAGGGTTCCACAACATTTCACCCCCCTCATTCAGCTCTCAAATGATCTCTGTCCTTACTTCCATGATTTTCCCTCAGCCTTGGAGGGTATTCTGCAGATGGACTATTAGGGATGACCAGTCAGTAGTCACGTATCCTCAGCACTCGGAGCAGTCGTGAGTCTGAGTCTCTGTACTCTGTCCTCAGTACTTGTGCTAGTTGCAAAACACAGCATCTCTGACCAAAGCCATCAGGAGCAGTAGTCTGTGGACATAGGCACAATTATCTAGAAGACAATTTGATAGGCATATTATTTCCATCTAGTAAAATAACCATGGTGGGTTTCCTACTAGAGCCGATGATCTCCCTAGCTATGCACTTTTGACCAGGTTTGTAGCACTAGATATAGTAAAATTATAAGCTCCTTCTTGTGGAGTGGGACTCAAACTGTAGTTTGTTTTATTTTATTATTTTACTTTAAAAGTTTTTTTTGTATATTCTGGAAAACAAATCCTTGCCAAAATATAGTTCAATATTTATCTCCTATTGTATAATTCATGTTCAAACATCCCCTAGTTTATACCTCATGATTTTAGTGTCTTCACAGCCTCTTTCATAGAATGAATGGGTTCTTAATTATGATGTAATGTGTTTAGCATTTTTACAGTGTAGGAATTTGACCCCTTTCTTCTAATAATTTGTGAACTTACTATATAGAAAGTTAGAAAGTGTAAAGATAGCAATACAGACTCATAAGGACCTCGGGAACATATACACACAATTGTGACCAACAGTGTTTTAAGAAAGGTATACAAAGAATTTCCACGGAGAATGAATGAACTTTCAACAAACAGACCACAATGATGAAAAATTTCTTTTTTACTTCCATTGAATGGATGTACCATATTTTATTAATCCCTGTATCCTCTGAAGGATTTGAATCATATTGTAATTATGAATAAATCTGTAAAAAATATTTGTGGGTCTTAGAATGAGCGTATGGTGTCATTTCTCCTAAGAAATACTTGGAGTGGAATTGTTAGATCACATGGTTATATATACACATAGCTTCTAAGTGACTGCCGAGTCGTTTTCTACAATGGTTGGCCCATGTTGGATTCCTGTAAATACCGTACAAAGATCATCAACATCTGCACTTGGTATTGGGATGATTTTAAATTTTCCTCTTTTATTATGCATAGAGTAGAATCTCGAGTTTGTTTCAGGGTGTTTGTCTGTATTGGGTTTAGAGCCCAGGGACTGTATAGAGAAATCTTCTACTATGGAGACACATCTCTTTCCTCAGTGTGGTTTTAATTTTTGATTTTCTAGAGTATAAAGATATTGCACAGTGGTTTACATGAATAATTGTTTAAGATCCATCTGTTTTCTTTGGTGAAGTGTTTCAAATCCTTTGTTCATTTTTTGGGGGAATTTCTTAACTTATTTTTAATGCATTGTGAGTGTTCTTTATGTACATGAGTTAAGAATTCCATGTCAGAAATATAAGTTATGAGTCCTTCAGCAAGCATGTGGCCTGTCTTTTCACTGTATGTGCTGTGACTTTTACTGGATAGCAGGACTTACATGCTCTGACAAAGGTCAGTTGATCAATTGTTTTATTAATTGTGTTTTTGGTATTAGAGTTGAGACATTGGTCTGACCCAATGCCAGATATATTTTCTGTTATATTTTCTTTTCAATGTTTTCTAAGCTTAGCTTTTATTATTAGGTATATTATCCATTCTGAGTTAATTTTTTCATAGTGTGTGAGGTATAAGTCAAGTTGTTTTAAATATGGATGCTCAGCTGTTGCTAGCCCACTGATCTCTCCAGCTGTAACAACACTCTTTTCTTTAGTATTTTCAGTGAGCTTCTATGTTAAATCTTTTCTGTCACTTTATTTCTACAACTTTAATTTGGTTAGCTCTCAATTTTAAGTCTTTTTTAGTATGCTTGTTTTTATTTGCCCAATTCTGCATTTATTCGTTTAAACATTTAGTTCACATTACTCTGTATCTGGTAATTCATATTTTACATGCTAACTCATGACGGTTTCTATCTTTGTGCATTGGTGATGTTATACTGTGGTGTCGTGTTTAATTGATCTTATTTTATGAGGTGCCACGAGATGGAGTTGCTATCACCCGAGGGCTACTTCTTTGTCTCTTAAGAATCTGACCCTGATATGTGTGTGTGTGTGTGTGTGTGTGTGTGTATGTGTGTGTGCATGTATGTGTGTGTGCATGTAAGCGAGTGTGTGTAGGTCTTCTGTCCCACCTTGCTTCAGAATTCATTTCCCTGTTTTGATGATGGCCTTGGTATTTATCTTTCAAACAAATGCTGACTTTTGTTCTCCTTGGTCATTATTCTGGTCAGGACTTACAAACTATCTAGTGCGCCTCGCTTTGTCACGAGCTCAGCAGTGTTTTGAAAAGATTGATCGTGTGATTCACTCAGGATCTACTTATATTTTAATGAGCGTGCACTCTAGAATATTTATTAGCCTCATTGCAGACAGCAGGGATCTGTTTTTATCCCTTTTACATTTTTTTTTTCAGTACCGTGCCTGGAAGCAGTCACAAACATCACATCTGGGTATTTTATTTCTGTTCAGTAATGATGAGAAACGTTATTTAGGGTCAAGTCCAAGGAATTCTCAGTTGCCTTTTGCTTGCCTTCCCAAAATGCACTGCCAGTCAGTCATCTTCAGAGGAGCCATGGGAAGAAGCGGTGTGAAAACAAGCCACGTGATTCTCAGGACTGGAACCCTTGAGATGGAGAATTTTAAGTTCCTTTTACTCAGGCATCACGACAAAAAAAAAAAAAAAAATTCTGCTGTCCCTTGGTAAGAAGCACCCATGACTTCTGGGCATTTGGCGTCTATGAAAGGCAAATATGGCGAACAGCTGGGAGTCTGGAAACTGCTCCCTATTACAGAAATGTTAAGTGTCCTCCACCTGATAGAAGTCACCAAGGACAGCCAAGAACCGACTCCGGGGTGGATTCTGCCATCTTGGAACGGTAGTCAGAGCACATAGCTGTAGACCAGGTCAGAGGTCACGTCTCTAACAAGCAGGACGATTTTCTTCCCCTTGTGTTCTGTGTTTGGTCTTTCCCAGGATCCATCTTGTTCAGTACAGAGCTGGAGTTTCTCTCTAAATCTAAGGTCAAGTCTCCTTTTTTTGAGAAGTGCTAATCGATTGAGTGCTCATCTGTTTAGGATTTTCATCACATCTCTCTTCCCTCTTCCTGTGAAGGGGCAGAAAGGGCTCGAGTTTCTAATAAAGATAACACTTTCTGACATTTGCTCAAAGTGTACAGTGTTGGTGTAGGGTTACCAGATAAAATAGAGAATGCCAAAACAACCACCACCACCACAACCATAACCCAAACAAACAAACAAACAAACCCGGAACAAGGTGGATCCTGGGAAAGACCAAATACAAAACACAATGAGGAAAAAAAAATTCTGCTTATTAGAAACCCAATGCCAGAAATATTTTGTTATATTTTCTTTTCAATATTTTCCAAGCGTAGTTTTTATTATTGGGTGTATTACCCATTCTAGGTTAATTTTTTCTGAACTGATGCTGCAGCTCTCTGCTCTGACTATAATATCAAGACGTTACACAGAGTCCACAAGAATCAATTCTTGGTTGCCCGAGCAACAACAAGAAAACTACAACCCTAGTCAAAAAATGTGTGTGGTGGTTTGAATGAGAACGTTTCCTATAAGGTCTGGTGTTTGATATTTGGTCCCCTAGTTGGTGGAATTGTTTTGAAAGGATTGGAAGGTTTGGCTTCACTGGAGGAGGTGTGTCATTGGATGTAGGCTTTGATGCTCCTAATATGCCCATCCTTTTTCTCTCTGTTTTGTGCCTTTGGTTTGAAGATGTGAGCCCGCAGCATCTACTCCCAGCACCCAGTTCCTGCCATATACTGCCTCTGCTCCACCATCATGGACTTTTATCCCTCGGGAATCTTAAGTTCAATAAATTATTTCTTTAATAGGTTACTTTGTTCATGGTGTTTTATTACAGTAATAGAAAAGTAACTAATACAATGTCAAAGACATTTTTAAAAATGTATTCTATTTTATCTTATATGTGTGAGTATTTTGCCTCCGGGTACATGCCCAGTGCTGAAGGAGGTCATAGGAGGGCACCAGATCCCCTGGAACTAGAGTTAAAGGTGGTTGTGAGTTACCACGACTCTGGTAGGTGCTTGAAACTAAACCTACTGTTTTTAACTGCTGATCTCTCTCTCTCTCTCTCTCTCTCTCTCTCTCTCTCTCTCTCTCTCTCTCTCCCCTGTGTCAAAGATGGTTACAAGTTTATCTTGAATATTTATCATACTTCTACAAAATTGAAGCGTGATAACCACATTGGAGTTTGAAGCCCTGTCTTGTTTCTGAGTGTAGACACTTCTGCTCTGCACATTTCTGGGTCCCACTGCGGATGTGCAGAAGCTCACCTGAGTTCTCTCTCTAGGGAAGAACTCCTTTAGCACCAAATCTTTATGCACAGCCAAGCAGGAGCCCGAGAAGAAATTGTCAAAAGGCTCAAATATCCAGAAGTATCAGTGAGAAAATCTTACATCTTTGGTCAGATTTTCTCCCTCAGTTTGACACATAGCATGTTCAGAACCATGGCATCTATAGATGGCATATCTAGGGCCAAATCAAGAATAAGAAGTGCTGTCCCCCTCAAACTCTTTCATAGCAATTTTCACAATCTGGTCTCCTTTGAGCAAATGTTCTATAACTTACTAATCTTTAATGCGACAGAGAAGTATGATGCCTATTTTTCTCTAGCTTTAACAGCATGGAAATCTTAGTTCAAATAAAGCCATAGATGTGGTCATATGACAGTTGGAAGAGTTAAACATAGCTTCCTCGTGTGAACCGATCTGTGCGGACCTTTCCGTTGTGTCTGGAGATCTGACGTGGCCTTTCCCTTGGCTCAGTGTAGTGAGAGCAGGGACAGACGACGCGAGGGGAAACAGTGGCTGTGGGTGGGATGTCGCTGCAGCTCATATGTTATCAAATAGCCTGGGCAATTCAAATGCTGCCTATATATATATATTTTTTGCAATATCTTTATCTTGTTTGTATTTTATCTTTCCTTAAGTGAAGTCTTTTTCCCCCACTTAAAATAAACTTAGCCTTATGCTAAGCAATTTAAACATATGACTTATCAAGTTTGGAATCAAGCTTGGTAAGTCATATGTTTGTTTTAAGGAAACATTAAATTATAAACATTTTACATTTGAAAACAGTTTTGTGTGAGCAACCCCAAATCAGCAGTCCAGCTAGGCTTGTATGTACACAATAGTTTGAGAATTATCGGCTTATAGCAGGGGTCTGCAAACATCAGATGACTGTCCATAGAAACTAAGTTTATTCACACGGCCTGTCGCTTCACGGCAGTATTGTCTCGTCTGCTTTTGCGCTATAGTGGTAGCATCGAGCAGGTCCTAGAGAGACTGCATGTCCCATCAAATAGGACATGTTTAATAAGTGACACGTTAGAGACAGGATGGCAGGTGCTATCTTTGTCTCATTTTGTTCATTTCCATGATCATTTCTTGTTGGATGTATACATGGCAGGTGGTGTGTGTATGTGCATGTGTGTGTGTGTGCAGATACTTATGACACATGTGTGCACATGAGCAGGCCAGAGGCTGACCAGGTGTATCTTCTGTCATCTCTACTTTATGTATTATTGAGGCAGGGTCATGAAAATTTTATTTCAAATAAAGCTATAGACGATAGAGCTCACTGTCAGTGAGTCTAGCTAGCCAGCTAGCCCCAGGGATCTCCTGCCACTGGCATTAGGGATTGCAGGTGGGCCACCTTGCCTGCCTGGCTTTTTCATGGGATTCTGAGTATCTGACCTCTAGTCCTCACTCTTGCAGGGTACATCCTCCGAACCCTGCTCTTTAGGAGTATCTTTTGTGAAACGAGAATGTTTGCTGTTTGTGAAGACGGGACTAAAGAGATTTCGCTTGTACGGGCTGAGCCCACAAGGTTGACTAAGCTTCATTGTATCTCTGCTGGCCCGAGGAAGGTGCACTTTCATCTGCTTTGGGCCTAGCTGTTTCATTATTTCACTGTCAGCTGGATTAAATGTCCGTGCACTTTCCCTTTCTCCCGTCATCAGGACAGGAGCAACACCAAGTGAGGTTTGAAACTTGAAAGCTAACTAAAAAGAACCCCCAACACTGGTGTGGCTGCCATTTTATCCCCCATATCTGCGTACCCAGCAGCTGTAGGCAGCTTCTGCTGGAGAGTGCTGGGCAGGGCAGCAGTGCTCATTGTGAAAAGGGAGGAAGAAAAACGTTTTCACCTCATGGTATGGTGTCTGGAAATTTTGTTGTTCAACCATACTGTGGTTGAAAAAAAATTATACATACTTTATATATATATATATATATGTATATATATATATATATATCTTAAATATAAGCAAGTAAACATTGCCAAAGGAAAATGACTATGTGTGTGTGTGTATAATTTTCTCTGAAAATATATTTTAATTCTATTACAGTGGTTGCCATCATCAGATGCATTAAGTTATTTGATATGTGTTTTTTTATGTTATTATTATTAAACACTTTAAGCCTTTTTCTTCAAGTTGTTTGTGGATTAACTAACTGAACTACATAGAAAGTACTGAGGTGTTACAGAGAAGAAAATGTGTGTGTGTGCGCGCGTACATGTGCGTGTGTGTACCTGTGTGTGTGTGTGTGTGTGTGTGTGTGTGTGTGTGTGTGTGTGTATTCCTGCACTAGCTGGGGAAGGTAGGAAGGTTTTATAGAGGAAATTTTGCTTGGGTATTGCCGGATGAGGAGGAGCTTTCTCGGCAGAGAAGTGGAGGAGAGGCACGCCAGGCTGCAGGAGCTGTCCTCACAGGGACTTGGTGACAGTGAGGACTTTGCCAGAGGCATCGGCTGCCTCCTCACTGCCCACAGCAATCTCAGCCTGCGGAAACCTCTTGGCAATAGGCTGTTGGGTGAAGCTGCTCTGTCAGTCTCTGTACACGAGTCTCACATTCTCTGGAAAAAGATGTTTCATTGTTTTGGGGTAGAGAATATGTAAGTATATGTTCTTATTTTCATTTCGGGACAGGTCTCATGGAGACCAGGTTGGCCTCAATCTAGTTGGGAATGACTTTGAATGTCTGATCCACCTGCACCTACATCCAGGATACTAGGGTTACAAGCGTGTGCCACCAAATCTTGTCATGGAGTGCTGGGGACTGAAACCAGGGCTTTGTGCTCCCTGAGCGGTACCCTACCAACTGAGCTATATTCCTAGCCCCTCCTCTCGTCACTGGCACACTGACTTGACTTACCAAACCACATGTGTGGTGACGAGATGGAGGCTCAGATTTAAGGAAGGAAACAAGACTAGACCAGCTGCACGATTGCTGGAAGAGTTTCCTCTCTGGGTGATTCTGGGGGCAGTGCAGTCTACCACACGCCTGCTCCTCACATGTTGATATAGCATTTTGATAACCTCTATCTCATAGCTAGTTCTCCATCTGTCCCTGCAGCATGCGCAAGGCTCCCTCCCACAGGGCTAGGACCCAGGGTTTCCGTCAGCTCAGCACGTACCCCTTTCTCAGGGCAGCATTTGTTTTATGTGAGAAAAGCAGACACATTAGTGTTTGTTCTAAGGACTCTATATCCAAGAACAGAGACCTTCTTAGGACCCTTTGCTGATGTAGGTCGTAGGCACAGTTTATGGGTTACCAAGTTTGGCAATTATATCGTGGTGCTATAACCAAAGGGTAGCAGGGGAGTAGGGTCAAGGCAGAAGTATGACCCTCATAGTCTAAATTAGTTACATTGAGTGATACATTCTGAATTTGGCAGAGACTTATGTCTCTGGCAAATATTTTAGGTTCTCATGAAGATTCTCTGGTTATATAGCCTGTGCCTTGGAGGTGGTGTGGGATGATGCCCCAGCAGCTTTAAGATCAGTGTTATATGGAGGAAGGCTGAGGTGGCTCAGCCACAAAAGCCCCACAATGGCCTCACTCACAGTCTAGCAGTCTTCCTACGTGTCCTGAGATTTTTGCACCATACTAAGGTCCAAGTGTTCTATCTTTTCTGAACTCCTTCAGCTTGACATAGTTCATAGAACCTTTAAATGCAGAAGTGGCCAGGATCTTACAGCCACCTGCTTCAACTCCTGCCTTCTATTTCAAGATGGAAACTGAGGTCCAGAGAGAGCAGTTGCCTTGTTTGAGAATGGACCGAAAATACTGCACTGTCTCCTTTCCTGTCATTTTCCTGTTCTCCCCTTTCCCATCTTTCTCCCCTCCCCTCTTCTTTTTTGCAAATGCATATTAAACAGCTCCTGTGTATTCTACTAGGTAGGTGGGAAATGTCAGAGAACAAAATGGCTTAGGATTCCTGTTTTCATGAGTCCTACATGGTTTTGGGGGTGGTAAACAAGAAAGAATGCACACATAGCTAATGATATCACGTGATGCAATTCAATGAGTGTGATGAGGAAACACCAGACCAAAATTACTACAGGTAGGAGAGAGGAAGGATATGATTTTCAACAGAGTGTTCAGAGCCCTCATTGGTTCTAGAGTTGACATTTGAACGAAGGCTGGAATTGAGTCTGTGTGTATGTGGAGATGTGTATTCTAGGTAGAGGGAGCAGCTGGTGCAAAGCCCTCAAGGTAGGAGTGTGTCTGATGGGAATAGCAAAGAGCCCACAAGAGACCAGAGAGAGTGAAGGAAGAGTGGGAAGTGGGAGATGAAATCCGGGGAGTAGCTGGCTTACAATCCCATGGTTATGCTGTAAAGGAACTAACTGGCTTTTATTCCTGGTGGGGGAGGAAACCACTGGAAGGTATTCTAGCCGCAGAATAACATAACTTGACAGTGTTTATGGAGGATCAGTGTATCTTCTGTATGAATGTAGATTATAAGATGGCGATTGGAGGATTGGGGAATCCAGGTGGGGTTCTTTGCACAGAAAGAAAAGTTGGTATATTTTGCATGTGGATTGAACTATGCTGTGATAAAAAGATATGCCATGAACAATTCCAGAAGTTTTGACCTCCATGACAAGAAAGATGGGGACACTCTCAACTGAAACTATTACGTCTTGTTCCTGGATGGAGAAGGCTTGCGAGACAAGATCAGTTTAGTCTTAAGCATACTGAATGGGAAACAGCTAAGAGACATCCAGGACAAGGTAAGCAGGCACCAGATGCTGAATCCTGGAATTAGCAGAAAGCTCTTGGCTGAAGATGTAAATTGTGAAGTGAGTGTTGTATGTAGAGTGTCTAAATCCACAAGATAACATAAAATTGTCAGTGCAAAAAAGAGAAAGAGGCAATGGTGATTGTTAATCTTGGTTGTTGACTTGATGGGGCTTAGAATCACCATGGAAACACATCTCTAGATAATATCTAGTCTGAGAGAGATTATCTGGATTAATTTAATTGAAGTGGGAGACCCATTCTGAATGTAAGTGGCACTATTCCATGAGTGGGTGTGCAGGAGTAAATAAAAAGGAGGAGTAACTGAGCATGTTAGCATCCTTGCTCTCTACTTCCTAACTATGGTCACGTGACCAGCCACCCTGTTCTGGTCCCGTGCCTTGCTAGGCAGAATAGACTACTCTCTACAGCCATTAAGATCCTTCCTTCCTACAGTTATCTTGTTGATTATTTTGTTGCAGCAATGGACAAGCAGTTAATGTAGCAACCAAGGTCCCCAACCCTGGTACATCACAATTTTAGAAGTTTAGAAATCAGGGAAGTCTGGAAAGAAAAAACAGATAATAAAACCTAGGCGATCACTGGAAGCCAGAAGAATGCACTGCCCTAGAGCCCCAGGGAACAGTATACTTACAACAGGGGAGTGAGGAGTTCGTAGCTGTTTCTGATGGATCAAAGGAGATGTGGGCAGAGGGCTGCATTTAATATGCCTGGGAGATGGGACTAGCAGTGGATGGAAAGGAATTCCTCTGGCAACAGCACTAGTAATAATAATAACTATGATTAATTGTAGCTGTACTGATGACAATAATTATAACATTAGCTACATTTGCCAGAGAACCATCTATATGCCAAGGACTTTATTAAAATGAGCTCTTCAGTCTTGGGAACTATGGAGTAATGTAGGCGTTTCAGTTCTTATATTTTTGGAAGTGAAAACGATGGTTAAGAGATATTAATTTTATAGAGATCACAAGTGTATTAATCATGGAACTAGAATTTGAACCAAACAGACTAGGTATAATAACCTATGCTCAGACTGCACCATCCTTTGGTTTGCCTTGGGGAACTTTGGATGACTCTGGTGAACTTCAGAGGCCTTCTTGGGAGATCAAGATGTTGGAGGCTTGGGGTGTCAGGGATTCTCTGGGATGAAGTAGTTGGCAAATTCCTGACAGCTCCCTTTCCTAACTTTGTGATCTTGAAAGTAAGTGTTATATGAAATCATAGGACGGTTGGAATATCTAGTTCCCTGAGAAAGTGAGCTCCCTTTTTGAAGATTTCAGGTTAGCTGCACTTTGGAGCTCCGAGTCTCACCGGTGTAGCCTTGAAGCCTTTGCCTGAATGGGCAGAAATGAGTTGAAACCTGTTTAATTTCATTCTTGGAGAATCCTAAATGAACTCATTTCCAGATTGTAAGTGATAATTCTAAAAACTATGTGAAATCCATGCCCCTGAACGCACACACACCAACTCTTTTCTGAAACATGATTAATAAAAACTCAGAGACAGATATTGGGGTTCAACCTGAAGACCAGAAAAACAAAGCAGCCACCCACGGGCTCTTATCTTGACCTCAACCCGAAAATAGGGATCCTGCCTCCAGGAATCCTCAGAATGAGACGAACTGAGAGCTGTCTCCTCCCGTATTATAATCCTCTAATTTTGGGATTAAAGGCTTGCACCGCTGCTTCCTAGTTTCTATGGCAAGCCATTGTGGCTACTGTTATTAAAGGTATTGCTGTCTGATCTGGAAAACTGGCCAGCGTGTCTGTTTTACTTTTCTGAAATTCAGGCAAGCTTCATTTATTAAAATACAAATGAAATGCAACTATGCTTTTCTATTCATTTGGTTCCGGACACTATTAGATTTACCTGGCTGCTTAATTATACCTTGTAAAGCCAGTATTTCAAGCATTCATATTCATCAGAGGCTTACATAGTCTAGAGTTGAATAGCATTACACAATTTATTACGAAAAGCAGGAGTATATACTTTCTACCCATTTCTCTTCCTTAAGGGATGACATATTCTAGGCAATGGTCTATCAACTGAGCTACAGCATTTTGGAATGAGTGGAAATTTCCACACTCAGCATCCATTTGGCACGGTCTATAGATGCTTTTTCTTTTTTCACCTGCAGCACTGCACTGTTGGCATTTGCTGGGTTGAGGGTAGTGATCATGTTAAATATTCTATAGCATAAAGATGGTTCCTCAGCAAAGACTTGTCTTAGCCAAAATGTCAACAATGCTGAGATTGAGAAACTCTTTTGTAAAGCATCTTTAGAGGATGTTACATCCAGGAGCTTCCATGACCATGAAGCACCTCAGCTGGGACATTACATCCTAAAGACTTCAACGAATGGACATTCTTTGTCTAACCACCAGCCCTATTCTTTACTTTGCAACTTTATTGCCAGCTATATTGCTGATGCAATATGATACCCATGCATTCTGATTCCTTCATGGTCAGGTACTAGACAGATAGTTGAGTATGTAAAAACATTGCAATGGTCACGGTTTTCCCTTAAGTCACTTGGCTAGGGAATATTCTTTTTGCTAGAAATGGACTCTGCTCTCTAAGGTCACCAGATACAGTGAGGATATGTTCCATCCACTTCTTTTTCTTTTCAGTGATAGGTTTGTGTCTTGCTTCTTGAAGTCTTTGTTCTATGAAGGCAATCTATAATCCTAGCCTGGGCCCTTGGGTGGTAGCAGCTCAACGGCCACTGGAATGATGAATGTGTCTTTCTTTGGACATATGTAAAAAACTAGATCACAGTTGCTGGTTTTCCCAGCCACAATGTTTACTTTATTAGACTATGACAATCTCTGTCTTTAAAAATCTTATGATTGTTAAACTTAATTTTTAAACTTGTATGTGAGTATTTTGCTGGCGTGTATGTATATGTGCCATGTGCACACATATCTGAGGCAACCAGAAGAGGACATTAGATCTCCCTGGAACTGGAATTGCAGGTGGTTATCAGCTCCCATGCAGGTACTGGGAACTGAACCTGAGTCCTCTGCAACAGCAGCCAGACCTCTTAATAGCTGAGCCACCTTTCAGTCCCAAATTGAATAATTCTTATATTAAACCTCTCTTAAAGCAGTTATAAATAATTTAGAATTAGTGTGCAGTGTTCTTCTTGGTTAGAAAGCATTTTTTTTAAAAGGGAAGAAAGAATCTGAACTGATTCTTATTGACAGTGTGTTGATTGGACAGCTTAGGTGTTGGATAAAGGTTCGTTTGAATGCTCAGCATGCCTTCAGTATCCAAGTAGATGACTAGTATATTTGAACCCTGACGCATGGAATCATCACCTTTTAAACTGTGGAATTTCTTGTAGAAACCACTCTGTCCTAAAAGGATGATATTTTTAAAACTTGAGTGTCCAAGTAGATGATCTGGACAGTCCACCCTCCAGTGTGGGTCCATTTCTGTTAGCACATCTTGTGATTTTATGCATTATCTTTCTGTGTTCCAGGTAACAACTTTCTCCCATGGGCTTCACCTTGATCTACAGATACCCTGTCAGAAGTAATCCCTGTGTAATATGTGGGCCTGCTTGTTGGGGTTTTGTCCTGCCCGGTTCCTGTAGTCATTTAGCCCCAAATAAAATCACACAGAGATCTCCATAAGTTATAAACTGATTGGCCCATTATCTCAGGCTTTTTATTAACTCTTGTAACTTATATTAGCCCATTATTCTTATCTATATTAGCCACATGGCTCAGAACCTTTTTTAGCAGGGCAGGTCACATCCTGCTTCTTCAGTGTCTGGACAGGACTGGGGAGGAAAGGGCTTCCTCCTTCCCAGAATTCTCCTGTTCTCCTTGACCCACCTCTACTTCCTGTCTGGTTGTCCTGCCTATACTTCCTGCCTGGCTACTGGCCAGTCAGCATTTATTTGAAACATAACTGACAGAAGAGAATTGTCCCACACTAATTCCTGGATACAGATTTCCAACCTCTATTACCAAGAGGTTCTGGTTATTTTGATTTGGCTCTTTTATGTCAGGTTAGTTATAATTTCTCTTTCTCTCTGTTAATATTTAATCACTGTTGAAAACAGTTACCCATTGTCTTAGTTGCTGTGCTGTTGCTGTGAAGAGACGCCATGACCAACACAACTTATAAAAGGAAGAATTTGATTGGGGCTTGCTTACTGTTTCAGAGGGCGAGTTGATGGCCATCATAGCATGGAGCACGGCAGGCAGGCAGGCAGGCAGAAAGGCAGGCAGGCAGGCATGATGCTGAAGCCACAGCTGAGAGCTTACATCCTATCTACAACTTGGAGGCTTAGAGAGAGAGAGCTAACTGGAATGACATGGGCTTTTGAAATCTCAAAATCAACCAATAGTGACACACCTCTCCCAACAAGGCTACAGTGCCTAATCCTTCCCACACAGTCTCACTAACTGGGGACCATATGCACCTTTGAGGGTGATTCTCATTCAGACCACCATCCTTGTGGCCCAATCTAGATGGGGAGGATCTTGGTTCTGTTACATCTCAGCTTCGCTGCTAACTCATTGTTGAGAAAACTCACTCACTCTGTACCAGAAGTTGTTCATTCAGACAATAATACCAGCTGAACCCCAGGGTCTTTAATATGGGCAGAAAGTGCTGCAAAATAGCTAGAAAATGTGGCAAGCAGCACCAGAAAGCTAGAGACCAAAAATTAAGTTGCAAGGAAAAGAAAATTTAAACTTAAAATTTCATTCAACTGAGCAGAAGGGAAAGACAGAAAAACAACTCTCCAACTGTCTCTATGCCTGGTGCATGCTGCATCCACCCATTTGTTCTTTGTTTAGTCTTTGCCCTGATAGGGGACAGATGGGGGCACCTTTATGTTCTAAAATAACATATGGAGATGTCGTGTTGAAAGAAGGAATCTGCACATACACTGTAAATAGTGCACCACATACATGCTGGGAAGAGTTTCTTTGTTCTATCTAGATATAATCCAAACGGCCACACAGGAGGAGTGTGAGACTAGCAGCTTTGGTGTATGTGAAACCGCCATTACCCGGATAAAGATGGCAATGAGGAAAAGCTGTAGGGGGAGACAAGGGGAGACACACTAGCACCATGGATCTCACGGACAAGACTGACCACCTGACCAGAGGGACAAGGTTAAACTTTGGAACAGTTGAGTTCTTGGTGACAGACCGCTGCTTCTGTATTCAGTTATGGTCCTGCTGGGCAGATAGCGGCTTGCTCTTTTGTTAACTAAGCTATTGTCTGTCCAGCCACCTACAGCATTTCCTAGGTGCCAAAGATGAGCTGGAGTCATCAGATTCCTAGGAGACAGAGATGGAGAGAAAAGTAGAAGTAAGGAAAAGGGAGAGAAAGGCAGAGAGAGGGGGCATCAGAAGTAGAGACAGGGGCTCGAGATGATATAATGTGACATAATGGCACTTCAGAGTTATCAGGATCTGGGTATTCCTACATAGAGTCAAAAAGGAGGAACATAGAGAGGGTGAAGTGAGCACAGAGTTCATGAGAGGCTTGGGAGATGACACATTTGATTTCTATGGTTGTGGAGACCCTGTTAATTTTGCAGCTTCAGGCCAAGTATCCTTACTGTATTCCCACCATACATGCACGTATTCTTTGGGGAATCTTAATTAATATCATTCTACTGTAAACAGACGGATACTTATGCCCCCAGAAAGCTTCTGCTAAGGGCTGTCTGAAAGTCAGGTACTGTGTCTACAGATATGGATGCCATCAGATTTGGCTAAGATTTGCCTAAGGGGCTTCTATTTGCACATTTTCTCACCCCCTAGTCTGCGAAAATGAGTGATAGAGGCATTGCTGACCCTTCTGAGCTACACACTGTAACTAGGACCAACCCATGAGCTATTGATGCCTGATCAATTCTCCTTCTTTCCGATGTTCATTGTTGAACCTGCCCATTGTGAGGGAGCATTTGGGTCTCCCGCCAGAGTATGTTTTCAACACTTACACTGGTGGGCAAGACCTCTGAAGAGAGCAGCCTGCAGTGGGAGGTTGTGTCTGCAAGAGACTGACGTGTGAGGGGGTCACAAATTTGAACCCAGGTTGCTGGGTGTCTTGTTAGTGGTGAATACGTCTCATCACTAGAGACCCAAAATGTTAGGAAAGAAATCTGGTGGGTGGGACGTTTCTCCTGGAGCACCTAATAACTCAGGTGGCACAACAAGATCACCACCCCACAGATGACTTGATTGACGGCTAGGTCCAGTCATTCATTCTCTTGTTTATCACACATACATAAAGTACCTGTCCTGTGTCTGGAACACAGCCTAACATTCTCTTCTGCTTCTTTGAAATTCTTCAGCCATTCCATTTCCAGAGACTACACACTCGTGCTGTGGCCAGATATGAGGCCAAGAGGGTGAACAGGAAGACTTAATTTCCAAGCTGTGCTGGTGACTGGGAAAGGACCAGGACAATTAGATTCACTCTCTCTTCCCAGTGGCCAGCTGCGAAGTGTGGTCTGAGCTCTTACAGAGGCAGCATGAGCCGGTGAGTCAAGTTCATGTGTCAGAAGTCCCCTGTCTAAAAGACAAGTGAGCCAGAGCAGGGTGCTAAACCCTTGATTTGGCCACTGACTGTCTAATAGTTAGGAATAATAAAAGCTATAATATTTATTTCTTGATTGTGTGGAGGAGCATATTTGCTGTCTGGGAAGTGTGTGGAGGTCAGAAGACAGCATTCAAGAATGCATTTTATCCTTTAACCATGTGGGTCCTGTGGAAAGAGGGGAGAATTGAACTCAGGTCACTAGACTTGGCAGCAAACACCTTGACCTGCTAATCTATCTCACTGCCTAAAATTCAGAAAATTTAAAGGCATCCAAAGAATAACTCTATAGTCACCATAACCTCATTTCTAAGCACATTTCTGTAAATAAAATAAATTTTACTTACAATAACTATTTATTTATCTATATTTTTGCTACATGTACATAGATTCCCCATTAACAAATCTTATTAGTTACTTATTTTCTTGAGACAGGGTATCGTGCAGCCCAGTCTGCCCTTAAACTCTCTACATACCTACACTGGCCTTGAACTCTTGATCTTGCCATCTCCACTTCCCAAGTGTTGAAATTATAGGTATATGCTCCCATGCTGACCTTAACATTGTATCTTGAGAACACGTCTGTATTGCTAAATATTTTTACAGCATAATTACAATGTTCTGCATATTGCATTTAACTATATAACTGATATAACATGTATTTCTATTGATTTTTATTCACTATAGATAGTAGTTCTGTAGATGCTGTCTGATTTTTGATTATTCATATAGATTTTTAGAGGAACTACAGGGGTTCATAAGTTTTGACTTTTTGAAACTTTTGATCTATACTATCAGTGCTATAAAAGTTTCCTCTTTTATTTTTCAAGGTAAAGTACCAAAAGTGCACTTCCTCAGCATCGTATTTCGGCAGCTGGCAAAGGTTACTATTTCCAATGCTGTGTTAGCTAAGGACCTTCCCACTGTTGAATTAGTTATTGGGTCATCCTCAGGAGACTGGGAAGAGCCTGCTACTAAAGTTGAATGTTTATTATCCTTCTTTGAGTACTTTGCAAAGAAAGAGAAGAAGCAACTGTCCAGAAAGTCATCAATGTCATCTGTATTCTCTGATTTTACTTCATCTTACTGCTGAGAGACGTTCTGAATGGTTTGTGCTCCCCATTTACCCTAGCACTCTCAGAAAACCTGTCTGGATGGCATACTGATTTCTTCCTTATCCTTCTGGTTGATAAAGAATTAAGATGTTCTTGAAGCTATGGTGTGATTTGAAGCTGCTGAGTGGAACTCAGGAAATACAAGGTTATTGCAAATTCCTTACCTGCTATGCATTTTAATTCAGACTAAAATTGGTGTAGGGGCCAACTTACATCTTTTAATTCCTTGAGATGTATAGGGTCAAAGCCAACAGTGTCATGAGATGTTTTACAAAATCTGTCACACATGTCTTTTATTTCTGAATCCATCAAGTGTTTTTAGATGTAGCAGTGCTTGCTATAAAGTGGACGGAGATTCCCAGTTTGTTGAAGTTGGGCAGACACCTGTCTTGTGTCTAGGTGGCACTTACACAGACGGGTCTGTCTGCATTGAGGACAAGAAGGATGGTTAACCAAGATGGCACCACAGCTAGGGTTATCTGCTTGTTGGAATGAGTCAACACTTTATAGAATGGAACCATTTTCAGGAGCTGGAAGGAGATGCAGTTGAGGTGTAGGACACTGTAGCTAGATAGTAAGGCGCAAACCACTATGTAGTATGATAACACTGGCTGCAATGGAGGGTAGATTTTATTGGAAAATGATAGTGATGCCTAACAGGTGAGCCCAGTACAATGTGGAAGTAGGTGGTTGTTGACTGAGATATCTGACCCATTTAGTCCTGTAGCTCTTCAGTCTCAAAGAAAACACACAGAGGTCTACATTGATCATAAACTGGTTGGGCTATTAGTTCAGGCTTCTTGTTAATTCTTATAACTTATATTAGCCCGTAATTCTTGTCTGTGTTAGCCACGTGGCTTGGTACCTTCATCAGTGAGGCGTTCTCATCTTGCTTCCTCTGAATCTGGGTGACAGCTGTAGACTGAGTCTTTCCTCTTTCCGGAATTCTCCTTTTCTCATTGCCCTGCCTCTGCTTCCTACCTGGTTGCCCCGCCTATACTTCCTGTTTAGCTACTGGTCAATCAGTGTTTTATTAAAATACATGTAACGAATCTTTATAGAGTACAAGAACATTGTCCCACAGCACTCAAACACCCCCCCCCCCCGTTATTTCAAAACAAAAACTTTGAATCTAATCTCCTTTGTTTAGCTTTTTTTTCTGGTCATTATCCATAACAACTTGTAACCAATAATCTAAACAAAGACAGATATCCATAATCCATTTTTTGGGAATGTAGACGTAGTTTTTCAGGCTACTTCCTGATGATTGGGGGGTGCTGATAATCTTATGGGAACCTAAAGAAGATTTAGAATTATGATTTAGTCCTGACTGGAGTATTCTGTGAGGCTTGATCATCTCAACCAGCAGTCTTGAAACTGTTCTGGATGTAGAGCTCAGAAACCTGGGCTATCTGCTCCTATTGGAGATTTCTCAGGGAGTCTTCCTTGATCAAACCTGACTTTTCTTAGCCCAAAATGAATCCACAATCTCTCATTTCCTGTGAAAATGAAAGCAAAATCTCTTCTACAAAGTAACATACCTTTTGACTTTAATTTTGAAGTCAAGGCATTTTCAAAATATATACGTTGGATTAATCCAGCAGCATTTATAATCCAATGTCTTTTAGCAGCTTTTGCTCCTTCCTCAACAGTCATATAAATCAAAGGCAACACAATAGTATACAGTATCCAGATTCTCTGTGTATTATTCATCTTTACATGGCTTTCTTTTAAACTCCATTTCTTTTAATTTTAGTTTTAGTTTTTGGCTTTTTGAGACTAGGTTTCTCTGTGTATCTTTGGCTGTCCTGGCACTCACTCTATACACTAGGTTGTCCTTGAACTCACAGAGATCCACCTGCTTCTGCCTCCCAAGTGTTGGGATTAATGGTGTGTGCCACCACACCCAACTTCTCTCTCTCTCTCTCTCTCCCTCTCTCTCTTTATTTTAAGGACTTTATCCTTTTTCTTTTTTCTCCCAAGCCTACATGTAATTTAAACACACTGTAAACCGTTTAGAGGCTTTGTCTCCTGAAACTATCTTTACTGTAAATCTCTTTTCTTCTGACCACATGAGTCTTTGATTTGCTAAGTGATGTGGCTAGGAATAAAGCCGTGGCTTTGACGACTGGATTCACCCCATTCCTTAGCCTCATGGAGGAGGTACTGACTGGAGCCATGTTTATTGCCACAACTCTACGGAGTTTCAAGGTCCCTGCCACTACCAAAATCGTGCAGTCGGCTATTCACAAACACAATTTAAGTATTTTGTGGCAGGGCCTTATAAAGAGCTGCAAGGTTTTTTTTTTTGTTTTTTTTTTTTTAGCTGAGTCAGGAAGCCTCTCCTAAATGACATGTGCTTGCCTCCAGTAAATAGAGCCCACCTGAGAATATGCTACTACTAAGAAGCTGCACTTAACTCTGTTCTTTTGTGTCTAGAATTGCTTCCCAAACTCTCTCAGATTTTAGGTGGATTTAGTTGCCCCACATTGGGGGCCATTTGGTGACTGAGATTTCTGTCTTGCCCAGTCCTATAGCCGTTCAGTCCTGAAGAAAACACACAGTGGTCTACATTAATCATAAACTGGTTGGCTTATTAGCTCAGCTTCTTGTTAACTTTTATAACTTATATTAGCCCATAATTCTTGTCTGTGTTAGCCATGTGGCTTGGTACCTTTATCAGTGAGGCATTCTCTGGCTTCCTCTACATCTGGGTGACAACTGCAGACTGAGTCTTTCTTCTTCCCAGAATTCTCCTTTTCTTGTCGCCCTGCCTCTACTTCCTGCTTGGTCACCCCACCTATACTTCCTGCCTAGCTACTGGTCAATCAGCATTTTTTTTAAAAATACAAGTAATAAGTCGTTATAGGGTACAAGACCATTGTCTCACAGCAGGTAGCTGAAGTGACCTGGCAGTAACATTCAGTATTTCAGGGGATGCTTTGAGATGGTTGAAGACAGCCAAAGACAAATATAGGAATTTGGGTGCTAGTTACCACCCAAAAGACAATGTTGAGTAATGGAGTATTGGGGCTGAGGATAACCTCCTGGCTTAGATCTGACTCAGTTCTTGAACAAGCTGGTTAATGAGGGGTCGGAAAAGGCCCTGCCGTGGGATGGAGTTATTGTGCTTGGGTCAGAAGCTGGGCAGGTTTGACTGCAGACTCTGAAGATAACACCAATAAAACAATTCCTGCTTTGTCCTTCCTTGTTGGGGATTGCCATGAAATCTTTTGAGTGTGTACACTGCTTGATTTAATCTAATTCTCCCATCTTCCCTTTTTGCATGCATCCTCTAAAAGCAATCAATCTCCCATTGAGGACAGGAGGGGTCAAGGTCTGGCATGCATAGAAGTCCTCCTGCCTCAGCCTCCTGAATGCTGGGCTTACAGAGATGAGTCACTATGGCCAGCTAGACCATTTACCTTTTCCAAAGTAGTTGCCCGTGGCAGAGCAGTACCCTGTCCCACACAGTGTTTATCCAGTACATAATAGAAAAGCTCTGTGCAAGCAGAACTTAAGGAAGAAAACGATTTGAATTTAAGGGAAACATCATTGTTCTTTTCTCTCTCCTCTGGCTAGACACTCTGCTCCGTAGAGGCCCTGCACTGTTGCTGTAATGGGCAGCATACAGACCAGGAGGCTGCCAAAGCCGGAGCTTGAATTCAAGCTGAAGCCCATGTAAACAGAAAAGCTCTTCCTTCTCATTTGTAAGCTGACATCGACTTTGTCAGCTCTCAGGGTTGTTTGGTGTGTTCTGGATCAGGAAGTGAATATGTTCTGTCTAGTGAAAATGCCACACAGACAAAAATTGCAGTTGCTGAGTGTAAGGACAATTTAAATTGTTGATCCTCCACCTCCACCGCTAACCTTGTCCATAATTGGTGCTCAAGTGAAGAGATGTTCTGAGGAGCCTGAATTCCCAGAACTAAGCCAATAAAAGGACTATATGAAGGTGCTTATAAGTCAGGGATAGGGAAGAGCTGGCCTATAATCAATCCAGTTTCTCAATTAGGATAATATTCATGGAAAGAAGAGAGGGTAGAGGGGGAGAGTGTGTGATTTTTGTATAACATCTCCTTTCTTGTCTCAGAGTGGCTACCCCAGTCCTTTGATCTGTCCAGCTCACCTTGGAGACTCTTGCTGTCTTTACTCTTATTTCATGCTATGTGTTGAGAGGAAACATGTGGGTCTCCCAAACGCAATCAATCATTCTACGCATCACTGTTTACCTGGCTTTGCCACTCACACACAGCACTGGGTGAGCTCTCTTGTACTCCTGAGGTTGTCTCCGTCTTCATCCACACCACTGTGCATCCTGCTGCACCCGACTGCTGCAGCCGAGGCTTTGATGGATGGGCTCACCCTCATGTGCTGTTCTGCTTTGTTGGATGTGTTTTATGACAGGTGTCCTTGTTATTAAAAAATCGGTGTGAGAGGGAGAAATGTTTCTCCATGGGAAGAATGTCACATGGTCTTCATTTTTATGTGCTCTGAAATCTTTGGAAGGTAAAAAGCTGTATGCAGGAGGACTATTTCCATTTCATAATTCCACAGTGTCCCTTAAAAGGACAGGAATAAGGGGCAGAAAGGAAGTTAAAGGACTTATTTCCTTTTTATCCATTTAGAGACTATGTGATTCAGGGACCGTTGTTTGAGCCTCATTTGTCTTATGTATAAAATTGAAATAAACACACATGTGTGTTTGAGAGGGAAACATGTGGTTTGCTAGCTGTAAAGTATGGATATACTTTCTTGCTGTCTCAAATAAGAAAGGGCTTTGATAGTTTGCTGTCTTCTGCATTGTCTTTCCTCTCTCCTCTCACCCTTGATCAGAAGCTCAATAAACATTTAATGTGGGAGCTTAGGCTTTAGCAGGCTCCTGGCAGACCATCTGCTAGAAGATTTCTAAGATTTATTCAAAATACAACAAAAATGCAAGAGACCAAGGCACACAGATGTACAAATCAGCACACAAGCACACACACACACACACACACACACACACACACACACACACACACACTTGTGTGCGCATGCTCACAGACACCTGGGTGTGAACAGACGTTACAGATGCACACACAGACTCCTCTCTTCCCTGAACATCAGCTGTGATTTCTTCAAGTTGTGTGATGAAAAAGAAAAGTTTGATTTTTCCCATGGCTAATTTTAACTCCACCTGGGAAGTGGAGCTGGTGCCACCAGAGCCGGCGCCTCCAGGCTGACTCAGGAGTTCATGGCAGAAACAGGACACCCCCACAGAGACGGTAGCTTTGTCACATAAATCAGGACGAGGACTCCAAGGAGAGGGCCTTTGACATCTTCCAGTGCTGGATTATATGGGGCCAACCCATCAGAGCTCTTCCCACCAATGTAGTTTTCTATATTATCTTATGGGATAGTGGAGAAGACAGTAATCCCTATATGTGTCCTTGGGATGTTCTGTCATCCTAATAGGGCAAGAATCAGCCTGCAGGGCAACTCAACAGGCTCTTAATTGTCCAGAAAATTGTTACTCAATTACTGCGTGTAAAGATCCTATCTGAAATATTTACTGCTTAGTCTAGACTTGTATGGTTCAAGTCTGATGTGTATGATTACGCAGGCTGGGCTCCAAAATCCTTTCAACTCAAACAGAAGAGTTATTTTATTTTTTAAGGCATGTGTGAGTGTATGTGAGTGCAGTGCCCACAGAGGCCAGAAGAGGGCATTGAAGCCCCTGGAGATGCAGTTTCCACAAGTTTTGTGCACTGCTGCCCAACATGAGTGTTGGACACTGAACCCTGGTCCTGAGCAAGAGCAAGACAAGTTCTTAACCTCTCAGACATCTCTTTAGCCTTTCATTTTCCACCAGGAAAATCTTAGGTATTGATGTTCAGATAGGAGTTAAGAACAGGAGTTGGAAACGTTGGTTGCTGAATTACAGTTGCTCCTCGTTTCAGTTTCCAGACTCTGGGTACAATGGAATCACACAGAGTTAGATTCAGATCCCGCAAACGATTTTCGGATTGTGAACAGTATAGCCTGCAGTTGTACCTTCATCTATAGGGTGAACCCTATTCATTGCAACCCCTGGGATTCTTTTAGAGCAAGGGGAGAGAAGCACTCACAGCTGCCTGGGCTGGAGTGGGTGTTGGCGACTGTCTCCCCCTTATCTGTCACTGCTCCAGGTTCCCTTTGCTGGCTTTCCTTTGGATGACCCCCTTCCTCACACAGCTGTTCCTTTTCATGTCTAAACTGCTCAGGACTCTTTCAGTTATTTGTTCAGCTCTCTTCACACTAATCAACATTATAGTAACATCTCATGGTACACATTTTATGAATTCATTTCAAAGAATTAATGGTATCTTACAGTTAAAATAGCATGGGGGCTTGGTCGATAGAATGTGAATATACGTTAGTAAAATGTATAACTTTTCTAGTAAAGAGGGGGGAAAAAGGACGGATATATCTTGAGCCTCATATTGACTCCATCTGTAATTGTCCCTGAGGGCACAACTGTCCACTCCAGTAGTTGTCAGCCCCTTTCCAAACACTATAGAAAACTCTCCAGCCAACTACAACCTGCAACCTTGACTGTATTCTGACCCGAATCGTTAATTGAATTTGTAGAGACCATTTCCCCAAGACAGTGTAATGTTTCTGGAAGTTTCTTGCAGTAAAGTGGGTGAGCCTAGAAATTCTCCCTTTGACCAAGGAGCAGGCATGTCTTCACTGTAGTCTTTTCTGACTCTAGGTTTAGATAACAACAGAAGCCAAATAAACTTCCCCCAATGCTGTGCCCTCACTCCCCCTGACTGACAGTGGAACTTCCTTGTGGTCTGTAATTGACAAGGATGTTTGTGTTCTGTCTGGCGGGTGGTTTTCCACAGAAACAGTAGAGGTATAAAAGGCTTTAGCTGGGGAAAAATAAAGGTTGCTGTTCTTCCACCTGAAAAGAAGCCTCCATGTCTCAATCCTGGTACCCCACCCCACCCCCACCCCCGCCAGTCTCGGCATCCAGGCTGCGCTGGCACCCCAATATACCAATAGCCATCTAGGACAGCATACAGCTGCAAATTACAACTCGGGGTGCCAATTCCTCAGGCCCCCGCTCTTTTTACTTACTGATAACACTGAAACTCTGGATTTTTCATCCCAAGGGAACACAAAAATAATAACGCTAATAAAAGGGTAGAAATGTCTATATCTAAAAATACATTTGTGGCATATGAAGCATGCAGATCTTTTCACATGTATATAGAATAGGCCATTTAGCAAGAGAATATTATTTGCAAATGCTTTCTTTGTGTCCATTCCTTAAATTCAGTATGTAGAGAATAGATGCATATCATATGAACAGTGATAGTTCTATTTCTTTATTTGTACAATGGAAGTAAAATGCCATTTGAAACAGTAGGAGAAATGAACATAGTGCTTTGTAGGCTAAGGGATGTTTTGTTTTGCATCAAGGAAGGTAGAACATTAATAAACAGATCTCAATGGCTTCTTGGAGGGTTGGCATCGAACTTGTTTTCTCTCAGGGTATCATTCTGAAGGAGCGAACACCAGTCAGAGACAGCAGTGTTGTTCTACATGTTAAAGCAAAATCATGGCAGGGGATTTTTAATTTCTAAGGGCTGTCTGGGAAGAAGTTCCATAGGTGAGAGGTGAGGGAACTAAAATACAGACAGATTGAGGGGAAGCTGTAGAGAACTGGGGGCCTAAGTGGGAAGGAAACTGATGCCAAAGAGAAGCATCATAGTCCCAGGAGGTCATGAGAAGAAAGGATGCATTTGTACCACAAATGTCAATT
Organism: Myodes glareolus; assembly: GCF_982192425.1. NCBI lineage: Eukaryota > Metazoa > Chordata > Mammalia > Rodentia > Cricetidae > Myodes > Myodes glareolus. The sequence continues at coordinate 63,328,580 of NC_142029.1, forward strand.
TTTGTCTCCATTCTATCGCTTCAAAACCTCAAGTGGTGATTGTTTACATCAGAGGCAGAGTTCATGACACTTTGCATGGTAGTGGGTTAAGGTGTTTCTCCTAGGAGTGGATGACATATAAGAACAGTTAGAGAAGGCAGAGACACAAAGTGCACATTGGAGATTAGGCCAAAGTAGGACCTGAAGACAAGATGACCAAGGCATAGGTCCAACTCTATGCTAGCCTAAGAATCATTTCTAAGGGCAGCAAGGGAGAGGGACAGGGCACATGTGGACTCATGCAAACTGTAGAGTCCAGGCTCTTATGGTTCTGCTTGACAATTAGATATGAGATAATTTCTAGAAGGGTGGTAGGTGTGGGTGCTCCAGAGACAGCTGTTGTGTGTTTGCATGGGTGGGGGACACTTGGGTGAGATAATCCATCAGTGCTGGTGCCTTCTCATGCAATCTCACTTCACCACTGGCAGAGCTGTTTTGTGTAAGTCATCAGGCTGAAACGGGATCCCACAGCCTTGATGTGTGATTCTGACATTTGCAGAGATAGAAGAATATGGCATCTTTTCTTAACTCTGAGAACAACACCCTGGCATACCTATAACAAAGGACAGGCTAACAAGAAAATAATAGCATAACAAATATATGCTCCAGACAAGGAAGTTTAGTGTGGTATAGAAGAGTTCCGAGAGGAAGAGCTAGTATCCAGGAGAAAGTCATCTGGCATCATCCCTAGGCTCATAAATGGCCAGTTGTGCAGGAATGTGATGAGACAAGAGGAGGTGCAGGCTAATACTAATAGACTAATGGGACCTAGCACAGCCTGTCTGCTGAATCGCTAGTCTTTGGTACAGTTCTTCCTTTTAGGTGTGCAACATAACACCCCGTCCCTAGAGTTTGCTTTGGGAAAGAGAGAGCCTAATCACTGTGGTGCGCTTTGGGGAAGAGACACTCCAGTTTCTGATGTATTTCTTGGGAGGAAGAGGAATGAGAGACGGGAGGGCTGGAGGTCAGACTAGCTTCAGAAGCTATTCAGCCCAGGAGCTCAACATGCAGAGAAACTGTACCCTCAGGTGTCATGTTCTGAGTTCCAACATGGGAAGCTTCCTGGTGCTGCCACATTAGCAGCAATCTATGTAGATTCAGGTTAGGGGGAAATTTATTGTGTGGGTAAAAAGGCAGCTTTTATAAAAATGTAGTCGGAGACTGCTTGTTCGTTTCCCAACTGCCCAGACCCAAAATAATCACACAGAAACTACATTAATCACAACACTTCTTGGCTAATAGCTTAGGCTTCTTATGAACTAACTCTTACATTTTAAATTAACCCATTTCTATTATTCTATGTATTGCCATGAGGCTTGTGGTTTACTGGTAAGGCTCTGGCAGCTACATGGCATCTCCCTGACTCTGCCTTATTTTCTCCTCTATCTCTGCTTGGAGTTCCCGCCTTGCTCTATTCTGCACTGCCATAGGCCCAAAGCAGTTTCTTTATTAACCAATGGTAATAAAACATGTTCACAGCATACAGAGGGGAATCCCACATCATAAAAGACCAGTTATATTGCACTCTTTATCCTGTGCTGTAGACTTCTTTGCAGGACTTCTGTACAGACTGTAGTTTCCTTCCTCCTTTTCTGTTCTTCAAGTGGGAATCTGCTTGGAGCAGGGAGTGGAGAACTGACCTCAACCTCACTTAGTACAGATGTGCATCTCTCTGCAAAGCTCAGGTCAATACTGCGGGTGCTACACGTCCTCAGAATGCCCTTTGTTGACTGGCCAGATTTGTGAACTCAATGGCTCAGTCTCTACTGTGACATTTTTCAATCTTTTCAATGAGATGAAAGAGGGAGAGAGAGAGAGAGAGACAGAGAGAGAGACAGAGACAGAGAGAGAGACAGAGAGAGACAGAGAGAGAGACAGAGAGAGAGAGAGGAGGGAGAGAGAGAGAGAGAGAGACAGAGAGAGAGAGAGAGAGAGACAATGATAGATCCGCTTGATAAGTTTTCGTAGTTTTCTTAGGGGAAATGAGGTATTATTTTGTGAGAAGCTTGGAAAGTGATTTTTTTTTCCAGAAGAAAATAGACTCTGGCCTATTTCTGCAGTACCCACCATAGGCAGACTAACATTCTACACACACAGGCACACACATGTACAAACCACATTACAACTGGATTTTTTTTCTAGATGAGTGTTGAATGGCGGTGAAGGAGAGCCCTACTTTCCCTTCCCCAAAGCTGAAAAGACAAGATTTCATCTGGAGTCAACTGTTAATGGCAACCAGAAGCCCGAGAAGAACAGTAAGGCTGTATTTGGACTGTTTTCAGTGTGGATCATGGCGATCAGTTAATGATGCCTGCCGTGAGTGTGCAGAGTGTGGCTTGCATACTACCACTTGTTTAATGCTGTCCTGAGTACCCTGTAGGACTGAGAGGATAGACACTCAGGAAAAGACTACTTTGCTGCATGAATAAAACTCAAAACCACCCGAAAGAACTTACTACTATCCCACCTTCTCTCTTTCAGAAAAGGAGATCGTGCCCATGGGCATAATGTTCAAATTTGTGTGTGTGTGTGTATGTGTGTGTGTGTGTGTGTGTGTGTGTGTGCATGAACATGCTCCAACATGTGTGTGAAGGTCAAAGGATAACCTTGAGTTTCGGTCTTCACCTTCCACCTTGTTTGAATCATGGGCTTTTATTGTTCGCCACTGCATATACCAGGCTAGCTGGCCCTTGAGCTTCTGAGTCTCCCACCTCTTTGTAAGGGCCCTGGGATAGCAAGCACACGCCAAAGCTTGGCTTTTGCGTGGGTTCTGGGGATTCAAACTGAGGTTGTCATATTTGCATGGCGTGTGCTTCATCCGCCGAGTCGTCTGTGCAGCTCTATACTGAACACTCTTGGGAAAGGCTGGTGCAGGGGCATTGACAGTTGTGCTGGGACAGCAGACTTGTAGACTCAAACTCTGCTGAGCCAGCCCTTCCTCCAGCCAGCACCTCAAAACAGAGCTTGTCTCCACCTCTAGGTCAGAGCTAGCTTTTTCCCTGAGTCCTGTGCACGTTAGGTCATGGTACTTATCACAGTCTAATATACTTACCTGCTTTCTCAGCTGTGTCCTTCCCTAAACTTTTAGCTTTCTTAGAGAATCAAAACAGTCATTAGGAAGGAATTCCCTGTGCTTAGCTATATGTACAATATGCATAGACTGAACACTTACAGACCTTGAAATCCCCATGTCGGAATTCTAACCCCACAATGTAGGGGTCTTTGGTATTTGGAGGGGCAGGCCTTGAAAGTGAAGCCCTTGTGAGTGGGAGACCCCAGAGAACTCATTCACACCTTCCACTATGTGAAGACGTAGCCAGAAGCAACTACAGAAGACAGAAATTGATCCCTTGTGAGCCTTGAAAACCGTGAGAAATAAAGTTTTTATTTATCATCCATCTAGTGTAAGGTATTTGGTTGCCACAGTCCTGGCTGACTAGATACAGGAAGGAGGTCCTTAATGAAGGCTGAAGGAATGAAGATCTGTTCCCTGCAGTAAAGTTGCCAGGCCCTTCCCCTGCCTATCCATTCCTATTTCCCAAGAGCAATCCGGAGGCAGACAGTGGGAACGTTATTAGCAAACATCCTTCTATACACTACCACATTGCAAACCCTTTTGCTTTTAGAGAAACTTTTAGGCAGGGAGCCTCCTCTTTATTTCTTCTCTGGCTCTGTCGTCGGATGTCTGTGAAAGTGTGATTGCATTTGACAGATAGGGAAGCTGTGTTCCACCTCAGCTATATCTGTGTACTTGAGATCACAGAGCCAGCTAAAAAGTGGCTGGAACACAGCCGTTGAATGAGTGTTTTCCAATTCTAATCCCAGAACGCATCTTGCCATTCTGACATAGAACAACTTGGTTAATATGGAATGAGGGAAAAAATGAGTGTGAAAAATGCTATACTAGGCTTAAGAAAAACTTATGATAGAAGCATTAAGTTCTGCCAGATACAACTGTATGATGCTGCTGTACCTTCTTATGGGAACTGACATCCAGGGGAAACCACACCGAGGGGTTTTAGATGCTGGTGACTATCCACAGGTGGTTGACAGATGGATCTGGCCAAAAAGAAAGTGGATACTCCTGGCAGAAAATGTTCTCTGCCACCATACGGATTAGGCAATATTTTGTAGAGGAATAAAACTCCAAAGATGGAGAATATGTGTGAATTGGATGATGATGATGATGACAATTATGATGTTAATAGGTTATACCACAAGAGCTAGGAAGTGCCATGGCTGTCTACACGTTAGAGAGGCAGAGGTCCTGGTAGCTGCTCATCAACACGTTAGACATCCTCAGCAGTCTCAATGCTGTTCTGAGGGCCTGGGATACTCCAGGAGTGTCTCTGGTACTGAGCCCACACTGGAAGGCCAGATGAGCTGATGACAGTGGAGGAGAGCCGCAGCAGTAGCAGGAGTGGCAGGGATGGACCCCTGTTAGATGGCCCTGAACTCAGGCCCATGTGTGCTGCTTTCTCCTCAACTCTTTATATCTCTGCCGTCAGTCGGAAGGTGCTTCCCACCTGGAGGGTAGGTCTGTCCCCTCAGTTGGCCCTCTCTGGGCGTGCTCTTACAGACGTGCCCCGAGGTACACACCTACATGATTCTAAATCCAGGCAAGCCAACAGTCAGGATCAACCATCAGACCCTCTTTTCTAGGGAAAAGGAAGGATACAGGGTCAGTCTTGAAAATCAGCAGAATTGGAAGGTGTGCAGAGTATTAAGATTTAGTGTTGTGTTTCTTAACTAGGGAGCCATACCTTATCTTGAGTTAGAGCCCCGGGTGGGTGTCAAATTAGGAACTATTTCATGATTAGACTATGGGAACAAAACTCTCAAGATCATCCTCTCTGATTTAGCATTGACTAAGTCCTTGCAGATCCTCATCTAACAATCCCAGTGGCCCATCCAGCCATTGCTCACACTCCCAATCCTCAAGGAATTCAAATCTAGCTGTCAGGAATTCAAATGCCAGTGTCTCTCCACTCGGGCTGTGTGTAGTGACTCATCATTGATGCTTTTGTTATCTTTCATTTCAGTGGTAGTTCTACCATCCACATTTCAATCACTAATGGAAGATGACTGTAAGGTCAAGGTGAACTTTGACAATTAGTAGTGGCTTTTAAAAATATACTTACCTTTTTCTCATTTTCTGCTCTAGGGGAAACCTGAGGAGTACTCCTTGACTTTGGGGATGGGGTTCTTGATTTATCACCATGTTCAACAATTTAACATAGATGCCCTGCAAAACACACTCAAAGGAGAATTCAAACCAACTGAGAAAAAACAAATGTTGTAGTATATGCCCAGGATGTGGGACTTGGTGACCGGAAAGTTAAGACTTCAAAGTCATCCTTGTTACCTAATGAATCTGAGACTATCTGGGACATGTGAGATACTATATTAAAAATGGAAGGGATTGTGGAATCACTGTCTTAGGAAAGACTTTAAAAAGTTAAAGGCATCTTTTATAAGACAGAGATATGATAACCAGAGGGGATACATAGTTTCAAAGAATATGAAAATCTTAATATGGATTTAGTCACCAAATTTCCTAAGAAATTGAGAGAGCTAATTTCCAGATCTCTAAAGTCAGGTTTGAATTCAGGCAAGACCCATGTGAGACTTGTAAAAGACCGCGTGGAACTAAAGGCTTCTCTTCCAGGAAATAGATGTGCCCTTGGGAGTGGCTGGAGGACAAAGGTGTTGGGGCTGAGTGGTCAGTATCATGTGACTGTCACCAAGGGAGATCACCATGATGTTCCAAACCTGAACTAGCCATACTAAGAAGCTGAAATCTTGACTGAATAATCATGAATTTATAGTTTATTGTTATGGCTATCAATGACCTTAATATTCTTAAAAGTGTTTCAAAAGCTACTTCTAAAAATTTTTTTAAAAACTGGTAAGGTGTGTGTATGTGTGTCTGTGTTTAAATGTCCCCCAAATGTCCTAATGCCTTAAATGTTTCATAGCAGAGATAACTGCTTAATTATACTTGTACAGCACTCTAGTTTGAAAAGATAGTCTTGGGTCAGAATTTCTTAAACCCAAACATCTGTAGATGATGGCTGGTCTAGTTCTGTGCTGGTCAGATTTGTCAATTTGATACAAACTAGAGTTATCTGAAAAGAGACTTGATTGAGAAGTTGCCTCATCTGACCACATGTGGGCAAGTTTGCAGGGCATTTTCTGATTAATAATGTGTGTGGGCCTAGCCCACCGTGAGTGGTGTGACCCATACACAGTTGGGTAACTGTTTAAGAAAACAGGCTAAGGGAGCCAGGGGAAGCAAGCCAGCAGGCAGTACTTCTTTGAGGCCTCTGCTTCAGTCCTTCCCTCCAGACTCCTGTCTGAAGTCACTGCCCTGGTTTTCTTCCATGATGGACGGTATGTGATAAGCTGAAACAAACCGTTTCTTCCCCAAGTTCTCTTTTGGTCACTTATCTCAGCAGCAGGAAAGGGAACTAGGACCACAAGTTCATTCTTTAAAGTTTGCAGTGGGAAATCTGAAGCTAGTGTCCATGGTTTGCCTTGCTTTGTTTCCCACTAAATATCTGGGGCGTTCTCTTATAGTCTCAGAATTCGGTAACATCTACGATTCTAATCATTTTCTCATTGTTATTACTTTTTACTGGAACATTCTGTGTATTTTTAGGATATGGATTGTCTTACTTTATTTCAAGGAAGGTCTCTTCTATATATTTTAATATAGTTTATCCTATTATTGAATTTTCTATTTTGATAATGATAACATGCCTTAGGCTGGCCATTTTTCTTTTTCTTTCAATTTATTGTCTTTTTCCCCATGTTGTTTTGAGGCTGCTGGTCTTTTTCTGTCTATGCCCACTGTGATTACAAATTCTTATATATTTGTAATTGTTTTCAGCTGTGTCTATTATGCTCAGCATCCGCCACAGGTTGTTTTGGTTTGTGACTAATCGTTTTGTCTTTGCAATTTTGATTTTCATCTTATTCTCCCCTTATCATCCTGCATGTGGTCTTGTCTCTAAACTTACAGAAACATGTAGTATAAAGTATTTATTACCTGAGGGTTTTCTTCTTTGCTAAGATTTTGAGCAGTTTGGGGGGATACTTATGTCTTCAACCTCTGCTTCTCCCCTTTCTCATTTGGTGGTGGTATATTCGTGTAATAACACAATGTTATTTGAAGGCCAATTTCTTTTTGAGTAATATGGAGAGATGTAATCAGAATTCCCATTTGTTTTAATGGTGCAGACGGATTCTCTCTAACTATTCATTCATTCTATCGGTGACTTTGTTGAGCTACTGTGTGCATGTGTGTTGGGCACATTTCTGCATTTGCACACGTGTGTTTTGTGAGTTCACATGTGTGTGCGCATGTGTGCATGTGGAAGCCAGAAGACAATGTCATGTGTCAACCATCATCCCTTATTTTTGAGACAGGGTCTCTCACTAAACCTGGAGCTCATTAGATTCTAAAGGCTAGCTGGTCAGTGAGCTTTAGGGATTCTCCTGTGTCTGTACCCCATTCTTGCCAGAGATTGTTAGAGGGGCAGACAGCCACATTGAGTTTTTTAAAAAGTAGATTCTGGGGATCAAATTCAGGTTCTCATACTTGTGCAGCAGGCTCTTTACCTTCTAAGCCAACTCCCGAGTCCAAGAGCTACTTTTTAAATTGTAAGTTTTATTATTTTTAAACAGTCTGGAGTCCTGAGAGAGATTTTGGGGAGTTCTTTGTGGGTTGATCCGTAGCCTCTAAAGGACCTGGTACCTCTCTTCTTTGGAGACCCTTTCAGATACCCTGCTAACGATCCTTGGCTGGTTGACCTGCATATTTTCTTGCAGAGATGAATGGGGATGGAGTTGTCACCTTTCTTTGCATCTGTCTTCCAAGTCATCAGGGACAATGCTAACATGAAGTTGGTCATCATGGACCATGCTAACATGAAGGTGGTCATCATGGGCCATGCTAACATAAAGTTGGTCATCATGGACCATGCTAACATAAAGTTGATCATCATGGACCATGCTAATATGAATCTGGTCATCATGGACCATGCTAATATAAAGTTGGTCATCACAGACCATGCTAACATGAAGTTAGACATCATGGATCATGCTAACATGAAGCTGGTCATTATGGACCATGCTAACATGAAGTTGCTCATCCTGCTATTTCACCTGATCACTTCTACTCATTGGCCTTTTCCTTAGAGTTGTGTCTATTTCTGTTAGTAGAGGAAAAACTAAAACAGCGTTTGGAAATTTCACTCCTGGTTCCTGCTCCGAGGGAAAAGTGAGTCCTTGCATGGAGACCTGGGTGTACTACTGATACCTGAAGAAAAGGATTTTGTTGCTGTTATTGCAGTCATCAGTTTTACTTGATTTTTGCTTAAGTTTCCCTTGTGGTTGGGGATGGTAGATATGCTATTTTGCCTCCTTTTCTCTTGTTTTCCTTGGCCTTGATGGTGCCCAGGTGGAGTGCTAGCAATCTCTCTGTCCCTTGGAAGAGTCTCTACAACTTCTTCCACACTGCTGACAGTGAACAATCTCATTCTGACTGTGAGTCTGTGTGTGCAATTGTGCTCTTCTGTCTGATAAATAATGCTTCACTGTAGACATCTACTCACTCTGGCTCAGGTGGGTAGGTGCTTTACCCTTGAGTCACCTCCCAGCCCAACACTAATGTTGGTGATGCAGTCTCCTGTGGGAATTCTAGATGTTGAGGAATACACCAACTGAAAGTTCTGCCAGAAAAGGCTTTAAAAATTCTTTAAAGAATATTCACATTAAATAGTAAAAGCAGAAAGGCTTGAAATCAAAAGGTATGTAAAAAACATGAGTTTTTCCCACCCCCATTTTCTTTCAATTAGTGTTAGATTAAACCCAGCCTTCATCACATGAACGCATGAGATGTCCCCGAGGGCTTTAACCTCCTTAAACTTTAGATGTGAAAAATGCCTCTTATTATGCAGATTATGGGGGCAAATTAAATGAGAAGACATATTCAAAACATTTGCCACCCACTGGAATCCTCTCTGCTGCTGGGAAATGGTTGTCCCTGCCCTCCCAATTCCTCCCTACAACCTCTGCCTTTCCTTGCTTTCTGATCTGCAGACCTGGCTTCCTTTCTGAGCTAATAGGATAGAGGACTCTTTGTCCAGTGAGGGAAGGAGTCTGAAAGCCTGAGACACAGCTGAGACGAAAACCTTTTCACCTTGTACCATGATCTCCACCAGATCAAGTGGTGGGCAGCAGTAAGGCATCTGCTTTCAGATCTGATCCCTAGGCAGTGGGTGCTGTTTTTTTTTTTTTCCAATTCTCTCTGTGTGAAATGCAGGATACCGTCAAGAGCAACTGGAGACTAAGTTAATTATACTTCCAGGGAGAGGACACGACAAGGCCTAGCAAGGGTGGATATGTATTAATGAAATGAAGACACATAAAGCCAAGGTGCTTGGGTTGAGGTTACTGCAGCGGTTGCCCACAACCACCCATGGGGGAAAGGGGATGCCTGGCTGAGGGCTAGACTTTCTTACTGAGAAAGACAGAGGACTGACTGGACTGGAATCAAAAGCTTTGCGATTCCTTGAGACTTGTTCAAAAGTGGGACATGACTATGATGACCTCTGTTGACTGAGATGTCATTCTAAAGGTCCCTGGAAGAGAATGCTGAAAGGTCTTTTGAGGGGCAGATAAGGGACAATGGTGATCAGCTTGTAGCTGTGGAGGTGATGATTCAAGATGAGTTCCTGTGGAAATACCCCCGCCTCTTCTTATGGGGAGATGATGAACTGGACCAGCTGCGGCTGGACCAGCTGTGGATAAAGGTTCTTGCTCTGTGAAGCAGCCATTGCTTTTCCCACAGCAGCAGCTTGGGAATCTTTGAGAGAGCTGCTGTGTATAGAGACCCACAGATTATATATAACAAACATAACCATTCATTGATTAAATCTTAGATAATAGGAGATAAGCATGGACCAGTTATATTTCTGGCTAATCAATGGGTCACCTGGTAACCCAATTTCTGGTTCCCAAAGTATATGACTGTAAACATAGAATTGCTATTAGGAAGATTTGGTTGTTTCATTGATGTTTGAGGCAGGTCTGCTAGCCCAGGCTGATCTCAAACTCCAAAGTAGCCAATGAGAACCTTGAATTTCTAGTCTTTCTGCCTCTACACACCACATCCTGGAATTACAGATGTACATCACCGTAGCCATTTTAAATGTTGCTGTTATCAAACTTAGGGTTTCATGCATGCCTTTACCAACTGAGCCTTATTCTTGGCCTCAGTTGGGTTCTTACTCGGTCTTAAGCCTTTTCCCATCTCTTTATCTCGAGCCCTTAAAATGTGTATCTCTTTCTGTGGTAAAGTTTAAATATCAGGGGTGGTGGTGTTGAAAGTTGGAAGAGAATTTTAACTCTTAGAAGTTCTGGTTGGATTGAGGTACCAGAGATAATTTCACTTTTAAAAATGTATGATTTTAAATATTAACTTCATGTTTTTACCTCTTTATGTATACTCAAGGCATATTTTATTTATACTTTTTTCTTTTTTTCCTACCAGAGATTTATTTTTTATTTATTTTTTATTATTAAAAATTTTCTTCCTCCTCCCTACCTCCCATTTCCCTCTCCCTTCCCCCACTTCCCTCCCCCTCCCTCTCCAGTCCAAAGAGCAGTCAGGGTTCCTTGCCCTGTGGGAAGTCCAAGGTCCTCCCCTTTCCATCCAGGTCCAGGAAGGTGCGCAACCAAACAGACTAGGCTCCCACAATGCCAGTACATGCAGTAGGATCAAAACCCAGTGCCATTGTCCTTGGCTTCTCAGTCAGCCCTCATTGTCTGCCACGTTCAGAGAGTCCGGTTTGATCCCATGCTTTTTCAGTTCCAGTCCAGCTGGCCTTGGTGATCTCCCATTAGATCAGTCCCACCGTCTCAGTGGGTGGGTACACCCCTCGTGATCCTGATTTCCTTGCTCATGTTCTCCCTCCTTCTGCTCCTCGTTTGGGCCTTGGGAGTTCAGTCCAGTGCTCCAGTGTGGGTCTCTGTCTGTATCTCCATCCATCGCCAGATGAAGCTTCTTTGGTGATATGCAAGATATTCATCAGTGTGGCTATAGGATAGGGTCACTTCAGGCTCCCTCTCCTCAGCTGCCCAAGGAACTAGCTGGGGACATCTCCATGGACACCTGGGAACCCCTCTAGAGTCAAGTCTCTTGCCAACCCTAAAATGGCTCCCTTAATTAAGATTATCTTCTTCCCTGCTCCCATATCCACCCTTCCTCCATCCCAACCATACCGTTCCCCCAAGGTCTCCCCATCCTCCCCTCCTCACTTTTCTCTACCCATGTCCCCTTACCCCCACCCCCACCCCCAAGATCCCAATTTTTGTCTGGCAATCTAGTCTACTTCCAATATCCAGGAGGATAACTATATGTTTTTCTTTGGGTTCACCTTCTTATTTAGCTTCTCTAGGACCACGAATTATAGACTCACTGACCTTTATTTATGGCTAGAATCCACTTATGAGTGAGTACATACCATATTCATCTTTTTGGGTCTGGGTTACCTCACTCAGAATAGTGTTTTCTATTTCCATCCATTTATTTATACCTTTTATGAAGCTGGAGAGATGGTTCATTGGTTAAGAACACTTGATGTTCTTGTGGAGGATCTCTGTCCTGTTCCTGGTACTGGTATGGCAGTGCACAGATGTCTGGAGGATCTCTGTTCTGTTCCCGGTACTGGTATGGCAGTGTACAAATGTCTGAAATTCTGGTTTCAGACCCTCCTTCTGGCCTCCTTGGGTACTGCACACGCATGATATCTATATCTATATCTATATCTATATCTGTATCTATATCTATCTATCTATCTATCTATCTATCTATCTATCTATCTATCTATCTATCAATTCAGGCAAATTATTCACACACATAGAATAAAAACAAAATATTGATAGGCATTATCCTATGTCTGTTCATATCAGAAGTGACACAGAAACACAATGAAGAAAATGTATTTAGTGGAAATTGTCTCCTGTTCACTCAGAAATCTCTAAATTTAATATTTTAAGGAATTTTCTGCTACTTCTGGTGAGCAAACACATTGCCTTACTACATTTTTGTGCTGACTGGAACACACATAAAATAAGTGGAGGGAGACTGGTCGTCCAGATACTTTTGATCTTTCGTTGTTGAGACCTGAACAAAATCCTGCTTTCAAGTTACCATGGCTGTGGAAATGAATTCCTCTGGGAGAGTTACGACTAGGGGAGCAGGCAGCAGCTCCCTCGTGACCTTGACGTAAGGAGGGTGGCTTCTGCTGCTGCAATCCTTCTTTCCAGAGCCATGGCCGCGCAAGTCCTGTCTCTTAGACATTTGATAACACAGTCACTCCTTTCGTCAGGAGTGTGGCTACTCCTGGAGATGCTGTGCTTGGAGACAGCAGCTGAGAGCACTGTGGGGAAGGAGTGAGTACGACCGAAGTTCAGGCTGTGGGTGATGTCATAATGAAACCCCTTGTTTTGTATGGTGAATAAGCCCTAACAAAAGCTTTAACTTTTTGGAGCATTTAAAGCATCTTACTTTTGGAGTTGGGGTCCTCAACCTCCATAAGCAGTTCCTGCTTCCCACTTCCATAGAACCCCAAATTAACTTCTTGTGTCTGGAATAAAGGATAGAAGGGGGTTTATATTAACTGCAGCTTAAGTCAGGCAGAGAAGCCCCCCCCCCATTCATTGCCTGTGCCCTGTAGGGTCAAGATGAGCTCGGTCACAGAAGATGAGGTGATGACAACGGAGGGTTCTTACTACGGCATCCAGCACTCGTCACACAAGTCACTGTTTCCCAACCCACTGCAGAGGTGAGTAGGAAGCTTAACCTACAGCACAGATTAATGCATTGCTCTGGCCTCAGAACTGGCTTTTTATTTGTCATGTGACTTAAATAGGTCCAATTAGGATTCATGAGTGTTTTCAGCAAATTGCATCTCCTTCATTCCAATGCCATCTACAAACTCATAAGCTCAGTTCTAGACATACTGCCTAGGATCTCTCTTTGATGGTGAGCCATCTCTGCTAGGTGTGAAGGGGGAGGGGCAGAGGGCAGGGGAATATCAGGATACAGCTATGAATCCTCAAGTGGAAAACTGAGGAGAGGCCTCCAGCTATGGCAGAAGGGAGAGAGGTTAATACAGAAGGAGATGGAAGGAGAAGGAACATAACTGTTTGATAAGACCTCAAGGATTCTTCTTATTTTTTATTTAACTAAATTATACACAATACATATAAATATATGCATATATACTTATACATACACACACATAGTAGTGCTATTGGGCTGACAATGCTCCCCACAAGAACCAGAGACTAACAGAAAAGTCTGGTACCAGGCACAAGAAACCTCCCTCAAATGTTATGTCAGTGTAGTCCAAGTGACTCTCAAAGCAATATAGACTATTGCTATTTCTCTTGGTTGCCTCTCAGAGGTTGAATGTAAGCCCCTCTTGCTGAAGAAGTCACATACTTTAGACACAGGACTCGGATAATTTGAACTGGACCTGACCTAAAAGCCTTCTTCTTGCGGTCTAACTTCCACAGTACCAGACAATACTATGCAGGCTGTCAAGGCTGTAAACAAATTGACAGTCCTACCCAACAGCGACACCTAGGAACCACAACAAAGGACCAGCAGGTCAAGATGTGACGAAGATGCACCAAGTTGATGGTACCCAGCAACTGTCTGAGCGGACCTAATGCCCACACAATAGGAGGGGAATAATCCCTGGTCCTAGAAACCTAACTAACTTCCCAATAAATTAATGTTATATTAAATTAAATGCCCTGTGAAGTAAAAAATGATATGTATCCATTACCTCCTCATTCTGTGCAAGCCTGAGTGTGATAGTTCCCTTTGCATCACGGTCAAGGTGACATGAATTTAAAGGAAGAACGATTTATTTTGTTTCAGAGGTTCATTAGCCACCCTTCTTCGGAAGAACACGGTTGAAAGAATAAAAATATATTACAAAAGGAACTTACTAGATTGGCTTTCATGGGATATGGGTTATGGGTTGAGTAGGTCAACAATGGTTGTGTGACACCCGAGAGGCTGTGAACCCAGTATCACTCAGTCTGAGGCTAGAGGCCTTGGCAGCCCCAATCTGACGTTGAAGACTTGGATAGCTGCTAATCTTCAATAGATGTTGAAAGGCTGAATGAGCTGGGTTCAGAAATCAGTAGATAGCAGCAGAGCCGGGCATGGAGTAGATGTGGTTGCATACTGCTGGCGAAGGAAGGCAAATCACAACAGTTTTTACATCTGACCACCTTTTGTCTGGGCTGCAGTTGGAAGTTGCTATCCCCTGTGGGGAAGGGTTCTCCCTCTTGGGTAATCTTTCTGGGAAATACCCTGGCTGCCCTTCCTGGAGTTGTGTCTTAGTTATTTCCAGATCTAATTGAGCTGACAAGCAATATTAACCATCGTAAGAGATATAGGTCCTTCATGGCAAGGACGTAGCAGAGTGGAGAAATGACCACCAGGAGGCAGAAAGAGGAGGATACATGACCCAGGACAAGATACAGCCCCAAAGACACACCTCTAGAGACTCCTTCCTCTAACTAGAGCCTACCTCCTACCTCTCAGTGCCTCTCAAAAGTGCCATCAGATAAATGGACCGAACCACGCATGGAGTCAGAGCCCTCACGACCTAAATTATCTCTGAAAACATCACAGACACCTTTAGAGATATCTCATCTTCTAGGCATTCATTCCCCCAAGTTGACAATTAAGATTACCTAATAAAGGTTTATAGAGCTGGCTCACCCATGTGTTCATGGCCATTGGAGGGCTGATTGGGGTCTTGGTCTTGCCTGGGCTTCCTCACACATCTGAGCCTCCACTGCAGTGGCCCATCTCTCTGGTTCCCCCCCCCCATCTTTTGTCAAGAAAGCCTGTGTGTGTTCTCAACATGGTGACTGGGTGGAAATATGACAGGTGCCTCTCAAGCCTGGGCTAACAATGGACAGAGTATTACATCCTCAGCACTCAGCTGACCAAATAAATCAGAAGGCACCCCAAGAATCAAATGTGTGGAGAAGGAGCCTTCCTTCCATGGGAGGAGCTGTGGAGGCATTTTTGCAAGGGTCATTCCCTGACAGCAGTTATTTTTCAGAAGCGTCCACCCTGTTACTCTGTTTTGTTGGGGGGATTTTCTAAGAACACACCTGGAGGTATCTGAGGCAGCAGCCGGCACACAGATGTGCGGTGTCTAAGTCCATGTCTCCTTTCCTACAAAAAGAAGCCAAGAGCAGGGACCAGACACAGTCAGACCCTCCTGGCACACAGCAAAAGGGTACTGAGCAGGGGCCAGACACAGACCCTCCAGGCACACAGCAATAGGGTACTGAGCAGGAGCCAGACACAGTCAGACCCTCCAAGCACACAGCAATAGGGTACTGAGCAGGGGCCAGACACAGTCAGATCCTCCAGGCACACAGCAATAGGGTACTGAGCAGGGGCCAGACACGGTCAGACCCTCCAGGCACACAGCAATAGGGTACTGAGCAGGGGCCAGACACAGCCAGACCCTCCAGGCACACAGCTATAGGGTACTGAGCAGGGGCCAGACACAGTCAGATCCTCCAGGCACACAGCAATAGGGTACTGAGCAGGGGCCAGACACAGCCAGATCCTCCAGGCACACAGCAATAGGGTACTGAGCAGGGGCCAGACACAGTCAGACCCTCCAGGCGCACAGCAATAGAGTAGGCTGCAGGAACACAGCAGGTGGACTTTCCAATGCACCCGTGAGCTCTGCTTACGCCTCTTTCATCAGGCAAGTGTTCTCAAAAGGACTTTTCAAAAGAGCGAAATTACAGGCCTCGCTTTGAGGAAACCTTGGCCATGTGGTGTCTGTCTTGCCCTTCTTTCTTTTCTCCCCCAAGAATACCCGCCGGAATGATAGGACTTTGCCTCCTTGTCGCGAAGGGAACAATGCGTTATTTTGGTCTGCCTTTGATCACCAGTGATTCACTCTAAAGGCAGTGCTGCCGGGGAAGAGTGCAGGAAGCCGACTTACAATCAGAAAAATGACTATGTAAAAATGGCTTCCTCTGTCTTTCTGCCCTTATTTCCCTGGAAGTTCCCCCCACCCCCCACTTCCTAATCCATTGGCCCCCTGAGAACCAGCCTGACTTGGACGGTAGACTGCGCCTTATTTATCTCACCAGCATCGTCTCTGAGTTATGCCAGGCATTAACTGGAGAGTATATTATTATGCAATTTGCCCCAAAGACATTTGACTTAAGGCTGCCAAGCAGCTGAAGTAAGGTCTCTACTTTTAAAAAAAGTCGTCAGAAATGATACATTAAACTACATTCCCACAATGGTAATTGCACAAAATGTATGGAAAACCTGAAAATTTGTCAGAACTCTCAAAGCAACTCCCTACATTTTGTGATCCAAAGGAAACGACCAAAAAAACTTTTGGTCTTTAAAAATAAAGGTTGAAAGCCAGCAAGATGGCTCATTGGGTATAGGTACCTACAATCGAACCAGAGTTCCTCTCCTGGTACCCATAGGATGAAGGGAGAAAACTGACCCTCAAAAGGTCCTCTGACCTCCGCATGCGCACTGTGGGATGCACCCGCCCATCCACGCTCAAGTAAATGTAAAAAAATATTTAAACAAAAATTGAATTTGTGAGATCCTTAGATTTGTGGCAGGGTTTTAAGGATGGCCAGGGGTGTCTCATCTAATCATCACCCACTTCCCCTGTGTTAACAGATGACATCACCGTGGAAGAGCTGTCGTAGCTAAGTGACTAGCAACAGAATTCAGACTCCAGGCGACTCTCACCACTCTCCCCCCGAACACCCACTCTTTGTTCCCGGTGCAATCAAGGGCACCGTGTTGCAGCTAATGATCATGTCTCCCTGGTAGCCTCTGCCCTGTGATGATTTCTCAGACTTCCATGTTTTTAATGATGTGGACAGCTTTGAGGAGACTGGTGGGGGTGTTATAGAACATTTGGATCCTGTTGGTACTTTCCTTGTGATTATACTTGATTATGGACTTTTGGGGTGAATGTTGCAAAGTTGCCATTCTGGACATTGTTGTCATCATGTTGGTGGTTCCTGACATACATGCTTGCCAGCGACAGCACTGTGTGCAATACTGAAAAACTGGAAACCAGGGCTTTACCACAGGGGATTAGCTTAGCACATACTTTTGCTTTATCTTGTTTTTTTTTCTCATTTTTAAAAATTGTTTAAATGTGTTCATTGACAATTGCACACATATGTATGACGTAAAATAATCCCTCTTATCCATTACCACAACTTCCCATTTCTCTATTACTTCTATAGTTCTCCTCTTCCCTACATATCTCGTTCTCATGCCTGTGTCTATTTGTTTTGTTCTGCGATCAACGAGTCACCTAGAGCCTTCTGTGTAACTGAAGGTTGGAAACTATACTTTGAAGACTGGATACACAGAGGAAGACAATGATTCTCCTTCTCCCAGACTCTGTCACTTGTCAATAATTCAGCAGTAGGGGGAAGGGCCCATGAGTGATGGGGAATCTCAGCCAATCACATTCTGCTTAAGGTGTGTCCCCCTGGGGCCACACAAAACAAAAGATCGAAGTGCCTTGCCACTTCCTCTCTTTTTGGTTCCCTGCTCACCTGGTGTTCGTGGGATCTCTGGTCGTGTAAGTTTTCCCCCTTTTCCCAATTATTAAAAGCTAAATCTTTTTGTATTGAGTTGGCCTGGTTAATTATCGATCGACCACGCCCCTTCACATGAGTCCTGCCTTCTAAGCTTGATTTTTACAGTTTCAGTTTTGTGTCAACCCCATGCAGGTAACTGTAGTCATGGGTTCATAACTGAAATGACTTATCTAGTCTAGACTGTGGAATTTCCCTGTAGTCTTTCACTCCATCTTCTACACACTTCCCACCCCTTCTTCTGCAGGGGTCCCCAAGCCTTCGAGGGGGTGGTATCAATGTCTTGTGTAGGACTGAGCCCTCAATTGTCACCTATTCTTAGCATCTTGAGCAGCCATGGATCTCTGCTCTGAGAGGCTTTCCTGCTCATGCCGACAGTAGTTCTTGTCTCCAGCGCTAAACTAGATATTTGGCATACATTTTGATGCTACATCAATTTAGTTAAGCAACGTGTATTTGTTTCCTTTCCTATTTTTGTGTCAAAATATCATGACCAAAGCAAACTTTAAAATAAAGCTTTACATTGGGCTTACGGTTTCAGAGGGTTAGAGTTCATTATGGCAGAGCAAAGGTACTGTGGCAGGAACAGTTGAGAGCTCACATCGCGATCCGTAACCAGGAGGCAGAGACTACACTGGGAAAGGCATGAGTCTTAAAATCTCAAAGTCCGCAGTGGCACATCTCTTCTAACAAGGTCATGCCTCCTAATCTTTTCCAGATAGCTCCACCAACTGGGGTTGTTGTCTTTCAAACCACCACACAATTGTAGTAAGTTCCCCACTTGGGCTTATGACCTCCTCAGGCATGGGTTATTAACCAAGATTACAGTACCAGACATGGGTTTCCTCCCATAGAGTGGGGGTTCAGACCCAATCTGAGGGCAGTTGTTTATTCCATACCACGGTTGTGCCACTGTTGTATAGTGGCCACAGCTTGCCTGGGATTGGTGTCTTGGGTTCATAGCATCCACAGCTGGGTAAGACCACTGATGCCCTCCGACCCCTGCCCCTGCTTAGCGCCTCCTGGCTCTGTGACAGCCAGTCAGCCGTGAGGGAGTTCCACTTTGCTTTCCTAGATCTTGTAACCAAAGTATAGATAAGAGGATACAGCTTTGCCTCTGGTTCTGGTAATTAGCCAAGAGGGCTGACAAGAGCCTGTATTGTTTCAGGGGTAGAGGTCTCCTTGATCAGCTCCTGTGCAGGTATCTCACACCTGGGACTGGGAATTCTGTTTAGCAACCCTCTAAGGGCAGCCTTATCTAGTCTTGTAGGGTAACTAACTCCTCTATTATCTCTTTTCTGTTTTGTGTTATAAGATAGGTTTCCATAGAGCTTTTTAATATGCCTTTTATTCCGGTTAATTCCCCTCCTATAGCTTCATCTCCCCAATTCCCTTACCTCCATCCCTGCTTAAGCCTTCCCACTCCAGTGTTCCCCTCTCTGTTTCCCTTTGCCTGTGCTCTGCTAGCCCCTCCTCCCCCCATTAGGGAACCTCCCTAGCTATATCCCCTTTCTAGGTCCCTGACTTCCACAGGCACTCCATGTTAAATAAAGCTAAAGAAGTTTAGGACCCACAAAGAGTGAATATCCAGCATTTGTTTTTCTTGCTCTGGGTTACTTCACTCAGCACATTTTTTTTTCTAGTTTTATCCACTTACCTGTAAATTTTCTTATTTTAACAGTATTCCATTGTGTAAATGGATCACATTTTTATTATCCTTTCATCAGTGATGAACATTTAGGCTGTTCCCATCTCTTAGCTACTCTTAACTAAAGTAGCAATGAATATGGGTGAGCAAGTGTCTTTATAGCAGGATATACATTTCTTTGAATATATGTCAGTGAACTTTACATTGGGACACACAGTAGTTTTATTCCTAGTTTGTTGAGAAACCTCCAGGCTGTGGTTTCCACACCTACCGAGGATGCACCAAGGCTCACATCCCCCCACATGCACAATACCCTTTGTTGTTATTTGTTTTCTGGATGGCAGATATTCTGACAAGGGTGAGATGGAATGAATCCTAAAGCAGCTTTCCTTTGCATCTTCTTGATGACTAAGGATGTTGAACATATTTTTAAGTCTTTGCTAGCTATTTGTAATTTTTCTTTTGAGAAATCTATTTATTTCTATATCCTTTCTTTTAAAAATAGAGCATTTACTTGGTGTTATTTATTTATTTATTTAGTTAGTTCTTCATATGTTCTAGAAACTGGCCTCCTAACAGAAGAATGGTTGACACAGACTTGTTCCCATTCTGTGGGCTGCTTATTCACCCAATGGATGGTTTCCTTTGTTTTACAAAAGTTCTGGCTCAAAAAAAACACAGGAAAGTTCATGTAATCTCTTAATTGCAATCCTTTATAAAATCAGAATTAAAAAAGTATTCACATACTTCTAACATATAATGGCACAGGAAATACATTACCTTTCTAAAACATAGGGAAGTGAGCATGGTGAGGAAATGCTGGAGCAAAGCAAGACTGAAAACCAGCCGAGCAAACTCCAAACTCTGCATCTTCATGTCTGATGTCAAAGCAATCTTCAGATCTCCAACCCCATTCAGTTTTGATGAACTGCAACACACTTCTTTCTCTTGGGCTGGTTCCCCTTTCTGCTGACAGCATTCTTTGGCAGGTATTCTATAGCACTGGTATCTCCAACACCTTAGAGTCTCCAAGGCAATCTAGGCTTCACATTCAGAGTTTCATGTAACGGCCCCTCTGGGCCTCCATTCAAGCACACCTCTGATGCATGCCTGGCCTCAGCAGCTTTCATTAGACAAGGAGGCAAATACCATAATCCCTTTCTTCTATTCATGACTCTTAAAGCCAGAGAACTGATTGGCCAAAGCTGTCAAGTTCTGCTCCTTATTGGGACTGGAACATGGTCCCCTTGTTCAATTACATACTCACCAACTTTTTGCTTTCCATGACTTCCTTCACGGTTTAAGATCGGCTGTTCTGGAACTTGCTTTGTAGATTAGGCTGGACTCAAACTGAGAGATCTCCCAACCTTTGCCTTCCCAGTGCTGGGATTAAAGGTGTATAACACCACATCCTTCTCTAAGTTTTCTTTAATTCCTTTTCACAAGTTGGAAATTTAGCTGAGTGTAATCTTTTCCTGAGGTCACCACTCCCTTTATTCCATTTCTTAATCTGTTAATTTCTTTGAAGATAGGAGTTAACCATCATTCCACCTCCTGGTGCTCATTTTCTCCTCAAATATGCTTTCTTGCTCAGCTTGCTTCTCTTCATTATATATCTTCATTAGAGTTAACACTAATAATCACATGATGGCATCTATAGTGGACTGTTTTGAGATTTCTTCTGCCAAAGGAATTAATGCAAAATTCTTCACTTTAGCCTCAGAAAGACTTTTGGACAAGGACAATAAGCAGCCACATTATTCACCAAAGTATCACAAGGCCATTCTCTAGGCCACATGCTAACATTCTTTCTTCTGAAACCTCTCGACCCAGGTACCCACGGTTCAAATCCCACCCGGCACAACTATCGTTCATGCTTCTGCTAGTATGGCCCATTAAGTAGCTCTTAAAGCATTCAATGCTTTTCTAATCCACAAGGTCCAATCTAGTCCAGGGTTCATATTCCTTCAAACAAAAGCATAGTCAGGCCTATCACAGCAACACCCCACTCCCTGGTACCTTCTGTCTTAGTTAGGGTTTCTAGTGTTGTGAAGAGACACCATGACCACAACAGCTCTTAGAAAAGAAAAACATTTAATTGTGATGGCTTACATTTTCAGAGGTTTAGTCCATTATCATCATGGGAAGACATGGTAGCATGCAGGCAGACATGATACTGGGGAAGGAGCTGAGTTTCCTACATCTTGCAGTCAACTGGAAGTGAACTGAGATATTGGATGGTATTTTGAGCATATCTGAGACTTCAAACCCACCTCTACAGTGACATACTTCCTCCAACAACACCACACCTGCCAACAAGGCTACATCTCTTAATAGTGCCACTCCTTATTAGATTTTGGGGCTAATTACATTCAGACTGTCACAGCATCTCACCTTGACTGGAGGTCAGAGAGTTTGAGCTTACTTTTGCTCTTTCAAAGTTGTTGACAACAGGTGTGGCTACAAATGAGAAATCCTGACCTAGGGTGTGATTAATTAATGTTTTGGATCCATTCTACCTGAACCAAAGGTTGGAGAGTTCAAGTCTATTCCTTATACCATATTAATGAAGTCTGTTGCTGCCTCCCTCCCCTTTGGGAGTGAAGTATATAAACATGTGGAAAATAAACATGGATTCACTATTCACTGAACTTGCCCCCCCCCATGCTGTTTTGCTTCTCTTATTTCTCTCATATCTCTGTTACTTTCGCTTAATAATTCTAATCTTCACGCTCCTACCCTGGAATGTATAAATGTTGCCAAGTTGGTCCTTGATACATTGCCATATAGGGGGTTTGACTCCATGACTTAGGAAGCAGCAGACCTCTCCCAAATGTATCAGTAACTTTTGTGTTCCTGTAACTAAACACTCAGGAAAAAACACCATAAAGGAGGAAGGGTATATATTGGCTCACCATTTCAGAGGGTTTGATTCCCTTCATGGCAGGGAAGGGGGACAGAACAAAGCATCACATATCACAGTGACTGAAAAGGTAAACACAGAATATAGTCCCAAGGACATACTCCAAAAGTGAGCATCATTTTCTAAGTTGCGCCACCTCCCAATAATGCCATTGTATTATCAATATACGAACCAATGGATTAATTTATTCATTATATCAGAGCCCTCATAATTTAATCCTCTCCACAAACACCCTCAAAGACTCACCCAGAGGTTCACTTTACTGATATCTTAGGTATTTCTCTTTCCATTCAAACCTATGGGGCTGATCATTGCGAGGGACAACCAGCTCACATCAGGAAAATGCCTCTCCTCCTGGGTAAACCACATCCTTCTCAAAGACATGTTCTGCTTACTGAGGTCAGTGGTGCCCCCTAGATTTATTGTAGAGAAAAAAGATAGCAAACATCCAGATAACACACATGAAAGCATTTGTGCTTGAAAGCATTTGATAGATGCTGGTCAAATCTGAAGAGTCATTAAGAGAACGATGTAATGGGAATGGTGGATCATATCAGGGAAGGGAGCATGCTGAGGCAAATCCTGTTCTTCCTTTAAGTCCCTTGTGTGCACATATGGACAACTGCCTCCATAAATAACCTTCTGTGTGTTGGTTTCCTGGGCTCACACCCAGAGCCCTTCTTCTCTAATGATGTCAATGAGAGCTACTATCTCTGCAGACTATGGATGGAAGTTATTTCTAATCAAGGCTCCTTTGGGTTTTAATTTCTGTGCTGTACCTTCTTTGGAGCTCTGATGTTCTAAAGAATAAGATGTTGCTTTGTGAATCTTGGTATCTAAAGTGAAGCCTGGCCAAGACTAGATGCCCAAGCCATCTATTTAACAAAACTAATAAATATTCCCTAATATTGACATCCCCCTTCTGAGTCTGGCATCACTTCTTCATCATCTGTTGACTAAACCTTTAGAACTGGCTATTAAGGATGTTTCCACCTCTGGCCTAGCTATTCCTTCTGTCCTGAATATGAATTTTCCCAAGACCTTTTCTCATAGTTCACAGTTCTTATTAGAGAGGGCTCTTGGGTCACCCCCTAGGAACCATTTCCAAGTACTGCTTAGCTCATCTTCACAGGACTTACCTATAGATAGTCTTTCCTCTTCAGTGTGCCCAATCCCTTTGTGTCTCCTTCTTTGTTTCTTTTCTGTCCCCTCTGACTTGATTGATAAGCACTGCCTTGGTTATCATTGTACCAATGAAATGATACAATACAATTATATTGCATCATTGCAATGATATTATGGGTTATCAATGCAATGATATTATGAGGTCGGGCCTCTGAGAGGTAATGAGGTCACAGTTTTACAAATCCTTTTATGAAAGAGATTTCACACACAATTCAGTCCTCTTGTTGTTCCTTCTTTAACACCAGGTGAAGTCATAACATGCATCCTCTTCTAGGAATACAGCAACAGGTGTCATCTTGGAGGCAGATAGAATGGACCTTCTCTGGCTAGGAGAACTTCTGGGTCTTAGTCTTGAACCTTCCAGCCTGTAGAGCTTAAAGGGATAAGTTTATATTCATTATAAATGACCACATCTTTGGCATTTGATTGTAGCAGCAAAATGAACCTAGACATGATGGCTCCTGTTTTTAATGCCAGAAAATAGTAGGCAGAAACAAGAAGGTTGCCACAAGCATGAGGCCAGCCTGGACCATATACCAAGTGCCAATTCAGCTTGAGCTGTAGAGTTAAACAATGTCCAAGAAAAATAATATAGAGACAATAATGAGGGAAAATCATAATATAATTCTGAGTATTCTAGGTTAACTAAATTTATTGCTGCTGATTTATGTGGCTGAGGAAGTAGAATGGTGTGTTGGGTTGCCTCTTGTTATTGGTGAAGTTCAATCGGTAGAGAAAGGAGGAGATAGAATTGAAGATGCCTCCGTGTGGCCTTTGGAAAAGGACTCTCTTCTCTCCTTGAGTGAAGCAGGGCTGGATATAGACTTAGGAGAAATGGTGGTATATGAACCTGTGATTGGGCCAAAGGGCCACAGGGACATTTTAGGACTTAGCTAATTAGTGACCCCAGATCCAAAATTTGGCTGAATCCTCATCTCCTGTTAGGAGGTATGTATTTTCCTGGTATGTCCTATTTTCACATATTTCTCATATGTTTTTACCATATTGGGGTGGGTAGATACAGGTAGCTGGACAGAATTGGACATCTGTAGGCTGGAGGGTAAGTCCTTAAAATAAGCACTCACTCACCAAGGGGCAGGTGAAAGTTCCCTCTCCTTGAATTTAAGCTATTCTTAGTGATCACTTGATCTCAAATACCTATTTAACCATTTTTTAAAAATGTCTTTATAAAGGAATTCATAAAATTTATTTCTTGTTTCTTAGTAAACAGTTGAGACACTCAAAAAACTTCTCTGCAGTAATTCAGGTCATGGAGAGTATCAGTTGTTTTCTGATGCTTTTTGTTTGGAGTGTGTGTTCAGTTTGCTTCCAGTTTCAGGAGCTGAGCTCACTGCCTTATGTTGACTGAAGTTTCTGTCCCATCTGGTCCTGCAGCAATTCAATCCCAAAGAAATACACAGTGGCCTATATTAATTATCAATTGGCTGACGTATTAGCTCAGGCTTTCTTATTAACACTCATATCTTACATTAACCCATAATCCTTGTCTGTGTTATCGACGTGGTTTGGTACCTTTTATCAGTGAGACATTCTCATCTTGTTTCCTCTTGGTCTGGGTGACGACTGCAGACTGAGCCTTTCCTCTTCACAGAATTCTCATATTCTGGTTGCCCTGCCTATACTTCCTACCTGGTTACTGGCCAATCAGCATTTTATTAAACCAATACAAGTGACAAATCTTTGCAGGATACAAGATCATTGTCCCACAATAACCTTATAAATAGGAGATGTTATGATTTCAATTTAATATGTCCCCCACAGATTCATGTATTTGAACACTTGTTTTTCACTGACCATGTTGTTTTGGGAAGTTGTGCATTAGGAGGCAGATTCTAGCTGAGTGGTGGGACTTGAGGGGTAGACTAGGCCTTGTTTTCTGTCAATTATCTACTTTCTGATTCATGGGTGTCTGAACACTTAGCTACTCCAAGCTCCTGCCACTGTGGAGTGGCTCACCGCCATGCCTTCTACACCGTGATGGACTATGTCCCCTCAAATTAGGGTCTAAATATGCTTATTTAATCACAATAATAAAAAGAATGACTAATATATGAGGTAGATTCTGTACCACTGAGCTACATTCTCAGTTCCTTCTGTCTTTAATATCACCAATCTGCTCTTGGAGAGATTGTGAGTTTAAGTTCTTTAGTCATATTATTCATTCCTAATTTTCTCCATTAATTTTATGTTCCATTTACATGGCTTTCTTATTACATTAGAACGGGTTTATGAATTAGAGTGCAATTTTGTTCATTTTCTTTCTTCTGTGAGTTGCAAAAGGAAAAAATTAGTTAATTTCATTTTGAACTCGAAACCCTTTCTCTCCGCCCTTCACATCTTGTATACTTCAAATTGCTCTCTGTCTCTTCCAGATTCCGGTAATAGGAAGCACCCCTCCAACTCATGAAATTTTCCATTCCTAGCCCGAATTCCCCCAAATTTCCAGAGAAAAGACTCTCTCTCTCTCTCTCTCTCTCTCTCTCTCTCTCTCTCTCTCTGTGTGTGTGTGTGTGTGTGTGTGTGTGTGCGATTGACAGTACCTCTGAGTTCATACAGATAAAGAGAGTTAATACCTTTTTATGGTAGGGAAGAGTGAGGCATGTTCAAAGATATGACAGCAACTGCACTAAGAGCCTTGAGATGAGCAAGCACAAACCAGAATCTAATAGCACAAAGTAGTGGGTGATGTGGGAGGTCCTTCTGTATATGTGTTGCTTTTATGGTTAATGAATAAAGCTGCTTTGGTCTACAGCAGGGCAGGATGGAGTAAGGCAGGAATTCCAAGCAGGTAGAGGAGGAAAGAAGGCAGAATCAGGGAGATTCCATGTAGCCACTGAAGTAGACAGATGCCGGGGAATCTTACCAGTAAATCACGAGCCTTGTGGTAAAATGTAAAATAATGGAAATGGGTTAATTTAAGATATAGGAGCTAAGCAATATGCATAAGTGATTGGTTAAGCAGTGTTTTAATTAATAAAGTTCCTGTGTGATTGTTTTAGGTCTGGGTGGCCGGGAAACGAACAAGCAGCCTCCGCCCACCAGTGGATTTCATTAGGAGATGTGGCAACCACCCGTAAGATCTGGATGTGAAACTCGCACTGGAGCCAACCAGCTGTGCAGCCTTTGACAGGCTACAATCCCTGGGCCTCAGTTCATGAACAAAATAGATGATGATATGGGTGCTTAGTGTGTTGGATTGTCTTGAGAGGCCACCATGATGATCTTGTCAAGTCCCTAGCCCCAGTAAGTTATTTCACTTTTCTGTCCTCACCCACCAACCTCCCTTCCGGGAAAAGTCATAGCTGCTTTTCAGCCAAAAGATAAACTGGAAGACATTCATCTCAGCTGCTGCTAATGCCCATCTGCGCTCCTTTCGTCTCTTTTGGCGTTTTGAACTGAGTGTTCCATAATGCTCTCTCGTGGTGTACACGTTACTTTGTCTCCTTTAGCTAACATCGAGTCTTCCACTCTGACCAAATAAAAGAAACCAAAAAAGAGCCTTGTTTGCCTAAAACCATAAATACAAAGTTGTCTGCATAATGTTCCGAGGACACATCAATTAGAAATAATATTTGGTGTTAAGGAAGAAAAAGCTGTGAATAATGGCTTGAATCAATGGGTGGCTTTCTTTTTCTCCTAACAAACAAACCTGGAGATAATGGTTGTCTTCCGGGTATCAAAAGCCCAGGCTCCTTTTATCTTTCTGCTCAGCCCGTCTTAGCAAATGCTACTCTGTGGCCTTATAGTGTCTGACCTGCTTCACTCTGGGTAGAAACAAGAGAAGGGCCAAGGTCGTAAATACATGGTGCAGTGGAGTCAGTCACCCCACTCCCTTCTGTAATGCTCCTGAACAGTCAGTAGCAGCAGGACCTCCCACAAGGCTGACAGGGTTCTGTGTGGACTCTTCAAGATGTTAGCTACTAGCCACCTAGGACTTCCTGCCTTTCAGTATGGGCTAGGAAAACTGCAAAAACACATTTTTAATTCTACTTAATGAATGCAAATGTATATAGGTTAGATCTGAGTCACATGACTAACCAACCCAGAAGCAAGGCTGGAAATCATAGACTCAGGGGCTGGGAACACTGCTCTCTTTCAGAAAATTGTGCTTTTCTTCACAAAACAAAACAAAACAAAACAAAAGAGATATGAATAGAGGTGGGGAAACAGCAGGATGTCCAACAAGGGGCTAAATGCATGCGAATGTTCCTTCAACCCAAAGGAATGAGGTCCCGAGGGTTTATTGCAGACATGTGATGTGATGTGTATGAGAAGATTTGTGTTTGGGAAGCAGGATCCTAAGTCTTGGGGTCCATTCAAGAACCTTCTGTCTACAATGTGGAAACTGAGGCTCAGAAAAGTGAATGAGTCTCTCTTCATAGATGAAAAGATGACCTGCTGTGATTAACAGGCTCAATTAGCATCCATCCAAACACCGTTGCAGGAAACTGGAAAGCCTCAGGAAGAAAATGCCGTGTGCTCGTGGCTTTTAAAATTTAGGGAGGAAAAGCTAGAGAGATTTTGATGCCACCTATTGGCAGACAAAAGCATCAGGTTCCCCTCCATAGAATGGCTTGTTATCGAGTATTAGAGACATTGACAGGTCATACAGGGCCCCTGTAACCTCTGTCTCAGTTTGGAACATGTGATTCAGAATTCATTTGGGACGCAAATTCTCCCTTGACTCTTCACGCCTTGGAAAGGCTTCCTTGGAAAAGTCCTTTCTGCTTTCCAGCAACACCATCCACCTCAGCAGGGCATGGAAAACTTATCCCCAGTTCTCAAAATTTCATGAAGTAGGAAAAAAAAAAAAAGACACACCTTCGGGCTATAAATAACCCTGGGGTGAGATTCAAGGCTTTGCTTTGATCCACGGTCTCAAAAATAAATCCTGTTATTTACAGCCGTCGCCTTGACTGGTTGAGTGTGTAACCATCCTACAGTTCGAAAGAAAGAAAACAGAAACTCCATTTCAAAACAAAATGCTCACCCTGACTCACTCAGGGAAGGAGCCAAGGTTTCTGATGCAGGGCAGCGACTCTCCATCTGCTTTTTTCCCTTCATCATCTGCCACCCTTAAAAATGCTCTCCACTGCACCGGGAAGAGTTCATATCCCTTCCCTCTTGTTCCCTGGCTCCCTTCCAGCCTTTGACTTGTCATCCTGTTGGGTGAGATGCCTTTCATACTGGCATAGGACACAGAGCGGATGCCTTCCCTTATGTTATCAAACGGACCCAGCAAGTGAAGCCACCCACAGCAGAAGCCCTCCTTTCAGCTTGGGAACGTTGGTGCCACCGAGTTCAGCAGCTTGGCTTTAGATAACCTTAACCATGGCTGTAGAACCCAGCAACACAGAATCCATGAAAAGGAGAGTCGGGAGGCGGTGAGTGACCCAGAGCAAGGGAGGTTTTGATTTCACAGTTGTTGAGGGTACTCTGGCTGGTTGGTGGGCAACTCGCTGTAGGGCAGTGATGGAGAAGACAGCCTATTAGCTGGTTATAAATTGTTCGTGCGGCTCAGCTGTTGGTTTCGTATGCGAGGTGGGAGTAAGTTCTGCCCATGGACCCTGCAAAAAGCCTCTTTGCTTTTACCTTCAGTGTCATGCCTCAAGGAAAAAAAATACCTTGGCATAAAGCTGCACACGTGCTCTGCGCACTGGCTTGCCGGCAACTGTTTCTAATTAGGGAGCCAAAGCCTGCTGGCAGTCGCAAGTTTTGGTGTTGTGTTTAGTTTGCATGCCTATGCAAAGGGGGAGGGGTAACTGTACTAGGGTTTTCTCTATTGGTTTTGACTCTAACTTCTTCATAGTCCACGGTGATGCTGCTGGGCACCTTCAGAGCTTGTTTCAAGTAATACGCAGCAACTAAGTCACGATCTGGTTATCCCAGCCCCCTGAATCAGGTTTGCGGGAGACAGGTTAAAACTTACTTGGGAAGGCTGCCTTGAAAATATGGGTCGATAAGGAGAAACACTGGATAAGGCTGATACCAGAAATCACATGTGTTCAGCACATCGCAACTGCCTTTCTCTTGCTTATAAAATAAGAGGTTTGTGTGAAATGGTCTATAAGACATTAAAAAAACTCTTTTAAATTTAATAGCTGTGTATTAAATTGTCTGCTAAGTGGAGATGCTCTCCTAGGTTTTGTGGCTCCAATCATGAACCAGTTAACAGAGGGGATCCCCTCGGTGGAATTTCAAGGTTAGAGTTCACAGTCAACATGCAAGGAAAACAAATCGGACCTTTCTTTTCCTTATTTCATCTCTGCAGATTTAGTCCAACACGGACTTCATCTCTAAGGGCACGTGCTACTGAATCCAATCTAGGAAGGATTGGCAGGCGTGGTGGTGACTGACAGTGAGTTTCCTAGAACCCATCCCCCTCCCCTAGGAAGAAACCCTGAGTGTTCCTGGGAGGATAGTCCTTCCAGTGCAGTCGGTGTGACTCAGATGAAACTCTAGTTTGTTTCCAGGGGTGTTGTGAGCATATTTCATGCTCCAAACACTGGGGCCTGTCCTTTATTGCGACCTCACATGCCAGGGCCTCAATGACTGATTTGTGCATAATCACATGACCCAGGTGTTTGCAGTCAAGACAAACCACAGACACATGTGTAAGCTCCATGCGCAGCCAGATTTTCTCAGGGTTATTTTCCCAGGCTGTGGCATAATATGCCATCGTAGAATGGCCTGTGAGGTGAATGGAGAAAGGAAAATGTTAATTTTTTTTTTCTGGAAGCTGTTTCTTCTCAAAAGTCTTCCCATTTCCTTTCTGGAATCATCTGTGAGGCTCCTTTGCCTTAATCCTGTCATTTATCCTTCTCTGGCCTTTGAAACTGAGAACAGTGGAGCGGGGTAAAGCTGACAACCAAGCCCTTCACCTAAAGAGAGATCTTGCCGTGTTGTGTACTATTTCAACGGGTAGAGAGGGAGACCCCTTTCTCCCTCACCCGTGTGCTTGCCCATCACTTCTAACCCTGTATCATTCCCAAGTCCAGAGTCTTTTATTCATTTTACTTTATGGATTTTGAAGTCTAATTTATTCTGATTATGGCAATATGTGGGGAGGTTTTGGTTGTCTAGTTTATCTACTTCTGCGGAGACAAATGAAAGCAGCCTGGTGTGCCTTTTCATCATTCCTTCGCCTGAATTTGACTTTGAATATGTTTGTAACAGAAAAGCCATCATTTCCAAACTGCCTCCTAAGGACAGAGATGTTGTTCAGTGGAACTACAAAGCAAAGCAACAAACCCAGCCACTTCTTGTGTAAATGCTCAATACTGTGCTCAAAGTGCTTTATAATATGTGGTAGTGGTTGCTCCTTAAATAAGACCTATTATTTTGGTTGGGGCTCTTTGAGACAGCATCTCTAGCTGAAGCTGACTTCAACCCCCCTACATAATTCAGGGTAACTTCAACCTTCTGAGCCCTTCACCTCCCAAATGCTGGGGTTACAGGAATGCAATGCCATGCCTGACTTTGTATGATGTTGGTGCTTGAACCACCGAGTCCCCTGTGTGTTAGGACAGCGTTCTACAAACCGAGCTACAACCACAGCCGTAAGGTCTATTTTTAAACATACATCCTCCAAGCATTTCTTTGTTGGTGAGGTTTTGTATTCATCAAAACATTCTGAGGTGAAGAGAAGACTAGCTGTCCGTTCATTTATTCATGCCTTTATTGACATGTAAATACCAAATAAGGACTCAACGTCACCCCCACTTTTAGTGACAGTTGAGTTGGTCAAGAAGTTTCCTTGAATGTATGTAAAAGCCAAAAAAGTATAGCTCCTACTCTCTCCCCTCTGCTCCTGTGATTCCACCTCTTTATCAGGGACTAAGGAGAAATGAATCACGTGCCTCTTGGGAGCTGGTGGGAGTTGCAAAGCTGAGCTGAGAATCAGGGCTGAGGGCGCGGCAGGACCATGGAGAGCGCCAGGGCTGAGCTCAGGGCGGGGCGTCGCTCAGTCCCTAGAATCCCCCCAGGGGGCGCTGGAGAGGAGGCTTAGGAACTAGTATCTTGCCGGGCTGCTGGGCGCAAGGGTTTCGTCAGAAGGTGGAAATCTCAGTGAGAAGCTGCCATCTCCCACCCTCACCCCATTCCCTTCCTCCTCTCCTTCCTTTCTCACTCCTCTGCTCCCTCCCTCCTTCCCCAGCTCCTTCCTCTTTACTCTGCTAGTTTCCGAGCCTGGCAGCTCCCTTCACGCTGTTCACCTCTTCCCCCGCCCCCATCCCCAAGAATGGAGTCGGGGTTTCCAGAGCGACCAAACTCTCCTCCCAGCATCTTTATCCTTCTTGGCTGTTGCTAAACTGGCCCCAGCTGACCAAAGAGGGAGGAGGGAAGCCCGACCCTTCTAAGACCTCTTTACAACTACACCATCCAGGACCTCCACTCCAAAGGCGGATTTTGTATCCTGGGGGCGGGACAGACCTGTCCCGGGCTGAATTCTCTTTCTAGTCTCCGAGGCTGGCACACCCAGGTGAGTAGATGCCAACTCCGAGCCCCGCGTTCTTGCAAACTCGTCAGGGCTGCTGCGTAGCCAGACCAACTTTTGAGAAGCACTGGGTTTTCACCCAGTCTGGCTTGTTTGTCGTTGCTGTTGTTCTGAACAGCGGCAGGACCAGCAGTCCTTCTTAAAAGGCAAAAAGAAAAAAAAAAAAAACTTTCAACCGTTTACCTGCTTTCTCACATAACTCTACGCTCTCAGGTGGAGTGGAGAGGGATACCCCAGGCGGGACCAAGGCTCCTCGGTGAGGTTCGGCTGGGGAAGTCCTACTGGCTTGGGGGAGGATTATTATTGTTTTAGAAAGGGGAAGGGGGAGGGGATCAGAGACCAAGCTGAAGTTGCTGTTTCCCATCTGACAGAAAGAAAAGGAGAAAGGTGTGGGACATCGTGATGTTAGCCAACGGCTTGACCCCCTGCTGTTTGGATCCTGCTTCTTTACATTCTTTGCCAAGAGGTCGTAATAATATTTAACTGTGTCCATGACTATCAGGCTTACAACTCACCCATGGATTTGCCCGTGGATGTCTTTATTTGGTTCAGTCTCCAGCATTTTTTTTTTCTTTTTGGTTAAATAAAATAGCAAGGTGGTAAAGAGGAACCAGAAACGCCAGAAAACGGTTCTGACTAGGTGGTGGTAACAGAACTGCTAGAACTGAGTCCAAGGGGGTCAATTCGAAAGTGGTCCACACCGAATTGAGTTGAACAGCGTCGGGTGGGAACAGGCAGAATCTAAGGAATAGTCTTAGGAATGGGCACTTCTTCCTCTTAGGATAAGCAGGCTTCGAGGTTCCTATTCTCATTCTGTCTTCCAGGTTCTACTGGAGAAGAGAGAGGGGGCTGCAGGGGGCTGTAGAGATGATGTAAGGACAGGGACTTAGGGAGGATTACCTGTGAAAATTCAGTGAGCCGGAGGAAGGAAATGAGAGCACCAGAGGTGAAGTGGGGGTGGGATGGAAGAGGACACAGAGCCCTGGGAAAGTTTCTAAGAGAGGTACAGCCTCCTTCCAGCCCCCTTGCTGTGGACCAACCAGTTCCTAGAATCTCTCTGCCTCTGGAACCGAAATGCTTCAACAATTCACACTTTATCTTTGAAACGCTGCAGACCAAGCTAAGGGCTTCCTCTTATTACTGCTTTGCAAGGATTTTCCAAGCGCTGCTCTGGTTTCTTATGGATCACTTGTTTTTCCATTTCCTGAACAGCATTTGGGGCTGTTACAGAGTCCTTAAGTGTTCTCAGCTGGCAAGCCACCTCTCTAGCCCCTGCTTAAGTGTTCTTAAACTGAGATGAAACCCCATCTTTATTTAAACAAAACCCACAAAACCACCTTGGCTCCAAACAGAGTCCTCCTTACTCCCAGCCTCTGAGCAGTTCTTCACAGTCTCTAATTTTAAAGGTGTTTGTGTTCGTTTTGCTTTATAGCAAAGCAGTTTAAGCCCCGCCCCTTCAAACTTTCTTTACAAAGTAGGTAGGTATGAGGTATGTTTGCATCCATGGGGTTGCTTTATAGTTCACAGTAACAGGTTAAACTTCCTAGCCATAGTTGCCTTAAAGCCAGAGTCAAAGAGCCAACTTTATTTAATGCCTTTCAAGTTTAGGAAGACCGCATTTCTTAGCTGAAGATGAGACAAGACTCAGAGAGGTTTCTCTGAAATTAGATAACTTCTGATGCTTCCATTTGCCTCCCTGAACTGCCCCTGGGCCGAACTCATTTGATTTCCCTGTCTGGTAGGAAAGAGGGCTGGCCAAAAGTTCATTTAGCAGATCAGGGTTCTGAACTGAGTTGGTCAAAGCTCCTTACATACACAGAGAGAAACAAAAATCGAGATGACGCTTGGGAAATATAAAGGACACCCGTGTGTGTTAGGCCAAATTTTTCACATTTTCTTTTGATGGAAAGATTCTGACAGTTTCTAAGGTTCAAATTCAAACCACATCAGAAGTAGGTGATTCCCCCTGCACATTCTATAAAAAGATCTGTCGGTCCATAGTGGGGGTGGATGCTGAAGCCTGGACAGTTGCCAATGGTTGTGTGAACAAAGCTGCCTGTGATGAAGCCAACGCTCCACTCACACGGTCCCATGTAAGAACTCCGTGGCCATCGACTCCGTACGTTTCCTGAGTGGTCAGCCTGGTTTTTACTCTTCCCGTGCAGTTCTTACATTGGCTCTTGGGCATAGACAGCTTCTCAGCTCCTGAGCAGCAACTTTACTAGAACTTAGAAATGTTTACTTTAGGATAGATGGTCTGGAATTTGTGAGTTGCTTCTCAATTGTAAAAAATATAAAAGAAAATGACTTCCCGTTTATCTCCAGGTGTAGCGATGGAGCATCTTGGTTATATTATCAGCTTCCTTTGAAGGGGACCCTGCTTTTTACAGGTTTTTGGATTAAAAGTTGCCTTGTTGTAAAGGCTCTCTTCAGCTGCATGTGATATTTTGATGAAAAGGACCAGTGTAGTTCATGGAAGCAAAGATGATATCTCTTTCCAAAGGTGTGTGTGTGTGTGTGTGTGTGTGTGTGTGTGTGTGTGTGTGAGAGAGAGAGAGAGAGAGAGAGAGAGAGAGATTTCAAAAATCTAATTGTTTGAGTCCATTATTATGAGTGAAAGCCTTCGGCTTATTTGACCGTGAGAAACTGGGTCAGCGCTGGGATCTTTTTCACATCTCTATTAGAATCTACCTTTTGGGACTCAGATAAATGTAGTTATGAGCTTTGCACCACACAGGGAGAGTCACAACTCTGGAGGGTTTGCGCCCAGAACAGAGACTGAGAAGCACATTCTGAGAATATCTACCAGGCTGATGGGATGTCAGTTTTCTAGCTGGGGAAAAAAAATGTGCTGATTCTTTGCATTCTTTAAATGTGATCAGATTTGTATTTCGTGGCTTTTGAAGAGGGAGAAGGAAGTAAATTCACTTCCTTTATTTGATCTTTCCATTTTTGTCTTCTTAATATTTTAAAACAAAACAAACAAACCCCTTTGGATCCATGTCAGTAACGCAAGTCCCATTTCCTTGGCAACGGTAGTGATACTCTGGAGTTATGAAATAGCAAGACAGAAAATTCTAAATGCATTCAAAATAAAATGCTACCAGGTTCAGGACCATCCTCCAGGGCATTGAAATTGACCTCCCAGCACTCAGTAAGAGTTGTTTTCTTAGGCTGATTGGTGGTGGTGGTGCCTGTCTTTAATCCTAGCACTCAGGAGGCAGAGACAGGTGGATCTCTGAGTTCAAGGCCAGCCTGGTCTACAAGAGCTAGTTCCAGGCAGGACAGGCTCCAAAGTTACAGAGAAACCCTGTCTTGGAAAACAAAAACAAAAAAAGCAACAACAACAAAATAGCCAAAAAGAAAAGAAAGAATTGTTTTGTCTAGATCAAAACACAGATAGTCAGAGCTGGGTTTTTATTTTTCTTCTTCTTCTTCCTCTTCTTCTCCGTCTCCTTCTTCCTCTCCTTCTTCCTCTTCTTCTTCCTCCTCCTCTTCCTCCTCCTCCTCCTCCTCCTCCTTCTTCTTCTTTTGGAGGCATGTCATGAAAGTAAACTAGTTTAGCATTTCAAATCCACAGGGTTGGTTATGTAGAGGTTGGCATTAAGTTCAAGACCAAACTCAATAAGTGTGTCAGGGCCAGCTACATGATCTCTCCTATGACATTTGAGCTAGGCAGTCTATAGTAAGGACTCAGTTGGCATTCAACGCACCCAGTGAACGTCTGCTAATGCTGTGTCTACAAAACACAAACATGGTAGTGCTGATATGAACTCTCAGACTTTTCTGTGCTAGCAATTTTATTCCTAAGCGACTTCTGTTATCTTGTGAATTAATATAATATGTCATATAACGTACTTCATATATAAAATATCATTTAACAGATTTTTGAGTCAGTAAATCCCAATAAGTCCTTTATCTGTCTGCCGAGTTCTTTGAAAGCCTCCAAAGGACCACGAGCTGTTGGGTCAGTACGTATTGAAGGCCTTGAGGCTGGTCTTGTAAAGAGAGAGTAGGTGAGAGTGTGCCCCCTTTCCAGTCCTGTGATTTTATTGTGCCCAGGAGTGGTGGAGGTCACTGAAGTAGCTTTATGGTGGATTCACTGCTAACTGGCAAAGAATAGCTTAGCATCTTGGAACTCTCCAGACTGGCTGAGCCTGAGGATAATCTACTGACTCTAATTGGACAGACGTGGACATGAAAACTCAGGGAATTGACTTATGCAGGGCCAGGAGTCTCATTCGACAACCCTCTTGATTACTCCTCTTGTCAAGAGACTCCAGTTCCCTGCAGGCCATGACGGGGATGGTGCCAATCCCTGGCGCCATGTATACTGATCATCTCTGTGGCGTATGAGTTGGAGAGGATGGGGGGAACCCCCACCTCCACTGGGGTGTTTAGAGAAGCAGAATTGGGAGTTTATTACATTTTCTCTTGGAGACACGGCAATATTTACCCAGCAGATGTGATTACATTTGGACAAAGTCATTGTCTGCAGCCATTTCTGCTAGTGTGCATGCGTTGTGAAGAACCGCCCTCGCTGCACGGGTTTAGACATCTATTTTAAATGTCACATGGAGTCAATAAAGTAAACAGAGATTTTCTAAGTGTTCAAGATTCTAAGAATCCACAGGGGAATCTTAACTCTGCTTTAAATTAAAGAGCTATTTAAAATGAACAAACTTTCTCAAATCTTGCTTTTACATGCCTGTTTCAGAACACAATATATATAGCTTCATTATTCTTATTTTAAAAAGGAAAGTAGGTATTTTTTCCTTGGAAATATCGGGGTAATGCAGAATTTCAATGGGACCCTGGAAAACTTCTCCGGCTTAAAGTGTATGGATGAAATACTTTCCTGTCTCAAAGACCTAGCCTTTTGTGGGTCAAATTACTTCTCTCTGAAAGAGAGTGGGTGGGGAGACGGGGGAAGCGGAAGCTGCCTGGCAGGAGTTCAACTCCAGCAAGCCCTCAAAGTTGCCTAGATCAGGCTGGGCCTCGGAGGTTAGCATTAGGATGGACTGTCGGTCGCTAGAGGGCGCCGGAGCACCGGCAGAGCCCACCTCCTGGGGCTCATGAGCCAGGCTTCTAGGTTCAGAACTGTGCCCAGGTGCGAGGCACCCATCGGGTTTCTTGACTCCTCTGTCCCCCGACTCCAGGTCCCCTCTGTCCCTTCCACTCACTTGCTCATTAAGAGGGGGCAACAGGCTTTGTTCCAAAAGCCACGGGTGAAGACACTGAGGAAAGGGGCAAAGCAAAGGGTTGAAAGTTACACAGGCTGGAGGAACAGAAAGAGATGGCAGGGTCAGAGAAAGAGGGCCACCTCTTAGTCTCTAGAAACCTGGAAGGGGTTCTTTACAACACTCATTACTGTTCGGTGTCTTCGTCTCGTTGTCTATCAAGGAACTCTGTCAGTGGAGGGTAATTCAGAGAGAGAAGAGTGAGTGGTCGAATCTTATCCAGCGGCACTTTAATGTTTTCTATATCTACCTACCCGCCTCTTTCTCTCTCTCTCTCTCTCTCCCTCCACCTATCTATCTATCTATCTATCTATCTATCTATCTATCTATCTATCTATCTATCTATCTATCTATCTATCTGTCATCTATCTATCATCTATCTATCTATCTATCTATCTATCATCTATCTATCATCTATCTATCTATCTATCTATCTATCTATCTATCTATCTATCTATCTATCTATCTATCTATCTATCTATCTGTCATCTATCTGTCTTCCATTCTTTATCTGTTTTTTTGAGACAGTGTTTCACTGTGTAGCCCAGGTTGTCTTCCAGTTCTTCATCCCTCTATCCCCGTCCTCTAAGATCTAGGATTATAAGTGTGCTCCACCATCTTCAGCTACCCTTCTGTACCAAAATGCGTGTGTGTAATATGTATGCACACATGCATGTATATTTAACAAATATATTCACCATATTATGAATGTGTTAATATTCATAAATCAGACCAAGTTGTACTACTGCCTTGTATCTGCTAGTTTCATCAATACCATAATAAAATAAATGCTTAAGTAATTGATTTAATGCATTTATATGGAAAATGATTTGGAAAGAAATTCAATAGGAATGTAACAAGTGTCCTAATCCCTAAATGGTATGTCTGAAACAATCAATCAAACCATGATTTCTATTTTAAAGTATTTAAAGGTAGGACCAGAGAAGAGATGGCTCAGTGGTAAAGAGTACAGACTGATCTTCCAGAGGACCTGAGTTCAGCTCCCCACACATTCACACAGCTGCTCCTAAGAGTCTGTAACTCCAGTTCCAGGGGATCACATTCCCTGTTTTAACACCTGCAGGTACTACGCATCCATATGGTTCACAAGCATTTACGCAGGCATAACAACCATAAACATAAAATAATTTTAAAACTTCTTTGAATATTTAATATCTGACTATAATATATATAGTCAATGTAGATATTATTAAAAATAAAAACAATAGAATGCAGAACGTCTTATCATTGCCATTAAAATGGCAAGTCCGGCTTTGACCTTGTTGGCCAATACCAGGGTGCAGGGTGTCTCCTTTTATGCCTTTGTTTCCTTTTATGTTGACTCAACAGGTGACTCAAAGGTAAAAGTTTAGAGACAAAATGGAAGAATCCCACTGGTTTGCACCTAGCACTGTCACTGTAAGCCCAGGGTTCTCACGGGTTGGTGCTCTCTAGCTAGAGTGCTGGACTCTGGACAGCACCCTTCTGGCTTTCCAGATGAGAAAGACTGTTTTCTAGAACAACAAAGAAACCAGGGACAGACTTCTTCTGCATGGTACCTCCTCAGTTCTGTGATTTATAGTGGCTGTGAATCTTATCAGAGCAAGGGAGCATAAGAGGAAAATCTGGCAACAGTAGATTTGGGGGCAACTATTAACATTGACCACAACTTCTGGCCTGATTTAATTTCTTCTATTTAATTTTTTTTCATGTGACTGGGAATTGAACCTAGGACCTCACACATGCTAGACAAGCACTTGTCACCAAGCTACAAGCCCAGTCCTTATGTTTCTTTTTGTTTTGAGATAGCACCTTGTTGACTGAGGTTTTCTGTCCCACCTGGTTCCCTGCAATCATTAAGTCCCAAAGAAATACACAGAGGTCTATATTAGTTATAAACTTATTGGCCTAGTATCTCAGGCTTCTTATTAACCCTTACAACTTATATTAGCCCATTATTCTTATCTGTGTTAGCCACATGGCTCAGTACCTTATTCAGTGGGGCAGTCACATCTTTCTTCTTCTGTGGCCAGGTCATGACTGCAGACAGAATGGGCTTCTTCCTTCCCAGAATTCTCTTGTTCTCATTGACCCACCTCTACTTCCTGTCTGGTTGTCCCACCTATACTTCCTGCCTAACTACTGACCAATCAGCGTTCATTTAAAATATAATTGACAGAATACAGACAATTGTCCCATACAAGCGCTTTACAAATTCCATAATCTGGCCTTGATCCTCCTGCTTCAGCCTCCCAAATCACTGGGATTTTACGCCTGTACAATCAGGCTGGGTCTGGCCTGGGCTGATTTAATTTTAAAGAGATAAAAACGCATCTTCTATGGATGCCAGAAATGTGAGACCTGGACAGCCTCATGAAATTAAGAACACCCTTTTCCTTAGTCATGATTGTATTGCTGTGAAGAGACACCATGACCAAGGCAACTCATAGAAGAAGCATTTCATTGGGATCTTGTTTACTGCTTCAGAGGTTTAGTCCATTATTATCAAGCCTGGAGCATGGTGGTACACAGGTAAGGATGGTGCTGGAAAAGGAGTTGAGAGCTACATTCTGATCTGCAGAGAGAGAGAGAGAAAGAGAGAGAGAGAGAGAGAGAGAGAGAGAGAGAGAGAGAGAGAGCGAGCCTGTCAAGGGATTTTAAAACCTCAAGCCTTTCCCCAGTGACACATTTCCTCCAATAGGGCCATACCTTCTAACCCTTCTAATCTTCTAAAAGAGTTCCTTTGCTGGTGACCAAGCTTTAAAATATATGGGTTTTATGGGAGCCAACATTCAAGCCACCATGCTCATCTCTTCTAGATGAGGAAACAGCTTCAGTAAAGTACAGATTACATGAACCAGTTGGGGCCCAGGTTACACCAGAGGGAACTTTCTCAACTCTGGGCCTGTGTTTCAGCTCACTCTTCTGTCCCTGTAGAATGAGGATAGATCCTCTTGTCTAGTTCAGAGCTGACTTGAAAAATGGCAGTCTCCTAACATTTCCTTCAAACACTTGATGGGTTGGTGTGTGCTCAGAGCAGTCTATGTTCTTTTTGCTGTTTAGAGTATATGCCAGGAAACCACTGGGCTATGTATGATATGGTTTGATGAGGACAAAGGAATATTTGTAGACTTTTGGTCTACAATGAAGGCTGTGACACTACAGACCTGGTTTTGACCCTGACTCTACCACTCTGAGGGTGTCTGGATTTGGCTAAATTGCACGGCCTCTTTATGTCTTATTCCTTCATTTGTTAAAGAGTGGTTGGACAAACTGAAGGTAATCAGGAAGTGGGCCCATCCTCACTATGTGCTGAGGGTTAGCTTTCTCTGATTTCCTCAGGAATATTTTTTTTCAACAGAGTCTCTCACCAAACCTGCCTCTCACTTATTTGACTAGACTTGGCTGGCCAGCGAGACACAGGGATCCTCTTGTATCTGCTTTTCCAGTAGCAGGATTGTAGATGCTGGCCACTGGGCCTGACACTCAGGTCCTCATGCTTACGTGGTAGCCATCTGATCAACAGCGGCCTGTCTCCAGTCCCCAAATAGTGCTTTTTAAAATAAGCAATTTTATTACTCACATTTACTTTGCCTAAAAGATGAAATTATTCTCACACACACATAATTGGTAAAAGTCATGTTGTATGGATTAGTTATGCTTAGTCTTGCTTTACGGATGAATTTTGTTCAATGTCCAATTAAAAAAAAAACAACAAATTTGGGGTCCTGGAGAGATGGCTCAGTGTTTGAGACTGCTAACTGCTGTCACAGAAGACCTGGGTTCAGTTCCCAGTGTGCACATCAGGTGGCTCACAGTCTCCTGTCATTTCAGCTCCAGGACCCCTCTGGCCTCCTTGTGCAGCCATATGCATGCAGTGCACACCAACTCATGCAGGCACATGCTCACATACCCATCATTTAAAACAAAATGAAATAAATTTTGGATGCCCTCTCTCTCCCTCCCTCCATTCCTCGCTTCATTCCATGATTCTAGGACTGACCTTCCGCCTTCCATGGTTCTGGGGCTGCAAACCAAGACTTTGCACCTCTAGACGAAGTATTGCACCTCCGAGACGCATCTGAGTTCCCTACTTTCTCTCTTCCTTATGGTGTTATTGCTTTGTAGTGTGAATATGTATGGACACACCAATCCACAGGGCACAACACAAGCTCTTACAGGCAGCAACTATACACTGAAGGTTTTAAAAGATAAATTCAGAGAACCTACAGTCAAAGGACACAGAATACAGTCACTCCTTGGTATCCTTGGGCCATTGGTTCTAAGACCCTGATATCCATGGAAGCTGATGTCTATGGAGGCTAACATCTTTGGGTTCTCACTCCCTTTTATGATACATTATTTCCATGTATCCTACACAATCCTTATATGTAATTATTTCTAGTTACTTATAATATCTAATAAAATGTGATTATTACATAAATAGTCTATGCTACTCAAGGAATGACGACAGACTAACTTATCTTGTACTGCATTCTCTAAACATTCTCTGTCAGCTGATCATTGGTGCAGTTCATAGAGGCAGCAGGAAGGCCCCTCTCCTCCATCTACCAGCCTGTGTATGCTCTTTCTTTAGCAAGCACACTATGCGTAGCCCATGCATGTGCTCACTTGAGATCTATTCTGTACCACTGAGATTTGTTTAGAATGTTCCCGTGCCTTGATTGTTTGCTCTAAATCACATGATATGAGTAGATGCATGAAGTTCTGTATGCCAGCATTTGTGGATTTGTCTGTAAGTACATTAGATATCCAGCTTTCAGATCATAGAATTCTTAAAAGGCAGATTTTCATCCTCATAAATGTCCCGCTCTATCTCTGTTCTGGTTGGGTTTTTGTCAGTTTGACACATGGTGAAGTCAACTGGGAAGAGGGAATCTAAATGAGAAAATATTCTGTCAGATTGGCAAGTCCATGAACTCTCATGAAGGAGGGTTCAGTTCACTGTGGGTGGTGTGCCACCCCTCGGCAGGTGATTGTATAAGAAAGTAAACTGAGCAATGCTCCTCTGTGCTTCTGCTTTGGTTCCTGTGTCTAGGTTCCTGCCATGGCTTCCTTCAACAATGGGCTAAGATTTACACATATAAGGCAAATAAACCCTTTCCTATGTATGTTGCTTTTGGTCATGGTCTTTATGATAACAATGGAAGGCTCACTGAGACACTCTTCAGGGCAATGCTCTGTATAGTCATATAGTCAGACAGGCTCCCTGATGGTGATGGACATAAATTCTGAGTGACATGTCCCTGCATTTAAGATTCTGGCTCTGCTTGTCCCGTTGAAGTGCCACAGATGTAAACGGAGGATAACGACGGTGCCACGGTAACCGTGAGGCTTACAGGATTCATGCTGTAGCTATTCTGGCTGTGCACCTCTCTCAAACGGTAGCCTGATGCGACTCCCTAAGGGTAGTGGTTTGCCGTGTTGCAGGTGAGCTGGGAAAGTTGGGAGTGTGTTTATAAAGCCAATGAAATCAGCAACAAAACGGACACATTACACAGCCCCTTGCTCGCCAGTACCCCTCTCCTGTACCTCTTCTTCCTTTCCTCTCTTACCAGCCCCTGGCACAAAGATGATACAACACCCAGTTGGGGCTTCTTCTCTAAGTTCAAAATTCCTGTTTCTCCTGGTTTCAATTTTATTTCAAATGCAAGGGCAAGCTTACCCCTGGCCTCAGGAACACAACGGAGCACAGAATTAGCCCTTGCCCTCCACAAGGCTAGCAACAATTACTACATTAGACTTGAAATCTCTTAATCTGTGTTCAGAGAATGTCCAAGGCAACCAGTCACCGTGAGGACGGTGGGCATTCTCTTGCCATGAAAGGCCAAGTTGGTGAGATGGCTTGGCTGTTAAGAACACGTACTGTTCTTTCGCAGGGTCTAATTCAGTAAATACCCCTATTGAACAGCTCACAACTGTTTGTAGCTCCAGCTACAAGGGAAAACACACATACTCATGCACACATTTATGCACACATGCAGG
This sequence comes from Myodes glareolus, assembly GCF_982192425.1. Lineage (NCBI taxonomy): Eukaryota > Metazoa > Chordata > Mammalia > Rodentia > Cricetidae > Myodes > Myodes glareolus. Next base: position 63,371,854 of record NC_142029.1, read on the forward strand.
CACACGCACACACACATGCATGTGCACACACCCGTTAAACATAAATCTTTTTTTAAAAAAGTATCAAATACGCCAGCCTAAAATATTATTTTCAAGCTGTGGATGTCACAGTTGAGCATGAACAGGAGCCTTCTAGACGGATGCCTGAAACACAGTTGATTGATTGGCTCTCCAACCTAGGCTTCTGGCTCAGCACACTCAGGGCGGGAGCAAAACACTTTGTGGTTCTGCTTCCCAGGTGATGCTCAGCTTCTGGTTTAGAGACCACACTTTGAGAGCTGGTTTCTTAAATATTTACTTAATATAGGCTAGTTATGTGTTTTCCCTCCTGTGCTTTACCTGGGAAGAACATTAGTGGTTAAAAAACAAAAAACAAAAAGCAAACAGAAGAGGCCCTGGCATTTGTTGAGCGCCTATGGCATTTACTGTGTGCCAGGTACCTTCCAGGGTTCTGTGCGCACATTACCCTATGTTTTCCTCAGAGCCACACTGCTCAGTGGTCCAGGATTATCTATCAAGTGTCATGCAACATGCTGTATGAGGCACCGGGGTACGTAGAATGGGTGAGAGGGACATAACCCTGCCCTTACGGCTGCTCTGTTTCAGCAGGGAAGATACGCAGGGACAAATAATCTTAGGGGCAATGGGTTTGATCTGCACAAAATAAGCAGCTCAGAGATGCTGGCTAACTTGACTGTGATTGCATACTGAACAATGGACGCATGAGACAAAGGCAAGCACCTTTTTACTCCAAAATGTAAAGTCTTGCTAAAACATGACGGCTTAAACTCTTTGTGAAGCTCAAACACTTCAATGCTCCTTCCCACTCTTAAAGTTAGCAAAGATCTCAATGAGGTTTTGTTCATGTGTGCTGCTATATCAGTGTTTACTATATTATAATTAAAGGTACTCACCCTTTGAGGATTGCTGCATTAAATCCCGTTTCAAATCATAACACCTTTCCCAGACTCCGAGTCCTATATTTTTTAATGATTTTGGAACCATCAAAACTGAGAAATATCTCGTTTACCCTCAAACTGTTTTTTTTTTTTTTCCCCCAACAAGGCTCGGTTTTAAAGCCTTGCTTGCCTTCATTCTCTAATGGTGATTTCCTAAGCCAAGGCCAGTTTGCTTTGGAGTTGTGCTTTGCATTATTGAAGTGTTTGTTTGTATAACCGGAAAGCAAGAGTTAAGGTGTCTATCACAGGCCAAACTAAGACGCAGTTTTGCTATCCACTAAGGGAGTTCTATCCTAGCTGAGGGCGCTTAGAAAGGTGACAACGCATATAAGTTTGTGACACACATTGCATTCATGTCCCCCGGGGTACATGCCATTGAAGGGAAGCCCAGCAGAGCTGTCTTAGGGATCACTTCTTCTACTTCAGTACATAGAGAGAAACAGATGAATGGCTGCACTGAAGAGGGCCGGAGGCTTTTTCTCCATTGCTGCCCACTGATCTGTGTTTAATCGTAGGCTAACAGCGGAAACACTGCATATCCCTATTATTTTAATTCCTTATCTGATGGCACGGAGGGAATCTAGTAGACATTTTCCTTTGACGTGTAATGGTCCGTGGTTGTTGAGCATCAGCTCTGGCTGACTCTGAATGCTTTATGGTGTCATTAAGTGCTAGTGAGTAAACGCAACCCAATTGGAGCTGACATAATTCAATGTGATTCTCAGCTGATGATCGATGAGTTCAAACCTCCGTCTATCCTAATAGAGACAAATGAATGAAAGGGGTTCCTGTCTCAAAATTGTGCGATTCTTCAGCGGTAACAGCTCCTTGGATGGGAAGTTAGGGCAAAGGGAAGGTGGTAGCCATCTGACTGTGACCTTTTTCATACTAAGCATCTGGGTAGCTGGTTCCCGGCGCAGCTTTTAAAGTGTCTATCCAGATGTTTTATGTCACAGGCACCATCCATCACGCAAATAAGCAGACCCACGACGGGTGATGCTGTGTGGCTGTTTGTTATTGTTCATAGAAGCTGAAATTTACCAGTTGACCTCAGGCTGTGTGGGTCCTTTGGCGCAGCACCTGTGTGCACAGGAAAAGCAGAGAGAAGAATGCACGCAGGAATACCCAAGCACGAGTGAGTGGGCTGGCAAGTCATGCCTTCTTGTCATGTCACATCAAGCAGGAGTCTGTGATTTCCCCCATGAGGGCCATCTCCTTAGAACTCTTTTAACTAAGTTTCTCATGCTGTTTTTAGGATGCGAGCTGCTTGTTCAGAATTCCGAGATGCTAGAATCAATAGGTCCAGGTGAACAATATACACCCTCGCTCAAAATAATGAGCCCTCTTGGGTTTGCAGCTCGGCTGCCTGTGAGAGCCCCCTTTCTGCTGCAGGCACAAGCAGGGGAGACAGCTGGGTCCTCCTTCTCCTTTTCTCGTCACCCCTGCCTGTAGATGTGCTTCCTCTTCTGTTTAGGGAAGCCCTGAAATGAACTGGAAACCTTCAGCAGGAAGAAATGAGAGTCATTTCCCATGGAGATGGAGCAGTGAGAGAGAATGTGCATGGTACTGTGGAGTAACACGGGAACACTGGTGCCTAAGCTGGGAGGAACGGAATGCCTGGTGAAGCTCAATGCTTAGTTCATCTAGGCCTGGATGACCAAGGGACAATCTCTTTTGGATTCCCATGCCTTTCCCATCATTTAAAAAAATCCCAACTTCTCACTATGATCTAAGCTTTCCAAATGTTCTGTTCTGTATCTAAGAGAAATTTGAGGTGAAATAAGACTTGGTTCAGGCAACTGGGGATTGGCTGTGCCCTGAAGTCTTTTCAAACGCGATCTATTAACACATGGGCCGGGAAACTGTAGCCTGTGATTAAACTGAATTTTTTTGTAGATATTTTATTTTTTTTGTAAAGTAAGTTTCATAAGAGCATACTTATATCCATTCCTGCACATCGTTTCTTCCACTTGACAATGGCAGAGCTGCAAAGCTGTGATACAGACTGACATGTCTGCACTCTAGAATTCTGTAGAAAGCATCTATGAAGTCCTGTCCTGCACTTGGAGTATCTCATTTTGGCCATCTCTAGATAAGAAATATACACTCTCTTCAAAATGTCCAAGGGAGTATAGATGTATATGAAATATATACTATATATATGAAGTACATATATAAAGTATACATGCATATACATATGAAGTATATATAAGAACTATATATATATATATATATGAAGTATAAATGATGGGTCAAATAACTAAGTGTTGGCACACAGTAGGTGCTTATGGTTTGGGTAATTGTCTGGGTGTAGATATGTAATTTGTGATGCATGATTTATCATCCTATTTATAAGATCAAAATATCTTATTTACTTTTTGATGAGCTTTTGTGCATGGTTACTCTGTAGAATAGAGAGAGAGGAGATGGCTAACAGACACATCCTTGGTGCCACTGTGCCCCAGTGTGCCCAACAGCAGCTGCAGTCTCTTGAGTCTGCATCAGTCAGAGTCACTCAGCATCAGTCTGAATTATTAGATGGACACAAAACCCATGAGTGTCTCCTGTCACAGTGTCTCACCTAGAGAGACAAGGGAATCTGGGCGTCATCACAATCCTGTCTGGTGTTGGTTCTGACCTTATCTATAGTGATGGGGTTGGAGAACATGCTTATAGCGTGTATTCCACAGTCCTGTGGATTGACAGCCCTCTGTAACCACAGACTCGGAGCGCCTAAGGTCCCTTCACTCATGGGCCAAAATCGCAGGTGGAAATGACATTTGCCAGAGTTTCCAGAAATTACAGGAAGGACGATTGTTATAAATTCATTACTTGTGAAGAGGGGAGTGGGGCAGAAGTGGTAGCGAGGGTAGCCTGTAATGTGCTCGAACCTCCAGAAGAAAATGAGATTTGTCATCCCAGGAGACAGGCTGGTGTTCTCTAGTGAGCTCAGGGTAGCTGACTTCTAATTCAAAGAGTCTGCTGTGCCCCCTTCAGGAACTAGAGTTCCCACTGCCCTCTCTCCTGAGGAGACAGCCGGGGCTCCCATCTGCTCAACTCCACAGATTTGACCATGGAGTTAGTTATTAATTTCGACGTTTGGGAGGCAGCCACACTGGCTCAGCTGAGAGGGGAGCAGAGCTCTGGCTCCAGCCTCTGCATCACACTACGGGGCTGCAGGGTTTTCCTTGTAGGCACTCCAACCTTCGGAGCCGGGTGCAGTCAGCCTGCCTCCCGTTTGTGGTAAGTGACTCACTCCCTGTGTGGGGTGGATGGCTGAGGACGGGCAGATGGCAAGGAACCCTGGGCTGAGGCAGGGAAGCCTGCTCCTTGGATCTTGGCTTAGATAGGACCCTGACCACTTTTTCCCTTTCGGGAAAAGGAACATAGAGGAGTGAAATTTTGACTCTTGGATTCTTAAGTTCTAGTTTGCAATTGGCTTCCTTTAGAGAGCCATGGTGGTGTGGGAATGTGCTTAGTGGTCCCAAGTTCGAATGGTCTTTCTGCTAGAAGCTGGCAGGTACAGACAGACATACAGACAGGTGGACAGTCAGACAGGTGTACTGCTTGGATAGGCTGCCCAGTCTTTCCCCTTGAGAGACAGCTTTGGTTTAGGCTGTTTGTGTCTGTGAATTCTTGATCCTTTTAGAACTTCCAGACACTATCAGTGATGGGGCTAGAGGTAGAGAGGTGACGTTTTGGTTCAGGATGTGAAAACAAAAGTTAGGTTTGTATGATAGATAGCTCCATACAGTGACATCATCGTGTCAAGGAAGAGAATGACGACAAATTTTTCTGAAGCCCGTGTTTTCCATTATTATTGTATCATTCCATTTTCCAAAGTATGAAGAGAAGCCCAAAGTGCCTGATTTTAAACCTCGTCTTCCATTCATATATATGTGTGTGTTTGTGTGTGTGGGTGTGCCCTAATAATGACCACTTCATCTAGTTTATTTTCAGATGGATTATATCACAGGCAGTTATGATTATTATTTTGAATCATAACCTGGGTAGCTTCTCCAAGGGATTTACAACCTAAACAAAATCTTACTTGGAATCAGATTTGTTAAAATTTCTGTCCTCACAGCTACATGAATATATATATATATATATATATATATATATATATATATATATGTGTTACTCACCATGAAGGGTTGTAAATTTTTCACCTAAGATCAGGGTAGAGCCTCAGTGGGGGAAAGGTTGCTGTTATTTTGCAAGGGCTAGGATCGTTTTGTAGCTTGAGAATGAAGATGCTCACGTTTGAGCTCATGCGACTGACCTTGTTTGTCAATGTTGATCCTAGCATCACGAACTTCAGAGCCCTCCTTCATTTCTCATCTCATGGTACAGAGAACAAAAAGAAAGGCAATAGAAGAAAATCTTTTCACGATAAGACATGATCCATAAAGGCGACAGCCACACCATATGTGAACAGTGATTAATGAAGTCTGCAAACTACTTTTTAAAATAAAGCGCTAAGGCAGATTTTCCCATTATTTTGGGTGTTGGTGCTTGCTCAAGAGCATTGTCCTGGTTTTCCTAAGCTTAATTTTTATTCTGTAACAGTTGGATCTGTCTTCATGTGCCCAGTGGCTTGTTTGGGTCAGAAGCCCTTCAGAAAAGGCGCTCCAAACCCGACACACATATTTGCACTCCTGAGTCTTTGTACGACATAGATCTGAAAGGAGATACTATCTACTTTTCCCTTTGAGAGCCCCTTTCTCATCATGAAAAATGTCTTTTAAAAAAAAGTGTGCCAGCGTTCTTTATGTTGTGGCACTTGTTAGAGAGAAAGGGGAGGACAGTAGGACTGAGAACACTGCGGAGCCTGGGCTGGTTTTGCTTTTAAGTCATTACGAAGAGCTGCATCTTTGAAAGTTTTAGGTACTTACTTGTCTTCATTGTCTTGGGCATTCTGGTTTCCAGTCACTGAGTCCTCACAGGTAGCTAGAGAAGAGATGTCACAGTCTAGGGGACTTGGCAGGGAGGGAGCCATGGATTCATGCCAATGAGTATCCTCAAAGGCCCTTGCCCTTGCCTGCCCCATGGAGCCTCTGAGCCTGGATTCCCTGATGGGCTGCCAGTGGACTGAGAATGTCATGTGATTCCTTGGGACTAATAAGAGGAGAGGACCTCCCACTATAGCTCCTGGCTGAGGGCCAGTCCTGCCCTAGCTTTTGCCTACACATCCTTCAGCACTTTCTATGCTGGGTCAGGAAACACAGCTTCCTAGAACTGACTCCCGAAGATCCGTGACAGCTCCATACTCATAGGACATAGGTGTTAGCCAGGGAAGCACCAATCTAGTACCAGAAGTGATTCACACAACCTTCTGGTGGGGGACCAACAAGCTTGGAACTAGGTGCTGTCCAGCCTGTAAGGCACCAAGAACTGTTTGGGAAATAGAGGAAGAACGAGAATAAACATGGAAGACCCAGAGGCACAAGGGTAAGTTCTTTCTGCACGTTTTCCACATTTTCCTATCCTCTATCCTTCGCTGTTCCCCTCCACTCCCCTTTCTGTCTTTGCCTCCATTTTCTTTTCTTCCCCATCCCTCTTTCTTGCCTTCTTCTTATTCATCATTTATTTTAATCTCCTCTCTTTCTTTCCTCCCGTCCACTTGTACCTCCTTCCTCAATTCAGACCATAACAGCTCCACCTTTTGTTGTTACCGAGGGGCCTTTTTGACCCATGTTAACCTTCAGCCCCTCTTCCCTGCTTGTCTTCCTTAGCCACACAGCCAGCTAGCACATACTGAATGTCTACTATGTGCCGTCAGTTCAGAAAAGAAGGCTAAAATGGTGATGGACTCTCCAGCATGTTAAGATTCAATCCAGGAACGTTGGTACAGATAGGTGCAAAACTAAATAACCGCCATGGTTATGTAATCCTGCAAAACCATAACCAGGGGTGAGAGAGTCTGAGCAATCTTGTTAGATGAGTTTCAAGAATGGAACAATTTTTCATGGTGTGTGTGTGTGTGTGTGTGTGTGTGTGTGTGTTTATGTGTGTGTATCAATTTAACAGAACCTTTTAGACAGTGAATGTAAATTTAATTTCTGTATGTTATTAATATTCAGATAAGAGACAAAACCCCAGTCCTGGACAGGAATGGATGTAGACAAAAACACCATGTTTCTGATGTTTAGTTTTGTTACCTCCACTTTCCATGGGAAAATATTGCCCTTCCTCAGGGCTCCTGTGGCTGACAAACTTCCCTTCATTCCGGAGCATGACCGTAGTTCTCCCGAATGCTTCTCTTCAGCCGATGACAGGCACGGGGGTTAAACCAGCCCATCCCAGACTCCAGTTGGTCCACTTATATTGTGGCTGGAAAATTCACTGGTGTAGAAGATAAGGCTGAAGAGAAAGTGCTAAAACAGAGTCCCCAGCTTAGGGGGAGAAAGTCTAACCCATAATTTTTGTCAGATCTTCAGGTAACCAAAGCTCTCCAAGCTGAGTCTGACCAGCTGGAGACCTGGGAGGCTGGAAGTCAAGATTTGGGTTAGAACTACTAATCTGGCTAGTTTGTCCTTGGCATGGCTTTGGGTTTTTGTTTTCAGTGCTAGCACTCAAACCCAGACCCTCTTACACGTCAGACGAGTGCGGGATCTCTAAGCTATACCCTTTGCTTCCTGTTTCTTCTTTATTGCAGCCCTTTGGCATTGAAAAGCTTCAATTGCCCTGTCATTTGCATTACCTAATTCTGTCGGTCAGAAAAAGTCTACAGTTTTACATGCCTGCTGACAGGTACATTTAATCTGCCTTTGTGGTTTTCATAGTGGATGTGTAACTGAAGCCAATTCAAATTGTGGTTTTTCAACATCCCTCACTCACAGAAGGCTATCTTAACGTTGCTGTAACACCTGTATAGTAAGCGGATGCCCAAAGAGGAGGCAGTATGCCGTACTGTCCGCGCATCTGGGTCATCAGCGTGCTTTGTCATATACCTGAGAACCTGACAAAATGCGGTGGGAAAGACAAATTGATACCTCCAGATATAACTGTCAAATATGCTCTTGCCTAGGATGAGACGGGTGTATAATGTGAACAGGGGGCACTGACGTGCAAATCTTCTGTTATACTGAAGACAGAACATTAAATAAATATGCAACGAAAGTGTGAGCCCTGGGAAACACCCTGTGCTGTTGAGCGCTGGTCCTAGCCCTGTGTCTGTATCTCTTTCCGTGGAAATGCTTATATGAAATCCAGCTGAGACGCTGTGTTATCAGCCTCACTATGGAAGCTGATGCTTCTAAGTTTATTCCCTCTGAGGCTAGCATTTCCCTGTGATTGTTCCATGTGATGCTTAGATGGCTTAGCCTTACCGTTAGTATTGCTTGGGAGATGGAGGGTAGTTGGGGTCTCTTCTGCTCATGACCTTTGGATTCTTGCCCTGAAGCAAAGGAAATAATCCCTTTATCAAATATTTGCTGGCTGCTTAGAATGTAAATGTTCTCACTGCTCTGCTTCCATTGATTATTGGAAAGTTCATGACATCACACCTCCTATGATGTGTGTGCCGACTGTGGGTATGTGTGTCTGCTGCGTTAGGAAGGGTGCCTGTCAGTCTAAGAACACTGCGTGATTCCTAGAGTTGGTCTAGACTTTGTTTTCTCAAGTGAGACCTGGTTGAAAAGGTGGCCCTGTAGAGGAAGAAGGGGGACAAGGTCTTTGGTGATGTATGTACCCCATCATGGGTTAGGATGGGGGTCATTAAATGGCGATTTGAAGACCATGCCCCTCCCTATGGTGAAGGGGAATTATTTGGGTTAAAGTGACGTGGTACAGTACAGGTAAGTTGATGAGGTCAAGGCCAGTCCAGGCAACAGATGGAGGTCCAGTCTCACAAAACAAACAAGCAATAACAAAAATTAAACCATGATCCAAGCATGGACTATTTTGCATCTTGAAATAAATAAATTAAACATTCATCCTCAATTGTGAAGATGTATTAGATAAAGAATAAAATGATAAATAAAATTAAATATTGGGTCAGCAGAATAAATTGACTTTCGTTCCCAATTTGATTAGAAGTGATTTAATAGAAATTCTAAGAAATCTTTAAACTATGGATTTTTTTAAAAGAATACAGAGAATTTAATGAAATACATACATGATCAATTTAAAAAATATTATTGATTAAATAATGTCAGACCTATTACACATTATATTATTATAACCTCATGCAAAACCATCAGAGGTAATAGTAAGAGAACCAAACCAATCCAGCTAATCAAAAACCGTCAAATGACTATTTTGTGAATGACAGAAACCAAGAACAAAATACATTAAAAATCATATGGAATACAACCAATTTTTAATAAAATTAGGTATCTTACTTCCATGGCCAGTGTTAAAAAAACCCCAACAGATTAAATAGTTTAAGGAAAGAAAAACAAAACAAGAAGAAAGAAAGAAAGAAAGAAAGAAAGAAAGAAAGAAAGAAAGAAAGAAAGAAAGAAAGAAGTCCAGTGAACACAGTCATACTTCTAGCCTAGGTTTGTTTAGGTGCCTTGAGAGTTCTGGGCAAATTCACTACTCCTGAGATAAACCCCCTCCTGCCCAAGTACCTCTTCCTGCTCCTGATCAGCTCCCCCACAGCTCTTACTGGAAACTCGGCAGCTTGATCCCCATCCTTCTCAGAAACAGGGGGTCAAGAATGTGGAGGAGAAAGGGGCGGGCCCTGGGACCTGGACCCATGCAGGAGGGCATCCCGTTTCTGTTCTCAACTTTTCAACATGCGGTAGCTGAAGAACGAGCTTTCCCTTTCCCTTTTCTTCAGGTGTCCTGAGCTAAAAATACTGTTTTGAAAAGACAGTAGACATTCAGGGGTGGTTTGTTTCCCACGCATGGCTAATGCTGTCTGCACTCTGAGTTTATCAGTACAACATATGTCACTTTGAGCAAACCCCTTTTTACAGTGCAAGGTGGCTGTCTGCTAACACTGGGACACTCAAGCTCTGCACACGAGTTCCCCTGCTTAGGCTTGTCTGCCTCCAACTGCACTCACAGATTCAATATCATCTGGGGCTGCTTTTTTTCATGGAGACCATATTACTCTCAAAGCCCCAGAACAAATTATCTGCCCCTTTATAGAAAAATTGTCTTGATACTTAACAATTAGGAAGTTGATCCTAGAAGGAAGAGGAGGAAGTCCTTGTCAGACTAGTTTGCAGGTAGAAGTCCACAAATAAGGTCTGGAAAGATATAAAGGGGCACCTGGGCATGGTGGCACAAGCCTTTAATCTTGGGAGGCAGAGGCAAGTGGAACTCTGGCCAGCCTGGTCTACAGAGAGAGTCCAGGACAGATAGGGCTACACAGAGAAACCCTGGTGTGGGGGGGGAGAGAATACAAGGAGGCCTGTAGAAAACAGCATGGGCGAGGCATTACATGCAAGACTCCTGAGAAGAGCTCCTGCCACCTAAGCTTAGGATGCAGAGCTGCTCAAATCCTAGTCGGATTTGTCCCTAATAATATGCCAACGTTTTCCATCACAAAAGCTACATAAAATAAAATATGTCCCAGTGAGCGACAGGGAGCTGAATAGATTTCTTTCAAATAAGGCTCTGTTCTCCCACAGCCGGACCACGCTGGCTTTTCACAGTTTCAGAACAAAACCATCTTGTGGGATTTGACCTTGCGTTTTTAAAGCATCGATCGTGACTAGATGATTGGATTCCCTTGCCCCAGCAACCAGAATCTTTTTGCCACTTTGCAGGTGTTATGTCTTCTGGGTAACCAGCACCGTGTAAAAGGTCCCCAAGGAACCCACAGCCATGGCAAGCTCACCCCCTCCATCATTAAGGAGACCGCAATGGAGTCCGCTAACAATGAAGGGGGTACAGGCTATTGGACCAACAAAGATGGAAAGCTTTGGGTACTATTTCTTTTCCATGTGTGGCGAAAGTCTGTATTAGAAGGTTATTAGTGTGAACCCAGCTCTATGCCAAGTCATTCTTGCCATTTTGAACAAATGGCAATGTTTCAGGGTGAAATGTCTGCTGTAGATGCCTCTGTTTGAGCACTTGGTCACTTGGTGGTGCTCTGTTAGAAACTTCAGGAAGTCGAACCTCTCTGGAGGAAGTGGAAATGGCCCAGCTCCAAGTCCCTTCCTTCTTCTTGATTCCTGCCTCTGGGTACAAGGTGATCAGGTGTCTCCTGTGCCCGCCTCCACGCCTTCGAGCCATGACGGGACTGTATCCCATCCTAACACACGGTCCAAAATAAACCCGTCCTTCCTTAAGTGGCTTGTGCCAGTTATTTAAGTAACTAGCACATTGTCTTAGAGCACAGGTGTCCTGTTTGCTGTCCTAAGTGTCTGGGACACTTAGACTCCACAGGAAATTGCCCTGGTTCAGGGTTGCCCCACGCAGGTGGGCAGCACTGCTGACGAGCACACAGGAGCTCTATGGGCCAGGCACCCTCCTGACCTGCCTCCTTGTGGGCTTCTCGTTACCCATGACGGGGAAATCAAGCTAGATAGTTTCCAAGGCATCTTCTGGCTCTGACTTGGAGGCCTTCTGAGGCCAGGGACAGCGCTCTTCACGTTGGTGCTTCGAAACCCGGGGTGCCTTTGAAACCAGCAGGGAAACCAGTAGGCCAGGAAGTCCCTGGGGCTCAGCGAGAAGGTAGCTCTTGGATGTTCTAAGGACGGGGCTCTGAAGGCTGAAGGTGTGGGATGGGGCACGTACCAGACCACAGGCACATGTGCCTGAGTCTGGACTGATTTTGCCCGACTTTGGAGCCAAGGAGAGAGAGCACAGCCCCTCAGGATCCACGGGCTAGAGAAGCGCCCATGCAGCACGCAGTACGGTCTCTCCCACCTTGCTCAGGCCAGCACTGGGATAACGCCTGGCCTTTGCAGATTTCATACCTGGACCCAAGAGTGTGGCGCTTAGACTAAGGAAAGGGAAAGAAGTCACTAAAACAGGTCACTGAGGGCCATAAGTACACAGCGCTGGGGCTCCCCTTGCTAGGGCCAAAGAACCCTCCATGAAGAGAGATAACAGGTCTGAGCACACTCAAGTCAATCATCAGTTTCCTCCAATTGCCCAAGAAGACAGTCTATTTTGCTAGGAAAAAGTGTGTGTGTGTGTGTGTGTGTGTTTTAGAAGAAAAGTAATTAGTTAGGTTTGCATATGACCAAGGGACAAGCAAGCTCCCTGAAGTCAGCTCCCATGGCTGCTGCATCAGGACATTTGACATTCAAAATTCAAACCCAGCCTGGAGGGCTCCTGCGACCCAGTACACACTTCTGAGTGCAACAGCTGCAGGTTAGGAGAACAGTGCCCTGCTTTACACGGTAATGTAGTTTGGGGTTCCTACATGTCAGGTCCCAGAGCTGTTCGCTATTGGAGACTTCCCTGAGTATCACAGGATGCCTGTGACACCATCCCTGGCTTCTAATTCATTTGTTGTCAGTAGCAGGTCTTTCCCCACCAATGCTGTCACTTAGTGATAGCAGCATCCCGAGTTCACAGACTTTTCCATGTCCCAGCCTCGCTGTGACAAAAGGACACTCAGTCACATGGCCCACATGGACATCTGCCATCCAAAGAAAGGTGTAGATATATATTTTAACTTGTGTTCCGTTTTGTTTTCCTTTATACCAAAATTCTGTTGCTAATGACTTAGGCCCCTCTTCCTGGCTGGCTGAGATCCTGGTGTGTGTCACTAGGAAGCCTTTGCCTGGCTGGCACCCTCCCAAATCTCTCCAGCACTTTCTCTTTGAAGCCTGGAGCCTCCTAAGGAAGTATTAAGAGCCAGCCAACTATGCAAGCAGTGTGCTCGTCTCTGGGCTAAGTGCCTCTGCTCAGGCAGTAAAATGCTTCAGTGGCGTGAGCATATGGCATCAACACGGCCTCTGAAAGCCACGCTGGGAGGTTAACAAGCATAGAGGAAAGGGAGAAAGGTTGTGCTAGGCTCAGAACGTTGACAGTCTGGGACCTCCCCTTCCTTAGGAGGACTGGGCTGGCTTTTCTTAGGGTACTTGATTCTGTACAGTTCACGCCTTATGTGCAAGAGGGTTACTATCATGTATTGGCCCTTTAGTAAGGCCTGCCCCAGACCCTGACATCTGCCTCAGAGAGGGACTTGGAGCATCCATGTGGCCCAGCACTAGCCCTTATGTCTGAACCCAGGTAGGCGTCTACCTTCCATTAGGCAAAAGGATGTAAACAGCTAAGCAGTTGCCCACTGCGTTCTGTGTGCACAGGCTCTTGATGGTGATATCCATCACCTGGACGGCTCTTGGCAGACAATTAGCCTACAGGATTGGCCAAAGATCAGCTGTGGAGGTTGCACAGTGTCCCAGTTTAATAAGCCCAGGATGAACAAGGCTAGAAAAGGCCATTGGCATATTTTATCCAAAAAGCATATTGGCTATGAAGTTTCACGATCATACAAAAAATGATCATACCTGGGTGCCATCATCAAGGCATGATGATAATGAACTTTTTGTTTTGTTTTGTTTTGTTTTGAGACAGGGGTTCTCCATAGCTTTGGAGCCTGTCCTAGAACTAGCTCTTGTAGACCAGACTGACTTCGAACTCACAGAGATCTGCCTGCTTCTGCCTCTGGAGTGCTGGGATTAAAGGCATGCACTATCACTGCCCAGCTGATAATAGACATTTTTAAATTGTATTTATTTTATCATTATTATTATTGTATATGTGTATGGTAGCAGTAGATATACACCACAGTGTTTGTATGGAGGTCAGAGCACCAACTTTGCCTTTCTTTTCAATTTTATGTGGGTTTTAGGAATCAAAGTCAGGTCATCAGGACTGCATTGTAAGTAACAATCTCTCTGGTCCTATAACAGATACATTCATGGGGTTTATTTTAGAACAGATCTTTTGGAATAAGTAAGAATCATTGGAAAAATGTCTCCCCTCTTCATTTTTTTTTTTTTTTGAACCACGGTCTCACGTAGCCCAGACTGGCTTTGAACTTCCTATTAGCTTAGGATGACCTTGAACCCTGATTCTCTTGTTTCCCTTATCTATTTGTGCAGTGCTGATGATGTGACCCAGGACTTCATGCCCTCTGCCACCTGGGCCACAGGCACAGCTTTACCTAGAAAACCCTTCCCAAGACATTTTCAGTGGGGATACTCTGAGCCGTAGTTGAAGGTGGGCACTATACATGTATGTGACAAGGCATGAGAGTATCCATGCCTTGGCACATACACTGTGTGAATGTATGGGTCAGATGGCTCAGCTTAGTCACTTCCTGCTTAGAGTGAGTGGATGAGTTGCTTAATATCCCTGGCCCTGATCCTTTGTGGTTATAGATAATGCATTAGGAGTTGAAAAGCACAGAAGGCTCTTGATGATAAGTATCACTGTCACACAGTGTTCTCTTATCTGTGGTGAGAAAATAGGTACCATGTCTCGATTTATGCTCCTCAATGGCTTACATATGGAATTATATATAGTGCATATAATATATGAACATTTACAATATAATATACTACATACACATATAGTATATATGCATATAAAATTATGTAAATGTGTATAAATACATATACAATACACATGCATATGAACTGTACTCACCTCATTTCATGCTTGGTACCGGGTGAGGAGGTTCTGTATCTTGAAATGCTTTCTTTCAGTAAGACTAGAAGACCGTATTCCAGACACCTGAAGTATCTTCCTGTTAAGTCTCCGGGGCTCCAGTTTTTCATTTGTTCCATGACCATTTATTGAGCACCTACTGTGTGCCAGGCACTCTCCTAGGGGCTTTGGATTCAGCTGTGAAAATAGACAAACACCAATCATACATTTTTTTTTTAAAAAAAATAGTGCTTAAAACTTTTTTGTTTTAGTGTGTTGGGGTATGTGTGTGCATGTATGTTCATTAACCTGGGCATGCTCATGTAGAGGTGAGATGTCAATGTCTGATTTGTTCCCAATTGTTCTCCACCTTAATTTTTTGGGGGGACAGTGCAAGGTCTTTCATTGAAAATGAAAGCTCACTGAGTTGGCTGCCAGCAATCCTGCACCCCATGTTCTCCCGTCTCCTCCTGCTCTAGTGCTAGCCTTTTACATATGTGCTGGCGATTTGAACTCAGTTCCTCATGATGCCTTCCCTCACCCAGCCATCTCTTCGTCTCACTTTCTCAGAGTTTATGTGCCAAGTGTGGTTCTGCCATGCCTCCAGGAAAGAAGTCTGGTGCTCAGCATTGTTAGAGCGTTTGTGAACAAACTGTGCCCTGCTCATTCTGTGTTGGGTGCTGGGGAAGAAGGGTGTACTGAGAACAGAGATTCTGGAATCCAGCCTCAGTGGTGGGCGAACTGGAAACTGGTACATGAGCAATTAATTTGGAGACAGAAAATGAAGATTCATGACAGGTGTCTTGATAATCCTAGAATTTTTAAATACATTTCTGGATGAATAATTCATTAAGGCTTTTTACCGAGGCATGTCCAGGCATAATGCCTGGGATATACTACGTAAGATTGTGCATGAATGAACAGTTCAATGAAGGAAGGGCTGCCATGTATGGTTGCATGGGTAATGCATGTGCAACTCCAAGGGCATTCCATTGAGACTGTGGAGTTAATACACAGGCCAAGGACAACAGCTCTGTTCATCATCTTGCTCACAGAGTCTCATTAAGTCCTTCCCAGACTCTTCTTACTGTTTCAGTGGTATCTCCCCACACCGTGGCAGCTTTGGAGTCTCCAGCCAGGGAGGTCAGTTTTTCCCTAGGTTCATCAAGTTGAGGAGGGAGGATCAGAACACAGTTCCTGCTTGGAGAACAGAAAGAACAGCCCCTCTATGATGAACTGTGAGGGACTCTTGGAAGCAGCCAGGTCTTTGTGGTGAAAGAGGAAGACACTGAAGTGGAGATTTTCTAGGTCTTGGGCTTCCCCGTGTAAGTTTACGAGCCCTTTGTCCTGTTTTCTCTTGCTGAAACACACCATCTACTGATCTCTTCTTTTTCTCAGAAGACTTGAGAAAGACCCAGGAAACACCAGCTGACCAAGGCACCGGACACACGGCAGGCACTGTTGAAAATCAAGGGAGTCAGCAGAACTGGGAAAAACAGAGACAGCGCCCATCGCTGTTCTCTCGGAACTCCCTTTGAATATTCGCCCTTCCTTGGAGTCAGCAGTAAAAAAGATGTGTAGTAGAGTATGGGAGCCATTGCTTCTCTCCTTACGTCTTGGATGGTTGCGTTTGTAAGCAGGATTGTACACTTTCTGTCCTGTTCCTCCTCCTTAGAACAACGGAAGAGGGAGGGAAAGGTGGACACTGCTGAGTTACACACGGGATTCCTTGAATATTCCCCACGATCCTGACGGGAGACTGCCTTTCTGTGGTCTGGGGGTGCCACATACAGTTACACTGTGGGAACCCAGTCTCTAATGATGTTCCTTGCTCATCATTTATTACACTTAGCTCCTGGGGGCCACAAAACCCAAAACTGAGGTTTGCATCATGCTGGAAAAAGTGTCGACAGCGATGGAGATGGCTTTGAGGGTCTAGGAAATGAGATTCTTGAGCTATCTGATTTCAAGACGGCATGCTATACTTCTTGTGGACGCATCCGGCTCCATGTGCTGTGAGCACCTCTTTGAATTTCAGAGCCTATAGAATCTTACAGATGATCTACAGTGGTGAACTGGTTCCACGATGCCCTCTGTGCTGATCTTCCTAATAAAAATGGGAAGACTGAGGCAGAGCTGCATGCTGCCCCCACAAATCCTCCCGAGGAAGAGATTATTACCTAAGTGTCGCATGTGAGGAAACTGAGGTCTTCAGCAATTGTGCGTCCAGAGCGTTTGGTTCAGGATTTTCCATCTCCAGTAATTCCTGCGTTACATGTGTTCTTTACACAGTGTGAGTTCTTATAACCAGTGACAGTGCTAGTTCTCTAAATGGAAGGAAGGTGATGATGGTCACACCCCCGATGACTAGGTAAACACAAGAGTGACCCCTACTTCGTCAGCAAGTACACTGGTCAGACATTGGGCTTGATTTTATATTCTGAGAACATTTCAGTGAGGAAGGGACTGATTTCCATCCCATTCGACAGATGATAATGTTAAGGTCCACAGAGACAAATGGCCTCTCCAAAGTCACACAGTGGTTAGAAGGCCCCATCTTTTTGTATACATATGCATGTTGGAGAGTATGTTTGCACATGTATTTGCAGGTATAGACCTAGAGGACACTAGGAATCTTGCTTTGTCATTTTCTGCCTTATTTCCTTAAGAGAAAGTCTCACACTGAACCTGGAACTAGGTTGGTAGCCATCGAGCCGCAGTGACACTCCTGCCCCTCCTCCACCCAGCATTAATACTGCAAGAATGCAGAGCCATGCCTGAGCATTTACATGGGTGCTAGGGATGCGGACTCAGGTCCTAAGGTTTGAATAGCAAGCGCTCTAGCCGCTGGGTCAGTCATCCCAGCTTCATACGTTTACATCTTTTTGTTTCCTGTTGGATTTTATGTTTCTAGAAATGATGATGAATTGCCTCTAATTAATCCCTCCATCCCTCAAACTACCTGAAAAGTATTTTTCTCCCCACTGAGGTAATTCTTTAGCCTCTTATACTTGCTAACCACGGCAGATGTCACTGAGTCAGACATTGGCCCCTGTGGAATGTTTTTCTTCCTAGCTTCTGTCCATCAGGTAGACAGGTGAGGGGAAGGGTGTGCACAGATTTCTGTCTTGGTGTTAGGTATGGCACCTCATAACCATAATTCTGCATTGATTCATTTTGAGTGGCTTTGTTAGCCACCAGGTCATGCCAACTTGACAGATCACCTTAATGGCTCAGTACGATGGAGCGGCTGCAGTACAGCTGCCACATTATCAGTGGCCAGGGACTGCAGTCAGCTTAAGGTCTGCTTCATGGGCAGCACACTGGAGCTGGGGGCCGGTCTGTTCTGTGCCGGCTAGAGAAGAGACAGCCCTACTCATCTCTGGGGCCTGGTAGGCTACGGAGGATGGGGAGGAGAGGGGTTCCTTTCGGTGGGAGGAAGGAGGAAGACTGTATGTAAAGGGCTCCAGAAACCTCTCTCCCAACGGGATGACTCTTACTTTATTGCTAACAAGGAGACAGAAGGAATTTGAGGCAACTTTTGGATTTCCCAAGAAGGAGTCTACAGGTTTGCAGTTCGATTAGGCATGCAGTATTCGTTTTGCTTCCATGGCGAACCGTTGTAGATTTAACTCGCTGCCAGCTTGACCGCTGGGAGCCCCTCGGTACTGGTTACACCCTAGCTGCACTGGCTTTTCCTTCCCCATCTGTCATCTTCTAAGACTGTTTGCCCCAAGCTGTCAGGAGTGCGTTAGTTCAGGGAATCGTGCATTTTCTTTAGACTGTCTCAGAAGATGACATGAGTGCTTGCCTTTAGAAACTGCCAGGACGGGGCCATTTCCCATTAGACTGTTAGGCTCCTTCACAGTAAATGCTAAGCGTGCTTTACAAAGTAGAAGACGACATGGTACAGCACTCAATTTGTCTCTCTCTTTCACTCCTTTTTGTAAACACACACACATGCCAGCAAAATATTGACAGCCATTATTTATGAGCTTAATTTTTATTTTTATTTTCTTCTCTGTAGCTTTTCTAAATTAAAAAAGAACTTATATGAAAAAGACCACCTTTGTTGCTGAAATATGATATAATAAAAATGATACATTTCACACATACATATTATTTATTTGCCCTGTTTCTTTCTTAAAATTACCCAGAGCTTGTAGGACCATCTTAAGGAAAGACATACAAGGTAGGAAGAGAGAGAGGTACCATTCAGAGATTGGGGGGGATATCATTTATATCACAAGACCCAATTTAATCAGGGTCAACCAGTCCCTCACCCCACTCCTCTTGTGCTTGTTTAGGTTAAGTATTCTCAGGCATCTTCTGACAGTTGCCATATTGCAATTAAAATGCCAGGACTGGCATGTTTTAGCATCTCCTTCCACAACCCCAGCTGTCAACACCTGCCCCTGTTTAATCAGGGCCCATATTGTTCCCTTCCATCAAGCAACTTTCAACTTTCTCAGGTGACAACGGATGGAAGAGAAAGAATTCATCAGCTGAATTTTAATTTAGTCTTGCCACTTGGAAAATACACTAAAGAAGTAGCCTTAGGATGGCTTGCCAATGGAGGGGTGATGGCACACCTGTTGGAGGTCTGGTCACTGACATCTTCTCATCCATGGTGGGATGCTGTGGGCATCAGAAGGATTGGTACCCAGAAACAGTTGATGAAGAGCAGAGAAAGGGTCCTTGGCTTTAAGTATCACCACATGCCAGATGTCTCAGTCATGGAAGAAAGGAGATCTGAACCTCATTCACATGGTCCCTAAGAATGAATTGGTGTGAGTCTTGCAGGCTTTGTGTAAAGACAGTGAGACTAGCGCCCCCAAACTTCCCAACAGGCGAGCATTACTACAGGCTGTAAAGTTATTCCCTGTAACACGTGGCCCTGATACCCCTGACTCCTTTAACTGTAGAGTTTCCCTATAGTGGAAGCCATGGCATTCTCTACTGGCTATGCTGTGACATGTGCTTCTAAGCGTGATGTGTGGGTACACACACGGTCATCATACACGGAAGCCCTTCCTATGTACATCTGCTACAGATGAGTAAGCACACTTCATCCAGAACTCATAGCTCATTCATTAACTTGGTGCTTCTTCAACCCTAAGAGGCACATGAGATGCTTATAAACATGCAGGTTCTCAGGTCTCGTGGCTGGAATCTGAAGAGTCTGCATTTCTGACAAGTAGAAGGCTGCGAATCCAGGGACCACACCTCCAGTGAGAAAGTGTAATCAACAGCTTGTCTTCCTAGGGATCACCAGCTACTAAAAGGGACTTTGGAGAAGACTGGCTTCTGTATATAGTTTTTCCTTACATGTTTTTTTCTTGATAAGCATAATTATTTTTTATGCACACTTTGATGTATAAATAACTTGGTTGGTTGGTTAGTTGGCTTGTTGATCTGAGATGTGCGTCACTATGCACCGATGAAGGTCAAAGAACAAGCTAAATCACCTGCCCTTCTCTCCTGCTGCCTTGTGGGAATCAGGGAATCAAACTCAGGGCATTGGGGGCCTCCAGTAAGTAAAAGTGCTTTGACCTGCTGAGCCAAGTTGGGTTTGGTTTTTAAACCCAGAATGAACTTGCCCAAGCCGGTGTCATTGACTGACTTTATACAGGCTGGGCAGGTACATTTACACATGTCAATCCCTCTTCATTCCCCATAGACTCTGAGCTTCTGGAAGAAGACAGGCAAGGTCTGGATCAGGATTTGCCGTTCTCAACATGCTTATCATTTTTATTGTGGTCTGTTGGAATGAGCTTGGGAAAAATGCATTTCAGTAAGATGTAGCACAGAAATGTAAAGGAATTTCCACTGGAACTTCCCTGCTTTGCACTCCTGCTTAAACTGGAGCTCAGCTTCTTTCAAGATCCCTGTGGTGGTGACAGTTGGAAGCACATTAATGAAAATCTCAGTCCACGTCACTTTTTTCCCCTTCCCTGAGGCTCTCAAAGGACAAGGAGGCTCTCAAAGGAGGTCAAAAGACAAGGTTCTCTGCCTTGGGTTTTGAAGTAAAACCCCCATGTCCGAAGCAATTGGTCATTGACCTCTGAAACTCTCCTGTGGTTATAGTGAGCTGTTGGGATGACTGGGTGGGGCAAGTAAGAGAAAGAAGATATAGGTGCTTGCTCAGTCGTGTGGGTACGGGCTCAGTGGTGCGGGTACAAGCTCAGTGGTGCGGGTACGGGCTTAGTGGTGTGGGTACGGGCTTAGTGGTATGGGTACAGGGCAGGAAGACAATTTGCTGTTGAGGCTGTGTTGTAATGAAGCTCACCCGTCGTACTGGGAACAGTATGACCTGGGGTAGGAGAACTGAAACACTTGGAAAAGCCCAGAAGGAGATGAAGAGTCTCTTGTTCAGCCGCAGGTGATCATGGGAAGTTAGAAATGTGAGTGCAGTTGGCTTTGGACTACTGGAGTTCACGAGAAATGATAGCAATAATCACGTTGGAGCACCCTAAATAACCTTCACAGCCACGCGGATAGCATCTACTTGGATTCAGCCTTTAAATTTGTGGGGTGGATGGGATGACAAAGGCATAAGACACCCACACCCACACACACCACCACCAACTACTTCACATAGACTGAGACACTTTCAAGACAGAGTGCTTGGAATCTTATACTCAGCAGATGAGATTCTTTGATTTGTTTTCAAATCTATCATCTGCCTGTCTGTCTGCCTATCATCTGTGTATGTCTGTGGGAATGCATATACCACGGGGCACATTGGAGGGTAGAGACAGCTTGCAGGGACAGGTTCATTCCTTCCACCATGTGGGTTCTGAGGATCGAACACAAATCCTTAGGCTTGGTTTGAACCCCTGATTCCCACAAGCCTTTACCCACTGAACTATCATGCTGGCCCGCTATTTTTGCTTGGATTGGTTTTTATATACTGGGTATTGAATATAGGGCTGACACAGTCTGGGTAAAAGTCTACCACTGAGTTGTATCCTAGCCCTCCTTTTTTTTTCTGGTTTGTTTTAATTTTGAGACAGTATCTTACTAAGTTACTTACGCTGCCTTTGGACACACCCTGTAGCCAAGACAGGCCTTGAACTTGTGACTTGTCTCATCTCCTGAGTAGGTGGGGTTACAGCTCAGACCTGAATCTCCTTTTTTTGTTTTAATGCTGAAAACCATAACACTCAGTCATCACATCAAGTCCAGTACAGTTTAGGGTGGTTTGTTGATGTTCTTTTGTTTTGCCTTTGTGTGTGTGCATGAACATATTGATGCGTGCATGAAGTACATCTGTATATGTCTGAACATACATGGGGCCATGAGAAGAGAACCTCAGGCTCATTCATCACAGGAGTGGGTGGTATTCCTGAGGAGGGAGCCACATACTTCGTTTGTTTCTGTGCTTCAAGATTTTCATTTTATTTTTTAAAAATTATTTATTTCTGTGTGGGTGTCATGTACGTGTGTGTGTGTGCTGTATGCCCCTGTGTGAAGGTGCTCAGGACCCTGCACATATGTGGAAGCCAGAGAAAAATGTTGCCTGTCCTGCTCGACCACACTCCACCTTATACCCCACTCTCACTGAACCTGGGGTTATTCTGGCGGAAAGCAAGCCCCAGCGATCCTCTTATCTCTGCCCCAGCCCCAGCACTGAACTTACCAGCATAATGTAGACACCTTTGCTTTTTTAAACATGTGTTCTAGAGACTTAAACCCAGGTCCTTGTGCTTGTATGTCTAACACTTGACCAAGTGAGCCCTCCCCTCAGTCTCAGGTTTTGATTTTGTTTTTTTTTTTTTTTCTGGAAACAGTTGCTATTCATGTTTGTGATGTTTTTGTGGTTTTTGTTGGCAGTCAGATTGCCTTTATCATTTCATCTGTGGTCTATTGATTAAAATAACCACAGTGCTGACATTACGCATTTATCATAACTGGGTAAGGCTTCCCCTCTGCCCCTTCTGTGAAAGTGCTTTATTTCTGCTCTTCTGAATTAAGATGAATCACGCTGCTCATCTGTTCGGCCTTCAGATCCTGTGGTGGACATGTTTGACCTTCTTGCCCCCCAGCCAGCAGATGGAATCACTTGGCGGTTATAAGCCAATAGAATCTGCTTTGTTTGTGTGTTCAAATCATACTGTGAAGACTGCCCTGCACCCTAGCTCTGTCTTCCCTCTGACACATCTGTCTGTAACGAGAAGAGAAGCTAGAATTAGAGACTAAAACCACTTTGCTTGAAGTAGCTGCACAGAGGGTCTGTTCTGGGTGGAGCTAGGCAAGGCTCTTCCCCCTCCTAGGCTTTAGTTTTCCCTGTCTGAAAGCTGTGATGATTGCAGTACTCAGCTTGGAGACTTGCAGGTATAACAAGGGAGGTGGGGATGCTTTACTCACGGTTTACATGTTCCTTGTGTGTCCTAGAGGCCACTGCCTTGGGGCTTCTGCACACTTTTACTCTGTCTGCCTGAAGTGTTTTTCCACCCACTCCCCAATTGTCTGCTCTCCCATCCCTTTAAGATTTTACTCAAGAATTTCCAACTCAATGAAGATTGGACTTTTAGAAACTTGACCACCTCCATTAACGTTCACCCTTCCTTCCTGGTCCATTCTTTACTTACCATTATCTAATCAACTGGGTGTCTCTTCCTTATTGGCTGTTGCTTCCTCCGGAAAGTCATAAAGTCAAGAAATTGTGTGCCCTGTTTTTATTCCTAATGCCTGGGGAGACAATAAATATTTGTTAGATTAATGTACTATGCTTAGTGCTTCTTAGCATCTAATAAGCATCAGCCCATGCCTGGGTGATCTCGAATTGCCTTCTCCTCATTTATGACCCAAGCTCCACAGCTGAACAGAACAGATAAACACTTTCTGTCTTGCCTCAGAAACTCCCCATTGCCCGTCTCCTTCTTCTGCCTTTCAATCCCATTTGATGCTAGCGGTATGCCTTCTGGTCTCCGCCCCTGGTTTCTGGCTATCTCACATGAGTGAGTCCCATCTTCCCAACTGTTATTGGCAAGCTTCTTGCTAGCAGGAGAGAACAGCTCAATTCCCCCATTTTCTTCTGCATGCTGCTTCGAGAGTAGTGGATGTTCAGTGGCTGTCGGAGCTGCCTCAGTTTACACCGGTGATGTGCTGTGTGACTTCGGAGTTTATCACTTACTAACTGGAGACCTAGAAGCAATGCCCGCATGAGTGAAGTGTATTTGCTGTGTAAACCCGTCGAGTTGTGCCTCTCTATCACACCACAGTGCTCACATTACTCTGGCCCAGAAGTTTAGAGTGGAAGAAAAAAAGAAGTAAACTCTAAATATCAGAACAGTCTAAAGGGTTTTATGGTAAAGTCCCATGAACTTACCAATTAGGTAATGCTCTAGCATTACGATTTTAATTTAATTGCTTTATCACAGATCTCTCCAATCATCCACCCTTTTCTGTATTAAGTCATTGTATTTGATGCATTTTGAAGTAAACGATGGGCGTTGTATATTTTCCCTCATCATATCACCATGTGCTGAATCAGAGTATTGCAACTGGCATCCTGATATTTTCTAGTGTGCAATTATTTTGCTTTTTCTAGAACTTCCTATAAATAAGAGCATGTGGTGGGTAGTCTCCTGTGCAGATTGCCTGTTCTCCAATTTGTTTCTCCGAGCTCAATCTATGTTGTTATGATCTTGTTCCTTTGATCTCTAGTGAGAGTGGTGCTCCCGGGTGTGGAAGCCCCACAATTCCTTTATCTTTGCACTACTTGGCGGACATGATGTGCAAAGTGGCTGCTAGTGCATGTAGTAAATTATTCTGTGTTTCGTAGCATCTACATGCATTTCCTCTTTCCTTGTTCAAGATGTTGTCATCCGTGTGTGACACTTTCTCCTTTATTACCATCATGCACCTGCCTCTTTCACATTATTCGTAACTCACTCTTCACTGGCCACCATCTGAAAGTGATCACGGTGCCACCCTTAAGATGCATGGAATCTTTTTTCAACCATCTGATAATTCTCTCTGCTTTCATCATAGTACAAACTAAGGATAGAGATTATCTGCTTGTCTAATGTCATCCTATAATCCCAAGATTCCTATAATAGTCTACTTGTAAGTATTTTAAAATATTCTTTAATTTAGAAAAAGCAGGATAAACAGGATAGTAGGCATGATGTAAATTTTTGACAGAGTTGTAGACACAGGAATGAATGAACAAAATCCCGAATTACCAGGACCACATTCAACTTAGTCCCCACCATGTATGAACTGCATACCAGGTGACTGGTAGATGCACATGTGACAACGGCTTCTTAGCGAGTCAGAATGCAATTCTGGAAAATGTCCTCTTTCCTGCCTTGGCAGTTAATCTAGTTCCTAAACTCGGCTATTGCTAGATTTCATTACCTGGATACTAAGTGAGTCACAGCTGGGTGAGAGGCATCCAGGAAGAAAATATTCTGGCAATCTGGAAAATGCCTGGGAATGCTTGTGAATGATCTAATTTCATGACTTTGCCTTTCAGTGGTGCCAAGTGTGCTTCTCCATGCTTGGCTTCTTGGGCTCCTTCCAACTGGGGGGAAAGGGTGAAGAGGGAAGCGCTTACTGTCCAGACATTTAGGCTGCACGATGGGATTTGTGATTGGACATGATTTTCTTGTCTTGAGCATGGGTTGGTGTCCAGGACACATGTAAGCACAGTTACAGAGCATCTTTGACATTCAAGGAAAGCAAAGATTGGCATCTCTTTGCTTCAGATCTCCCAACGTGGAAAAGAAAGGCAAGAGAAAAGATGGCTGGTGATACCTATGTCTAGAGTTTTGCTTTCTTCACCTAGCTGACGGTACTATTCAGGATCTACTGACGCTAGGAGTTAAGAAGGAACTCTCAGTCTTTCAGCGTCTCATGGTTTAGACAACTAATGGGGCCATTGGGAGAGAATCCTCCTGGCATCTGCTTCTCCTTGTACTGACCACGAATATCCATGTGGTTGAGTCTCATAAACAGGCATGATGACAGGCAACTGCTTCAAGGTGTAGGGGACAACACCATGGAAACAGGGGCAGAAAGCATGTAAGAACCAGACGAGCATTGTGGTTTGTGGAAGGCTGTCTTCAGCAAGGCGTCAGCTCACAGTAGCTCTCAGCACTACTCGAGACCTGTGTAAGTCTGAGCCCAGGTACCATTTGTCTCTGACTGGGAAGTGGTTTACATGACTCCATCCATCCCAAAGGACTCATTGGTAGTGAGTGATTGCTGGGGACAGCGAGACATTTTCTTCAGTGGTATCGGTGTCATCACTGAGAAGGTGCCTAAGCTCCTGTAAGGAACCCTAATGACCCTGACTGGGTCACAGAAGCAAACGAAGGTCAAATCAAACCAAAATCCATAGGAAGAGGAAGAAAATCAGTAGGGTCAGAGGGGAACAAGAGAGGGCTATGGAGAATAAATATGACCGAAATATGTTATATAAATGTACAGCAATGCCATGTGAAACCCATTATTATATAAAATTAGCACATGCTAAGAAAACATAGAAATTAAAATTGCGGTTCACACGGCTTCCATCCCCAGAACCAATGCTCACCCTTTATGCTTAGTCTTCCACCCATGCATAGGCAGGAAAGAGTTGTTTGAAGTGGAAGAAGCCATCTTCCATTGTGCCTTCCCGTCAAAATCCCACTTGCTCTCCTTTCTTTAAGGGAGAGTAAAACTCACATTCAATTAAGACCTCACTCAATGTGGAAGTTGAGGAGAACCATGTCTGGCCAATTCCTTGGTTTGAGAGAGAAGGATAGATAACAATACCATCAAGACGGCTGGAAGGGAGGGGCTAGAGTTGAGGGAATGCTGTGGGCGTGGTCCTTGGCAAGCATACTGTGAAGAATAGCATTCACTGGGTTTCTGAAGGTAGACTCCTGCAATCCTCTGGAGGTCTAGGCGCTCTGCAGTGCTGTGGTTTGTACAGTCGAGCGTGTCCTGGATGTGAGTAACCCACGATCTACAGTATATATTTTAGGGACTTGGGCTTTGATCTTTTCTAATGATTAAGTTATAATTTCAAGGGCTTGTTGAGGTGAAGGATTCTGGGAAACGACAGTCTAGAGGAGAATCTGCATCATCCCCAACTCCCATCTGACTGCATCTTCAGAGTCATGTGACAGGACTGGTTGAGGCACTGGGAGGCACTAGAGTCACCAGCCTGGCTTTTTGTCTTTTGTTTGTTTGTTTTTTGGTTTTGTTTGTGAAAAGAGCAAGATTTTGTGTCAGACAGTTTCTAAGAATTCAGAGACTGAGCTAGGCATGTAGTTTGTTTAGTAAAGAGGATGCCTTCTTATGTTCCCACAGCCCTGGTTTCAATCCACCAAACCACATAAACCTGGCATTGTGGTTCATATTTATCATGATAGTACTGAGGAGGTGAAGATGGAAGATTGGAAGTTCCAGGCCTATATCTCAAAAAAGAGAAAACCCCAACAAACCCCAAATTCAAACCAAAACAAAGCACACATATGCGTGTAAAGTGGGAACGGGGGAAATCCAGAGGCCAAGAGGACAGCAGAGGGAAATGTTGGGTGTGGTGTCTCCTGTAATCCTAGTTCTTGGGAAGTGGACATAGGAGGATCAGGAGGCAAAGGTCATCCTTTGCTAATACCGAGTTTAAGATTAGTATTGGTTATGAGACCCTACCTCAAACAAACAAACAAACAAACAACCAAAACCAAAACCAAAAAACAGTGACAGCCTCAAACAAACAAAAAACCCACAAAAACAGCAAGAAAAGGGTTACAGATATGAATCACTTGGCAGAATGCTTGGCTAGCATGCATGAAGTTCAGTCCCCAGAGCTGGATAAAAATAGGAGCGATGAGGCACACCTATAATCCATATTCAGGAGGTAGAGCAGGGGGATCAGAAGTGTAAGGTCATCTTTATGTTTGCTAGTAAGTTTGAGGCCAGGATGGGCTATGTGAAACCTGACTCAAAACAAACAAACAATATAGAGAGAGGGGAAGGAGGAGGAAGGGAAGGAAAGAAGAAAGGAAGGGAGGGAGGGAGGGAGGGCGGAAGGAAGGAAGGAAGGAAGGAAGGGAGAGCAGCAGTAAGAAACTGGCCATGGGGAAATGAAAGGACCTTCTGAATGTCTGTCAACGAAGAGTCCAGGGCTGATCTGTGGAGACCCAGTGGATCTTCTCCTGGGTAATTGCAAAATTATTCCAAGATCTGGGCACCACTGACACTGGCAGTTCTGCTGACCCTGGGGGCGGGGTTACTCTAGGAGAGTGATAAGAGGTGTGAGTTCCTTCAGGTCCTCTGAAGTGACTGCTGATTCCATTGCCTGAAGGTTTCATTCTATTTAGGAGATCTTCCATGTCAGGGGGCGGGCAGGTAGGAGGAATAGGGAGAGACACGGGGAGGAGGGTCACACAGAATGCCTAGCACAGACGTCGCATTGTCAAACTGATGCAGAGGTACAGGAAGACCAGTGACAATAAGAGAACTTGGCAAATGGTTCTGTGGGTAAGTGGTTGCCATGCAACAGTGAGGAGCAGAATTGGGAATCACTAGAACCCACGTGAATGACAGGTGTGCATGGCAACCCTCCTGTAATTACAGGTTCTGAAAGCATAGCCATTGATGTGCTCTGGGTTTGACTGAGAGACCTGTCTCACCCAATAAGGTAAATGAGCCATCATCCAGTGTCTGAGGTTGTATTGAACGGTATTTTTAAATGTGATAGGAGAAGTGCAGGAGAATAATGACAATGAAGAACTAGAGGACTAGAGGACCGGCCTCGGAGACAAAGGGACAGAAGTCATTTAAAAGCATAAGCAACAGAATGCACATATTAAAACAGCGAAGAATGCTCACAACTCAGAACACAGGCCCAGTCCCCTGACAAGCATTCTCGAAGGTCGACAGAGGGACCGATGGAAGACAGTCATTTGAAAGTAGTAAGAAACAGAAATTTCTGTAGTTTGAGGAACTCAGATCTATTGTCCAAAAGCCATTACCGAATTCAAAACAAAACAAAATTTAAAAA
Source organism: Myodes glareolus (assembly GCF_982192425.1). Classification (NCBI taxonomy): domain Eukaryota; kingdom Metazoa; phylum Chordata; class Mammalia; order Rodentia; family Cricetidae; genus Myodes; species Myodes glareolus. Next base: position 63,400,390 of record NC_142029.1, read on the forward strand.
AAAAAAGCCTAAAAGGGAAGAACAAGCTTGGAGTTCTAAAGCTCTAAGATGCAAAGTTGGAATAGGAGACACGGAAGCTTCCTAATGGTCAAAACTGCGGGGAGAGCAAGAGAGGGAAGCAGGAACCAGACTACCTGGAAATTGCTGACCTCCAACTTTGGAAGCTATAGCACGATGCAAATAACATCTGTGAGAAATTTGAAATTTTCTGCCTCATGGTAGCCTCTCTGAAAAGGGTGTGCTTAGTATGAGGTCACATGACTTTTAGAACCGCCCACTGGTGACAGAGATAGAACCCGAAAGACAGGTGCTCCTCCCGTTCGATATTTTCATCGCAGCTTGGGTCACAGAGACAACCAAGCAGCACAGACTCCCCAGGAAAGCCTTGGATGTCCCTACTTCTCACTTCTTGTTTGCCATGCCCAGTGTCATGGAGAACAGCCCTGGGACGCAGAACCACTTGAAAATGACAAATCTTGAACGGACTGTTGTTTTGTCTGATCCAATCGCTTCCTTTTTAAAGACCAGGGAAGCAGGAAACAGTGAGTTTGCCCGTGTTTCACAAGCAACAGAAAAGCCAGGGCAGGAGCAGAGAGCTTGCATTCAGCCGAATGGGTCGTCCAAATTGAGCGACATTCTCGACTTCCGCGTTCTATTCCTCATCTTCCCAGTAGATTTCTTTGCCAAGAGCAACCGGGCAGATTTCTGTTGTTTATAACTGAAGAAACCTAGGCCGCCCTCATGCTTCAGAAAGGCGTTTGCTCCGTGATCAGTGAGCCGATCTATCCAGGCCTGGCTTTTCTTCACGGTGAAGTATCTCAAGCTTCCTCAACAGTGCTTCCCTGAGGACCACTTGCCCACCTATTAACTCTAACCAGGCTGGAAAAGAAACTCACAGCGTTACTTTCAGAGTGGTTGTTTGCTTACTGCTCTCACTTGATATTATGTCACTCCAGAAATACAAATTGCTTAGCAGAGAGCACCCTCATTATGACACTTTGCTGCTAAAAAAAAAAAAAAAAAAAGTCCCTTCCTCTGCGGCTTGCAGGATGGTGTTTGCACTGCAGCTTAACATTCAAGTCCCTGTTAAATGTGACAACTTTATTGCCATCAATCTAATTTTGAAAAATATCTCTACTTGTGACCATGCTAGACATTCCATCTTCAATGCCATTCCACTATTGTAAAAAAAAAAATCCTCATATTGCATGCAATAAATCTCCGGCTTCCTGATTTAAATGAAAGACATAGGAATTGATGTTTATCTCATTCCTTCTGTGCATTGGTTCTGGAAACTATTGTTCTATTTTGTTTGTTTGTTTTTCTAACCTGTAGAAATAGTCGTTTTCTCCCCCTCCCTCCTTCCTTCCCTCCCTTTCTCCTCCCTCCATCCCTCCTCTTTTTATCTGGGATAGTCCTTTGACTTTATTCACATAAACAAAGAAAAATGAAGCAACTACAATTACTTGATCCACGTTATATACTTTCTTAGTAGCTGACTGAGGACCGAGGGAAAAATTGGAGAACTCTTCTGCTCCCCCTTTACTGCTGGTGGTTGGAGCATTGTGCACCTGTAGCTGTGAGGATCTGGCCAGGCAGTGGGGAGGAGTGGGGAAGCTGACTTACAAAGCATATCTTTGTGTTTGGGGTAACAGTAACTGTTACAATGTCTGAGCATCTCACACCTCAGATCTGGGTCTGCCCTTTCCACTGCTGATAAAAACAGGTTTCAATATTAACTCAGTTTCTTTCCTGGTTGCTGTGATAAAATACTTTGACAAAAGCAACTTAATGGAGAAAGGATTTGTTTTGACCCTGAGATCCAGAGTGATAGAGTCCATCATGGCAGGGAACACAGGAGAACAGACAGGATGTGGTGGCAGTAGTGGAAGGGCGGATGTTTGTATTGCGGCTGTTTTCAAAAAGCAGACGTGGAATGGGCAAGGGGCCAGGCTGTAAAGACTGAAGGTCTCCCCCACTCTTCACTTCCAGTGAAGCCCCACTTCTTAATGGTTCCAGAGCCTTTCCAAACAGCACCACCAATTTGGGGAACAAGTGTTTAAACACTTAAGAGGCTGTGGATTCAAACACATGAACCTATGGGGGAGACATTTCACATTCAAACTATAACAAATATTCTGGATAACACAGACACACACATACAGACACAAGTACACACACACACAGACAGACACACACACCACACACACCCCACACACCTTTCGGGCAGATGAATTACAAGTTAGAGGGACACTAGAACCCAGGAGTCTTTCTGTAGGCAATCGTTTGCATCCAACCATGATGGAGAGACAGGCTCTTATACCTTCTTGCAGCTTAGTGCCCTCACTACCAGCCTGGCAGCTCTCTAATTCTTTAAAGCAGACACTCTGTACAGAACGTTCCAGAAACACCGGTGCATACTTACTGAGATCCTAGGCTTTTCCAGTTCTAGATAGGAAGACATTGAAGTGAGGAAGTCATTTCCTCCCTGCTCCTCTCCTAGCTCACAGATCCCACTGTGCAGGGTGTCACAGTCCCTTGAGGCTGGAATTCCACACTATGTCCACGCCTACTGAAAACCCTTCCAGTAGTAACCCCTCAGGCAGATCTGCTCATCCTAGCTCTGCAAAGCAAGCAGGTGACAGCTGGGTTGAAAGGCAACAGATAAAGTACCAGTCCAAACTGGTATCCTCACTCTACAACCCCAGGTGAGACAAGGATACTTTTAGGTACCTGTCTATGGCTTCTCCCTCCCTTTCCTCTCTAGCTAATCCCTCCATTTCTCTTTGACACCATTGAGCATCTTCTTTGTCTAGGCAGCATCTTTCTCCGCCTTTGCCATGTGCTGATTCCTCTCCTTCTACTTGCTGGCTTTTTCATCTCTAGTCCCTCTGCCTTTCTGCCAGGGCTCACCGTATTTTTAACGGAAGTTCTCCACTGGTTCTCTCCGCTCTCCACCTCCTCTCTGTGTTCCTGCACAATCTCCCAGCTATAAATAACCCAAGGCACCCAACCTTTTGCTCTCATGGAGAAATGAATAATTAAAACTCCAAAGGAAGACACGTGGATTAAATCAGGCACTTGATTTCTTCAAAACACAGAGAGCATTTTATGGGGTCTGGTGCAAATGAATGAGTCACAGCCAATTACTTCAAGAGGGAAGAACGTTGGGGTTTGTTTCCATCAGCAGCATATTAAAAATGGAGCTCGCTAATGAATGTCAGATATTAGGCAAGGACGACACTTCCAAATTCAGCAGCATGAGCCACGGAGTCTCAACTGAGATGCGTGTGACAGTGGCAGTTCCCTGACCAATGGTGTTGCTGCTTTATGTGTCTTTTCCAACATGATATACTGCAAACTAGAGGTGCTTACTCGCTTAGTGTTCCCTGAGCACAACTGATCTGTCGGGAATGATGTAGGTAGGAAGTGGGGAGAGAGCTCAGTTGGTAAAGTGCCTGCCATGTAAGCATGAGGATCTAAGCTCAGAATCCCAGTACTCAGGTTTAAAAGTCAGTGCTGTGGCCTGTGTTTGTAACCACAGTACCATGGAGCAGAGACCAGCAGGTCCATGGAGCTCATTGACCACCAGCCTAGCTTATACGGTGAGGATCAGGTTCAGTGATAGACCCAAGAGGAGGGCTCTCAAGATGGCTCAGCCGGCAATGGGTTTACTGCCAAGCCTGATGACTTGAGTTTGATCCCTAAAGCCCACATAGTGGAAGGAGAGAGCTAGTTCCCAGAGATTGTCCTCTGTCGTGTGTGTGTCTGTGTGTGTGATCTGGTTGGTGAAATTGGATAATTGCAATTCTACTTTCCTAGACTATATTGCAATAATGAGTTTGTGAACCAGTTCATGTTTAGGTCAGCAGACTTCATTATAATGTCTCAGAAATGGGTGGTCCATGGAGTGGGTGGGGGAGAATTCCAGGATTCCTAGCTGCCAAGCAGCTGCCTGGCTAAGTGCTCTGCATTAGCCCTCTGCTTTTCTTTGTTCTCAGGTTGGTTTTCTCCTAGAGCCTCATTGTTTTGTATCTTCTCTTTTGCTGACACATCCTTCTTAGACAGGATCCAAGAAAGTGCAGGGGTCAGGATGTGTGTCAAGGTCAGATCTGCTGTTTTGTGAATGAACTTGCTGGAAGAACTATAAAGCAGCATTTTCCTGCCAGGTGGAGTTTGAAGAACCTTATATCCCAGAAACACTGATGGGAAAGTATTAGAGGCTCAAGAGGGAATATAAGCTTGATTCTTTGGTAACAAACAGACACACAAACTTGAAGAAGTATCGATAACTTGCTGATATACTGCCCAAAGTCTCCTATCCTTAACTAGGACATCCAGTAAACTAGCAAAGAATGGTCAGGTGTGTGCTTGTATGACAGCGTTTATGTGTGTGTGTGTGTGTGTGTGCTTCAAGAAAAATGCAATAAGATGCAAGTTCCACCATAGAGGAAACTACGAGGTGAACATTAAGGACAAATGGCAACTTTAAGCAGAAAAGAGGGTGATGTGTCTTTCTTCCACTTTATTGATCAGCCTGCGCATCTGGCTAACACAGTCTTGATCTTGTTCTTTTTAACATTGATTAACTCCTTTAATGTACAAAGGACAATTTCATTATATCCCTCTCAAGTCGCAATAAATATGTTACTGTAAAAGTTTAGGTCCTTGGGGGGAGGAGTCTGTGCTCATGAAGCTAATTACTTGTTTTAACCTGTTCAAACCTTAGAGACGGCTTTAGGGTCTAGTTCTGGGGCATTCTCAAAGACACAAGCCTTCAAAGGGATTTAATTAATTTCCTTTGCCTGCCTGTTTGCACTTGGTGGCCTCAAGTAAGGGGAAGTCTTTGCCTAACAGCAATTTGTTTTGAGGACGAACTGGAAATAAAAAATCACACCCAGCTCAGCTCTTCTAGAACTTTCGGGAGGATGGGAATTGTATGCCTGAGAGTCTGGTTAAGGAGTCTGGTTGTCATGTATCATATGTCATGATAAGCCTTTTAGATAGACTCCCAGGCTGAGTGTATGACCCAGTGTGTCTCCATTTCTTAAGCCTTCTCTTGAGATGTTTTCCTTCTGTTGCTTTGTCTTGTCCTACTTCGATGTGATACTTTTATTTTATTTTATTTTATTTTGTCACATCTATTATTATCCTTTGGTAGTCTATTCTTTTTTAATGGGTAATAAAAAAGGGGTCGATCTGAAGGGGAGGGGGAAGAGGTAGGGGAATTCTGGGAGGACTAGAGGTAGAGGAAACTGTAATCAGGATATAGTATGTAAGAAAACAATGTAGGTTCAACAAAGGGAAAAGTGCATATCCCGGCTGAGCAGGTGAGAGGCAGCTGTCAGGTTCTAGGGGCTGCTGCTCCGTCAGCTGCACTCAGGCATTGGCATTTCAACTGTAATCCCATTATATTTGGAATTTGGGGTTATCTTTAATTCTTTTATGTAAGGTTACGAGTTACAGAAAGATCTAATCACAGTTCATCGGTATTTTTGGTTGTGAATGCAACAAACATTAACCCTTCAGTCTGAAAAATGCACACCTGTACCTCCAGATATATGGGGCTTTGATTTTTTTCTTATTAAAATTTTCCAGTTCTCAGCATATATAGCTGCACAGGTTTTTTTTTACCTCGTTCGTACGTACTGCAGACTGTACTTTAGTGCATTATAAATAGCACTTTTCAAAAATTTTAATTTCCTATTCCATAGTCAGCACCCAGAAATACTGACTGTGTGTATATTCATGTGTGGTGTATGTACATATTCCTGTGTGTGTGTGTGTGTGTGTGCACGTGTGTGTGTGTGTGTGTGTGTGTGTGTGTGTGTGTACATGTGGGTGCTTGTACATGAACACAGGGAGACTAGAGGCTGAAGTTGGGGGTCTTCCTCAGTTGCTCGCCACTTTTATTTTTAAGACAGAGTGCCTCAGTGATCATGGACCTCACCGATTTAGCTGGAAGCCTGGTCTGGGAGCTCCAGGCCTGTTTTCACCCTCACCCCCAAGAACTAGGGTTGCCGAGAGAGCACCAGGTTTCTGGCCTGGATGCTGGCCTCACAACAAGCACTCGGTTCCTTAAACTTTTGAGGCAGCACTGCTGACTGAGCCATTGTCCTAAATCCTATTATTTTATATTGCCTGTACATGCTTTGTTTGTTTTGCTTTTCTGTTTTTTTTTTCTTTGACAGGGTCTCCCTGTATTGGCCAGATTAGCTTCAAAATCTTGAGCCTCTCTGAGGCTGGGATGGAGTGCCAGGCCTGTGCCCCAGCGCTCAGCCTCTATCACATTGTTTGTTCCAGTAGCCTCTCTGCCAACTTTTGAGATTTTTGTCACTTTCTGCGCAGTTGGGGACAGTTTGTTCTCTTCTCTTGCAACCTGGATGCTTTTCTTTGCAGTTTTGCATGAGCAAATCTGCTGAGTACGTGGTTGAATATGAGCCCTGACTGCTTTTCCCTCTTGGGATATTTGACAGGCAGTTAGATAGATGTCTGGGGTTTGTGGCTTAGGCCCAGGGCTCATTGCCTAGTCACACCTTTGGGCCCTGGCTTTCATCCTTGCTGTGTTGACAAAGGTAGTTTGCCCTAAGTGAGAAGTCCTTTCAGAGTTCAGGGTTGACCTGGGCGCTTGTTTCTGCTTCTGCCGTCCTCAGCACGCTGGATTATCCCTGCCTTCTTGCTTTCACGGAAACACGCTAGGAATTGTGGGAAGCCGTGCCTTCTCCCCCACCATTCTTCCTCAAAAACAGGTGGTTTTTGCTTCAGCAACCCATGCTTAAATATTAGGAACATTTTTCTGTGACCGTCTGCTGCTCGGAAGAAAATGCTGATCGTGAAATACAAACTACACGTGTCCTGTGCCCTTCTTTAAGGTCTTATCGATCTGCCTGGCGTCAGAGGTACACATCCAGTGTGTGGAACCAGAGTCTTAGGACAGAGCCTCCACTCTTCCGGGTGGGGCTGTGTCCAGCATGTCAGCTCTTCCTATTACCAAAGGACACAGGTGGAAACGATGGCGCAGCAGCCAGAAAAGGCTCAATACAGCCGTGTCGTGAAGACAGAAAAGCAGGCACTCCAGACATCTCCTGGGCTCTGGCATGAGATTAAGCTTTCACTAGAAGAAGAACTGGGCCATAGAACAAGAGGTGTGCATACTTCCGTAGACTTGGTTAGAACATTGTCTAGTTGGTCCTTGTTGCAGTCTTGGTTATGTATAGGAGCCCAGGAAATTCTCTTGAAGGGAGAAAGTCAGTTCCTACAAGATTGTTGCTCCTGCTTGGAGTTGATCTCTCTGGAGGCTCTGTTGCTAGAATCTCAGTTGGCAGCATGTTTAGAGCAGTGACTGCAGGCTTCACGAAGGTTTTCTTTTCTTTTCTTTCTTTCTTTTTTTTTTTTTTTGATGGGGAGGGGTCTGGGAAAATGACCTTGTAAAAGCTGACAGTTGACTCAATCTCTCTTCTGTGCCTTCCGTCTCAGAGCGGATAAGGTAGGCGAGGGATTACTAATGTTTAGACAGACACTTTGCAGGAATTGCCTGCCTGTGTACAGCCTGAAGCAGGTGACTGACCCAAAGTAAGGGAGAAAGAACCAGAGGAAGGTAGAGATGTCAGGTGTTTGCTCTGCTGTCCGTAACTTCGTGATGTCCCTGCCCAAGTGAGGAGTCGTCATTCCTTTCAGCGTAAATACTTTTAAGTGCTTGCTCTGCTTTCCTTAGAGTGTGCTGTCCACAGTAGCAAAGTGAAAGTGTGGACCCATGACCTACGACCATGTGCGGCAGCTGTCATTCTCAAGATCTTTTCCAAAGAGTCCTGCTCCAACTTGACTTTCTTTCTCTTTCAGCCTCTGTTTCTGTTATTCTTAGCATATATACGCTGGATGAATTACATTGGGACAGAAAGAGAAAAGGACAACATTGGTTATTCTAATCTGTTTTTTAAAAAGTGGATTTCCAAATTGGATATTTATTTTATCGCAGAGGATCCAAGACATTGTAGGCCTTGTTCTGTTTCATCCTAGTCTCTCAGTGGGTATATAAGCCAGGTAATGAGTTTCTTACACATATCACTAAATATGTCCTTGAAATTCTTTATGCAATACATTTGTTGTTTGTTTTTTGGAGGTCTTAAAGGAATGAAAAGAAGATAGGAATTTATTTTAAGCATAGCCAGCTTTTACTCCATCTCTGTGTAATGATAACTATTTGGACTTAGTCACTAAAAACCTGGGTAGAACGCAAACCTCAATTCAGCCTTAAGCAGAGAAATTTTAGGGGCTCTTGAGTTGGCTCAGCAAGTGAGGAGCTTGCGGTGAAAGCTGACGTCCTGAGTTCGGGCCCTAGGACACATGCCGAAAGGAGATAACCAGCTTCTCTATTTTGTCCTCTGATTGCCACATGGACCTGTGCATGATGTAGCATTACACACACACACACACACACCTGAAGTATGTAAATAAATGTGTTTATTTCCTGAGTTTCCTGAAGCCTTCAGTAAGGTTTTTGGGTGGGGTCTGGAACAGGACATTGTAAACTTTGGCAGATGTTTCAGATACTCTCGTTTCACCTTCAGTCTTGGAAAGAGGGTGAGGTGAGCTATTACCAGTCTATAGACAGATATTTTTCAGGCTTAATATGCCTGCATGTGGCCCGAGGCAGGTGACTGACCCAAACATTAAAAAAAGAAATTGTTAAGGAAAATTAAAAAGAAATCCTTCAATGCAAATCCCAATTAGAGACTGAAATTACTCTTTGGCAAACTGAAACTTCTGATTGTGTTCTGTTTTAGAAATCTGAATAGATTAGAATGTTTTATTTTTCAGAATGTTGTCACATAATTTACAGAAGTCTAGAGAGAAAGGTACAGGCTAAGCAAGCTGAGTAATAAGGGATGCTATCTCTGGACACCGGGTCCCGTGATGTAGCCCTGTCTGGCCTGAAATTCACAATGTAGATCCTACCAGCCTCAAACTCACAGACATCGTGGTGAAGGGCAGGAAAGCGATTTGTTTAATATAACTGTGTTAGGAAGAGGAGTGCGTCAATAATCCATTATTTCCTGTGAGAGATATGGATATGAGCTTTAAAAAAAATCATTACAGATTGGGGAGAGTCAGGAAGTCTTGGGGGAGCTGTGGACTGGTTTGTGAGGTGCTGAGGATGTCTTAACTATCACGTGAGCAATTCCATTCCTGTCATGAGCTGTTCCTGCCTGGGGACGGGGCAGTCTTAATATAGATAAAATGCCCACAAGATTCTTTGTTCTTGGCAAGTCTAGGGAAATGATTGGAGGCGTTCAGATGGCATCCTAGTGGTCTTGAGTAGGACTTTGTAAAAGATGGGGCTTGGGAATGCTTTCGTTTCTCCTATCTTACTGTCCTCAGCCTTGAGGAGGGAAGACGACACCTCTTAAGCAGTAGACACCTGTGTGCCAACTGGGCAGGACTCTGTCCCCAAGTAAAGGAGAGAGATGCCAAATTCAGGCACATATGCTATGTAGCATGAATAATAAAATCCCAGAGACAGATATCAGGGTTCAAGATGAAGATCAGAAAAGTAAAGCAGTTAAGTCACTAGAGAGTTCTTAGTGCTACGAAATCTTCAGACTGGAGAGTGAGTTCCTGTCTCATCCCGCCTTTCATCTCTCTTTAGTACTGGTATTAAAGGTGTCCACCATCACCGCCCAGCCTCTGTGGCTAACTAGTGTGGCTGCTTGCATTAAAGGTATGTGCCATTACTGTCTGGCCTGTGTGGCTGGCTGACTAATGTGGCTAGCTTAGCATTCTGGTTTTCAGGAAAGCTTTATTTATTAAAACACAATAAAATATCACTGTAATGCTAAGTTCTGTCCTGCATGTGGTATCATGTTCAGTCTCAATTAAAAATCCCACGCTTCTAGAGGAGCAAACCCAGTCCTAAAGTCAGTATGCCCAGGTTCCGTCATAAATATTTGTAAACTAGGTCCACCCCTGTCTCTACAGATGCCACTCTTTTCCAAGCTGATAACATCCCTCTGGACTTCTAGCCTGTGTTCTGGCCCCCATCCAGTAAGTTCTCCACACTGTGGTTAGAGTGATCTTTTTAAAAATGTAAATCTGATTATGCCACCGCCCCGTGTTTAAAACCTTTCAAAGGCCCCCCATTGCTCTTAAGACCAGACCAGAGTCTTTACTGTAGTTCCCCAAACATGATTGTCTCCACCCCTGCTTGGATCAGCCACCTTATTGCTTACCGCTACCACCATTCCACTACCCAGCCACACCTGTCTTCATCCTACTGAATGCAGCAAAGCTTTCCCTTCTCTTAGATGGCATGGGTCAAATTGGATTACGTGCTTTGTAGCCTAACACCCACAAACCCGGGTTAGAAAGGTAGCCGGAGTCTTCCCTGATTTCTTCATGTCTATTTTATCTGCTTGTAACACACGGCAGAGGCCTACTGCAGGATTTCTAAACCATGAATGTATTTATTGTGCTATTTGACATGACTAGTGTGTCTTGCTGAAGTAGAGCGTACAACACAATGGTTATTTACGGCCTGATTTGGAGCACGGAGAGTAGCGGCATTGTGAGAGGACTAGAAACACAGCTCCACCCCACCATCCACAGAACCCCACGGAGTTCTTTCCAGAGACCTCCCACCCAGGGGAAGCTGGGATTCTTGACTGCAGGAAAAACTTTAGGAGACATCAGTTTGAGGCCAAGATGGAATTTAAGCATAATTTTTAAACGTGGGGAATAATAAAGAAGCCCACAGAGAAAGGACAAAACACTTTAAAATCTGGGTGTGGGATTCCTAAAGGACAGTCACCCTCAAAGTTATGTTCAATAGCCGTGTGTGTGTGTGTGTGTGTGTGTGTGTGTGTGTGTGTGTGTGGGGAGAGAGAGAGAGAGAGACAGAGAGAGAGAGACAGAGAGAGAGAGAGAGAGAGATATCTCAATAGGTCCCTAAGGGATATTTTCTTTTTGGATAAATGAGAACATGTAATCATTCCAGGCATGCATTCCAGGATTACAGCCATGAGGTAAGCTTAGCGGAAAGGATTGCAAGTCAAGTTAAGACATTTCTGCCACAAACAAAATCTTATAGTCTTAATTATTGAGCTCCCCAGAAAATTATAGGTTTATAGGTAGGAATGGAATAAGGCTGTAGTCAAAGGTCATGTGTTACTATACCGTCATCTGCTCATTGCTAATTTAGCATCCTTTGGAAATCTTTATGTATAAGAAACACTGTCTCTATGTAGACTGTCTTCACAACAAAGGTTAACATCACTTGAATTCCTGAGTGTAATCTGGTCAACCAGTCTCCAGAGGGGAATCCTTTCTCTTCATATGCCTCCTTGAATTTTTTTCCGTTTTTCTATCCCACATTGTTTACAGGGCTCAAAACAATGCCCGGTACATTATAGACCATAGGTAACCATTTATAGTACTTTGACTGTATGCCACTACTGACAGTGATCCAGAGCCCGTGACTCACAGTGGATCAGTTCTATTAGCATTCCTGGGAGTTTGTCAGAAATATAGAATCTCAGAATCCAGAATCTCGGACTTTCAGGAGTTCCAAATCTACTCCCAACAGTACTACTGTTTACATTATAGACATACAGCGAGTCTGTAAAAATGCATAGTATTGTATAACTTTCTTTCATTTTTTTATTATTTATTTATTTGAGACAGAGGCTCGTACAATCTAGGCTGTCCCCAAACTTGCTCTGTTGCTGAGACTGACCTTGCACATCTGATCTTTCAGCATTTGCCTCCCATGGGCTGGGATTGAAGGCATGAGCCACCGTGCCTGCTGAAGTAAACATTTTAATGTGTTACTGCCTATATCAGTGGTCAAACATCTCTAGTTCACAAGATGGTTTATTCTCGCTCTTCCCAGAGGAAGCCACCAGCTGTGTTTCCATCACTGTGAATTAGTTTGCCAGTGTTTCATGTTCTTGAGTCTGTAAGGTGTCACTACATGTGCTTAATATTTTAAAATTCTACCTGTTTTCAAAATGCCTGGGTCACTTGTGTATGCATCACATTTGAGAAGTACCACTGAGATGTGTTCACTCTAGACAGGCATGGATATCAACTGATGCCAGGGTAGCACTCACTGCCCTGATGTGTTCACACTGGACGCACGTAAATACCAGTGGATTTGCCTGATTTTTTTTTCTTTTGCTTATTGCTTTTTCTCATCTCTCACCTTCCCTAGAGCTTGGAGGAGACACACGTAAGCTATTTGGAGCCCAGAGGAGCTGGCTCGTACTGGCTTGTGATGGGCAATTGCATGATCAGCCCACCCTCAGCTATGCATTCAGTGCATCGTCTTGACGACTTGAACTTGGGAGTCTTTGCACCGTAGAAATCTATAAATACCACCAGTTGGGATTTATTTCATCTTCCACTTTTTCCTAGGGAGCTGCATTTCTCCCATATATTTTCTATAGGCAAACACTATGAAGGAGGAGGGCTTGACCTCCCCAAGTTGTCACTTTTTTTAGCCTTTAATTCGTCATTTGCAGTGCAATGACATGTGTAAGTAGTGCTGACAATGCTTATAGTCATCTGTGGGATCTAAGAAGGTGAATGAGATTATTGTGTTTCTTTCTTTCAATTTGGTTAGAAACTCCTAGAATCCTGTTTCCAATAGTTACTACTGCCCAGTTTTGTTTCAGCCGTTCTGCACAGGGCTGTGCAGAGTTCTTGGAAAGGGAGTAGACACTAGTGATGGCTTTCACTATTGCTTCTTCCTCAAGGCTTATCACTGAATCTGGTACCCTCTTGGAGTTGCCAGGCATGTACACACACATAATGTATACACACACACACACACACACATATGATTTATTTAATTTCTATTGACTATTGAGTTTTACAAGTTCAAATTCAAACATTCAAAAGACATTGTCTATGTAAACCTTCAAGGCAGCAGTTCTCAGCAGATCCATTTCTGATTTCTGGCTCTTCTGCTCTTTCGACCATCACGTACCAGTTACAAAGCCTTTTAAATTTCATGATTCTTATCTGAAAAGTGAGTGTTAAAATATTTCTGGGTATGTGATGGCTATAAAGGTAAAATGGTAAAGAACATAAGCATAAACCTGGCATAGGAAAACAGTATCTTAGGTTCATCCCCAGGAGCTGATCCCAAGACCAAGATTTGCGTACAAGTTGTTTGAGAAATTGTTATAGACTTAAAACTTGTGCTTCCTCCCAATTCATGTTTAAATTTTAATCTTCGCTGTATTGCAATAAGGAGACAGAAGTAGGAAGCTCAATGAGGCTGGATGTATGGGTTTAGTGCCTTTAGAAAATACAACCCATGGAGATCTCTAGCTCTTTTGGTCAGATAAGGACACAGTGAAAAGTTAGAAGTCTGTCACTTGGAAGAGAACTTTACTGGCACCCAGCCTACTGGTCTTAAATTTCCAGATACAGAATTGTAAGAAATAGTTATCAGTTTCTCATAAGCCTCCTGGTATGGGGTGGTTGCCTACAGTGACCTTTGGGCTAAGACAGAGGCTAACTCAGTGAGTACCTGATCTGAGGGTATAGGAGTGAGAAGATGAAGGAATGTATGTGTTCCTTGTCTTGTTGCTCTGACAAAATACTTGTCAAGAAGCATCTTGAGGGAAAGTCCATTTATTTTGGCTCATGGTTAGAGGGTACGATCTGTACTGGTGAGAAAGATGGACGGCCATGGGAATGGTTCTAGGTTGCGTCAGCACACTTGTGAGGCGCTTGTTCACATGTTAGACAACTAGGAATCATGTGGAGAAAGGGATTGGGCTAGAAGCTGGTAGGATTATAACCCATAAAATCCACCCAAGGTGTTCTGGTTCCTCTAGCTAGGATCTGCCTCCTAAAGAAGATGGGACTTCCACAAGGAGTTCTATCAGCTGAGCACTGTGTGAACTTGACACAAATTGCAGTCCCTGGGATGAGAGAACCTCAGTTGAGAAAAGGCCACCATCGGACTCACCTTCAGACATTGTATGGGTTAATTATTGATGTGGGATGACTCAGACCTCTGTGAGTACTGCTAGCCCCGGATAGTTGGTACTGGGCTGTCTAGGAGAGCAAGTCAATAAGCAGCACTCCTCCATGATCATCTGCTTTAGCTCCTGCTTTCAGATTTCTGCTTTGAGTTCCTGCCTTGGCTTTCCTGGATGATGAACTGTGATGTGGGAGTGTAAAACCAAATAAACTCTTTCCTTGCCCAAGTTTCTTTTGGTCATAGTGCTTTGCTGCTGCAACAGAAAACTAACTAGAATAATAAGCACCAAGTATTCCAATGCACTAGCCCATGGAGGACGTGTCACTACTAGTAACAGACAAACAAGTCAGCAACTCTTGTTGTTCAGGTATGCATATATTTTCATGGTGCCAGAGGAAAATTTCAGGACTTTGAACACGCCTGGTAAGAACTTAACTGCTAGGCTACACCTTGGGCTCTGGTCACTGGTTGTTAATAAACTGCTGCTGCACATGTTCATAGGTATGAGCAGATGAGGAACCAATGGCTGGGGAAAACACTTGACAAAGAGCTGTGGCTAGATGGTGGCTGCTAGAAGGATATGGGGACCAAAGGGATCCAGACAAGCGCTGACATATATACTGGTCAATAAACAAATACACATGAAGAGTTTCCCATCACAGAAACTAGTCCATCAATTCCTGGGCGAAAGGCAGGATAGTTTAGTTAAAGGATTATTAGTTCACCTCCAAAGGTTCATCCAAGCTCTGATATTCACTAACATTTTATGGCATATTTTTTTCTAAACAAAGAAGCATTGCTGTTGACTGTGGTTTCTGCCTGGTTCCCGCAATCAGTAAGTCCCAAAGAAATCACACAGAGGTTTACATTAACTATAAACTGATTGGCCCTTTAGCTTAGGCTTCTTATTACCTCTTATAACTTATATTAACCCATTATTCTTATCGATGTTAGCCACATGGCTCCGTACCTTTTTGAGCGGGGAAATCACACCTTCCTTCTTCTGTGGTTGGGACAGGACTGGGAAGGAAATGGACTTCCTCCTTCCTAGAATCCTCCTGTTCTCATTCACACGCCTCTACTTCCTGTCTGATTGTCCCGCCTATATTTCCTGCCTTGCTACTGGCAGCATTTATTTAAAACATAACTGACAGACTATAGACAATTGTCCCTCACCACATTGCTGCTTTAATCCCTAGAGGGATTAAAGTCTAAGAAACCCTATACAGTCTTCTCTTTTACTCTGGAAAAAAGGTGTTGTACCTTTTAAACTCTTCTGAGATAAAGGGTAGGTTTAATTTGAAGCATCGACTCAGTGCAAAGACCCCAGGGAATGAGCAGTTAGTAGATCTCTGTGGGGACTTAGCCTAGCCACTGTGCTTATTGCTGTTTGTGTGGTCACTAAAAGGAGTAGAGTCTCCCTGAATCAGCACTGAGGAGAAGGATCTGGTGCCTGGTTATGCTGTGAGAGCAGAAGCATAGCATCCTGCAGTAGCATTGTCACAGATGCTCAAGTCTACACGCAAGCTGTCAAGCCTGCTATCAGCAAACGGGGCTTCTTGGTGCTGTACTGTACTGTGATCTGGAGTTCACTGCAAGGTTTGGTGTTATCTCAGGCTTTTCTTTGTACTGAAGTGATTTGTGGTGTGAAGACACATTGCTTCTCATGGGATACCTTAGACACACTGCTGTCAATCAGCCAGTTCTGAGGTTTCCGTGCAGCACTGGCCTTTGGCGGTGTGCTAGCCACTGTCTGATTCATTTCCAGTTCTCATGGGTTATTTCTTTGGCTCACAGGTTGTCAGCTGGGTTGAGAAGGGCCTGGTAGATTTGTAAAGCACACCTCTGGGAAGGTGTTTCCCCAGAAAATTAGAAAAGACGGATAGAGTTGCACTGAATGTGGGTGGCACCATCCCTTGAACTGGAGGAAAATGGAGAAAAGTTGCTAGCATAGGCCTTTCTTCCCTCTGCCCTCCACTCTCCTCCCCATCCAGTGAAATGTGCCCTGTGTTTCTGGGTCCTCTGCACCCCCCTGCCACAAAAGACTAAAACCATCAGACCAAGCAACAAAAATAAATTTTTCTTTCCTTAAGTTGTTTTGCTAAGGTATCTTTTCATTGGGATAAAATGTGACCAACACCTGGCCGTGCTTCCTTGTCCCCAAATCTAAGAGGCAGTCATGTAAATTGTCAGAGGGGAATGCTTTAGCTTTGATATAACTACAGTATTCTGAATTGCATTCTACCTACCTGTAAGGCACTGGTCTTGAGATATTGAGCTGATTTACAGCTGGGTAGATATTTAAGTAGAAGACTCTGGAGCGCCAAAAGAATTGAGTGGACATTGTGAACCTTAAAGCGCTCTTCTTCAGGGATGGTGAGATGGGTCAGTGGTTAAGAGCAGTTGCTGCTCTTACAGAAGATTCGGGTTCAACTCCCAGCACCCACATGGTGGCTCATAACCATCTGTACCTCCAGTTTCAGAGGATCTGAAGACCTCCCTGACTCCCACAGGCACCAGGTACCTCCATGGTGAAGAGACATCTATGCAGGCAAAACACTCACAATGAATAAATCTGAGTTTTGAAATTTAAAGAGGTCCCTGATAAATTAGGTTACCCAATGTAAGTCCCATGACTTTCCATCAGAGCAAATGATTTATAGCATGTGTATCTCAAGATGCAATGTGGCATTCTAGCAACCAAACATTCTCAGAATGATGGAATGTAAATTAGTCCTGCCAAGTTTTGTGTTTTAAATTGCAGCACACAATTTTTGTACATTTTAGGATCATCCCACTTATAGAGAGAAATAGCTACATCTCTCTCTCTCTTTTTAGTTTTTTGTTTTTTTTTTTTTTTTTTTTTTTTGTTGTTTTTTTCAAGACAGAGCTTCTCTGTGTAGCCCTGGCTGTCCTGGAACTCTTTCTGTAGACCAGGCTGGCCTTGTACTCAGAAATTCGCCTGCCTTTACCTTGTGGGTGCTGGGATTAAAGGCATGTGTCACCACCACACAGTTGTGTCACCACCGCATAGTTGTGCTACCACCTCACAATTGTGCATCTCCTTTGGTTCCTTCACAAATTTAGAAAAATCCACAGTCGAACAGAATTTACTCTTAACATTCTAAACTCGGGTGCTTTTAGATATTTAGATATTTGCAGGCTAAGAAATCTAAAATTCACCAACATCATTATTTGATTCTTGTATGCTCTTATATTTCCTAGTTTTAATTTTTAGAAAGAGATTGAAAAGTGGCTTAGAAGACCAAAGAGGTAAGAAAATTAAACCCAGGAAATAATCAGTATCTTTTCCTTGTATTTGAAGGTTCCGTTTGCTCAACCCAGGATCAGGTAGTACTTTAGCAAAACCTAAGATTTCAGAATATCCACAAAGATAAAGTGGCTAGAATATTTCTAAATAATATTTACTCTGTGTGTGTATGCATGTGTGTAAAATGGTTGCACTATAAGCCAATTCAGGGTCATTGAATGTTATAAACATGACTCACGGAGTAATTTTTGGTCTTTTAAAAAGCAATATGTATTCGTGTATGACCTAAACGTATTCATATAAGCAAATAGCGATAGTGTGCCGTCAGTGACACCAGCAATAAAGCACCTAAATAATGAAGCCATGACCTTGTGTTAGCCATAAACTCTAAATCCCAGTAAAGGTACCGAGGGCAAAGTAGGTTGGCTGCTAAGTGAATAAACAGCAATTGCCCTTGGGACACCAATCGTTCCTTTTATGTTATTCCATTTTCTAAATGGAGCATTTCATTTCCTCAAGTTAAAGGACCTGCCTGTGTTTGTATCCTACGCTTAGGAAGCACACATGAATTGCTGCAGACTGAACTCTTGTGAATTCTGATATTTTCATTAACTTATCTCTCAGGATAAACTTATTCACATGTTTGTAAGTGCTTTTGCTGAGTTATATTGTCTGTGTATGACACTTGGCTCGCCTAAATTGTGCCTTTGATAAGAGCTCTGAATGGATGCATTTTTAGTGGTAACACAATGTATCCTGTAGGCTAGGTTGGGTAATAAAACCAAGTGAGGTACAACAGGAACCATCCAGGCTTCAGCAGTCACACCAAGGGTACTTTAAAACACGTTTAATTGATGAAGATTGCATGTAATTTATAATTATAACATAGCATGTAGCATTTGAACACATATGGATTGGGTAATGTTTAAGATAGTATCACCACAGCTCTTTCCTCAAGTATTTCTTTTGTGATGAACTTATTTCCAAATATTTTATTACAACGTTTTTTATAGATTTTTTGAAAATTTCTAACATATGTACAATGTATCTTGGTCATACTACTGCTATAAGACCTCCTCTAACTCCCCACAAGATTCCTTAAACACATCTTTCTCCCAACTTACTCACCTTCCTCCCTCCCTCCCTCCCTTCTTCCTTTTCTTTCTATTTATCTATTTTCATTAACCCACCAAGTCTAAGTAGCGTTGCTCATATGCACATGATTGTGGGGTCGTATGAAGCATGTGAAGGCACCCAGTGACCATTCCTAAAAAAAAGAGTGACTCTACCTCCTCTGGCAGCCATCAACTGCCAATAGCTCATCCGCCATGGGGAGGGCCTGGGTAGCCTCTTCCCCATCCACACTGCCATTTTTAACTGGCTTGATCATGTGTGAGTCTTGTGAAGGCAATGTGACTTTTTGTTTGTTTTTGTTTTGTTTTGTAGTTCATTGAAAGAACTGTCTAGAAAAGATAACTGAGACACAACAGCACGCCTGGTTTCCATTGGCATATGGGGAAACACAACAGCATGGCTGGTTTCTGTTGGTATTTGAGGTGGGTGGTGGGAGGGCGTAGGTATTATCAGGCGAGGATGGCATATACATTAATAGATTTTTCAGCCTAGACTACCACTTAAGTTCCAAGTTCTAGTTGAGGTGTGAGATTCTCTTATGTTGTGCAGCTTTTCACAGTCCTGAAAGAAGGTGTCGGGAAGCTAATTGATACTGTATTTCGTCTGTGACTGTAAAGGGGAAACTGTGTCTCGCTTGGATGAAGTATTAGCCAGTGCACTGAGGACCCCACCCAGGGACACACTCTACAATGTAAGGTAACTTCAGGGAGATGTGTGCTTGCCACCTATTTGTTGCTATGGCCAAAATTTTTCAGGATATGAAGATGGTCTTCATATCCCTTAACAGTCTCCTTCACCTTCCTCCTTTGATTGCAAAGTATTGAAGCTTTACTGCTTAGAAAAATCCATTTGTATCTGACTCGCACTTCTGCCAAGATTATTAGAGAAAAGTGTGAGGCAAGTTTCACCTAAAGTGGGCTTGGTAAGAACAGCATTTTCATTTAATACTTTAGTGTCTGATTTTTTTTGTGCCTATCTATGTAATTCATTTGAATTATCAATGTGTCCCTCTGAGCTTGCCTTACTTATGTCTGACAGTCCCTTCAGAGAGTTCTGTAGAGGACACTAGAGAGTGTCTCTTCCCATCTTCTGTCCCCTCACCACCTTCGCTGTCCGAGAAAACAAAACCCCTAGTGTTTTCTTCCCTTGTGATGTCAGCCCTATAGTGTACACAATGTGAGCCTTCGGAGGGAAAGTAGGGTAGGGACATTTTAACACAGTTTTCTGTTGGTATTGTTGGGTTTTGATCATCTAAAAAGAACTTAAGAATCAACCACAGACATACTGTTAAAAATGTGAAACTCTCCAAAAGTCGGTTCTCCTCCAGGCTCAGACTATTTCCTAGGGTGTTAACACCCAGGCCAGCTCACGGAAACCTTGAGAGAGCCTTCAAGGGTAGAACATTACGTTTTCACAAGAAAAGGAATGGTAGAAGATTCTTGCAGGTTTTTTTTTTTCTGAACTAAAAGTGACAGATTGTTTTCCACTTCTCAGTCTAAGTCACCCTCTGTCCCCGCTGCCTCATGGGGAGGTGCTAATCTCTTTTACACTGTGTAGTCAGCCCTATCAGTGGATGTTTCCATGGCTTCATTTCTGACTTCTGTTTGTGTATTTTGTGGTTATGAGTCTGGCTGCTATTCTTATCCTTACGGAGTACTGTTTCCCCATAACCTGACACATTTGTTGCCTGAATTCTATATACACAAGGCAGATGTGTCTGGGCATGGATAAATGCCTTTAAAACACCCTGTGTACTCCGACATTAGAATGCAGGGTCTGTCCCTTCATTTTCTTTCTTTATATGAGCCCTTAGGATAGCGACAGGTATAACACCACCCTGATCTTTGTGGAGGGGTCACCTTTCATTTCCTTTTTATAGCCTTGCAGTTGCAGTGTAGACATTCATGCCCTGGAGAGGCAGCAAGCATAGTTTTCTCTGGATATAAGACACACCAGATCAGGGAAGCAGGAACCAGCCACAGAGAGGTTTCTTGTGGCTTTACTCAGAAGTTGAGACTGACAGAAACAGGAGATGCCTGTGGGTAATGCGTGCTCAGAGTGAGGGACTGGACCTCTAGGGGTCATCAGTCTCAAGCCTAGGTGTCAGTCAGGGATGCAGTGAATCACACAGTAAGGCAGTGGAAGTCAACTTAACAAAAAGGAAAGGTCTGTTTGGGCCCAGCATTTTGGGAGTTTCAGCCCATGGTCATTTGCCCCCATAGCTCTTGGGTTTATGGGTAGCAAGACCATCCTGACAAGGAAGACTGGAGTTGCGTCATTCATTCTCTTCATGGCCAAGCTACCAAAAGGCAAAGGAGTGGCCAACCCAGCTGTCCCATCAAGAGCCTGCCCCAGTGAAACACTTCTTTTAAGGTCCTACTATTCAAAAGTTCTGTTGTCCCAAAAGTGCCAAACTTTAATATATGGGCTATTGGAGACTTCTGAGGTGAGGAAGTCTCCTGTTGTCCTCCTTCAAGTGGGAGGCAGGGACCCCTCACTTACCATCAGGGCTCTTGTAACTGCACGGTAAAATCCGGCGCTCTCCTCTCTGAGTCTCCTGCAGGGCGCCTCCCCTGCTCATCGCTTCTCCACTTGAACTTGGCTGGGTTTTCTTGTCTTGAAGACTCAGAGTAGAAAGGAGCATGTATAAGCCACCTCATCCAACCACAAGAACCTAATTAAAATTTGACCAGCAGTTCCTTCCTGTAGGAGAGACTTTGCCACCTCCTCCTAGGCTCCTGTTTCAATTGTTGACGACTTCAAAGCCACTGCTAAGGCTTTAGTGCTGTAACTTTCCTTCTGAAGGACGCCCATTCCTGCACTGCTCCTTTACATCCCTTTTGTACAGTCAGAGCTGATACTGACTGACCTGGCCCTATTAGCGCAGCGCGGGGGAGGGGGGAGCAGGCAGACCCCTTTTGCTGACAGTGGTGACTGCAGTGGATCAGATCATTTTGAACTGGTCCTTTTCTCATTAGAGGAAGGGAAGAGTGATGCTGCTTTGGTTTCTGCCTCAGCTATATCTGCTTCCAGATGAGCAGCTCATCTGTCAGAGTCCTTTAAACGGGGAGTCCTCTAGCGAGGAGAGATCGGGAAGATGGCTTGTATGTGTGTTAGGGGTGTGCTTGTACAAGTTATTTGTATGTGTATACAATTACTGCATATGTGTACATGCATGTATTTATCAGTGTATATATACATGCAAGTATGTGCACAGACAGATACACACATGTGTGTACACACAGGCATGCACACAGTAGATTTTGCAATGTATAATTGTGAAAGAAAGAAGTTGAGGACTTTTATAAACCTCTTGTCTAGAGAAATAGAGAGGTATATGAAGGACAGAAAGTTCTGGCAAAAGCGAGTATATTTCTCATCCTAAAATGATATATGTTCAATGGGATGACTTCTTTCTAAATAGTCCCCTTCTTCCATAATGGATTTTAATGACAGCCCTTCCTCTGTATGTTTACATGGGGACATCTCTAAGGAAGCTGGTTGCTATGGTGATTAGAGATCAACTAGTCCAGTTCTTCAGTTTTGGATAACATTCTCTGAACAGTTGAGGTAAGGAGCCAGAGAGTGTTGATTTTGTGACTTGGTGCCTTGTTGATCTGTGCTTAATTCTTAGAGCAAAAAAGACCAGTGCTCGACTTGGTGATCCATTTTTTTAAATAAAATTTTTATATGTATGATGTGTATATCAGTATATTCATGATAGCATATGTGTGTAGGAACATATTGGGGGGATATGCTGGAAGTCTTTCTTGATATCTTTCCACTTTATTTACTGAGGGATCAATCTCTGAACCCAGAGCTTACTAATTTGACTTATCAAGCTTGCCAGGCTTGTCTTGGAGAGCCCCTGTCTCTCCCTTCCTAGTGATGAGTTTACAGGTGGCCACTACGCCTGCCTGGCTTTACATAGGTTCTAGGAATCTTAATTTTGGTGAGCACCAGCGGGTACTTATTCACCAAGATCTCTTGTAGGCCCTACTTTTCTCAGGTAATTGGTAAGTGGATATAGAGATGAAAGGAAATTGGTCTTAGGGACACAACTTCAAGACTTCTCATGTCTTCTTAAAGCTTGTCAAAACATTCCATTCAGATTTCCTTGTAGTCAGTTACCCTGTGTGGGAGAAGTTGGGCAACATGGACCTACAGCATGAATGCTGGAATCAAATCACATGGGAAGGAGTGCCAGCTTTGCCACCAGCTCCATTATGAGACTTTAAGAAAATTACTCAACTTTCTTGATCCTTAGCTTTCTGTCTCATTTTAAGGATGATGATATTATAGCATCTATTATTTAGAGCTCTACAGAAGAGTAAATATATATATTGCTCAGAACTATGCCTTGGTCATTGTAGTGGTTGCAAATATGACAGATCTCATTGCCACTATTTCTACTGATATTATTACACTGACTCTCAGTAGGTAAAATTAATACCATTCTCATTTCCTACTAGTCTTAAATAGATCTGGCAGAATAAGAACATAGATTAAATAGAACTTTGAAATGACAGATTGATTTTTTGAGATCCCTCAAAGTCTTCTGAGTGTCTCCAGGTTTTCTTTTCTCTTCTGAATTTGTGGTTTAACTTTGGAGGTAGCAGTCGTCACTAGATATATGGAATTGCTTTCTCTGAGCCATCAGAAGCACTGAGTCTGTGCTAAGTCATCCTCTGCTGTTACTACTGGGAATTTTGGAGCCACTGGTGAATTGAGGAAGATGAATACATTGATGGGAAGCGACATAAGGCTAACCCTGGGGTGTAGATCTTTATCATGACTCAGCTATAGAAGCATTTCTAATGTATTTAATAAAATAAAGACGACCTGAAGATCTGAGAGTAAACCAGTCCCACTGGTCAGCCTTACAGATCAGAGAGTATGGTAACACACACCTTTAATCTCAGTAGCCTTAATGATATGCACCTTTAAACCCAGTAGCTACTCTAGTTGCCATAGAAATCAGGTGGTACAGGCCTTTAATCCCAGTGGTGCATGCCTTTGATTCCCAGCCCTAGAGAGAAATTTCAGATGGGGCGAGACAACTCTCAGATGCAGTCTCCTTCTGAGATTCCAGGAGGTAGAATCGCCGTTTCAGACTGAGGTCGGTGTAAGAGCCAGGGACTGGCTGTTTTGCTTTTCGGATCTTCAGGTTGAAGCTCAGTTACTGACCCTGGGCTTTTATTAATCGTGCTTCACTTAACCATTTGGAAACATATACAATACCTTACAAATGGGTTCTGGAAACTCCACCCACAGAAAATGAGATCCCTCCCATGCCCACATCGCTTTCCAAGGCACTGGAGAAACCTGGGAGCTCAGGCAGGATTTCATCCATGTCAGACCCCACGTCGTGTGCTTTGTGGGAAGGTATACTTTGACACCTGGGGTTTCAGGATACTACATTGGCGAGCCCGTTGATACATCTGACCCAGCCTTTCCACATATAGAGGAGGAAGCCTGTGATGGTTAACACTGATTGTTAGCTGGACAGGGTTGAGAATCACCTGGGAGATAAATCTCTGGATGTGGCAATGAGGAAGTTTCTAGATTGAATTGGGTAAGATTAGCCCACTATGGGTGGCACCATTACATAGGCTGGAGTTTTGGACTGAATAAAAAGGAGAAAGCAGGGAGAACACCATCATTCTTCTCCCTCCGATCCTTGTCAGTGGGGACAGTGTGACTAGCTGTCACCCCCATGCTGCCGCTGCCGTGACTTCTCTTGGCGAGGTGTACCCTTAAACTGTGAGTCCAAATAAAGATTTCTTTAAGTTGCTGTTTTCAGGTAATTTGTCACAGAAAGAAAATAGATAATCAATACAAAGAACTTTTGGGAATGTGAACGGCTTACTCAAGGTCAACAGAGAGAGAATTCAATGCAAGACACTCCTCTGGTCTGACCCAGAGCTGCCTACAGTAGCAAAGCTATTCAGGCCAGAATCCTGTGTACCACTTGTCCTCTGCCCTTGGAAATCTGCTGCCAGGTCTTGGTCTCACCTGATTCCAGACACTGATAGAGGACTACTCTTAGCTATAAGGGCTAGGAGAGGCAACTTCGTGTTCATTCAAGGTTCATCATTTGGAACGCTAATAGTGGAGACCAGGGCCCTGTGCTCTAATTAATTCCATCTATTTATTTTAAGGGACATGAGTGGTCACTGATGGTTGTCATTTATCCCAGTCCTGGGCCTTTCCTCTATGTCCAGGGAATGTCTGCTCCGCATGAGAGGATGAGCCTCCAAGTTGTCCATGGTTGGAGGATTCATCAGAAACAAAGCAGTAGCCTTTCCTGTCTTTGCCGTATTTATCCTTAGCAATGAGGCTTCAAAGAGCCCGAGAGAATAAACTTGAGCATGCTCCGAGAAGCTAGACATTTGTCTTTTTGTTTTCAAACCTGGGGTGTAAAGATTAGAAGTTTCTTTCATCCTGACTTTTTCCTTGGTTGTCATGTATTTTCCCCTCTCTTAAATGCCACCTCTCTGTGGCCACCTTCTCATCCATGTGTTCATCCAACTGTTCCTCTAAATCCATTCACTACACTTGTCCCGACTGCTAAACCAGAGCTAAATACAAAGTGAAAACAAACAAATCACACCTAATCCCAAAGGAACAAGAAATGACAGAGATTGTCCGACTGGAGAAAAGTAACTCATTCTAGAGAGATCTGCCTATCAGGAACTTTGATAAGAGTTCAGCTAAATGAACATGACAAACCACAGGGATTGAGAGGTTGGGGTATGGGGTAGACGACTCTGCACATGATCCTCCTGGTGTTTACCTCCCTGCCAGAACCTCTGATTGACTGTACTGAACTGGAAACCGAAGGGTTAAGTGTTATTGAGATGGCCTAGATGGGTGGACCCCATATCCGGGGGTCGTAGAAAACTGGAGAGCCAATGGCATGGGCAAGGAAAATACCCAGAACATTGGGGTTTTATAAATGAGTCCTAATAACCCACCATGGCTGGAGGGAAGACATTAGAATTTGTAAATAAAAGGATTGCTATTTTCTTCTCGAAGCTTAATGTGGAGGCCGAGAGCTTTGGATCCAATGACACCTTAGACAATCAGAGGGGTTGTCAATAAGCCATGGTTTCATGGTGTCAGAAAGATGATTGAAAAGGCTTTTCCATTCCTTTCAAGGAGACATGGAATTCTTTTTTTCTTTCATATGACCTGGATATAATCTCATTTGGTCTGTTTTGGCTTAAAAAAAAAAAGAAAAGAAAAGCCTTAACAGATGTGAAATTCTAGCACTTACAAGTCTACATTTAAAGAGATCTTACATCTCTTTAAGATGTTTTAGAAAAGATTTTCTTGGGAAACTTCTGTTCTACTCTGTATGAGAAATTCAGCTATCGAAGACTACCATCTTGACACTAGAATTTACAGACAAGGCTGAGCATGGGGAAAAATTATATATTCTATTAGTTGTCTTGAAATAAAAAGTTCATTAAAAGACTTTAACACATTCTATGCTCTTTACCCAAATGCTTCCTGAAGACAAAAACCCTTGGAGGTGGGGAGAGAAATGGGTTAGCAGTTATGAGCATGCATTTCTCTTGTAGAGGACCTGAATTCTACTCTTAGAACCTATATGGAATGGCTCACAACCACCTGTAACTAACTCCAGGACATCCAAATCCTCTTTTGGACTCTATGAGCATGTCTACTCACATGTAAATTCACCCATATTATTATGTATATATGACATATATAGCATAGTATAAATATTAAAAATGAATATATTTGTGCCATGCTAAATAGTGAGGTTAGACCACTTTTTAACAGAATGTCCGACAGGCCAATGTGCAGTTAGTGAGAGTTAATGGAAAGGAAGCTTACTAAGAATATCACTAAACATAGCACTGGTCAGAGTACTACTGAGGTTCATCTCCCAGTGTAACGAGTAAGCACTGCATCCCTGTGACTTAATAGAGAAATTCCTTTTTCCCTGTGGCTACTAGTATGTGTATGGGAGGCAAACCTCTGCTCACCAGATGCACTCAGACACGCATCATGACAAACATCACAAGGGCACACACTTCCAAGGCCCCCAGAGTACTGGGAAAGCATCGTGGCGATTTGTATAACCAGTGCTTCAAACTTCACTCGAAATCAAGTAGATGACCCCTGCTCTACTCACTGGGCAAAGAGAGCCATGTGGGCCCACTTCAGTTTGAAGTGAGGGGCCTGGGGATGGAGGACCTTGAAATTCCTACAGGACATCAGCAGATACAAATGTCTGCACCTGTTACATAACACAGATGCTTTGGGAAGGGGAGGCTAACAAAAACCTATGCATCTATTTTCTGATGCTGGGGATAGAAGGCGAGTATGCTCTAACACTAAGGCAGGTTCCCAGCTCCAAACAAACCAACCAACAAACAGACCATCTTATAGGTGGAACACAGGCCTCTGGAGGCCAGCCCCCCTTTCATGACCACAAAACAACCAAAGGAGGAAACCTGCAGCCCGAGTTCTTAGATCTGATATCGAAGTGTGTGTTGTTTGTTTGGACATGATGTTTATTAAGATACTCGCACCCTTTAGGAATTAGCAAGGTCAAATGAAGCGAAGGGAATTTAATAATTATATTTGCATTCTGGGGTCACTTTCATCTTAATAAGGCAGTTTGCTTCTCCTTAGACGTGTGCTCTGAAGTGCTCGGGCATGATTAGTGAGTCTCAGAGTCCCCACTGTGTTCAGATCAGGAAATAACTCTGTCCTTGTACAGTTTAGTACACCGGAAGAAAGAGAATAGAAATATTTCAAGGAAAGGCTTGCAGACACTTGAAGGGTATACTTATAAATTAATACGCAGTGCATCTCTTGACACTTGAACAAGGTTGTTCTCCCCCCAAAATATTTCTTTTATACAGCCAGTAGAAAAATCTTGGAATTTGTTCAGATATAAATATATGTTTTCCCAAGCAGGATTTGGAACCATTTAGAATGACAATTTTTATTTTTTTCCTCTTTGAAGCAGGACCTCTGGGAAACTGCCAAAAAGTTATTCTTATTCTCGGAAAAATGTATTTACACGCTAAGAGGTTTTTTTTTTTCCTTACAGTTTCAGTATAGGTGCATTTCCTACCACAAGTCCATCTATTTGCTTAATATTATTATTATATTATTATTATTTAAATGCATAACACTGTAGGAACATCTCCCAAACACAGCTGGTTCAATGAATGGAAAGAGGAAACATTTGAGATGCATCCGTCCTGTCATCTTTGTGGCTGTCATACACAAAAGTGAATTTTGTTTTGTTCTGGAGTATCAGCACAATATTATTTTATTTTATTTCAACGTTATAATTCATCAGATGTAAACTGAGCCCAGAGGAACAGAGAGATCAAACACTACATGAAAATAAAGTAGTGGACTGAGTATAGCTGATAGATCTGGCCCCTAGAGCAGTGCTGACGCATGCCGCCACTTCAGAACTAAGGGAGACTTCTCTGATCACTTCATCTTGATGGGTCCCCAGACACTTGTCAAGCATGAAGAAACAGAAACCACCCACCTCATACCCAGAAGACAGTATTTCCCAGTGCTCTTTTTCTTCCTCTAGTTCTTAAAATATTTCCTCCCTCTTTTTACTTGTGTTTTTGAGGGGGTGATATAGTTGTCTCATGCAGGGCTAACCACTTGTCACTTCTTCTTAGCAGTTTGACCAGTTATGAGTCACGGTGTTCGTCATCATCCACTGTACACAGAGACTTCACTGGCCAAGGTAGATGGCAGTGCTAGGCGAAGGGTACACATCTAAGTATTTTGAAGACAGTTTGGCTACAATTGGTACATTCATACAATGTGTTATTAATACAATGCATGAAACTGTCAAAAACTAAATTTAAATTAGCCACGGCAAAAAGACGATCAACTTGCTTTGGGGCTGTAGAAGAAGACAGGGCAACTAAAGAGCAAATAGGACTTTCTAGGGTTAGAAGTGGGGTGTAGTTAGAGAGAAACTGCAGAGGCAGGTCGTGTGCCTGTGCATGGATTCTGAGACCTTCAGAGAGCTTATTCCTTTTTGTTGTTTGTGTTAGAAGCTAACAAAGCCTATAACAGATAGATCCCAGTGCACAAGAATAGTACCAGAGACCTGTTACATCACTGCTAACATGAACATCTTCTTGAGAGCCAAGGATATTTTTAAATGAACTACCCCAGACATTGGTACCTATCAAAATTGGTTTGCAGGGTTAATGAATGAATGACTAGTAAATGTGGGAATTTAGTTTGTCCAGTAGAGATGGAGACAAGATAATGAACTGGTTAACATTCTGTATATTGGATGGGGAAGACGTGGTGATAGGTATCCAAATCTGGGTCTGTGTTAAGGAAAAGAGGGGTGGGAGAGAGACAACAAGCAATCTCTCTGAGATATTTAGTGCCACTTGGTGATTCCTCCTGTGGCTCCCCTACTCTTTCATTTGATGATCTTTCTTCAGGACCAGGTTTTGAGGATTGTAGTGAGGGATCACGGGGCTCATATAGCCCAGGTGTCCTGCCTTTCATCTCCAGGGTTTGTGTCTTGAAGATGAGAAGCAGACAACAGGTGATAGGCCTGTGCTTTGGGGACATTAGAATCTGTTCCCTGTAACATCCATGTGGGTTTATCTCACCTATCTACGGTGTTCAGAGTATAAGAAGCCATATACCACCTTCTTTGGCTATAAGTTGTGGCAGCCAGGCTGACCTAGTTATAATAAACTCTGTGGATTGAAAAATAATAAGTCAAATTCATCCCCCAAATAAATATTGTCACAAGGCATTATCAGCATTTCCCAAGCCATAAGGATTTCTGAATGTGATTAGATATCCATTTTGTGCTAATTAGCATAAATCAATCCCTCCCTCTCATACACTTAATTAGCATAAATCAACCCCTCCCTCCCTCTCATCTGCTTAACACAGAGTGTTATAGGGCTCACAACTCTTTTAATGCCATTTTGGGGCCATTTGAATGACCTATATTTTTAGAACTCAATAACAGGAATTACTATTTGAATTTATGATAGGGTTATAATATCTGAATAATATATACTTTTTGTTGGCCATTAATAT
Source organism: Myodes glareolus (assembly GCF_982192425.1). NCBI lineage: Eukaryota > Metazoa > Chordata > Mammalia > Rodentia > Cricetidae > Myodes > Myodes glareolus. The sequence goes on from NC_142029.1 coordinate 63,429,879, forward strand.
CACCTGGGAAAGATTCTCAAGAAAAAACTAGGTCAACCTTAAGTCAGTCTGTGGGAATGTCTGTGAGGGATTGATTGTATTGATTTCACTGAGTGAGGCCTGTAGACCTGCCCATCCTGGATAGTGGCACTCCATGACTTTGGGTCCTGGATTTTGCATCTGTGTAGAGGTGCGCATGTATTTCATTCTTTCTACACTCTCGACTGTGGGTGTGTCTCGTAACTCCAAGTTCCTGCGTTATTTGCCTGCAGTGATCTGCTGTAACCTGAAACTGTATACTAAAACCTTTCCCTTTGAAAGTTGCTTTTGTCCTTTCCTCTCCCCCCCCTTTTTTTGTGGGGAGGGCAAGGTCTCACATCTCTGTAACCCTGGCTGTCCTGGAAATGGCTATGTAGACCAGGCTGGCTTTGAACTCACTGAGATCCACCTGCCTCTGCCCCCTCCTGAGCACTGAGATTGAAGTCATGTGTTAACTGCTAACCCTTTTCAGAGTATTTTATCCCAGCCACAGAGAGGGAACTAGGGCAGGCCTTTGCTATGAATCACATTTTCTTTAGAGAAGAACTGATGCTCAGATGGAGACAGAGCTGATCAGGGCCACATTGCTGGCATGAAGAATTGATGCTCAGGTGGAGACAGAGCTGATCAGGGCCTCATAGCTGGCATGTGTAGAGGTTGGAGCAGCACTGCAGATCTCTTGCTTCAGAGGCTGGGAGCTGCAGTGTTTCTCAGCATCGATTGTGCCAGAGCCGCTTGGAAGGCTTGCTGAAGCAGCTTCAAGGGCCATTCCTACAGTTCTTCTGAATCAGCAGTTCTGGAGAAGGGCCTGGAAACTGACAATATGGCAGACTTTCATAGGATGTTGTTGCGCTGATCTGAGGACCACACCATAACCCCTGTGCGGTGAAGAGAAATGGGTTTCTAGTTAGGCTCTTGGGATCTAAAAACTGGCTTCATTACTTACTGGGGGAAAGAACCTGGGAAAACATACTTTATCTCTGAGCTACTTATTACTCAGTACACTTTTGTCTTAGGGTTTCTATTGCTATGAAGAGACACCATGACCATGGCAACTCTTATAAAGAAAACATTTAACTGGGCTGGCTTACAGTTCAGAGGTTTACTTTCTGTCATGGCAGGAAGCATGACTGTATAATAGCAGACATGGTGCTAGAGAAGGAGCTGAGAGTTCTGTATCATGATTCACGGGCAGCAGAAGGAAACTATGTACCCCCTGCATGTAGCTTGAGCATATAAGACCTAAAAGCCTGTCCCTACAGTGACACATATCCTCCAACAAGGCCACAACTCCAAAAAGTGCCATTCCCTATGGGTCAAGCATTCAAACAAATAAAGTCTGTTGGGGGACATTCCTATTCAAACTCCCACAACCTGCCTGTTAGAGTTTCTGTGGGATGAGGTGCAATGAAGTTTCAAGAAAGTATGGAGTCTAACAGTTGCTGTAAATTTCCTAATTGCTTTCCTTCTTATGAAATTATTCTTTCTAGCCTTTGTTCATCTTTTCTGTGCTGAGACCTCATATGTTCCATTTCTGAAGCCCCAGTAGTTTTGTTTTATTCCACCTACATCAATTTTTATCTATCCCCCCGGTATTTATTTCTTCCTTCTTCATCAGTCCCTGCTGCAGCTCACATTTTTCTTCTCCCAACCAAAACTGAACTGTTTCAAATCTTCTACTTCTTCATAGAAGATAAAGTCCAGCCCTCTCTCGGGCTTTTTGATTGTGTTCACTCAGTTGTAAGTCCATTTGTCCTTTGTGTGTCTGCCATGCAACCTAGAAGATGTTGTGGAGTCATTAGAGATTCCCCATCTAGAGCAAGCTCCTTAAGGACTGTAGCTATGTGTAGGAAATCGCAGCTTCGCTGTGACCCAAAGCCTTCTGTTAGTGGGAGTCTGTCTAATCAATACATAGTGGAGTGAATGGCTACATGAGGGAGCAGGACAGCTTGGGGTCAGAAGATCCATGCCACCTGGGATGAGTTACTTTCTACTAGGGGATTTATTTTTCTCTTAGAGGAAGTCAGTCCCATATTAGAATTACACATTTAAATTAACTGTATCCTTTTCTGTTTCTGTGGGTACAGTCTCTCTCTTTTTTACTCCTTTTCTTCTCTCTCTCTCTCTCTCTCTCTCTCTCTCTCTCTCTCTCTCTCTGGTTTTTCAAGACAGGGTTTCTCTGTGTAGCCCTGGATGTCCTGAAGCTCACTTTGTAGACTACGCTGCCCTCTAACTCTGAGATCCACTTGCCTCTGCCTTCACCTCCAGAGTTCTGGGATTAAAGGTGCATGCCACCATCACCCAAATGGAAAACAGCTTCTTATCCAGCTGTTTGGTGGTGATGCTGGTAGCACAAGGTGCCTCCATAACAGGACTCATGCCTGGGAACCTGGTGTCGAATGGGTGGTGGGTTGCTATGCTAGTGCATGCTGTGAAGAATTTCCTTTTTTTTGAAATCCCTTTGGGTCAGTTTAAGAAGGTATCCTGTTTGTGTCAGGATCTGGCAGGTAGGCATAGAGACACTGTTTTTCCTTGATGAGGCTGCTTTCTCACAGTTTGAAGGATGCCCTAGATGCTTCTGACAGTACTAGGGCTCCGGTGTTCATGCTCAGAGGTAGTCACTGTTGTCAGCAATTTCTCTCTAACTTTCTATGTGGGGTTACTTTGCATCCCTGTTCAGTCTAAGTAGGACATGGCATGGAGTGAGAGAATGCTTTGGCTGCAAGCTGACCTTATACCCTGTTGTAGCAAAATGTGGCTTAAAAACATCTTTGAAATGTTAGTGACTTTTAAGTATGCTTGGAAAATGTTTGATTCCTGATGAGAAGAGTGTCCTTCCTCATCACTGTGATAAAATTCTAAGGAAGATTGTAACAAGATTAGAACCTGGGGCCCTGGTTGTCTTTCCATTTACAAACAAATCAAGCAGTAGATTATCTGATAGTTTTTACTTGTAAAAATTAAGAACTTTCTCTCAATCTTGAGGAATATCATTTATATTAGATATATAGTATTCATTGGGTTCATTTAAAACACTGAAAAACCATTCTCCTGAATATTGTTATAGTTTCCAACTTATTGGTATTTTAATAAATGTTGTATTGAACTTCTATTCAGGTATGTACATTCATGATAATTTCAGCTAGTGTGATGGTTAGTTTTTTGACAACCTGACATTAACTAGAGTCATTTTGGAGGATGGAGCCTCAAATTGGGGAATTGTTTCCATTAGATTGACCAGAAGGCAAGTCTATAGGTTGGTGTGGGATTCCCCTCTGTATGCCGTGAATACCATTCGTTAATAAAGAAACTGTCTTAGGCCTGTGCAGGGCAGAATAGAGGTAGGTGGGGGAAACTAAACTGAATGCTGGGAGGAAGAAGGCGGGGTCAGGAGAAGTCATGTAGCCACAACTGGGAATAGTTGAGCTGTAACCTTGTCAGTAAGCCATAGCCACATGGCGATACACAGATTAATAGAAATGGGTTAAATTAAGATATAAGAGTTAGCCAATAAGAAGCTAGAGCTAATAGACCAAACAGTGATTTAATTAATACAGTTTCTGTGTGTTTTTTGGGGGGGGGGGGCTGAGCAGTTGGGAACAAATAAGTAGCCTCTACCAACAATAGGTGTATTGTTTTGGTTAATGAGTAATATGTGAGGTCCCAACACTCTGTGGGCAATGTCACCCCTGGGCTGGTGGTCCTGGGTTATATAAGAAAGGAGGCTGAAAAAACCATAGAGAGCAAGCCAATAAGCAACATCCCTCCATGGTCTCTGCTTCAGTTCTTGTCTGTTTGTTCCCACCCATAGCTTCCTTGGGTCCCTGTCCTGGTTTCCCTTAGTGATGGATTTATAAGCTGTACGATGAAATAACCTCTTTCTTTCCCAAGGTGTTTTTTGGCCAAGGTGTTTATCACAGCAACAGAAAGCAAACTAGACCAGTTAGGAATCACATAGATTGTAAAGTTTTTTCCTGGATTGTATGGAAGGAGTGTGCTTTAATGTCACACATATTTCAAACTATATTTTAATGTAAATCATTCTGATATTAAGATTTGATTGACTGATAGAGACATAAGAAACCTCAGTGAACCAATATTCATAAAAATTGACTTAGTACTAAAACATATGATCCCATCTAAAATTATAGTAATATGTGGTTCTTAAGAGAAATGATCTTAACTATACAAAAGTTTTTATATGTGTTTCAGAGGACACAGAAAAAAATATATTAGCTCAATTTACGGAGAGGAATTACTTTGATGCTGAAATGAATAGTGATAGTAAAAGAAAAAAAATATGATTCAGTTAAGGATCACAAATGAGTAATTCCTAAGTAAAACCATGTAAAAACTTAGTATAGTGGCTAAGAAGTGCAGGCAGAGATTTTTATCAGGACCACTAGCTCCCCAAATAACTACACAGAGACTTACTGTTGATTACAAATGATTGGCCAATAGCTTAGGCTTGTTACTAACTAGCTCTTCCAAGTTAAATTAACCCAAGTTTTTTTATCTATACTCTACCATGTGGCAGTAACTTTTTAGAATATGGCACTTGTACCTCCTGTTTCCTCTGCATCTGGCTGGAATCTCTGTCCCTCTTCTTCCCAGAGTTCTCTTAGTTTGTCTCTCCTACCTAACTTCTTCCTGGCTAGCTGTCGGCCAGTCAGTTCTTTATTAACAATGAGAACAATACGTCTTCACAGTGTACAAAAGGATTATTCCACAGCAAAGAACACTCCTTATTCTTTCAGAGCACCCTGGTTTGATTTCCTATTACCACCATGGCAGCTCATAGCTGCCTGTCACTGCAATCTCAGGGGATCTGACACCCACCTCTGACCTCTGTTATCAGCAGGAACATACATGTTACACAATTATACATGCAAGCAAATCACACAGACACATGTAATAAAAATAAATGAATCTAAACCTACAAAATAAAAACAGCATAAACAAGAGTTTACTTAAGGAGTGAAAGAGAAAAGAATAGATCTGTATACTGATATATATAATACATATATATATATATATATCAGCCTGTTATCTGAACATAAGAAGCATATTATCAACATTGTCTCAGCAGGCATAAAATTATACTCTCAGAACCTAAGCTGGGTCTTCTAGACCACAGGAAGTTGTAGAGTTGACACTTTGAAAAGTACTATTCCTAACAATGAATGTAAGGAAAACGGAGAATAGAAAACAACGAGGCATGTGACATAATTGTGTTGCTGTGCTGGCCTCCACTTATAGTCAAGTTGCAAATTCACTCAGCTACAAATATGCAATCATATTCCCTCAGCTAATAAAATTGTCTCCAAAATATAAAACTCTTCTTTTTTTGACTACAACTCATAGCACAGAGACAGTGTGATAGTATTCAGTAGGTGGGTTGTATAACATGACCAAATACATCTATTGAAAAGCCATGGCAAACTGCATATTGATGTAAGTTTAGATATAGTTGAGTGTAAAACAAGGTGTAATGCACACAACTCCACCTTCTATTCAAGATTTGACACTTAAAAATGAACACAGGATCTGGGAGTATAAACCAGTAGCATAGTGTATCTTTAGCATGTGTAAAGCCCTAGTTCAATCCTGAACAATTAATAAGTCAATCAATAAATCAGTAGAGAAAAAAGCCTAGGACATAAACAGATAACTACAAGAGAGATGAAATATGTCATTTCTAGGTGGTGTCCATGAGCTTGCAGTGAGGGACTATGCAATGAGGGATTATGCAGTGAGGGGGTGTTCAAGAGGGCTGTGCAGTGAAGGGGGTCTGCAGTGATGGGGTTGGCAGTGAGGGGCTGTGCAGTGAGGAGGTCTGCAGTGAGGGGGTCTGCAGTGAGGGGCTGTGCAGTGAGGGGGTGTTCAAGAGGGCTGTGCAGTGAAAGTGGTGTGCAGTGAAGTGCTAACAATGAGGGTCCTTTACAGCGGGGGTGCAGTGAGGGATAGTTCAGGCACAGGGGAATATCGTCATTCACAACAAAAATGTAGCAGCTGTGTGCTGGGTTATGATTAATAGTTCCTGCCGTATTTATGTAGGGCTAAAAAAACCAACAGAATCAATGGTAATTAAATGAAAAGCTCAGAGGTTTTCAAGATAACATATTAAATTTCCAGTAGTGAACCATATACTAACAGCAATCAATTAGAAAAGCTACAGTTAAACATATAATTACAGTCACACAAAATTATAGAACACGTATGAATAAATTCAATCCCCACATGTACTGTGTTCTTACAGAGAAGATTACAGAACAACTCTTAAAACTGCAACAGAGAAGATAGTAATTGATTCTTTTAAGGGTGTTAATTCTATACAGACTAACCTATTGCTTTAATGCGGTTCCAGTAAAAATTCCAACAGTAGTTAAAAAATTAAAAATGGAGGCTTTTCCAGCACCTAGCTCTGTCTCTCTACCAGCAGCAGTGGTTCAGTGCTAGCTGAACATAAGTCCGACAAGTATATATACTGCATATATTGCTTATGGTCATCGTTGTGCGACATTGAGAAACTCAGGAGGCATGTATGAAAGCACACATTGTAATGTGGACAGTGTGCATACAGTCTTGGTATTCTTCACAAGGGGAACTGGATGAAAATACGCTGTTTTTCAGCAGATTGACTGCGGCGCACTTCCTGACCAGCAGGAATGAACGCCACTAAAAACGAGAATTCCTTCTCTATCACGTCTTTATTGGAGCCCTTAATTGAGGAAAATTGGGGGAAGGGAAGAGAGAGTGCAGGGACAAGAGAAAGCTTAGAGAGAGGAAGCAGAGCCCAGAGGCAGCTGCTTTTAAACGGTGGAGAGGCTTGAATGCTGATTGGTTAATGCCATTTGCTGGTCTGAGCATGTGCAGGCAAGGGTGCTCAGCCCCACGTGGCTAAGCCAGGTATGGACTTGTATACCTCCAAACTGCAGGACCACCTGTGCCTCCAGGTGGCTCCCTACAATTGACCTCATTGTTTTAGTATTTTAGGGGTGGAACACAGGATAAATGGCATAACCCTGTGATGTATATCCTGTGTTACAGCTGCGATGGCACCTGCCTGTAATGCTCAGGAAAGAAAGACAGTAGGATCATCCATGAGCTCAAGGCCAGCTTGGTCTACGTAGTAAATTATGGCAAGCCAGGAAGGCATAGCAAGGCCTTGCATATAAGATATAGATAGATAGATAGATAGATAGATAGATAGATAGATAGATAGATAGATAGATAGATAGATAGATGATAGAAGGAAGATAATGGTGAGTCTTGGGAGGGAGTTGTTTTGAAAATTTGACTAGATACTCCATGATATATATGCCTTCTTGCAATGATATATAGAATGTGATGATCTCTCATTTCATAAAGTCTAGAACTTACTAAACCATAATGACAGATTTTTTTTCCTGCCTCACAATGTATCAAATAGTATGTGATATATTGTTTACTGAATGAATGCTCTTAACTTTTACTTTTTCAGAATTACTTTCCATCATTCCATCACGTCATCATAAAACTTGACTCAGTGATCATATTCGCTACATGTATGCTATTTTAGTCCTTCAAAAAGCGTACAATGAGGTAAAATTACTCATATATAAGATAGGATGTGCTTTATATAATTATTCTGTTTGTTGTAAATCTATTAGCCTTCTAGCAGTATAAGAATATATGAATAGGGCACTGTGGATCCATCCTTTCTCTTCCTGAAGGATGGTGACTTCTATGCACATCCTACCATTGGCTGTAGGTTGGAAGAGCTTTAGACGGGAGCAGGCCCACAACTTGTGAGAAGGAAGAGGAAGGAAATGGGATTGTGTGGGCAGGACACATGATTAGCTCTGGGCAGGTGCAAGGGTAAGGCCCAGCCTGGTCCTATATGCTACACATGTTTCATCCAAGCACATCCCTACATAAAAATGTATTCCCTTTGGAACTGTGCACTGCACCAACACTTCGTAGTCTATAAAACTGTCCATAGAGGAGCATCTGTAGCCCAGGGTGTGCACATATGCGGGTCTTACTTCATTTTCTCATTTCTGACTTTCCATCCACACACCACAGAGAACTGCCAAGTGACTTCTACCGTCAGAGGAAAACTGGCATTTGGAGCTTTTGGAAAGATGGTCATGGTTTCAACACTGAAATATTCATCTTTGAAAAACACTGTCTTAGGAGGAAAAAAATTAAGATTTAAATTGGTCTCATTTAAATCTTACTACTTCCGTCACTCAAACTCACCAAGCTGGTAGAGCCGGGCTGGAAATGGCTGTTTCCCTCCTGCATCATCTGAAGGGAGGCAAGGGAACCCCAGTTGCTTCTGTCTGGGACAAGATGTCAGCTGAGGAGAAGTCCGGGCTCCCAGTGGCTACTACTGCTAGTGTGGAAAGTATAACACCAATGCTACTAAGAGCCAGGTGTAACCTATGCACAGGGAAAACCCCATGGCCACCAAGCACCCTGCAGCCTCTATGCTATGCATCTCACTTGTTTTCTGAAAGGCAGCCTATCCAGTTCCTCCCCTCTCAAAGTGCCCACACCAGGAAGTCATTTGTCACCTTCCACTGTAGCTTTCACCCAAAGCTACCTGCTCTCTCTGGGCTTTGCCTGTGAACTGATTTGTTTCTGTTATGGAAAGAGGAAGAGGTCTGGCTTTGACATTTAGGCAGTAAACCTCTGCCATCTGTTGCCCTTGGAGCACAATGGAAACCTCTGACATCCTAGCCTTGAGGCACAATGGAAACCTCTGCCATCCAGTTAGGTTTGAGGCACAACAGAAACCTCTGCCATCCAGTTAGCCTTAGAACACAATGTTAGACCTGCACTTCCATTTTGCAGATGTTTGCAGTGCTGATAGTAGTCAGGGGTTAAAGGTTTCCTTTTGAATAAATGCTCCGAAAGTCTTCTAATGCACAGTGACACAAAATAATCTCGTGTTTGCCTGTGCTGTATAATGTGATGTCACTGTAGCCTTGGTTCTGAACACATATGTGCAGTTTACACTACACTTATGTCCTGTGACACCAGTGCACACTGTCTGTAACTATTCTGCTCAGAATTGAGGGTTGTGTATTATGCGTTGCTGTGTTTTTACTGTACGTGCAATGCATGTTGCATTTGAAGAAATGAAATGGCTTCCTGACAGAAATCAAAGACTTTTTTATGTTCTCTGAGCATGTAAGTTACCAGATTAGTATATGTTTGGATAGTATTGTTCTACAAAACAAGCAATCTGTCTCATTAGTATGCAAACTGATTTTCATCTTCAATGAGTGGAAAAATATATGTATATCAACAATCGTTTTAGACTACATTTCCTTATGATGTATTATCAGCAAATGTTTGATTTATACACTTTTTTATATGCCTTTGTCCCCTGGAGTCATATAGAATTTTCTTAAGGTATATGGAAGGATGTGTCAGATGTTAAAGAAGGGTCAGATAAGAACTGGTTTTGTAGATAATGCCCAGCAAGTTAGGCTTCATGAAGTCTATGGTGGAAACACAGGGAGACTCAAGGTCGCACTGGTGTGTTCTTGAGCAATACTCTGCTGACAGGAGAGGTTAGTGCTCTGGAGGCCGAAGGGTGGAGGAGAGGGCCCAGAGTGGAGACCGAGGAAGAAACTGAAGACCAAGCTGGGGATAGTGGCTCATGCTTGCAGTCCCGGCACTCAGGAGGTAATTGCTGGGGCATCGCAAGCTTGAGAAAGCGACACTGCACCACAACTCTGTCCTCTCAAAAGGAACAAATTGGATATAATCCCAGCATTTAGGAGGCAGTGAGGTGCTGTAAATCCAAGGCCAATGTCCTTTATGTAGAAAGTTCCAGACCAGTCAAGGTGACACAGCAAGACCTTGCCTCAAAGAAACAGCCCAAACCAACCAAAAATATGAAGCTTGGAGTTGATGCACACAACAGTTGCATAGGAGAGAAAAGGCTATGTGTAAGAGATAAGCGAGCTTGTGGATCAGAGCTAACCAGGACAGTGAGCAGTAAGAGTGCTGGGGGCGTGTAGTCAGGGTGGCTGCTGTTGCTGTGGTGATATTCATTAGATCTCGCGTCTTCACCAGGCCACTGATAGCTAAGCTCTCATCTCCCATGATGACCTAGGAGCTCTTATATGTCCCCACTCTCTTGTCCATGATTTAAAAATTTCTAAAACCCTGTAGTTGAAGATTTGTATTAACACTTGACAAGACTTTTGGCTTTGCTCATTGGAAAATTTTGACCTGAAATGACAGGAGGCAAGTCATAGCTCTATTTCTGTCACCCACAATAGGTCTCCAAGCATTTTGACTTAGTAACTTTTGTGTGTTTGCATGGTGATGCCGAGATGCTTCTGAAGACACCGTCACATATATCATCGATGTTCTGTTGCCCTCGGTGGGGCAACGTTATCTCTCATGATACATTGTCATCTTTGTGAACTCTAAAGCATTTCCTCATTTCCATAGGACACTTATCCATACCAGTTTCAGGTAAATATGTGGGTGTCTACATGTTCCCATGCCTAGCTGCAGAAATGGAGGCATAGAAAAGAATGTGCAGAGAGACACCACCAAGAGATGGCAGAGACAGGATAAGACTCCCTCGTTTGGGGACAGCAGAGCCTGTGTCCTCAGCCCTTCTCCTGTAGTCTGTAGAGTTTGGCAGAAATGGACCCTAGAGATGACCTTTCAGATGGGGCAAATGGCATTTCTCTTTTACTGAATTCTGGGATGAGAATTCCCAATGGATGTTAGGCAAGACAAATGATTCCTTTACCAACTTCACCTTTTGGACACAGAAAAAGACCATAGAATCATGGGAGAGATTTCTAAGATAAGTATATTAGGTGTAACTTAGTAGATCATTGGTGCAGATAAAAGATTTAGGAGTGATTCAGTGTCAAAAGGTTGATAGGAAATCTTCTTCTTCATTTTTATAACCTAGCAAGACGAAATGCACACAGACATAGTTTTAAGCAGGGGTGGATTTGGGATAATGAGAGTATCAATGATTTTTTTTCCTGTAGTGCTGAAAATAAAACGCAGATCACACAAATGCTAGACAGGTGCTCTGCCTTCGAGCCATCCCCAGCTCTGTGATTTGGGTTTTGATTTAGAAAGTGTTTAAGTATTCTCCACATGATCTGCTTCTTCTTTATGGGTTAGACAATCTGCTTTTTAATTTACAAGGGACATAGTGTCAGGTGTAATAAAGCAAAAAAGTCTCTAACTCACAGATATTCAATCAATATGGGAAGATGGGTGACTTGCTTAGGGAATAGATTATTTTTTTAAATTCGATTTGCTTGTGGATACTGGGAAGTTAAAAAGTAGTTTTTTGTTTTTGTTTTCTTTTTGTTTTTATTTTTTAAAACTGCTTGGAATGACCTCCTGTTTTCAGAAAAATTTTTCTTATTTTTAAAGTTATAGTAGTTCCTTTTTATTGCAGCTAAATTCATTTTTAAAGATTTTCTAGGTTATAGTAATTTGTTTGGTAGAAATAAAGCAATACTTACAGTAACGTATCAATAATAGGAGAAAATTCAGGTGGTATTTTAAAAGTTTATTATGACCTCATTTTATGTAAATGAGGTTTTGTATAATTTGTTTAATGAAATGTGTCTTAATAAGGCCCATGTACTTGTTCATGTGTGTGGATGCCATAGGTTGAGTTGAAGTGTCTTCCTTGCTTTCTTGTAGCCGTACTTTATGAGATCGTTTGTCATTGAGCCCATAACTCACAGCTTAGCTAGGCTGCCTGGCCAATGAGCTTCAGGATCCGCCCAGTCTGCACCCGTATCTCCAGTGCTAGCATCACAAGACATAAGCCCAATTCTATGCAGGTCCTGAGGATTTAAACTCTGGTCTTCATGCTTGTACACTTTACTGATGGAACTGTCTTCCGAGCCCTGTGTCAACAGTTAATTAAAGAAAAAAGTATTTCTAGTCAAGCAAAGTATTATTTTAATTATTGCTGTTGTTGAATTTTTTTCTGTTTCGCTACAGCATCCTGCTATGTTACCCAAGATGGCCTCGAAATTGCAGTCAATCTCCTGCCTCTGATTCTTGAGTGTAAGGATTACAAGCATGCTTGGCTCAGCAAAATATTATTAGGCTGTCTAACCTACATTAGGAGCAGACAGTTTTCTTTAATTGAATGCCTAAGGTTTATTTTACTATTTTATGTATACGGATATTTTCTTTGCCTGTGTGTAAGTGTACCACATGCATGCCTGGTTCCCATGGAGGTCAGAAGAGGGCATAAAATCCCCCGGAATTGGAATTACAGGTGGTTGTGAGCTACCATGAGGGTGCTGGAAATTGAACTTGGGTCCTTAGAAGGAGCAATAAGCGCTCTTAATGGCTGAGCGTCTCTCCAGGCATAACACCTAATTTGTATGAGGTAGAGGAGGGGGCTTTGAGAAGATCGCTGCCTTAATCTTTAGATTTAAGATGTTGCCTCCCCCAGAACAGAATTTGTCACTTTCTTAACCTGTCAATAAGGCTCTTGATGACATTTGTACAGACCTAACAGGTAATAGCAGGAAACGGACTGAACTGTTGTTTTGTTTCTTTTAAACATGGTCTCTTGTTTGTCTTTGATTTCTTGTCTGTAGACGGAGGGGCAGGCCTAGTAGGGTGCTGGTAAATGTTTAACAGCCTCCCCTGAAAACGAAAACAGGAGGAAAATAAATAACAACATCAACTTTCAGTTAACCTAGCTTACGTGGTGTAACTACCCCAGAGTGGCTGATTCCAAGCAACCAATGTAACATCAAAACATAGTTGGGTAGTGTTTCCTTCCCTGCTACACATGCACTAGGAGTAAATAATCGTAAGGGCATAAATAAGAGGAAAATGTAGTGAAAATTACTGGGAAGTGAAGAGCTTTAAATACCTATAACCTATGTTTTTAATTTAAATTAAAATTTATATAATCTAATCTTTAATAATAGCAACACTTAGTGACCAATTTTCGGAATTCTTGGAAACTTATACATGGTTCTTGGCACCAGCCCGGGCCAGCTCAGCGCTCACTTACCAGGCATAATGAAGGTTAAAGTACGCAATGGTGCCTTCAAGTGTCTGAGGTCCTCCACAAACCCTCATCTTGTCTCCTTTTCTGTTGTGTTTTATTCTGCTCTGTTTTCTCCTCATGGTTCTTGATAGCACCCCTAGTTCTACCACGATGGCTGAGGACAAATTGACTTGACGCAGCTTGAGATTTTCAGGAGAACGTGCTGAGAGGCACCGAGAGAGGTCAGCCTGCATAAGAGGAAGAAAGGCGTGGACATGTTCATCTTTCTATGTTAACATTTGCTCCTCTTCGAAAAACCTGTGTGTCTGATTCACTGTCCACTCCTCTGTAGCAGAGATTCTTTAATTTTGCTCATCTTAGAGCTGAACTAGCAAAGAGATCATTTGAGAATCATTCATCCTTAGGGTAAAAGTCTAAATGTTTCTGGTTGGAAACACACACACACACACACACACACATACACACACACGTGCATGTTTGTGTATCTCTAAGATTTTAGATATATATAGATACATGAATATATATAGATCTATATGTATCTATATATCTATATATATCTAAGATTATATATATATATATATATATATATATATATTCCTAATAAATTTACCCAGGCATTATTCCTTGACTCCTTAAGGCTTGCATTTAGTTTGATACTAATTAGAGTATCAAATGGATCCAGTACTATTCCACTTCCCTTTATTATCTCATCAAGTGGCTGACATTTGTACCATATATTTTTTTCAAGACAGGCACCTGAGTGCAACATAGCCCTCATTCTTACAAACTCATAAAATTAGTCCATGGCCCCTCTACCCAGAGGATAATTGGACTTAAAATCCCTGGCTCATTGTTTCAGTCTTTGCAAGCCTTGTTGGTGTGGTTGTCTTGTTTTCTGCTGTGGATTTTCTCCGTGGGAAATACACCAGTCTCATTTATCGCCCACGGTTTTGTGTGGTGCCCAAATAATTCTGTACAGTGTGACGGCCTTTCCTAGCAGACACCTCAGACTTGAGTGTCTCTGTGGTGACTGTTATTTCCTTCCAGTAAGCACATGCAATACTCTTATCTCGTTAGAGTTTCCGTGATGGGCCTTTTGTGGTGTTCTCTGTTTCATCTGTTGTTCTAATTTAGCTGTAGTCACTGGAAATAAGTGAGTAGGACGGACCTCCTTCCTTCATGGTTTTCTTTGTCTCACACACCCTCATCTGTGTGCTCCCCCCACTTTCCACACGTCTAGCTTCTCATCCTCACTGAGCTAGGTTACATTCCCTTTTTGAATATCGGTTCTGCTTCTTTCCTTGTAATTGTTTTCCTTCTGTTGCTTTTTTGAGTTCTACAATTCTCCTTTTCTCTCTTCACTCGGCTCTGATGTCTTTTGTTTCCTCTCTGTAGTCTTTTCTAGCAAATGGAATGATTCCTTCCATCCTTAAAATTAGTGGTAAAGCGTTTTGATCACAGTTTTTACAACCTCTGGCGCTCTGTAATGACCACGCTTTGTAAGTGTTTCTCTGCTCTCCTCAACATTTCAAAGGTTATTTTTCTTGTAGCAATGCCTGTGCTCGTGCATGTTTCCCCCCTGTCCCTGACAACTCGCATTTTCTTGAGTTAGTTATATGCAGAGAACGTCTCTTTGATGAGGAGAAGGGCCCGAGCGGTCTCCCCTTCTCTGCAGCTATGCAGACACTCAGCCTAGTGCTTCTTTTAACCCACTCGCATTTTCTCTGTACAGGACTTTGGCTGCCCCTCCCCCTGCTCCCCCTGCTCCCCCTGCTCAGCCCACCCACACCCACTTCAACAGATCAGAAACACCTTTTACACTCCAGGGGATAGCTTCATGTTCAAGCAAATTTGTTGACCCTTCCCCAAAATCCTTCCATGCGGAATTCTCTCATCCATGTTGATTCTTCTTTTTCCTCTCTTGGAAGAGCCCCTGCTTGCTCTCAGCTGCTCTTGGTAGCTCTTTTATATGTTTGGAAGCACCAAGGATTAAATATGTCCCCTGGTCTCTCTAAAAATGGAATTTGACAGTTTTCTTCTTTATTCTCTTGGTGACTTTTATATGATTCTCATGTGGAGAAAAGCAGAAATTTGACTTATGCAGAGCTGTGATCGTATCAGGAGGCCTGCACATTATTTCTGTCAAAACAAAATAAAACAAATAAAGCAGAACAAAGCAATGCTGGAGGCCCACAGTCTTGGGCAGTCCATTGGCTGCCAGCCTTCATCATTCCTGGGCTTTTCTTAGTCTATAAAAGGCAGTCTCTACCCCTGCGCTAATCCACATGTTTTCTTTACAGATCCCAAACAAACACCCCCTCACTCCTACTTGCTGTTCTCAAGATTTCTCCCAACAGAAAATTTCTTCAAATGTTTAATTTGTACAGATATTGGGTCCCCCATCTTGCTCAGGACAATAGCTGGCTGAACCCTAAGCAGCACTTCCTCCATAGTCTCTTCAGAGTTGTTTTTTTTTTTTAAAAAAAAAAAAAATCTGTGCAAGCGTGCATGTGTGTGCATACCACGGCAAGTGTGTGGAAATCAGGCTAAAATTCCCGTGTTAGTCCTCACCTTTCACCTTGCTTGAGACAGTCTCTTGTTATTTGCTGCTTGTTGACTGACAGTTTCTAGGTATCCCTCTACCTCCACCCCCTCCACAGGAGTGCTGGGATTGCAGGTGTTTGGACTACTGTGTCTAGCTTTTATGTAGATGCTGGGGGTCCAAACTCAGCTCATCGGGCTTGCACGGTGAGCACTTTACACTGGGACGTCTCCCCAGCTCCACAGCTTCTTCCCATCCACCCTTGCTTCTTCCCTGAGTTCCTTGTCACACCCCTTTGGTCGCTGAATACCTTCAGCCTCAGGTCCTTACTTTTAGCTAAAGTTTAGCATCTTCGTGGACATTCTCCCAAAGGACCCCGTCTTCCCGGTTCATTGATACGTTCTCTCTGCAATGACTTCTTTCTGTTTCATTCCTTCTGTCTTTCTGCTTTTGAGTCTGGTCATCAGCCCACTGTGCCGCATTTCTAATATTGCTGTGTAAAGAGCTCACTGTCTGGCTTACTTGCTCGGTGATGGCTCTACAATGATCCCGTGACCTTGTGGTGATGTTCAAGCGACTGATCTCCCAGTTTCTTTATCAGGCCTTCCTTGCTTCGCTGCACTCCCTTCCACACCACACATGGCGAGCCTCGGTTTTCATAGTTTTCTTCTATAATTATACATAACTTGTGTTACATTTACTAAAGAGATGTGAAAAACACCTAGTCACTCTGGCTGGGGATGGCAGTAAGAGACCAGAGAAACAAATGTTTCTTGGTTAGGAAGACTTATAGAAGCATAGGCGTCTCTCGGGCAGTTGCATAACTGAAAAGCAACCACTCATGAAAGCTGCATTCCTAGAGTTCCCTGGGCCAGCGGGTGGCTGCTCCCCTGAGAAGTTACCTCCTTACCCAGCAATTCTCACTGTGTATATAACTTGGGGGGAGGAATCTCTCTGCCCTCTTGAGAATCTCTTTCAATCTATAGGGAGTAACGAGGCAATACTTGATCTTCTCTCCTATTCATTTCAACCGCATGGCCCAGACACAAAGGATCCTCCATTTACCACTCAATGTGCTTGTTCACGTTTTCAGAAGAAGCTCAAATATAGGGTAAATTCTCAATCTCCAGCTAGCAAGCCCACAACGAAATCAAAATACCATGTTTACTTTTTGTTTTATCTTTTCTTCACCATTATATGTAGTGATATTTCATTTGTATTCTAATATATAAAGCTTGCCTGAAGATCAGAGAATAAAACAGCCCCACTGGTCAACCTTACAGACCAGGCAGTGGTGACACACACCTTTATTCCCAGTGGCCACACTCGTTTGCCATAGAAACTGGACAGTAGTGGTACACACTTTAATCCATGCCCTAGATAGGAATATAAGACGGGAAGAGACGACTCTCACACACATTCTCCTTCTGAGATTCCTGGAGGCAGGACCACCATTTCAGACTGAGGTAGAGGTAAGAGCCAGTGGCTGACTGTTTTTCTTTTCTGACCTTTAGGTTGAACTCTAATATCTGTCTTTGAGTTTTTATTAATTGTGTTACAATTGCTGCAATTATATACTTATTTTACAAATCCTTTAATCTCCTAAATGACTAAAGTCCTTCTCTCTCCCTTCATCAAATGCTGTCTTTTGGGTTGCCAAGGGAAGGGCAGCCATCAACATAGGGATGTTCTTTTCACTGTTATGTCTGCAGCACCGTCTGTCCTCCCCGTCATGCCCAATGAAGGCAGTAGCCCTCTTCTAACTCTCAGTTTTCCACAGGCTTCTCCTGGCATCATTCCTTCCTATGCGTTAGTAGGCTTTCCCTCCACCCTATGCAACTTAGCCTCTGCTGTCCCATTGGACTCATTGCGGAATCCTTTACCATGGCATCATTGACTATGTCTGTAGACATAGTACAGTTCCCCCTCATTTTATATATTTTTATGACATTTGCTACATACCTCCTTTGAAACTTTTTATACATGTTGTACAACATCCTTACTTTAATTCTGTGCCTGCAATTTGACATACATTGATCTTGTCAGAATTGCCAATGACCCAGCTAACTTTGAATGGCCACTTTTAAATTTTCACCTCAAAGTATATAATAGCAGCTTTTGACATAGTTTATGGAAATAGAAACTCTTTTTTATTGTTTTTTTAACATTTTTATTGAGCTATACATTTTTCCCATTCCCTTCCCTCCTTCCCCCTCCTCTTCTATCCTCTTCCATCACCCCCATATTCCCAATTTACTCAGAAGAACTTGTCTTTTTCTTCTTCCTATGTAGATCCATGTATGTCTCTCTTAGGGTCGGTCCTCTTTGTTGTCTAGATTGTCTGGGGTTATGAACTATAGGTTGGTTTTTCTTTGTTTTATTCTAGAAGTCACTTATGAGTGAGTACTTACTATATTTGTCTTTCTGTGTCTGGGTTACCTCACTCAATATAGTTTTTTTCTAGATCCATCCATTTGCCTGCAAATTTCAAGGTGTCATTATTTTTTACGGTCGTGTAATAATCCATTGTGTAAATGCACCACATTTTCTTTATCCATTCTTTGGCCGAGGTCATCTAGATTGTTTCCAGGTTCTTGCTGTTACAAATAATGCTGCTATGAACATAGTTGAGCACATGTCCTTGTGGTATGATTTGAGCATCATTGGTGATATATCCAACAGTAGTATTGCTGGGTCTTGAGGTACACTGTTTCCTAATTTTCTGAGAAATCGCTATACTAATTTCTAAAGTGGCTGCACAAGTTTATACTCTCATCAGCAATGGAGAAGTATTCCCCTTATCCCACATCGCCTCAAGCATAAGCTGTCATCAATGTTTTTGATCTTGGACATTCTGACAGGTGTAAGAAGGAATCTGAGTTGTTTTGATTTGCATTTCTCTGATGGCTAAGAATGTTGAACATTTCCTTAACTGTCTTTCAGTCCTTTGAGGTTTGTCTGTGGAGAGTTCTCTGTTTAGGTCTGTATCCCATTTTTTTATTGGATTATTTGTTACTTTGATGTCAAGTTTCTGGTGTTCTTTGTATATTTTGGAGATCAGTCCTCTATCTAATGTGGGATTGGTGAAGAGCTTTTCCCATTTTGTAAGCTGCCATTTTGTCTTATTGACCTTGTCCTTTGCATTACAGAAGCTTCTTAGTATCAGGGAGTCCCATTTATGGATAGTTGTTCTCAGTGCCTGTACTATTTGGGTTATATTCAGAAAGTGGTCTCCTATGCTAATGCGTTCAAGTGTACTTCCCACTTTCCCTTCTATGAGGTTCAGTGGGGTTGGTTTTATGTTGAGGTCTTTCATTTATTTGACCTTGAGTTCTGTGCATGGCAATAGATATGGATCTATTTGCATTCTCTTCTATGTTGATATCCAGTTATGCCAGCATCATTTGTTGAATATGCTTTCTTTTTTCCATTTGATAGTTTTTGCTTCTTTATCAAAAATGAGGTGTTCATAGGTGTGTGGATTGATATTCAGGTCTTTGATCGATTCCATTGGTCCTCTTGTCTGTTTTTATGCCAATACCAGGCTGTTTTCATTACTGTAGCTCTACAGTAGAGTTTGAAGTCTGGGATTGTGATGCCTCCAGAAGTTCCTTTATTGTACAGGATTGTTTTGACTATACTGAGTTTTTTGCTTTTTCATATGAAGTTGAGTATTGTTCTTTTGAGGTCTGTGAAGAATTTTGCTGGGATTTTGATTGACATTGCATTGAATCTGTATCCTGCTTTTGTTAAAATTGCCATTTTTACTATGTTTATTATACCTACCCTTGAGCATGGGGGCAATCTTTCTGTTTTCTTGTGTTTTATTCAATTTCTTTTTTCATAGTTTTAAAGTTCTTGTCATAAAGGTCTTTCATTTGTTTGTTTAGGGTTACACCAATATATTTTATGCTATTTGTGGCTATTGTGAAGGGTGATGTTTCTATAATTTCTTTCTCAGCCTGTTTATTATCTGTGCAAATGAGGACTACTCTTTTTGAGTTTATCTTGTATCCTGCTACATTACTGAAGGGGAAACAAACTCTTGATTTCTATCTTTGGTGTCTATTTCTTCCTTCCTTGTGTCACGCCATTCAGAACATATTTACATATGTCTAATTATTCATAATTTAGATATAGACATGGTTTTATCACCTCTTTCTCATTCTGTTCATCAATTTACTTTTGTTGAGATAGAGTCTCCCTCTATAACCCAGTAGACTCTCTAATGCAGTATGTAGCCCAATCTGGTCATGCAATACTCCTGCCTCAGCCTCATAGGTGTTGGGATTTCAGGTGTGTAGATCTACACCCTCTCCTTTCACTTGTTTTCACAAAGCTTGAGAGGCAATCGGTCATGTATCAGATAGCCAGAGTTGTTTTAGGGTTGTATTTTGTGACCGCATAACCAAATAAGTAATTTCATATAATGAGGCCTTTCAAATTGTCCACATGTATGTACTTCTGTTTCCACTGCCAGCCCTTGCCTTGTAGACCTCGTCATTCTGTCCAAATATGTGACCTAATGTGTGAGCTATCTCTGGTATGTAGAGTGGTACTGTTCACCAAGTAATTCCATCTACGCTGCCCCTCTGATGGCTCTGTGCACCTGACATGTTGCCACTGCAGCTCTAGCCATGTTCTTCCAGTGTTTATGTATGTCATGATGTAAAATTGTAGAAAAATACAGAATTTCCAAAGCCCATAGGCCTTGCCATATAAGAAACAAGGAGAATCCTTTCATTTTTATTAGAATCACTGGCTGTCAGAACTTGTTTATACCTTACAGTTATAATCCAAACTCCCATGGAAAAGATATAAAATTGTAATCCCAGAGAAGTGAAGCAGTTTCTCTAAGATCACACACTTTGTGACCTCTTTGTTGGCTGCATTGTGCACTTGTCTTTAGGACAAAAATATGCCTGCTACTTTGAGACATATTTTCTAGAATTTTGTTGTTGTTGTTGTTGTTTTTTCTGAGTTGCACAAAGATTAGAGGGAGTGAAAGGAGGAACTCAATGGTGCTGGAGACAGCAGTGCTGTCCGTGATCACAGGGAAGCACCAGATCCTCATCTCTCAGCACTGAAGGGGTCTGTAGAGGTCACATCCACCACAAACACAGGACATTTCCAGACCCATGGATGCGCTGTTTAACTGAGATAAGTAGGGGTGAAGGTTGATCTCTTAGCATATGATTGATTTTTAAAGGGTGTTGTTGGTAAAAATAAAGTTAAGTTAGCCCTTCTCCTACCTGAGCATGCCCTAGTTCTATCTCAACTGTTGTATTAAGTAGGTCCACTTTTTCGGTTTTCATTCAAGTCGCCTTTCCTGAGATACCTCATGCTGCCTTTATTCTGAGGCTGGATTTTATCCAGTGGTCCTTGAATTTCAGGACCATATTGAGTAAGATCCTCCCTGCCTGCTCATCAGGGCACACGCCATTGGCTGTCCTCACCATCACAGAACCTGTCTGCAAAGCATCGGGAGTGAGTAAGTGTGAGCTTCCTTTGCTAAAATATCAGGTAGTGACATTTCCTGCACGAAGCACTGGCTCTTGAGCTGCTGGGAAATATTTCTAATCAACACTCTTAGCGTCCTGTGTGTGAGCTCATTCTTTCTCACTTCCCATCCGTTCATCTGCCTCCTCTCACCTTGGGAGACGGCGAAGCGTTCAGAAGGAAACCATCATTTTGAAAGCACCTGTCTGTGAGAATTCTGTGGATGGTCAGGCTTACTAGAGACTTCATTGCCATTCAAGGCCTTTGCTACTTACAGGCATGAGATCATTTAAAGGATGGCTTATCTTTCAGCTTCTGCCTGAGGGGTCAAAGGCCCATGTCCTAACTGGACACTGCCAATTGAGCCTGTCCCAGTTAATAGAGGAGAGGGAGTCTGTACCCATGCAGCATTTGTCAAGTATTGGGCTAGGAGCTTAGCAGGTTTGCCCTGTTATAGGAGACTGTGCCAAGTATTGAGCTAGGTGCTTAGCAGGGTTGCCCTGTTGTAGGACTCTAGGGAATATCACTCACATTGCAGTCTGTGTATGTACAATGTAAAGTTGTACACTGAGGTAGTCATATCTTTATTTCCACAGCTATACAACTGCCTTAGAAATATCCCACTGATCAGTAGGTCTTTTGACTTTCATTTTTTTAAATTGGAAAAATCAGAAGGTCAAAAGAAAGGATGGGATTGGGTTTTGTGTTCCTCTGGATTTTTTTTTTGAAAATTCATTTGGACTGCATGTGTTTTGCTCTCAACCCCCCTCCCCGACACAAACACACACACACACACACACACACACACACACACACACACACACACAACTCCGCTAGGTTTTGGACCCCTAGGGTTGCTGAAACATCCCTCTTAACTCCCCTACATCACAATTATACTAGTGTGCCATCTGTTTTGTGACTCAACAAGCTGTGTTCTCAAGACGAAGTCTTTCTGACTAGAAGGCGAAGACCCTTGCCCCCAGTTAATACTAAAAAAGGTCGATGCTTTAAAATGTTTTGTGGGTCTCAGTGGAACTGATACCAGTAACCTCCTACATGGACACGTTAGGTGTCTACATGTGGGTGTTCTCCACCCACAACATGTCTACCGTAGCCGGTGAGCATGTGCATCTCATAGGTGGTGCTTAAGGGGTCACACACTGAGACACGGTAGACAAGTGCTTCCTTTGTAAAGTGCCTCCCAGCAACCAGAACCTCACCAGGTAGCCAATGACATGAATGCAGATCCAGTCAAAAACAGGAAGAAGCAAATCCAAGAGCATTTAGTATAACACAAAGCCTCTTGTCAGGAATAAGTATTCTTGACGGGAAAACTTATTAGTTGCTGAACTTTCCAAAAAGACAGCTAGTGGGGAGTGGGGATGATGCAGATGGGACCAGTACTGACAAGGGAAGGACAACATGCAGAATAGGACCCACAGACTTGGGAAACAGGCAGACGTGAGACATGGGACAGAACTCAAATTTTCCACTACCTGGTTGGCCATGGAAGCCTCTGTAGCTCTCTGGCAAACATCAGAGTATAATCTGTGCCCATGAGCACAAAGAATCCCTTTATTCTAGTTATATCCCAGAGAAGTTCAAAGCAGGTAGATTATCAACAATTAGTCCACACACCAAAGGAGGTTCCCAGAAAAAAGTTTCTAAGAATAGGAAGGGCTGTAATATTTTTAGGGATGTATATCTATTCTTTATGTAGAGATCCCTAAACTGCATTTCAGCCTCATGTAGGGTGGGGGTTGTGAAAAATTTGACCCACAGGAAAAATATGCCTGAATGTAGAACAGCCACAAAGTAATTCAAAATTAAACATAGAGGGCGTTTGTAACAACGTTCTCCTGTTTTGCATTGTACAGTGTCCCTGCATCTTTAATTACGAGCACACATCACACACGGTGTGCTGTGACTGCCATCACACACACAGCATTATCAAATGCTGCCTGATACACTGCAGCTCAGATTCCACACTACTTATGAATTACAGTGTTTTTATTGCACGAAAGTACTGCTCTTAGAGAAATGTAATAGTTTAATTACGGGAAAAAACACAATATTTTTCTATTATCATTCTTCAGCCTAGAAGTACCAAATTAGTATGTCTGTAGATTATATTGTGTTAGACTAACATGAACACTTACCTCATTAGCATGAAAATTTGCTTTCATAGTTCATAAATGGTAAAATTATATGTATATCAAAGTATTGTTTTGAAATAATTTTCTTTATAATAGCTTATCAGTAAATATTTTATTTATATACCAATCTCCTACACATTTCTATCCAGGGTTATGTAGAAATTCCTCAGGCAAAAAAATAGGGTGTGAAAAGAAAAAAATTGTAGAATACTTTCTGTAATTTAGACTCGGAGCTACTATAGGGGTCCATGTTGAAGCCACTGCCACTTGTATCTGTGCCACCTCTGTCTGCTTTCTATGGGTGAAATAAGAATGAAAGAGGAAGAAGTGGAATAAACAGGGTGTGTGCAGTGAGCTGGGGACCACAGCTAGGAATAAGCCCAGATGTCAAAGCCGGCTCCTTGATTGACATCTGTCATTGCCTAAGTTTCATAACCTGCTGAGTTCAAGTTCTTTATCATTAGGATTGTATAATACATACATACATACATACTTACATACATACATACATCACAGGTTTTCCATGAGAATCCAGATGGTTAATCAGAGTTTGGCATAATTCCTAGCTCATGTTAAAGTTCCCCCTTTAAAGCAGATGGCAGAATTATTACTATTAATTCAATAAGAAAAAACATCGTTAATAGTTGGTGAGTTGGTACCAAGAAGGCCTTCCTCAATCTTGGGTTTGTTGGTGTGTATCTTGCTGTGAAATTCAGAACCATCTTGAAGGGTTATTTTTTTCATTGTTGTTGTTGTTGTTATTCATCCAGTTAACAAATGTTTCTTGAGGGTTTTCAGAACGATAGGCACTAAAAGGGACAATGGGTCTGTGGGAGGACACAAAGCCTCTCACTTGGCCATCATCCCTGAGAGTGGAGGAGTCAAGCTTGGGAACATGATTGAAACACACGATGATATGTGCGATAGGTAGGTCAGAGTTGATATGTAAAGAAGGATAAAAAAGATGGAAAATGTAACTTGGCTTTGCATGTCAAGGCAGGCTTCTTGCTGATGTTCACTAGCCTTGACTTGAAAAAATAGTACAATGAACTACAAAGTCAAATTATAGTTACTTTGATTACAGAATGTTCAGTGACTATTTCCTCCCTACCAGGCATCAGACTAATTACTGCCTCTATGGGGGCACAGACAGAAAATATCTTTTCTGCTCATTTCTCGGTAAACATCTCTGACTCTGTCAAATGGCGATGTGTAGGAGTTTGGATACCTACATGGTGTGATGATCATATGGATATGATCATATATTCTCCTTACTGAGATCTCTGACCTGTAGTCGGTTTAGTGTTTATTTCATTGGGCAGGAATGAGTGAGCAGCAATCAAAGGCGTTTATGATCTCAATGGAATCTTCCAGAACACAGTAAATCTTTGTGTGTATATGAGGACAACTTGGGAGGCTGGCCATTTTGAAAAGAGCAGAGGTGGCAGATTAGATAAAATCTGAATCTGGCCAGTCTGAGGAATTTTAACCGTTCCGGGAGCTGTGTGAGATGTCTTCAAGGCCTTTTTGACAGAAATGCTAGAAGCCACAGGGGGAGTTCGTGCTGTTAGAAAGCTCTCTGGCTTTCCTCGACAGTTGGAGGATCGACCCTCTCTTCTGGGCCATGTCCAGAGCCTCGTTACTCATTGTCAGTACCAGCCGCTGAAGCTAGGCTCCCGTGCTGCAGCAGACAACCTACATTCAGCCTCTTCCGTTTTCCTCTATCTTGACAGACCTGTCAGGGAAACAGTAGCTTCTACTGACAGCTTCGCCTGGCTGAGGCTCAGAACTTTGCATTTCTCCACATGTTCCAGGCCAGTTCTGTCTGAGAGTGGACAGCATCATGGCCACTCTGGGACATTGTATTGACGGGTGTGGCCAAGTACAATGTAGTCAGAATTCGGTTTTGTTTTTCTAGGCACACACATTAGAACACAGCTTTGGGCTGGGGAAAATCATTTTCATGGGCTGTCCAGATTGAAGTCATTGTCCGTTCAGACTTTACTCTATGATAGGCAGGGCACTTGTGTTATCAAATAATAAGAAAAACGTGCACTGGGAGCTGTTGACTTGGAAGGCTTGCTCCTTTGAAGGGATTTGCTCTGCCTTCATGCTAAATTTCTAAGACTCCATGGCCAATTAGATTTGAAGAATAAATTATGATGCTTTTGTATTAAGTATAATCCCCAGTTATGCCTTTGGGTTTCTCAAGAAAAGTTGACTGCTAAATTTTTAAGTTCATCTTTAAAATCATGGTTATATTAAATAATGAACAGATGCTCATTTTAAAACTGATCATCAAATAATATAAAAGAACCCATGTTTCTCATGTTTTAAAACATGATTATTGATTTTTGTAATGAAACATAAAGCACATATATACCTATTGCCCATAATTTAGAAAATACCAAAATGCATAGCAATAAAACTTAAAATCACCTACAGTCATGAGTCTCAGACATATTTTATTAACACTCTAATATGTTTTCTCTTGGGCTTTTACCAAGTACTTAATATTGTTTATACATAAAGCCATATTATATCATAATACCAAGAACACACATAAAAACTAATGTAAAAATGTTTTGTATGTATGCATTATTATTATTGTTGTTGTTGTTGTTTTTGGCTTTTCAAGATAAGGTTTCTCTTTAGCTTTGTGGTTTGTCCTGGAACTAGCTCTTGTAGAACAGGCTGGCTTTGAACTCATGATCTGCCTGCCTCTGCTTCCCAAGTGCTGGGATTAAAGCTATGCACCTCCACTGCCTGGCTGCATGATTATTCTTGAATGCCTCTTCTCTTGATCCTACACAGTCACTTCTGCTTCCTGCTACAAACCCAAGAGCAGGATGCAAGAGTGGGAGGAGGGAGTCAGCATAAGTAAAGCAAATGAAACTCTGTTAATAGCTAGGAAGGGACAACTGTCCCGTCTGGTGTTGGGAAGGCTGTTTTACAGAGGTGATCACTCGTGTAGGACACACTGCCGAGGAAGTTGTTCAAGTGCAGCTGATCAAGAACATCTAGATTATTTTCTAACTTCTCAACAATCCCTTTGGGGGCTTTGAGGTGATGACAACAATACTTAGGGAAGTATGTGAGTAAATTTCATATCTGAATTCCGTAACTCAAGGGTCTACCTCCTTTGCCTCAACCCTCTCTCGCTTCACTGTCCTGTCTGGTAACCTGGAGGTCGGGGTAGAGGAAAAAGATGAAGAGATGTCCAGGGAAAGGAAAAATGAGGATTCAGAGCTTTGAGGGAGACAGAGTCCTCATGTAGATATGTTGCTACCTGTGTTTTAGGTAGGACTCTAGGGAAAGATGCTGTAGGCAAGCACATTTACAAGGTCGGCCATTGACCCAGGTGCTTCTCAGAGCTGCTCTTCCGATGAATTGCCCTGGACCGTAGGAATTGGTAAGATCTTTTTGGTCTATTGAGTTGAGAGATGAATTGAGACAGCTAACTTAGTCTCTGGTCCCTTTGTCTACATTTTGACCTTTCACTGGTGGAGAAACGATGATTAGAAAAAAAAATTTAGGACATGAGGCTCAGAGAGCATGAACTGCTCACCCTTTGAGACATCATTTCCCCCAAAAAAAATCTCTTTGGTCCTGTTACAGCTTAAGCACTCGTTCCTTGGGGTCTCTGGGCCAGATGGTCCCTGATGGCCACTGATAACCACAAAGCAATTGAAATTGGTATTTATATTGCTTTAAGCAATTGAAATTGGTATTTCGAAGCTAATGCCCAATATATCTTTGGGGCACTGATAAATATAAATAATATGCATGCTATTACAGTATATTTAAGTTAGAAACACATTGAAATAAAATAAAATGTGCAAGGAAAACAGGTTAGCTGAATAAATATTGTTAGTGTTAAAGAATATTAGTTATTCATATTCATGTTTAAAAACATGCTCTTTAATTCATAATTAGGTTAAAAAGCAGAGGGAAAACTACATACAGACCTCAGCTCCTTTTAAAACACACAAACATAGAAAAGTATAATAAAATATACCAAAGTAATGACTGTTTTTTATTTAAATAGTAAAATAATAAATGAATCCACTTCCTCGGTGCTTTATTAATTTTTTATAAATAGTTTTATTAATTTATTAATAGTTTCTATTTTTCACCCATAAACTTGATTTATTTTATATATGAGGAATATTACAAAATATCAGTTGCGTTTAAAGGAATAGTTGATTTTCTGTGAATGGCACTTGAGGTAACATCCAAGGACAGATATGTCTTTGATGCTAAGTGACAGGGGCTTAGCTACTGGTAGCAGAGAAACTGGAAGAGAGATCAGAGGGATTTAAGGTGTGGATTAATGAAAAATAAGAATTGGATTTTGAGGCACCCTTCTACTTCAAAGCCATTCTGGGAATGGCCACTCATGAATACTTGGTTGTCACTACAGATAATGGATCCCAGAAGACCTTCACCTGACGAGGTTAAGCAACAGAAGCCAGCATATTCATTCTTGCAACAATTTTTTTTTTTCTCTCACACATCCCAGCCCAGGCACATTCTGTTTGCTTCAAAAAAGAGCGATGTTATCTTAATCAGGGAAAGCTAAGCCATGTTGTAGTGCAAAAAACCCGAATCGCCACAGACTAACACAGCTTTAAAAATGTTTTGTTGCATCTTAGTTATTTTGTGTGTGTGCGTGAGTGTGTGAATGTATTGAGGTCAGAGGATGACTTCCAGGAGTTGGTTCCCTTCCTCCACTGTGTGGGTTCCAGAGATCACACTTGGGTTGTCAGGCTCGGCAGCAAGCACTGTTACCCACTGAACCATCTTGCCTGCGCATGTAAAGTCTTTGATAAACCCTGATCATTCTTCAGAGATCATGTTTTCAGTAGCACCTAACTGACGGCAGCGGCTTTGGTATTGTTGCTTCACTGCCTAGGCTGCTTCCTTAGTCCAACTGGCATGGAGAAGGGCAGAATCACACACTGCCTTTTTCATCCTTCCCCCTAAAGCACACTGCTTAGCAGAAGGAGACCCTGGCTGTGCCTCACTCTGTCTGTGCTGAGTGAGTAGATGAGATAAGGGATTTACACAGACAGTCTACCCATCTACCTGTCTGTTGCACTTTAACCGTTGTTTCCTTCGGCCTATCAGAGGATCATCTTCCAAAGGCTTTATTTGTTCATTTGCCATATTTTTGAGAATTTCATACAGAAGTACATACTGAACTGAGTGTTAAACAAGAATAATTAGAGAAATCATACCAGGCTTTTTAATTGTATTACATTTAAGGAAGAATGACACTAACTAGCCTTTTATAATTTTCAAAGCAAAATTCTTATAGAGAAGTCATATGTATCCAATGAAACACTTTAACTTATAATAGAAACTGTTTGTTCCAAATGTTTGGTTCAAATAAAAATATGTTAATAACTTTTAACACTAATGGATTTTAAATTTAGAGTCTTAGTTTATCACAATGATTTATCTTTAAATCATAGCTCTTACATGATTTGAAAATTACAGACTTAATTTGAAATTTGCTGTGATTTGTAGCACAGTACAGGAGCGATGAAAATAGAAATAATATTTTTAGACAGTCTACTGCGTTGATTATTATGCTTGGTTTTGTAATTGCTCTATTATCTCCTCTAATCCCCGCAGTAGTCTGAGAAGTAGGCATTATTGATGTTGTTTTTAGAGTGAGAAAACTCAGACTAAGGAAAGTTGCATCACCACTGGGAAATTCCAGACACAAACTAAGGTTTGTGGTTCTATAATGTCCTTCAACTCCTTCCTGCTTCACCATGCAATGGTTAAATAATGTAAACAATTATTGCCTTAGATATAGCATATTGTTTGGGGCATTTGTGGGGTGAATATCATATGTATTTTTGTTTTCTGTCTTCTTAGCTTCTCCAAAGTCAGGCTAAGCTCTTGGAATCAGCTTAAGAAGCCCCTCTTCTGTTTTCCCAACAAGTGGGTGATGACTCAGTTAAGAGCACCTGCTGTTGCTCCCGGAATAAGAAAGGCTGCTGGATAGTTATTACTTTCTTCTCTATACCAGAATTTTCTTTCTGACTTTAAAAATTTCTTCTTTAATAATAACTGAAACTACTGGTTTTGAAAGTTCTCTGCCCCCAGGTCTCTCACTGAACGAATTTGAAAACTTCAATTCTAGTCTGTTATACATTGAATCACTGGGTAGTCTTTGATCTTTAACCACCAGGACTTTTATAGACACGAAGGTCAATAGATCAGGTATGTGTTAACTTGTTTGAGGGAACTATAAACAAGGACCATAGGGACATAGATTAATCAATGTCCATCAAGAATAAGAAGACTTTGTCAAAAGGTTAATATTGGGATATGAAGGTATGAATAAATAAGAACTTTTCATATGAATAAAAACCTTAACACAATCCTGTGAACATACATGACAAGGGTAAGAAATACTTGAAGTTTCTTTGTGTACTGGATGGTGGTTAATATAGAAACTCACAGCTGGTCAGTGTATAGAGAATAAGTATCTGTGAAGTGCTCAGCCACACGAGACATCTATATCACACCCTTTCCCTGCATGACTTAGAAATCATCTCAGAAGAGGGGCAGAAAGATTATAAGAGCCAGAGGTTGCCAGACATTGAGACATATGGGTGTCACACCCATGATCTTTAATCCCAGAACTTTATTCTGGGATCAAATGTGAACGTGAGGTCAGCACACTCTTCATAGTGAATTCCAGGAAAATCGGGGCTATGTAAATGGCCTTGTCTAAAAACACAAAACATCAAAAAGAGCCAGAAGTTGAGGAGGACCAGAATGAAGCAGTGTCTTCCGAACACGACAGGACCCCTGCACTCATGAACTCACAGCAGCTGCAATCATCTACACAAGATCAACCCAATGAACATTCCAGCATGGAAGAGGCACTGATGATCCCCACCCCTAGTTAAGGAGCTATTGACAATTGATGGTTACTGGGAGAGGGAGACTCAGTTTTCTTTAAAGATGTGACCCTTGGTAGGTCTATGATGTTCCAATGGATCCCTGAGGTTAAGGAAACTCAAAATGGACTCTCTCTCTCTCTCTCTCTCTCTCTCTCTCTATATATATATATATATATATATATATATATATATATAAAATAGAGAGATATATTTATTTACATATTTAAATAATTAAATAATAATTTAAATAAATTAAAATATATTTAATAATATAATATATATTATTAAAAATAAATAAGAGGATAGAGAGTTTGTGGTATCTTAGTTACTTTTCCATTGCTGTGAAGAGATATCATGACCAAGGCAACTTAGAAAAGAGTTTATTGAGACTCATGATTCCAGAGGGTTAGAGTTCATGACCATCACGGTGGGGATCATGGCATCAGGCAGGCAGGCATGGCACTGGAGTAGAAGCTGAGAGCTTAGTTTGTATCCTGATTCACAGACACAAGGCAGAGAGAGAGAGAGAGAGAGAGAGAGAGAGAGAGAGAGAGAGAGAGAGAATTAACTGGGAATGACATGAACTTTTGAAACCTCAATGCACACTCCTAGTGACACACTTCTTCTGGTGAGGCCATACCTCCTAATCCTTCCCAAATAGTTTCACCAACAGGGAACCAAGTATTTAGATATATGAGTCTATGGGGGCCATTCTAATTCAAATGACCACCATGGGGGTGGGGTGGGGTACAGGGTGGATCTGGGAGGAGTTAGGGGAAAGAGTGGGAGCTGAATATGATTAGACTACATAGTATTCATGTATGAAATGCTCAATGAATTAGAAAGAATATTATATATTAAAAAAGAAACATTGAAAATATGAGAAATATTCTCAAATACAATATGCCTCTGCCCATGACACATCAACCTCTACTATTTTAAATACTCTTTTGTCTGTGTCTTAATTATTTATATTATAATGTATTTGGTAGAGTCTTTCTATGATTAAATAATTTGCAAAAGTTGATATACCTCACTGCTATTTTGAGAGGCTCACATATTGATTACAGAAATATCCTGCTTTGAACAAACCTACTTGAAGCTGTAAACTCTACAATTTCCTTTTGAGAAGCCTCTGGTTTTCCTTCCAGCATCAGCTTTATAGCTGCACTGTGAAAAACATGGGGAATTCCACGTGCATATATTTTCCTTTGCAGTGTTAGAGCTGCTTCCTAAGTCTCTCAGTGTCTGTTTTAATGAGAATGCGGCAGACGGTAGAGCAAGCAAAATGTATCTATTGTAGATATTTGTTCTCCTGTCATTTCCCCCACCAGCCTGTTAGTGCCATGAAGGTGGCAGCCCCATCTTTTCATCTTCGTGTCTCCCAGCACTCAGCATGGTTCTCAGCAAATTCTTGAAGGGTTCGATAAATATTTTATGAATGAATGAAGGAGCTCTAACATTCTAAGACTTCCAGCATTGACAGTCTCAGATAGAACGAGCATCAAACTTAGATGTGTAGTCTAAGGAAAAGAAGATGTTGAGTTTTAAAATGTGACTCCTGTATTTTTTGACCCAAGTTTGATCATTTTTTTTTCACAGATTTTTGAACGCTCTCTTGCTATCATTTTTACAGTAGAACTATCATCAGTTTACTACTGTAACTCTCAGGATGAAGTGTGATAGTCCCGAAAGGATGGGCAAGCAAACCTCTTGGAATAGTACAGCTTTGGTGTCACTGTTGCCCACTGTCATGGTCCCGTGCCACTTGTTGCTTGTTTCTCTAGTCTGGGCTCACAGCAGACACCATGGAGCTACATGTACATTCTTGAATTCTCTTCCTAGTTGATGAGGATTAGAGGGGCACAGAACTCTCAGCTACCCGGCTCATGACACTGGCTAAACTTCTTCCTTTGATGCTGTACACGAAATTGGGTGCAGGCACACAGGCTTAATCAATTCAGTCAACACCTGTCCCTCTGTCACAGGCTCCTGAAATTTCCCCATGCTAGAAGGCAAGGAATCTCTTGCCTTTTCTGCTCATTGCTGCTGACCTCCTCCAGTCACAAGGATGCACCTCACCAGGTAGATACTCTTGTACCGGGAAGTCATGTGTCCACATGTGCTCGTGGATATACAGGAACTTCCCCCTCCATCTTCTGTGACTTGCCTCTTCCATAAATGTTGCCCATGTGTTCATGAGACCTGGAACTTGATGGATCTCTGAGATGACCATGATGCCGGCCTCTAACACGTCATTCCTTTAAACCCACTTTCTCTTCCGCTCCTGAAGTCTCTGGGGTTTTATTGTTGTTGTTGTTGTCGTCGTCAGTTTTTGTTTTGTTTTGCCAAGACAGGGTTTCTTGACGTTGCCTGTATGTCCTACAACTCCCTCTGCGGACCAGGCTGGCCTTACACTCACAGAGATCCACCTGCCTCTACCTCTTGAGTGCTGGGATTAAAGGTGTGAGCCACCATGGCCAGCAGAAGTCTCTGTTTTAGTCAATAAATGCTCTAGCAAGCCCATTTGACATGTGCTACGGACCGGCTCAAGGGAGCCACTCAGACCGTAAGGTAATCAGGGCGAAGGCACAGGAGAAATCAGGATAGGGCGAGGAAAAGTGACACACAGACACTCTCAATGTTTTTGAGACATGCTGTTGTGATTTACTTACTTCAGTGCAGGATTATATATTATTACAAACAAAGGACTTGGCAAAGGCATACATCATCAGATCAGAAAATAGAAAAGAACGGCATAAAACAGTTTTACAAAGAGAATCTTTAAAGATGCTTTGGCATGAGTACAAGGACTTTTGCTTCCTTACATTTGTAAAGTTACCCCTTCTTTTTTCTTGTTATTAGAGAGACCATTGTTCTTGAGTTAGCCCACCTTTATCAGCTTGTACCAGGTGGCTGACTTGGGCTCAGCTAAGTAACCTTGTGTGTCTGGGTGAGAAAGAAGAAGAAGGCTACTATCTTCCTGGAAAAACTTTCTGAGACTCATTTTGTACCATTAATCTCAACTCCTTTCCCTTCCCGACTCTCAGGGTCAGATGTTGTAATTAGCCTAGGTTTTCTGGCCATAAGGAAGGTTGCATAGGCCTCCTGTTAAGTTGCACATAAATGCCTAATGCTGTTTTCCTGTAGAAGGCTTCTAAGGTTTTTTTCTGCTAAGATTAACTCCTTTTATTCCACATCATCAAGGAATTGTCCTAATGATGATTTTGGCAATTCCCAGAACTGGCTACTTTTTTAAGGCTTTAATTAATAGTGGAGCAGAATTCAAAAATGTCCTCAGCAGTCTTGTTTATATCCACAACTGCCTAGAATAGTCTGATCTGTTAGCAATATGTAAGGATCACAAAGAACACACAGACAAGGGAAAAGACACACATATGGCTCCAAGGACAGCCAGGTCGAGTCAGTACTAATGGCGACTCAGGTAGCATTACACCACAACTGGTTGCCAAGGGACCGCCTGGAACACACAGCTCCTAGAAGCACAAATCCCAATCCTTCTGGAAATATTTGCCCATCCAGTCAGCATTTCTGCTACACTGGCGAGACAGCCGTGGATGTAGCAGACGTGAAAACTGATGTTCTGCCATTTTGAACTCTCTTTCTCTTTTGAAATTTTAGGATATTTATTTTTTTTAAATTTCATTTTACATTCCAGCCACAGTTCTCCCTCCCACCCCTCCTCCTGCCCCAACCTCCCTCCCACCGGAAAAGGGCTCCAATGAGGAGTCAAGAAAGTCTGGCACACTAAGTTGGGGCAGGACCAAGACCTTCCACCCTGCATTAAGACTGAGCATGGCATCCTACCATGGGAAATGGGTTCCAGCAAGCTAGCTCATGCACCAGGGATAGATTCTGGTCCTACTACCAGGGGGCCTCTCAGATAGTCCAAGCTTCATCACTGTCTCTCCCTCTCTCTTTCTGTGTGTGAATGTGTGGTTTGTACACACATGTGCATGTTTGTGTGTATGTGCTGATGTACTCACTCAGGTAGTTCAGTTTGGAGGTCAAAAATTTACAGAGGGAATTCTTCAATCGCTTCTCTGTCTTACCTTTTAAGGTAGGGTCTCTCACTGAACCTAAAGATCATTCCAGCAAACTCCCAAGATCTGTCTTTGTCCATTTCACAGTGCAAGGGTTTTTGGTGTGTTGCCTGGCTTTTACATGGTGCTACAGACTCAGGTCCTTGTGATTACATAGCAAGCATTTTACTCACTGAACCATTTCCCTAGACCCATTTGGAAACTTTAGACAGAAATGTCACTATACATTGGAGGTTAAGGTCCAAGGAAATTTATTTTAATATTGTACCTAGCTTTTTTTTTTTCTGCATGGGCTGCCCCCTCTTTGTCCCAATCACTGTGAGTTAATCAGGTGAAGTTTTCCCATGCATCTACCTCCACACCGGACTTTTGGCAACGAAAGGGATGGCAGGAATCAACCTTTGCCTATGTCCTTTAGAACTTCTGAATCTGATTTATACCAAATAATGGAACAATGATGTCTCTCATGATTCTTGTTTACAGAGGAAAAAAAAAAGTAACCAATAGTAGCCTCAAATGCTAAGCACACTACATACCTTATACAGTAGTCATTAGCCGCAGGTGGTAATTTAAACCTAATATGACATAAATTACAAGTCTATTTCCTCAGCTGTGCTAGCTGCCCAGGAGCCACCTGTAGCTGGTGGCTGCCACATTGATCTGCACAGCCACAGATGAGCACATGCATTTTTGTTGGACAGCACCAACCCGCAGACTGTGCTCCATATACTGAAAAGGCATTTCTTTCTGTATTAAATAAAAAAATCTACCCGGTCTCTTCTCCTTCCCTAAACACTCCATGTTGTGCTCTGCCTCCAAAGCAAAAGCTCGTTAATGCTAGGATATAATTAAAACCAGACGAAGCAGGCCCTAAATGAGAAAGAGTAGAAGCTGAACATGACCCATACATTGCAATCTCTCAAGGAAATTGGCTTCTGGCTTCATCTGTTGTCTGTAACACCTCTTGTTGAATACAAAACTAATCTTGCTCTGTTTTTCTTTTGAGCGTATCTCATGTCTGAGACTGGAAACCTCAAACTCGTCTCTTGAGCCCCCAGCTTCCTGTTAACATGGCGTCTGCAGAAAGACTCAGCATATGATTATACTAAAAAGGGAGAATAATGCAACAAAAGAAAGCTAGGATTTGATCTTCCTACTGGGTAAATTTAGTTCCCTGAGAAACAGGAGGAAATGGTTTTAGAGCCACAATAATGAAACATCATTGGGATTTGCTTTTTCTGTCTCATTCCGGAACTAGAGTTGCCTTTGACATAATATGAAAAGGAGGGACTGTGGCAGGGAGGAGACATACATTCTTATTATTTCCCTTGGTGTTTAGCTGAAATTTTCCTTCTGAAAGTTTCTGTCAGCCTTTATAATTATCTGGTTACATTTATGCACGCAGTTAGCTCTCCTAAGAACGGCTGACATTTAAGTGCTACGAAATTAATATGAATGTGATGCAATGGACATAATTGCTTTCTAGAAAAATCTCATCTGTGTGACTCAGTGCTAGAGCCCAAATTATATGCCCAGAGTTTCCTGAGAGCATCAATACATCAGATTCCTTTTGCATATTTCCCCAAGAATGCTGTAGCTCAGGAAGAGGACTCTGCCTTTCTCTTTGGTCTCTCCATTGGTTCCCACAAGAAAGTTCAGAAAATGGCTGAAAAAAATGATTTTCTCTTACTTGAATCATGTGGGTATAGGATATTCCAGAAAAAAAATCTATGTGCATATTGTCAGTTTTGAATGCCCATACCAATTTTCACAATTGTCAATTTGTGTAATTAAATCATATCCCTGCGTGACTCACGTGACTTGGTCTTCCCTGTTTCTTGCATATTGCCGCTTCTCCACCTGCGATTTATCATGTTTAGTATTTAGGAAAATTGCAGCAGGAACCCTAGGTTCTCAGAACCCACGATTTGTTGGAGTTACACTGCAAGTGGTATTGGGTGATGACCTGAACTGCTTTGAGACTAAATGGATGGAAGAAAAATTGATTAAAAATTAAATTTATTTTTATTTATATGGGTGTTTTACCTGCTTGTATGTTGGTGTGATGTGTGCATTCAGTGCCTACAGAGGTTGGAAGAGGGCATTGGATCCTCTGGAATTGGAGTTATAGATATTTGCTTAGTGCCACATGCTTGCTAGAAATCAAACACAGGTCCTCTACAAGAGCAGCACATAGATCTCTTAACCTCTGATTTATTTCTGCAGTCTCAGAAAAAAACATTTTTAAGGATTGCTAAAATCACAGTGTCAGTAATGCACATGTCACACCCTTAATATTTGTTAATATCACACAACATTGAAGGTTGTCTTTTATGACTTGGAAAGAAATTTTTAGAAAAATCAGTCATTTTATATAAAATGATTTTTTTAAAAAAAAAACTACGGGTTTCCTGATTCACTAGTCATGAGCTTAATTCTTGACTCTGGCAGGTGCCAACTATGGTGGTGGACTGAAAGTGGATCAACCATTTGTGCCCCATTATGCACAGCTGTAAAATAAGGCTTCCAGTGCCTATCTCAAAAGAGTGTGTCAATGACAAAATGAGACAATACTTACATAGTTTCTCCTTTTTATCACTTAATATCAGCATAATTTATTTATCACTTATAATTCATATAGTTAATAGTAGTAGCTAGAAAAGCAAGACTTTTTTCCTTATCAAATACCTTATTATATTTCAGTTATACAAAATACTGGGTTTCATTATGTTTTCATAATACTCATATAATTCTTTGATTTATCTCCCTTATAATTGTCTCTTATTCCCTCAGCCTCTCCCTGACCCCTTCCTCTTTCTCAGTTGTCTCTATTCTACTTTGCCCCTGCCCCTAGATTCCACCTAGGAGAAGAAAACACCATAGTTTTCTTTCAGATTGCTTGTTTCTGTGCACCACATGCAGGTCTGGTGCTGACAGAGTCCAGAAGAGGATGCTACATCTCTTGGAATTAGAGTTATAGATGGTTGTGAGCTGTCATATACCTTCTGGGAATTGAACCTGGGTCCTCCAAGAAAGCAGTCAGTGTTCTTAATCCTGACCCTCAGTTCCAGCTTCTTTATTTTGACATTTTTATAAGTTCTTTACACATTTTGAACATGAACACCTTGCAAGATACTGTGTTTTCCCATTCTGTAGGCTTTGTCTTCCATGTTGTTTCCTTCCCTACACAAAGTATTTTAGTTGGATGCGACTCCATTTGTCAACTCTTTCTGCTGTGTGTTAAACTCCTCGATTTCTATTCAGGAAGTTATTGCCCCCTTTTGAATCCTGAAGTGATTTCCTGCAGTCATCTTTAAATTTCAGCCTTGGCATACTTTTGGTCCATTTTTGAGCTCATTTCTGTGTACAATAAGAATAAGGGTCTCATCGCAGTCTTCTGACTGTTGACGTCTACTCTTCTCAGCATCAGCACCATTTGTCCAAAGAAGCTCTGCTTTCTCCAACATTTGTATTTGGTATTTCTGTCTTTGTTGTTTCTTGGGTTTGTTCCTAGGTTCACTTCTACATACCGTTTCCTTGTGTGTCTGCTTTTAAGTTACCAATTTCAATATAGTTGGAATTCAATATTGTGGTAGCTCTAGCTTCTCTCTTTTTGCTCAGACTGTTTCGACTATTTGGGATCTTTCCTGCATTTTCTTTCTTTTTTTTAAGCATTGGGAGAAATGCCCTTGGTGTTTTGATGGGGATTAGATTGACTCTGTATATCACCTTGGCAATATGGTCATTTTGGCAATACTAATGCTGCAGTCTGTAAGCATGGGAAGTCTTCCTGACAACTGGAGAAGCCTGCAGTTTCTTTCCTTAGTGTTTTATATTTCCACCATGTAGCTACTTCATGACCTTGGGTAGGTTTGTTCCTCAGCATTTGATTCTTCTGGGGGCCTTTATGAATGTGATTTAGTTCTTGATTTCTTTCTCAGCAGGTTCATTATTGGTAAATAAAAAAACTACTGGTTTTCATACATTGAGTTTGTATCTTGCTACTTTGCTGAAAATATTTATCAAATCAAATCTCAAACACTCTCTACTTCTTTGGGGATTTTAACTATAGGATCATATCATGTGAAAATAGAAATAATTGGACTTCTTTTCTTTCTTTCCTTTGTCTTATCACCTGGCTATAGTGTTTTATTAAGCACTATAAAAAATAAATGAGAGCAAACATCCTCTGCCTGCAGATTTTACAGGGAATTTTTAAGATTTTCCCCATTGAGTGTAATATTGACTATGAGTCTGGCACCTATAGTTTTTACTATAATAGTTTATTCTTTTGTAACTAGTTTCCTCAGGAATTTTATCAGGACGTGATGTTGATTTGTGTCAAAATCTGTTTTCTTAATCACTGTTTGGTGGGCTTTCTTAGAGGTGGAGTCTGGACTGAGACAACTCCCAGGGAAGGGGGCTTGGGGTAGAACTTTCCACCCAAACATCCCAGACTCTTTGGGTATAGGGATGCCAGGGGCCGAGGTGAAGCCCTAACCCAAACATTCCAGACTCTTTGGGTATAGGGATGCCAGGGGCCGAGGTGAAGCCCTAACCCAAACATCCCAGACTCTTTGGGTATAGGGATGCCAGGGGCCGAGGTGAAGCCCTAACCCAAACATTCCAGACTCTTTGGGTATAGGGATGCCAGGGGTTGAGGTGAAGCCCTAACCCAAACATTCCAGACTCTTTGGGTATAGGGATGCCAGGGGCCGAGGTGAAGCCCTAACCCAAACATTCCAGACTCTTTGGGTATAGGGATGCCAGGGGTTGAGGTGAAGCCCTAACCCAAACATTCCAGACTCTTTGGATATATGGATGTCAGGGACTGGGGTGATGCTTCCAACCAAACATCCCAGACTCTTTGGGTATAGGGGTGCCCACTCAACATGGGACAATATGAGGGAGGAGAGAATTGGGAGTTGGTGGGCTCATGCTCAGCAGGAGGTGTGACTGGAGAGGCATCTGGTTAACTGTCGTCCTGGAGACCTCAGGCAACTGTTTCTTGAGGGGGATGAGAAGGCAGGTGGCTAGGAGAAGAAATAGATTTTTATTGCTTGCCGTATGAATGGGGATAGTCATGGGTAGGGTTATTAACTGCCAGAAAGAATGGGTCAGAGAAGTGCCCTGGTTGTACAGGAGAGGCACAGGGAATCAGTGAGACGCAAGAGCAGGTGTGCCCTTTAAAACTAGACTTCAGTTGTTGGGTAGGGGTCCGTTTGGGTCAGGAGAGGTGGTACCAATGGTGAAGTTCCAGGAGGTAGTACAGGTGTTGGCATTTTCTGGAAGGCCCTCTGTAAGTTGGTTTTGGCCCAGACAGCAGGAGTGACCTGTAAAATATGTGTGAAAATGGGTGGGGTCAAAATAGGCTCTGGAGACTATTAGTTTTTACCAGACCAGATTTCTTGGTAAAGCAGCAGAACTTCTTTTTAAGAACCTTCAGGTATCTGTAAGGCAACTGGAATAGATTTACATCTTGGTGTCGGAGCAAAAGGCTATGACTTTAGGTTAAGAGGCGTGAACAATTTAGAAGACAATTAGACCTCTGAAGATCTATCTGACATTTGTTAATTCTGGACTATGACACCTGGGAAACAGGCACACCTGTCTGTGTTTTCTTTTCACCAGTGTTCTAAGTCATCAGATGCCATTAGACAAACCTAAGAGGGTGAAATGAGCAAAAATGAGACAGGCAATCTCAAGTCTCTCCATTGTCTTTGGCAAACACCAATCTTAGAAGCAGTACTTGCCTTTAGCTGCTGAGCCCAGGAGACCCAAAGATTTTCCTGTCTGTTAAGGTAGGAGTTAGTCTACCTGTCTTGGCAGGATGAGATGACTGATCCCCCGGTGTAGTGTCAAGGAAGCTGATGAGGTGGAAGGCAGCTGTTTTGCTGTGTGGGTAGCTTTGCCATACCCAAAGGCAAGCCTCCAGGCAGAAGGTCTGCGACCATGCATCTTCTTGGAGGAGCTATAGGATGCTGCAGGAGCTGGCATGTCTCTCTGTCAGAAGAAGTACTTTTATTAAATGTCATATTCTCAGATCTCTAAAGGCATTTGGGAGTTAGGGTGCCATTATTTGTCAGGTATATCTAAATTAGACATAAATTAAATTAAGACCTCCCCTGAATAAGGCAGGTCCTTTCCTGGTCATGTCGGGTGCCATCAACAGGATGGCCCGAAAACCGCATGAGGCCCTAAGACAATGTTTTGGAACTCAGAACTACAGCTTACCAATGCTAGTAGAGGCAAGAAGTGTTAGAAGGAATATTTTAGTAAGTCAAATAATATTGGAGGCAGGATATCTTCTTGATAGGTCCAGCAAAATGGCAGCTGTCCATGTGTTTGAATTTTTCCAGAGTTGTTGTAACCTAGAGTTACAAGTTTTACAGATTTAAAAATAAGTACACATACACACACAGACATAAAACAAGCATGCTGTGGCTACATTATTTTAACAGACAGATAAACAAAACCTTTGTAGGAACCTGTATCAGTTGACCAACTTAAAATCCTGGTTTAGGCTGCAGAAGACAGGCAAGATTAGCAGATGCCATAAGGGAGAACAGAAACATAAGGACAGAACACCTATGCAGTTTTAAAGTGGAAGGACGGGGAGGGGGGGATGGATCCATTGTAGAGAGAACCCCAGCATGAGACAAACAGCAGACAGCTAGAGAAGCTGGAAGGGAGTTGGGGAGGGGGAGGGGGAGCATGGCATCCAGAAACAATGGGCATATGGGGGCTTGTTTGTTTTATGTCGGCAAAAATTTTTTAGGCATTAAGGGATGTAAAGTGTCAGATAGCCCCTATTTAAAAAGATACTTTATAAAAAGAAGCCCAAGGGGATTTGGAGATCAGGCCTTGAATTGTAAGCGTTCCTTTTATTAAGTTCATGCCAGGACTTGGGACTCAAAGCCTAGTGTAATGCATCTACTGTGACAGACTTTGGGTCAAAAAAAAAAAAAAAACAGAAGGGTGTGGGAACTCCTTGAAAGGATGTCTCCTGATGAAAGAACCCTACAGAGACAAGGCAGGCCCTTGTCTCCCCTGAATAAGGCAGGTCCTTTCCTGGTCATGTCGTGTGCCATCAACAGGATGGCCCGAAAACCGCATGAGGCCCTGGGCCCCTAAGACAATGATTTGGAACTCAGAACTTACACAGATGAAGCCTATCTTAGCCTGACAGAGAACAGGTGCAAGGGAGGGTGCTTTCCAACACATGGCCCTGGACCCGTGGGAAAAACAACCCCCCTCGGTGGGACCTCCGGATGAAGTCTCTCCGCTGACACAATAATCCAAATCAGACCAAATCAGACCAAATCAGAAAAGCTCGGGTTTAATGGGTGCCAGTGCTCCCAGGTGGCTTCCAGACCCTCAGAGAGAAGATGGGTAAAGAAGGCTGGGAAACTAGTGCTTGTTCCCTGGGGGTCAGTTTAAATAGCCTATGGGAGTGGACTTGAGCATCTCTGAGGAGAAGTCATTGTTTGGGGGACTTTCTCAGAGGTGGAGTCTGGGCTGAGACCCCAGGGAAGCTTGGAATGGAACTTTCTACCCAAACATTCCAGACTCTTTGAATATAGGGAAGTCAGGGGCTGAGGTGAAGCCTTACTCCAAACACATTGTTTTTATAATACCTTGAGTCACCGCTTTTCTAGTCTCTCATTTTCAAATATTTTCAAAGATTTATTTATTTTTACTTTATGTGTGTGAGCATTTTTGCTTGCATGTATGGCTGCGAACCTTGTGAGTACACAGTGTCTGAAGAAGCCAGAAGAGGGGGCTGGATCCCCTGACCTGGAGCTACAGTTGATTGTGAGCATCTGTGACAGTGCAGGAATTTTTAGGGAAGAGATGGAGAGAAGAAGTGGCAGATGACCTATGACATCCAAGGGCACCAAGTAAGTCAAGAGAATTTGAGAGGTGTATGGTTTAAGTCTCCACTTCTTTGAAGTATCCTGAACATCTAAGCCTATAGAGGCCATAAACAGAGTGGTTGAAGACCCTGACTCCGGCCCTGAACAGTTGCTAGCTTTCTGTCTGTTTTATCTTATTGCTTTGTGGCCAGGTAGCTGTGTGCAGGGTTTATCCTTCTCTAAACTACGTTGTCTTCCCTGGGAAATGGGCCTACTACACAGAAAATGGCTGCAGCATTATCCTGACGATCTGATGAGTTAATTGCTGAATGCTTGGCAAATATGTAAGGGTTTGATAAATGTTACATGGGCTTAGTGGTATGATTAAAATCAACAGTAATCCTATTAAATATTAAAACATTCCCTATGGCCCAGGTACTCTGCTGAGAACTCTATGTGAATTCATTCATTAAATCCTGAAGACTACAAAGGACTAGTGCCTTCATCTAAAAGATGGCAAATCAGAGGCCCAGCTTCAAGTGAATCGCTCAAGGTCACACGGCCAGTGAACTATGGAACAGGGATTCAAACACTCGCCTTCTAATGTTAGATCTGTGCTCACACCTGTGCCCATGTGTACCTCTTGTATGAGTGTGGTATCTGAAGAGCAACCTCCAGGGTAGTTTGCTTTGTTGAATAGATGCCTGGTTTAGAGATGGAAAGGGAGGAGAAAGAGTGGAGAGCAGAGGATGGGAAGAGAAGAGAAAAAAGACAAGAGACATAAACAGAGACAGACAGAGAGAAACAAGAACAGGGATCTGTGTGTGTGTGCGTGTGTGTGTGTGTGTGTGTGTGTGTGTGTGTAGTTCAGGTGTCAAAAAGTGTCTTTCTCAGTTATTCTCCCTCTTACTTTTTTGAGACAAGGTCTCTCAATGAATCTGCAGCCTGTTGATATGACTGGACTGGCTGGCTAGCAAATTCTAAGGATCTGCTTGTGTCCAATTCCTTAATACTGGTACTAGAATTACAAGTCACTAGGCCTGGTTTTTCTGCATGAGTTCGGGGTGATCAATTGCGGTTGTAATGCTTGTACAGCAAACACTTTACTGACTGAGCCCTTGCCAAACCATATGATTAATATATATAATACATTATATACTATATGTATATATAATACAATATATATATATTGTAAGAAGAGTGTGTGTGTGTGTGTTTACAAATACATTAGCATGGGTGTGGGAACTCTGGTATTTGGAATGTTGTTCTCACTTTCCATCATGTAGGGCTGGTAATCAAACTCAAGTCAATAGGCAAAGAGGCAAGCACATTGACCCACTGCTGATCAGGTTAGGGGTTAGGTCTAAGAAGCATTATTCAGAATGGAACCTCCAGTCAGACAGGCTGCTTCGTCTTGTTCACACCACTTCCTCCTCCAGTGTCCTACAGAGTGCTTGCTTCTTACAACTGAGAATAGATCCATTACTGACTTGGCTGGTCTCTGGGTGACCTAGGTGTTCCCGGTCTCCACTGCCACCCGACA
This sequence comes from Myodes glareolus, assembly GCF_982192425.1. Taxonomy (NCBI): domain Eukaryota; kingdom Metazoa; phylum Chordata; class Mammalia; order Rodentia; family Cricetidae; genus Myodes; species Myodes glareolus. Next base: position 63,473,513 of record NC_142029.1, read on the forward strand.
TGGCCTCAGGTACCTGGAAGATGCTTCATGAATTTCTTGAATTGAGGTTGAAAGGTTGCATGGTGGAGACATCCAGCGCCCCTGCCTTCCTTGGATTTGCTGAGATATTTAAAAGGCTAAATAATGCCATGGCAGGCAGAACAGTGATTATGCACTTATTTTTAATGGTCTTGGGACAAGCTCTGCTCAGTTGGGTCCCTGGTGAACTCCAGCTGATTTCCTTCCCTCTTGAGCTCTCTATTGTCTTGGTGTTGTTTGCGACTCATTCAGAAACTAATTAAGTTCCGGGATCAGTCTGTCCTGTAAGAGACTGTGGGTATGCTGAAGTGGTAGGTTTTTTTATACCTTAAATTATCTGAGTGAAAGGACAATTATAATTTCCTTCTAAAATTGGCCAAATGTCAACTTTCATCAAAATAATTCTCAGCAGACATCAGTCTCTGTAAAACCAGGGTGTTGTATGAAAGGCAACAAAGAGGATTTAAATAGGCCATGGAAAATGTATTGATAATCTGGCCGTATTAATCCCGGGCTCTAACAGAGTGTGAAATTACTTGTTTATTCCACTTATCCAGGGCCATGGGGGAAGCTGATCACTCGTTGACAGAGCTACACTTGGTGATCACCTTTCAGCCCTGAGCTTCCACTGGGTCAAGGCCAAACAATCTGACTTCCCTGTCTATGTCCCATTACCAGAGCCAAGGTCAGGGTTGCTGATCCCTCTGAGCAGCCTCGGGTACTTAGGTATTCATGTGATCCCTTATATCCAATCAAGGCTTTCATCTGAGCATGGGCAGAGAGAGAAACTGGAGACTGAGTAGAACTATGGGAAGTTGGGACCTTTGTCTTTAATACCCCCACATTTCTGCCTTGTACCCAATGCCCCAGGAAGAAGGTGGTGCTGAGTGCTTTTAGGTATATATTTCTCAACTCCAAAAAAATGTGTGAACACTGTGCATACACGCATATATACATGCACACACACCCTAGAGGGCTTCACTAATTTGTTTATATCAATTGTTGCATAGCAATATTACCAGAAACAGAGAGTAATTATTGCTAAACATAGATAACAGCCAGATTGTAAAGGAAGCTGATACAAATCTCTTCGATGAGATTCAATCAAATGGGAGAGCTTCAAAGCCATGGCTGGTGAGGAGCTTTACTAATGAGACAGGAATGGGGAGCTAGCCACCAAATGTGGGGTGTATGGGGAGGCCTGAGTAGCCTCAAGCAGTCTGTCTGAGGAGTCTTGGACAAACCGCTAGAATAAGGGACAGGTCTGACTATGTATATCCTTTTAGAGTGGTATGAAATTCCGTACCACGTGACTAAGTTCAGCATAGCATGTGTGAGAGGAAACATGGAGGAGCCACATACCATATGTGGAGAGATGTCAAGTCACAAATCACAGCACAGAATACTTTTTAACTCTGTCTCAAAAAGAGTTTGCAGAGTGGCACAGCCTGATTCAGACTGTACGATCAGGCTTAAAGGCACAAACTCATGTTCTAGCAGTGATTGCTCTGACTGTCTGGGGCCTAGGCCTCTGGTCATGAGAGAGTTACAGTCACTGTTTCAGAGTCCTGTGAGACTGTAACCTCGGTATCAGTCAGAGCTACTGTCCCATCTGAAATTCAATTTGGAATTTATATGCTTTCATGCTCACATGGTTGTTGGCAAAATATGAATCTTTGAGCCTATGGTACTCAGTTTCTTGTCTGTCAATTGAGGGCTACATTTTGTTCTTTGACTTCCTGACATGGGTACTTCATCAACGCCAGGCAAGGACCAAGGCTCTTACTTACCAAGATGGTGTCACTAATGTGGAAAAATCATTAAACAAATGTTCTGTTACCTTGACATATTTCAAAGGTGAAAAGCAAGTCACAGGTCCTACCTGCACTCTAGGAGAGAAGGGGATGTAGCATGTGAATATTAGGAAGTGGACATTTTAACTTCTACTGTACTGATGGAGACACAAATTAGTCAAGTAAGACAGGGACAATATCTCCATTGTCGGAGATCATGAATTCCAGAAGAGGGTTTCAGTTCTTGTATCTTTGTTGTCTTCTAAATGGGTACCTCTGCCATAAGGCGACATGTGATCATGTCTGATCCTGAGAAGAGGCATCTAACTTTGTCAGGCCAACTGGTTGACCAGCTCATCCTTCTCTCTATACCTCAAACTAGATTTTTCCTTAAGTCCTTTAAAAAGTCTCTAGACTAGCATATCTACGCTCTCTCTCCTTCTTCCCCTCCCTCTCTTATAAGTTCCCACCTATGACTATAATAAACTTTTCTCTAAAACTCTAGAATGGGGGAAATGGCTTAGCAGTTAAGAATTCATACTACTTTTGTAGAGGGTAGGAGTTGGAGTCCCAGCACTTATATCAAGTAGCTCACAATTACCTGCAGTTCCTGACCAGGGAATCTGACATGCCTGTGGCTTCTGCAGGCTCATACACATACACAGAGTGCATGTATTTACATAAATAAATAATAATTAATAATATATATATTAAAACTCAACCTCTATGGCCTATGAATTTTAAGCTTTGTATATTTTCAACACAAGAATTTGAAAGCTTGGTGGGTTTTGGTGACTTTCAAATTTCTGGGACCCAGTTTCCCTAAAAAGATTCTGTAGTTACCTCAAAGATTCCTCAGTATTTCCATCGCACCTGATTTTTTTCCGGGTCTACTACTTTAATGTAGTTCTCTTCTAAAGAGGAAATTGAGCCATCTCTGTTAATTTAAGGACTTAAAAAAAGAGTGTTTAAAATGAGGCATCTAGAGTCAAATGAACCAAACAACTGGTTTTCAGAGACCCATGTGTGTAGTGAAATAAAGTGGATATTCTTCTTGATCCAGTTAGTATACCCAGCCCTTCAATCTCTCTCTTCTTTGCTCAATTTACCAACTGTACATGCTTTCCCGTTTTCTATTGCATTTTATTGATGCCCACCTTAAGACTGATAAAGAACCATTGCTAACTCATAAGCCTAAAAGAGCAAGGGGAGGCACAACAATGAGAGCCAGGGTCTTGGAGAGTTGTCTGATACGAAATGTGCTCCTGTGTTTGGACTAAAGCAGGAGCTGGGAAGAAATAGTCTGTGCACTCTCTCCTCTTTTTCTTAATTCTGTTTCTCTTTGGTCAAACAGAACAAAATACTCACCAGCAATCGGTGTCAGCAGCCAGTGAAGGTTAGCCTTTTGGGACCCTGAGCAGAAGGAAGAAGAATCAGTAGGAAGGGAAATAATAGACAATGACCAGCACAATGATCTTTCTCTCCTGCAGTACAGCCATCATCCTGGTGTCAGACTGCTCTTCAGAGTGTTTATTCTATCATCCATCATCTAGTTCCACATCATCCAGAGCATTTCTATTGCTTAAAATTGTGATCTACGAAAGTCTGGTTTAGATATTAATAAAAAAAAATCTCTAGCCATGTACAAATAGATTGTTTATTCATTTATAAACTGCTTAAATTCACTATTGTTGGGCCTGGGGATTTAGTTTGACTCATCAAGTATTGCCCTAGCATTCATGAAGCCCTGGGCTTGATTCATGCTGGTAAGCTTAGTGTTTTGGTAGAATCAGGAGGATAAAGAGCCATTCGTGGCCAAATAGAGAGTTTGAGGGCATACTGGACTGCATGAGATCCTGATTAAATGAAATAATTAAAAAATCTAATTAATAGATTGATTTACTCTTGTTATATAATATTTCAGAATATGGCATACCCTTAAGATATACCATGTTGTGCAACAACTTTTGCTGGGGAAATGCAACACCAAAATCTCACTCCAGGTGGGGATCCTAATAAAGACCAAAGTCCAAGTTGGTGGATCAATGAGTTTTATTGGAGCTACTTACAGGAATATGGATGAGGAATTGCTTATAGGAGAAATGACTCAAAGACAGCAGCATTACAAAGGCCCACTCTAGCATGGTGACAGTTCACAAAACCTGGGCACCAGTGCATAGCCTACAAGGAGCTACATGTGTGTAACATGAAGGCCTGCTTGTTGGAGTTTCTGTCCCACCCAGTCCCTCGCCATTTAGTCCCAGAGAAAATCTCACAGAGATCTCCATAAGTTATAAAACTGATTGGCCCATTAGCTCAGGCTTTGTATTAGCTCTTATAACATGTATTAACCCATTGTTCTTATCTATGTTAGCCACATAGCTCAATACTTTTTCAGCGGGGCAGTTTACATCTTGCTTCTTCGGTGGTCTGGGCAGAACTGTGGAGGGAGCTTCATGCTTCTTAGAATTCTCTTGTTCTCATAGCTCCGCCTTTACTTCCTGTCTGGTTGACCCACCTATACTTCCTGCCTGGCCAATCAGAGTTTATTTAAAACATGATTGACAGAATACAGACCACACCACATGTGTTGGAGGATATCATTTCCAGGTGGCTCAGTTGGTCTGAGCCTCTTCCAGGCAGCTCTGTTTGTACTTGCTTTTTCTAGGCAGTTTGGCTTCCTATAAGAGGCTATGCTTTCCTGAGAATCTTTATAGCTTGTCTTGTCTGAGAGTGACTTGCAACAATATTTCCTATCTATTTTTTATTGGGAGGAAGGAGCCTAGTGAATCTCATCTGTTCCAGGTACTTCCTGAAGTTATTTTTAGTTGTTTCTTTCCTGTCTGAATAAATGTCCCTGGCAGAAGGAATGAATGTATCCATTTTTGAGAAAATTGCTACACAACCATCATTAATTATCTTGAAGATACCTGATAATTTTCAGTTGTTTTGGACAACTTTTGGCACATATGAGTACATTGTTACCATTTTAGAGTAGGTGAGAGGCTAATGGAAACCTCATACCAGGAGCAGAGACGTGTGTCACCTCTGACAGCCCATGTGGAAAGCTGAGGATGCAGCTCCACAGAATTAGCAGAGCAGACACTGCTGTTTTTTTTTTTGTTTGTTTGTTTTGTTTTGCTTTGCTTTGGGAACCTGTGGGGGGAAAAATAACTCATGAGTGTGACTTCCCTGGTGAACTGCTGATTTGAGAAGTGGCAGTGAGCGTTTGGAGGGAGGGATGCCCAGATTACATGGCCTTCAAAGGCAGAAGGACTTTACAGGAGTGAGTTGAACTTTGCTTTTAAAATAATAGGGAGAAATCTAAAGAGATTTTGAGCTGGCAGTAGAATGATTTTATCTTGCAAGAGGCTAGACAATGAGAATAATGGCCACCAGTTTGAGAGCATTTATGATGTGTCTCGCATTATATAAACCACTTGACATACATTATTTCATATACTTTTTACAGAAACTTTTCATGGTGGGTGCTACTATCTGACAGATTGGGGGGTCCTATTCAATGTTCTGTAGTGAGTGGAGGAGCTAGGATTTAAGAAGTTAAACCTAGAATTAGTTTTCTCCTTGATAGAGACTCTTGCAGTATACATCACCATTAAGACTTGCATTAAGCTGTCATTTTATTTTTTTTACTGTGTCCTTTGCCTTACAGAAGTTTTTCAGTTTCAGGGGGTCCCATTTATTGATTGTTGCTCTCAGTGTCTGTGCTACTGGTGTTATATTTAAAAAGTGATCTCCTGTGCCAATGCATTCAAGGCTACTTCCCACTTTCTCTTCTATCAGGTTCAATGTAACTAGATTTATGTTGAGGTCCTTGATCCATTTGCACTTGAGTTTTGTGCATGGTTATAGATACAGATTTATTTGCAGTCTTCTACATGTTGGCATCCAGTTATATTGGCACTATTTGTTAATGATGCTTTCCTTTCTCCATTGTACCATTTTGGCTTCTTTGTCAAAAATCATGTGTTCATAGGTGTGTGGATTAATGTCAGGGTCTTCAATTTGTTTCCATTGGTCCACTTGTCTGTTTTTTTCCCAATATCAAGCCACTTTTATAGCTCTATAGTAGAGTTGAAGTCAGGGCTGGTGATACCTCCAGAAGTTCCTTTATTATACAGGATTGTTTTAGCTATACAAAATGACAGCCTACAGAACGGGAAAAGGCCTTCACCAACCACACGTCTGACAGAGGGCTGATGTACAAAATCTATTAAAAAACACAAGAAATTAGATATCAAAATACAAAATAATCCAATTTAAAATGGGGTACAGAGCTAAACAGAGAATTCTTAGTAGAAGAATCTCAAATAGCTGAAGGACATTTAAGGAATTGTTCAACATACTTACTCACCAGGGAACTGCCAATAAAAATGACTCTGAGATAGCATCTTACACCTGTTAGAATGACTAAGATCAATAGTACTGAGGACAGCTTATGTTAGAAAGGATGTGAAGCCAGGGATCACTCCTCCACTGGTGATGGGAATGCAAAGTTGTACAGTCACTTTGGAAATTAGTGTGGTGGTTTCTCAGAAAACTGGGAATCAATCTACCTCAAGACCCAGTGATACCACTCCTAGGCATATTCCCAAAGGATGCTCAATCAGATCACAATTATTTGTAATAGGCAGAACCTGAAAACAACCTAGATGCCCTTCAACTGAAGAATGGATAAAGAAGATGTAATATATTTACACAATGGAGTATTACTCAGTTGTAAGCAATGATATCATGAAATCTGCAGGCAAATGGATGGAATTAGAAAAAAAACATCCTGAGTGAGGTAACCCAGACCCCAGAAAGACAAACACAGTATGTACTCACTCATAAGAAGATATTAGATGTAAAGCAAAGGATAACAGACTACAATCCAGAGACTCAGAGAAGCTAGTGTAACAAGAAAGACCCTAAAAGGGACACATGGATTGCCCAGGGAAGGTGAATTAGATGAGATTCCCCCAGGTAAACCTGGGGTGAGGGGGTACAGTAAAGGGGGGGAGATGAGAGATGAGAAGTTGAGGGAACAGGATGGTCAAGGGGGGAGAGGGATGGAGGAAAAGAGCAATGAAGGAGAGATCTTGATAGAGAGAGCCACTATGGAGTTAGAGAGACACCTGGTGCTAGGGAAATTTCCAAGAATAGACAAGGATGACCCCAGCTAAGACTCCTAGTAATAGTGGAGAGGGAGTCTGAATTGTAATCAGATTGTTGAATACCCCAACTATCATCACAGAGCCTTCATCTAGTAATTGATGAAACCAGATGCAGAGATCTACAACCAAGTACCAGGCTGAGCTCCAGGAATCCAATAGAAGAAGGGGAGGAGGAAATATATGAGCAAGGGAGATCAAGATCAAGGTGGAGAAATTTATAGAACCAGTTGAACTAAGCTCATGGAAACTCATGAACTCTATACCAACAGCTGTGGGGCCTCAGTGGGACTGAACTAGGTCTTCCATATGTGGGGGACAGTGGTGAAGCTTGGACTATCTGTGAGACACCTGGCGGTAGGACCAGGATCTGGTGCATGAGCTAGCTTGTTGGAGCCCATTCGCTATGGTGGGATGCCGTACTCAGCCTTAATACAATGGGGAGGGGCTTTGTTCTGCCCCAATTTAATGTGACAGACTTTGTTGACGTCCTGTGGGAACCCTTACCCATTTGGAGCAGTGGATGGGGTTTGGGTTTGGGGGTAGGTAGGGGATACAGGTGGAGTTATGAGTGGGAGAACTGGGGATGGAATGTAAAATGAAATTAAAATAAATTATATTACAAACAAACTAACAGAACGACTGGCATTAGAGGAGTTAGACGCATGACCGCTGGGTTTAAGAGCATTTGTTGCTCTTTTAGAGGGTCAGAGTTTGGTTCCCAGCACCTACATGGCAGCTTACAACTGTCCCTAACTCTAGTTCTAGGAGATCTAGAGCTTCTTTGGATCTCCATGAGCACCAGGCACACACAGAGTTACATACATGCAGGCAAAAGACTCATGCCCATAAAACAAACGTAAGTAAATCTTAAATAAAAGACTGGCATTAGAGAAGTCGCTTCACTCTCTAGGGAAATCTTGCTTATTCCTGACAGAAGCTGCACCGCTGGGAAAGGACAGGGGTGAGCCTGTGAAGGACAGTGAGCGTGGTGCCCAGGGAGAGGAGTGGCCACCAGGATGGCAGAAGAACATTATGGATTCGAAGGAACCAACGAGTGCATTGGGAAAATCAGGAGTTCAGGATGACACTGACCTATTAAAAGCTGGCAAAGTCTATTGCACCCTCCCCAGCCTGCCTCTCCGCAAGCCACCCTCACCCCAGCCGATTCTCTCCTCCCTCTGCCTTGTCCCGGACTTCACTTCAGGAGTGCTTTGTCTCTTACACTGCTCACAATTTGCACAAAAACGGGAACCGTAATTTATTAAGCTATGGATTTGCAACCTGACTGTTCCCTATATCTGAGTAACAATTACTTTGAAATGGAAAGGCAGTGTGGCTATGGAGACTGACACAAGTCGAGGATGTTGGTCATGTCTGTTGCACCTTGGTAGCTTTGGACGTTTCTAGACTGAAGATTTTGCTTGCTGTGGTCTGGGAGAGAGAAAGCCGGCCATGAAGCTCCAGCTCTGCCATTAGAATAACTATGTGACCTGGGCAAGCAGCCAATCCTGTCTGAGCTTACATTTTCTAATATGTAAAAAACAAATACCCTAAACTCTATTAATATTCAGTGGGTAGAAGACAGCATTGCTCTCATTCTTGAAGTAATTTCCTAACAATTTTGAAAAGAAAAAATAGGTTGGCAATTCTCCTCGATCACAAATGCACCTTAACCTGACATTTTAAAGATGGGGTTGGCACATGTTTGCTGACTACATAGTAAATATCTCAGGCTTTGTTGACTCTGTCATCTCTAGTTTGGCTACTTAGTTCAGCCACCGATAGTAAAGAGGTGAATATGCACATATGCCTGCGTCTCATTAAAACTTTACTGGTGTGTATTTGTGTGCTCTTATCTCTGTACAAGTGGTGTCGGTGTGCGCGCGCACACACACACGTGTGTTCAAGGCCAAGGTATGGCCATCAGCCTGCGCAAGGTGGCACGTTGTGTCTATTTGAACTAGTCTGGCGATAGCAATAGGGAGAAGCTAAATACTTGTGGTGGAAGGGAAGGAGACAGGGAAGAACTGCCCCCACTTTACAGCAGTGATTTCACTGTAAGACACCAACTCCACATGAAGGTTAGGAAACCATTGCTGTTTTCTCCATTGAAGCTAGAAGCATAGAGCATACTGGGAGGATTGTAATCCCAAGAGCATCTTCACAGGCTTACTGTGTTCAGAGGAGGAGTGAGTGGGTAGCCCCTGCCAGAGAAATGCATGGGGAGCCTCTGTCTGAGCAGTGCATAGTTTTGCTGTGAAAGACACCAAGTTGAACTGGGCTGGAACCTGTGGTGCAGACCCATGTCTGGTGTTTCCAGGAGTTCAGAATCAGAGATTTGTGGGTATTTTTTTTTTTTTTACATTTTGTCTCCTCATTTTCCCTTTTTAATTTGGAGTCCTGACATGGTAACTGGGAGCCTAGGAGCGAAGGGGAGAGTGGACTTCTACACTTGAGATAGAAAAGCCCATGCTGAAGTTTCCTTGGGTGCTGTCTTGCCAGAAGCATTTTAGAAAAGCAAACTAGAGTTCAGAGGTCAGAAACTTGGATTACTTCCAGAGAAAAGACAACAGACTTATCTGCTCCACTACATAGTAGGAAAGTTGGAGTTTAGGAAATTATAAAAAATTGTGGAGCCAGCGAGTTGGCTCAGTGGATAAGCAGCTTGCTGTCAAACCTGCCGACTTGAATTCTATTCCTGGAACCTCTCTACATGTGGAAGGAGAGAACCACCTCTGCAGAGTTGTCCTCTGACTTCTGCACGTGCTGTGTGGTGAACCTGAACCTGCACTCACAGACACACATAACACATAATAAAAAAATAATACGTGCAACGCGATAAAATTGATGAGCCGAAAGACCCGTAAAAAAATCCACATAAACTTTCTACTTAATATAAATCTGGATTGCGCTTTGCAATCAGTTTCATTAATTCATTAATTTTATTTCGTGGATTAATTTTCACTGTGTAAATCTGCAAATCATACTGGAAAAAGTTGATGTTAGCCAAGTGTGCCAGCATCTGTTTGGGAAGCTTTATTTTGGTGGTGGCTGGGAGGGCTGTTTGGTACCTGCTTTGCTGAAGCCACTGGTCAGTTGGAAACTGAGATAAGGAAGACCGTCAATATTCGAAAGTGTGTGCTGAACAGGTTTCCCGAATGGCGGTCTGTGGCGGGGAGGGGAGGACTTTCCCTTTGAAAACCACTGCAGTGACTGGCATGTCATTTTTTATTCTCTTTATTTTCCCAACACAGAATGAAGAAGATGAGCAACATTTATGAGTCAGCTGCCAACACGCTGGGAATCTTTAACAGCCCCTGCCTGACCAAAGTTGAACTGCGTGTGGCGTGCAAAGGGATTTCTGACAGAGATGCTCTGTCCAAGCCGGACCCCTGCGTCATCCTCAAGATGCAGTCTCACGGGCAGTGGTTTGAGGTAGGATTGCCCACGGAGACAGACAGAAGTCTGGCTGGATTATCTGTTCGATATAAAAACAAAGCAACACAAAACAAAAACATTTCCTGTCTTGAGCTGGTTTATTCCAAAAAGATAGAAAGTTCCAGAAAAAAAATTTAAATAGAATCATGTTTCTGTTTATCTCACGATGTTTTAATATGACTGTTTTGAAACTGTGATATTTTGACAATTTGTGAGCCTGAAATTTTCAGGATGTTTATGATAATTACTGAGTGATAACTATAACACACTCTGTCTCATGTCCAATTATCAACAAAATGCTAACATGTCGGAAACACACCTGCATCCAGGACCCAGACCGGACTGGAGTAATAAGATGGATGCTATAAAATCTGGCTCCACAGAATCCATTAATTATTATATATCCATCAATATTAATAAGCATACTCCTGGGGTTATAGGAGAGAGGCTCCTTTTTCTAAGGGAAGACATTGGGAAGTTGAGAGAGAAGTGTCTTCTCTGATGGGGTTGGTACAGGGCATAGGTTTTTCTATGTTGAGAGAAGAGTCAAGGGTGACAGGCATAAGCAAGCCAGTCCTATGAAATCTCTGGACCCTGTCTGAGGACCTGGGAGCTGGGGTCCAGGGATATTGGTCATAATGAGCCATGACTAGAGGTCAGGTCTCTGAAGAAGCTGTCCACATCGCAGGTGTGCGAGGGATGACCCAAAGTTTCAGGGGTGCTGTGGATCTCAGAACCAGGTATCCGAGAGCCGGGTGGGAAAACACTGACTGTGAAAGAACCCAGCCTCAAGGCCCAGAGGAATCATTCCCAGTCCGTGGCACTGGGGTGCTATGTTGGGTATAGAACCTTAATCTGAATTGGTTGGGGACTAGAGAAAGTGAAGTGTCTGTGTGTGTGTGTGTGTGTGTGTGTGTGTGTGTGTGTGTGTGTGTGTGTGTAAATCCTGAGGGGATTTGGTAGTGAAGAGATTCACAGGGATAGTGGTTGTGGGAGGAAGAAGGAACTATGGGGGATGATGTTCATTAAGTGTTGTTGGAAGGAAGTGAGCCGGAAAAGCTCTAGAGCCCAGTGGCTCTCTGGGTAGCGGTAAGGATAAAAAGGTATTGCTATAAAGTAGTCTTTGTGAGTGGTGATTTCCAATTTGTCAAGAGATGACTTGATATTTTGTTTCATTTGTCTGGGGAAGGATTTGATCTTTTTGTTACCTGTTTGCCCATTGGACTCAGTCAGTCAGTGGCCCAGGGAAGAACAGCAGTGGGGTTCTTTGCATCCCGTGGACTGGTTTAGCTAGATGCTGTGCTGATAAATGTTCATGTAGACATGATGGTACTTGATGAAGCATCATCTGGTATTTGTGGTTTTGAGTGAAACTTAAAATAATGTGAGTTATATTTTATCAATGACTTATCAAAGACTGTAAGTGACACGGTGTAGTAATTCCAGGTTCTGAATAAAAAACCAAACCAAAACAAAACAAAATGGACAGAAAGACTATGGCTTTGTCTAATACTGTTCTGCTTGTGCACTCAAAAGAGAGTATTTAAACCCAGGCAGCTCAACAGCCCAAAGGTTTTATTGCTGTTTCAAACATACTGAAGAAACTGGGATAGTCTTTGGTAGACTATTTGGAAATACTAAAGGTTGAGTTCTACAGATGGAGTATTTTTTTTGCTAGTATTGCTTATTTATAAATCAAAATATTGCATCTAAACACCTGTTTTAAATAAGCATTTTTTTTACAGTCTTATTATTTTTCCAGTAAATGATCAAGCTAAGGGTGTCATTATGGCATTTTCATATATATATATGAATTATATATATGAAATATATATATATTCATATATATGTGTGTGTGTCATAGACAGTATTTTTTGCTATGAGATGATGCTATGACTGTGGCAACTCTTATAAATGAAATCATTTAAGTAGAGGCTTGCCTACAATTGGAGGTTTAGTCCATTATCATCATGGTGAGAAGCATGTTGGCACCCAGGCAGACTTGGAACTGGAGAGGTAGCTGAAAATTCTACATCTACATTGGTAGGCAGCAGGAAGAGAGAGAGACAATGGGCCTGGCTTGAGTATTTGAAACTCCAAAGTCCATCCCCAGTGACACACTTCCTCCAACAAGGCCACACCTACTCTAACATGGCCACACCTCCTAATTGCTGTTAAATAGCACCACCCCTTAATGACCAAGCATTTAAAGATAAGAGTCCATGGGGGCTGCTCTTACCAAACCACCACGTTATATACTATTGCAGCTTTCCCTTATTAGTGCCCAACAAGGTTCTCTCTATTTCCTCTGTCACAATTCTTGTGGTTCCTTTTCTCCCCCCAAATAGCTCTGAGTAGAGTGTGTGTGTGTGTGTGTGTGTGTGTGTGTGTGTGTGTGTTCAAGTGTAAATTTTACACATGAGCAAAAATATGCTGTCTGAGTCAGAGTTCTCTACAGGAACAGAAAACAACAGGATGACTATGTATGAAAAAGAGGTTTTAGATTGGCTTACATGATATAAACTGGGTCATCCAACAATGGCTGTCTTCACATTGGAGAAAGGTTGAGAATCCAGTATCTCTTTGGCAGCCTCAATTTTGGCAGTCCCACCCTGACACTGAAAGCCTGATCTTGGAGAGTCACTGGCCCTCTGTTCTCACTGAGCCCAGTGAATCTGGGTTCCAGTGTCAGGGGAAGATGACAGCCACAGCAACAGAACACAGATACACACAGTGGCCTTAGGAGAAAGGGAAGCAGCTGAAAAACAGCCCTTGTTCTCCTTGGATCTCTTTCTTATCTGGGCGGCTTTTAAAGGATGGTGCAGATCCTGCAGAAGGGACTTTCTCTCTCAGTTAATCATTGCAGGAAATAACCTGCCCAACACTGTGTCTCTTGGTCAACCCCAAATCAACCAACCCATTTGCAATCTCTTAGGATCATCCCTGTGGCCTTCCCTCCTTTTATCTCCTTTAATCTTTTAACAGGTCGGAGTGTCTCCTGTGGGCAGTCTTCCCCATGTGGTAGGAAGCAGCACCATAAGCTTGGAGAGGCAATGTATTTACTCCTGTAAGCCTATGCTAGCAACCACTGCTCTCAAAGTCTGTTTTGATAGCTGCTCCTGAGCAGATGGGATTCAGGTGAGGGGAACCATGCATGGAGAATGAATGACAGGCAGATGGGAATCTTAATTCTTCCATTGTAACAGCAAAGCCTTCATTCACTGGGGTTTTATGTGTCATGGCACATTTTTCTCTTAAGTGAAGGTCTTATAGATCTTGTTGGTGAACCTTAAAAAAATTAAATGGAATCAGTACAGTAGGGGAAAGTCACTTTTTGAAAATTAGCAGAGAATAAATTGGTTTCTAAAACACCTTTTATGCTTTAACTACTGTCAACTGTTTTATTTCTAGCTTTTCTCTTTTTCTCTTCTGACACACATATTTTTAAACCTTTTGAAAAACTTTGTGTTTAATATTTGCTTACTTAGTATGTGCTGATGATGAGAGCACATTCCCGCCACATGCACGTGAGGGTCGGAGGACAACTTGCAGAAATTCACTCTGGCCTTGTTCTTTCTATTTGGGTTCTTGTTGCAGAAGTCAAGTTGTCCTGCTTGGTGACAGGAACCTTCAATCTCTGGCCCATCTCACAGGCTCTATTTTGACATGATTCTTAGGCATGTAAAAATGTTCTTTTCTGATTTTACTGTCAAGAAGCATATGCCTTTTCTATATTACAATTTTGATAAATGTAATTTTCAAGTTGCATAATATCCTACCGAATAGATTCACTTAAACTGCTGTCCCATTTCTTAACTTTGAAACTGCCTTTTGAAATGCCGTCCTTTAAGTAATGCCAGGCTGAACATCTTTGTGCACAAAAATTTTCACTTATTTTTGGATGGGTTCCTAGAAGAGATGCTATCAAAATAGAACTGGTAGGATGGAGGATAGGATGGTTTATTTTGTTTTAGTTTTCGAGAACTTCACACATGGGCACCACGTTTACATCACTCCGGTTCCTCCCATGTCTTCCCCTCCTTCCCCAATTCATATCCTCTCCTTTACTATTGTTGCACATATACATATTGTGTGTGTGCATGTGCATGCATGCATGTGTGTGTGTATGTGTGTATATGACCTACCGAGTCCATATAGCATTGCTCATATGTACATGTGTCCAGAACTGACCACTTGGAATTGGACAGCCTATGACCAAGTCTATCTCTGTCAGAAACTGATTCATCCTTTCTCAGCAGCCATTGACCACCTGTATCTTTTCATCTAGTGATAGGACCATGTGAGTTTTCTGCTCTCTCCTTGATATGTCAACTGGTATTATTATTATGCCAGTCTAGTCGGACAACCATATTGTTGCGATTTTATGAGAGCATTTTACCTGTCGTGTCTCGGGGACACTATCTAATCCTAGGCATCCTGGTCTGCTGGCTCTTACACTCCTTCTCCTCCCTCCTCCATTATTTTACTTGAGGCATAGGTGTATGGGTTGTGCTGCAGCAGTATCTGTTAGGGCTGGGTACTCTCCAGTCCCTTATTCTCTGCCCTCCTCCCAGTGGGAGATTCTGTAATAGTCTCCATCCGTTGCAGACAAGAGGCTTCTTTGATCAGGGACGAGAGCTAAACTTTTTTCGTGGTATAAGGAAAAACTAAACACAGTCACAAATCACGTTAATTTAAGAAAGTGGTAGTAGTCGGTGCTTCTCTAGGGCCCATGGCCTCTCTGGCCACCGGTAGTTGACTGAGTTTACTGTACCAGGCATGACTTCCCTCTCATTGGAATGACTAGGAAAACAGATCCCACGCCAAGCAGCTGCCAGAAAGAATTTCCTTTGAATGACCATTGATGAGGGAGTCAAAACTAAAGAGAGGATGGAAAGTAACTCTGGGATAAGAACCAAGAAATCAGTACTTTGCTTAGGACTGCAAAAGTGGAATGTTAGGACAAACTTGTGAAGTTGTCAAAATACTCAGAAACCATTTGGGCCAGTGCGTATTCATTGGATCAACAAAACAGAAACTTGGCTAGTAAAAATGTACCAGTCTACCCCTGGACAAGAAGAACAAAAGGAAGAGTTTAGTATTAAAAACCAAGCAGGCATATCGTCGAGGAGAAGCTGAACCCCTGGAGATGGGGATGTAGGAAGGACCTACCTGCCGGAAACTGGAGAGACAGTGGTGGGGCACATAGGACTGGAGAAACCGAAGTAAAGTCAATGGGGATAACTTGTCATTTCCCTTTTTGTTGCTCTCCCATCTCCCCCCAGTTCCTTCTATTGGACAAACTTTGCTGGAAGTCTGCTAGCAAAGTTTGAAAGAAGAGAACATAAAATGTATTTTAGACCAAAGAGGCAAGTAGACAACACATAGACCTTCCATCCACCCACTTGGAGAATCATTTACAGCTGCCAAGTGGTGAGCGGTTACTTACTGACACCACCCACTTTCTGATGCAAGTTCCAAAAGTGACTTCTGCATCTTCACATCTATGCTAGAGGGGAGAGTGACATGTTTAGTGGAGGCCAACAAGCATGAGCTCTACTCAGTTAGAAGATATACTGCAGGGTGGACTTTTCTGTGGTCATCTCCTGGAGAGGACCTGGGCGGTCAGAGGGATTCCTGTGTACAGAATCACAGAATTGGGAGAAGGGCGTCTATCCAAGGCTTAACACTGTTTAAATTTCTCAGTGTCTTCATCATGGAGAACCTGAGATACTAAATAATGAAGAGATTGTTGAGGAGTTTTGGGGTGAGACTCAGAAAAATAAAATATACTTACCTTTCAGTGAGGACATTAGGGTTTGGCAAAAAGAAGGGCTTTCTCATGAGTGTCCAACATGATGCTATGGTGTACAAACATGTGGGACCACACCCATTGCTATTGGGAATGTATTTGGCCTGTGGGCTGCAGGCCATACTTGCCTGCTGGCATACCTGGCAGAATTCTCTGCAAAGAGTGGCATGTTGTAGACCAGTTCTGTCCAGTGAGTGGCAAGTGAGCACACAGACAATTGCTAGCATAACTAAGAGTTAGCTTCTGAATTAATTAATTTTTAAGAAATATTTACATTTATTGTAATGGTTACAAGCTAGCGCAGGATTTCTAACATTCCTGGTGAAGGTGGGAGGAGAGCAGCCTGAAGTGGGGCATGAGTGATAGAATTAAAATTTGACATGATTTTTTTTTACTGCTTCTGATTACTGTGGAGTTTTCCCTAATGTTTATGTATGGGTGTTTTGCCAGCATGTCTTTCTGTGAACCACATATGTGTGGTACCCAAGGAGGCCAAAATGGGGAAGAGAATCCCATCTAGAATGGGAGTAACAGAGAGTTGTGAGCTGCCATATCGGTGCTGGGAGTCAAACCTAGATATTCTAGAAGGGCAGCCAGACCTCTTAACCACAGAGTCAGCTCTCAAGACCCCATTTTATTTTAAAATGGAATTCCAACAGAGAAAGGGTCCTGTGGTACTGTGTTAACAACTCACGTTACCGCTATAGCAGATAGAACTACTTTTAGTTTCACCTTCCCCATAAATGGTGCACATTTAATGTTTTCCTTGCCCTATTAGCAAGGGAAGAAAGCATTTGACCCCTAAGAGCCTGGTGTTTAATATCAAACAGACCTACACTGACATTCTGTGCTGTTGATTGTATCAATGGTCAATGACAAAGTGCCAAGGTGTCTTTGAAATATTGAGAATCAATATTTCTGAAATGTACCATGCATGGCTGCTTTGGGCAAAGTAGCAATGTTTGGAGTATATGTCTAAGAATTAAGAATTCAGAAGCAATGCTGTTTCCCTTCTGGAAGTGTGTATATATGTGTGTGTGTGTGTCCACATGTGCAAGCATGTTTAAACTTTAAATAAGTCTTTTATATTTTACTGACATGACTTTACTGAAGTACTAGAAAATTTGCAACTCGAATGTACTTTCCAAATGATAAGTTTCAGACCATGCTTCATTTCTTTAATTTTGGTTCATACCCATTATTAGAATCTCTTCTGTACTCTCTATTAGCCACACCAAGATGAAAGTATATAGTTAATGAAAATGTACATTTTATCAGCATCTGATGAGGTGTGGGAATAATTCATTCTTGTCTATTATAAGTGCCTATGCAGCATTCATTACCTCCTGGAACTAGACATTTTAACCAGGTGTGATAAATGAAACCTTCCCAGAGAGCCAAAAGGCAGATACTCATGACCCAATACTTTCCCCCTGTTCATCAGAACATAGGCTCCCCTTCTAGGTAGCATTGGATATTTTCCATGAAACAGGGCCAAGCTGATGATTGTGTGGCTTTGGGCCCAGATTCTATGAATGGCAAGAACTTGTTATCATGGGGAAACCCAAATTGCATTGCAGACTTCGAAAATTATACTTAATTTTAAGATATGATTATTGGGCTCATAAGAGAGGCTGAGCAACTCAGGACTCATCACCCTTGGATCAATTCCATATGAAAATATGTTTCCGTGAATCCTGGGCTTTGACATTAGCTCAGAGTAACAGTTAGAAATAATTAGCATTATTATATTTAACACATCATCAGTGAAGTCTGACATAAGGTTGTTATTAATGATTATATTATATGCAGATAACCCTTTATATTCACAATCTCTGCTTACATTGTTTAATTTGCTTCTCATACAAGCCCAATGAGAAGGCATCATAGACATTAAAATTAAGCACAATGTGTATTGAGTACCACAAGGAAAGCAAGATGCAAGACCCTAAATGTGTACTTGTCCAGCAGCACTTACTCCGTTGTGGAACAATGCTCTTGTACGATGTAAAGATTTATCACTCATATTGGTTTAATAAAATGCTGATTGTCCAGTAGTCAGGCAGAAAATATAGGTGGGATGACATGACTAAGAGAATTCTAGGAAGAGGAAAGGCAGAGCCAGATGCAGAGGAAGGAAGATGAGAATGACTCACTGAGAAAAGGTACCCAGTCATGTGGCTAAACATAAATAAGAATTATGGGTTGATTTAAGTTGTAAGAGCTAGTTAATGATAAGCCTGAGCTAGTAGGCCAAACAGTTTATAATTAATATAAGCCTCTGTGTATTTCTTTGGGACTGAACAGCTTTGAGACTGGGTGGGACAGAGACTTCTGTCTACACTCACTGTCTTGAAGACAGAGGACTGGAGACTCAGACAGACCTTGAGAAAGAGTGCAAACAGTTCTTGATTTTGATTAGTTCTTATTCCTGAATGTATAGTGGGTACAGCAGGGTGATACTAAAAATTGATCAGTATTTTGCTGCTCTTTCAGATGAAGCTGGAATGTAGATATATCTACACACTGTCCTCTGACATAGCCTGGAGAGCTCTTTTTCAGAGACTTCTACTGAAGCAAACCCATGATTCTTAGCTTCAGCCAAAAAAGAATTTCAGCATGAGCCACTGTAACACACAGTTGGGAGTTTATTAAAAGGTATACACAGAAGGGTTAAGAGAAAAGAAGTTCTGGGAGAGGAATAAGATAATCCCAAGTGAATGGATGTGAGCTTCTCAAAGAAGAATGGTGCTTCATTATCTTTATAGCAGCCATGTGTACCATTTGGGTGACTTTTGAAGTTATTGCCATCAAAGGTTAGTCAAAAGACCTAAATGAGAGCGCAGGTTGGTTTTTGATGGGAACCTGATAGGACTGCAGTGGAGAAGGTCAAACTCTAGGACGCAGAGATACAGGATGGTAGGATATCATCACTGTAATAGTCTTGTTTGTGAACATCCCAGAGAATATCTGGGAGAGGAGTGAGTTCATATACATTAAGTCCTAAGCCTAGATCATAGCTATTTTAACAAAAAATGTCTATATATGAGAGAAATATTGTCTGTCTTGGCAACTTTTACAGCCTGTGATAGTTGGGGTGGAATTCCCGATTCTCCGATGGTGAGGGCCTCAACCAGACTCCTGGGGGAAGGGCTCATTTCCTTTCTCACATCAATGTAACATTTCCTGTCTTTCTAACCTTTCTCAGCTCTACTATTTCTCATTTTCTTTTCTCCTTCCCTATTTTCACCTATCCAGATGCAGGCTTTGATCCCCCTGTGCTGCAGCTTCCCTGTCAGTGCACAGAAGGGGGCATAGGAGTTCACATGTATCCCAGAGAGTTGGTGATGGGACATGACACTTTTAGCGATCTCTTCATGGATAGTGTGTATAGAAATGAACTCTGTGGAGCATGGTTCTTTCATACTTAGAATGATGATGAGCCACGGCTGTTTCACGAACAGAGCTACGGTGACAGATCCCAAAAGCGCAGTTTATGTGAGATTTCCCTCTGTATGCTATAGTTACCATCAATGAACAAAGAAACTGCTCTGGATCTATTGTAGGGCAGAACTTAGCTAGGCAGGGAACGCTAAACTGAATACTGAGAGCAATAAAGGGGGAGTCAGAGAGAAGCCATGGAGCTGCCACCTGAGACAGTTTCTGGGAACGTTACCCAGTAAGCCACATCCTCATGGTGATATACAGATTAATAGAAAAGGGTTAAATTAATATAAGAGCTAGCCAATAAGAAGCTCAAGCTAATGGGCCAAGCAGTGATTTAATTAGTACAGTTTCTGTGTGGTTATTTTGGGGCTAAGCAGCTGGGGACAAACAAATGGCTCTCTCCTCCAACAAGTAGTTTTCAGACCTAATTGTTTAAAATCAACTTTAATGAGACAATTTGCATATAAAATACCTTCTTTTTCAGTGTTTTCCTGGATTAATTTTGACAAAATATGCACTCATGAAAACATATCCCAACTAACACATAGAACATTTCCTAACATATATTTTAATATATATACAATGCAAATAAGCCATACTTAATTTTATTCTCAACTTTATTAAGGTCTAACTATTATATAAAAACTGCATATAATCAATGTATATACTTTGATAAGCTTAGGCATGCTTGCTAATATCCCCATAATCTAGCTAAGAAATGTATCTATCACCTTCCTATGCTTCCATTTGCTGCTTTGGTTTTGTTTGTTGTTCATGATGGTAAACACAATATGAGATTCATTTTTCTTAACAAAATTTTATAAACATTGTAGCTAACCACAGGCACTGTGTGCTAGTGCTCACCTCTAGAACTTAATTTATTTAATACACCTACTACTTTATGTAATTTAAACAGAAATTTACAATGTCTTCTCTGTGTCCCCTAGCAATAAGCATACTATTGTCCATTGCTATATCTTTGACGACATTTGACCCTCACACAAGTATTTTCCTAAGTTAGTTATAGTCTTGTTTTTTTGTTTTAGTTATAAAGAGGAAATTTAGTGGTATCTTATTTATATTTTAATAAATAAAGCTTACCTGAAGATCAGAGAGTAAAACAGCCCCACT
This sequence comes from Myodes glareolus, assembly GCF_982192425.1. NCBI lineage: Eukaryota > Metazoa > Chordata > Mammalia > Rodentia > Cricetidae > Myodes > Myodes glareolus. The sequence continues at coordinate 63,494,329 of NC_142029.1, forward strand.
GTACAGCCTTACAGATCAGGCAGTGGAAACACACACCTTTAGTCCCAGTAGCTACACTAGTTTGCCATAGAAACAGGGCAGTGCAGGCCTTTAATTCCAGTGATACATGCCTTTAATCCCAGCCCTAGAAAAGACTATAAAACAGCTCTCAAACACTCTCATTCTGAGATTCCTGGAGGCAGGATTGTTGTTTCAGAAAGAGGTAGAGATAAATTCAGAGACAAAAATTGGGGTCCAACCTAAAGGTCAGAAAAGCAAACCAGTCAACCACTGGCTCTTACCTCTACCTGTCAATTTCATGTACATTGCTTATTTTTAAAATCAGGTTATTCGTTTTCTGTTGTTGTTATTTTGTTTAGTCGCTAAGTTTAGGAATCCCCAATGACCTCAGAAATTAATTCCTTGCCAGGTAAGTGGCATGCACATGTTTTCTCCCATTCTATCAGTTGTCTTTCCACTCCTCTGACTGTTTCCTCTGCTGTATAAAAATGTTTTAGTTTGAACAGAACGACTCATCTCCTTTTGCTTTGGTTGCTTATGTGATTGGTATGAAAGCCAAAACAAATCCTTGCCCAGGTTAATATAAAAAATGTTTCCTCCTAAACTTCTAAGTTTTTAAAATTTCCTCCTAAATTTCTTCTAGAAACTTAGAGTTTGAGGTCTATATCCATTATGAGTTGATTTTCCTTAGAATGTGAACTAAGGATCCAATTTCATTCTCCTACTGTAGCTGTCCAGTTTTCCCAACATTACTAATTGACAGGGCTATTATTTCTCCATTGTATATGGTTGGCCTCTTATCAAAGATCAGTTCACTAACATAAATGCTTGGATTTCCACAATATTTGAAGCCACTGACTCTCAGATTGTGTGCCCATTAAGATATTATAGTTAATTGGCAGGAATTCTACATTATATTGCTAAAATATATTAAACTATTAAGCATGATGGGGTTTTATATAAGATTTTGGTTTAAAGGGAAGAGATATGGTTTTATTTCTAAAATAACATTGAGTAACTCCAGAAAAAACACCAGAGGAGAAAACCTAAACTCAAAGCTGATCTACCTCACAATTCAACTATTTGTGGCACAGACCACCAGACTTCAGCCCAATCTGAGTTATCTCTCTGGACAATTCAGAGGATTCTAGAAGCCTTGCTTGATCTGAGGGTAGTATAAAAAGAAGCACAAATCTGCCACAGATACACTGTGTAACCTTGGAAGAGTCCCCATCATCTGTGAGCTGCTTGTCTGACCTTATCTCTAAGTGGTTGTGAAAACTGGGCTGGCAAGATAATGAAGTGGCTGAAGAGACATTCTAGAATCAGATTGCTTCAGGTTTCCATATGAGCTTATACAAACTCACCAATTTCCCTGGACCTACACTTTTATCATCCACATAACGATAGAAACAGTAAGGCTGCTGTATGGATGAAAGTTATAATGCTAAGAATTGCTTAACATAGTGCTTAGTACACGCTGAGCACTTAGTAGATGTCCAATACTATTTTGTTTAATGTAGATAATTCATGAAGACTGATACCTCTTGGAAACTAATATTACATTTTAGTAAAATTGGCACTGGATGTTGACTGAGGTTCTGCCCTGCCCAGTCCCTCAGCCGTTCAGTCCCAAAGAAATACACAAAGGCCTACATTAATTATAAACTGATTGGTTTCTTAGCTCAAGCTTCTTATTAACTCTGATAACTTATATTAGCCCATAACTCTTGTCTGTGTTAGCCACATGGCTTGATACCTTTTTTGGTGAGGCAGTCACATCTTGCTTGCTCTGTATCTGGTTTCCTCTGTGTCTGGATGGCGACTGCAGATTGAAACTTCCCTCTTCCCAGAATTCTCATTGCCCCTCCTCTACTTCCTGCCTGGTCACCTTGCCTCTACTTCTTGCCTGGCTACTGGCCAATCAGTGTTTATTTAAAATACAAGTACAGACCATTGTCCCACAGCAACTGGGTATGTATGCATGTGTGTGTATATATGTATCCATATCTGTATAGAAATATGAAAATACTTATCTTGTAATGCTCATATATAGATGTGTATAATGCCCAAGGCAATGTTTTAGGTTGTTGTCCAGCCCAAGAATTCTTGGTTCTATTGTATCTATGAAGTAAGAGACCTTTCTGTAAGAAGATTTAGCAGTTTCATAAGTTTCAGCCACACGCCTGAATAACCACCTGATTGATGTGTTTTGGCTCCCTGGTGTGGAATTATCTGGCTCTCCTTATCCCCTCCACTTTGTGCGTTCTGAAGAAGATGAATAGGCGTGGACAAAGTTCATTCTGCTGTTCTGCGCTTTCTAATCAGTAAGTTTGGAATCTCAGAGAGGCCATCCTGATAACCTCCCTTCCCATTTCTGCTTCTTTGCCAGCATGGGCCTCTACTGTCTGGCAGACTTACAAGTGACAAGAAATTTTCTTGCCTTCTGGAAGCTCTAGATGTTCTTGGGTCAGCTTATAGGCTAATTAAATATTTTATCTTGACTGAAGCTTGGAAATCTTCAACTCCCTATCTTGGATCCTATTTTCAAACACTTGATTTCTTTTGACAGCTCCCTCTCACCTAACGACTTAGTCCTGAATCTTTTCCTCTGGAGTACATAGGCAAGTTCTTGGTGAGAGATCACAGCTTAGAACTGTGTCCATCAAAGGAGGATCAGACACTTTTTCTCACTTTGCTTAGCGTCAGCCTTTTCAAAACAATTTCTGAGCAAGGAGGCTGCAGTATAAGGAATTTATTTTATCCTTTATCTGATCAAGATTCCTGTCCTTCAGTTTCCTCCAGTTACTACCATTGTGTAGCAAGTACCCAGAATTGAAACAGCTTAAATCGACTCCTGTAGAAGGAACAGCAGGCTGCATTCCTGCCCAGATCCCAGCTAGCTTACCCCCGAAATAATTACACGGAAACTGTTTTCATTTAAACACTGCCTGGCCCATTATATCTAGCCTCTTATTGACTAACTCTCACTTCTTAATTAACCCATTTCTAATAATCTGCTTCGCCACTTGACTGTGGCTTACCTGCATGAGTTTAACCAGTGTCCATCTTGGAAAGGAGCTTCATGGCATCTGGCTGACTCTGCTTTCTTTCTCCCAGCATTCTATAATGTTCTGTCTACCCCACCCACCTATGTTCTTACCTATCAGGCCAAGCAGTTTCTTTACTAATTAACCAATGAAAGCAACACATAGAAAGAAGACCCACCTACCTCAGACTCCCTAGGAGGAGGTCAGATAGGGCACAGTTGTAGGGTTCATTCCTTTTCCGCAGTGTCTAGAACTGTAGATTTGAAGGGCTAGACATGACTTAATGGTCAGTGTTTCAAATTCTCTACACTGACTTCATCCACACCAGAAGCCAGCGCTAATAGGTGGAGCATTTGTATGTGGACTTCTACTGAGGACAGGCCCAGGATAAGGATGTGGACCCTCTTTTTAATAAAGCCCTAGACCATACCTTGTTGTATCAGCTGACTGAAGGTTTCATCTTATAATCATATGAAACACAATTGCTTTGAAGTGTGGGGGTACGAGGGATATAGTAATACATCAGACCTCAATTCTTTTTTAGAGAGCTCTCCTAGAACCTTGAATGAGGCAGTATAGAGTTCATGAAACGGCACATTCTCTACCCTGAATATTCAGCTAAGACAATAGATAGCTTCAAAAAGTATTGAGAGGAAGAAAATATGGATTGCAGTCTCCTTCCTGCTTTTAAGAACATGTACATATATATTACCACTACTGGATATAAGAAAAACAAAGAAATAGAACCAGTTCCTGGATAGCCCTTTGACATGCAATTATTGTTTTTCTTATTAATTCTGACCCATCAAGACTGGTACTGCAATTTCAGTCACACACTCACAGATAAGAAAACCGAAACTCTGAGATGCCATGGTGACTTTTCCAAGAACAGGTGGCCATTGTAGTGGATCCTGCTCACTAAATCCTCTGACTTCAGAACCCTCATCACCCCAGGAGCCCTCTTCTGCTGGTGCTCGTGGTGACAAGTCCTGATTTCATACTGGATCAGCATATATATAGCTATGGAGTAACAATCAAGGCAGAATATTATGTTGAGGGGTTTGGTTTTATTTACATTTTAGAAAATGACATATTTCTTTTTTTCTTTTTAAATTTAAAAAAATTGTTCATTATTTTATTTTATTGACATTTGACATTCTTTATTTATTTTACATATTGACTACAGTCCTGTCTCTCCTTCTCCGCTGACTCCCATCCACCTCTTCCCCTCCACTCCACCTCTGTCTCCATTCAGAAAGGGACAGGCCTCCCATGGGCTTGCACAAAGCATGACATGCCCAAATTGAGGCAGAACCACGTTTCATACTTGCATCAAGACTAGGTGAAGTAATATAACATGGGGAACACGTTCCCAAAAGCCATCTAAACACCAGGGACAGGTCCTGATTTCACTGCTAGAAGCCTTACAAATGGACCAAGCTACATGACTGCCACACACATGCAGAGGTCCTATGTTGGTCCCATGCAGGCTCCCTAACTCTTGTTCCAGAGTCCATGAGCTCTTATGACCTCAGGTCACCTGTCTCTGTGGGGTTCCCCTTCATGACTTTGATCTCCCTGACTCCAACAATCTCTTCTCCCTTTCTTCAGTTGGACTCTTGAAGCTTAGCCCAGTGCTTGACTGTGGATCTCTGCATCTGCTACCATCAGTTACCAGACAAAGGTTCTCTGATGACCATTAGGGGAGTCACCAATCTGATTGCAGTAGATGGCCACCTCAGGCACCCTGTCCACTGTTGCTAGGGGTATTATCTGGGATCACCAGTGTGGAGTCCTGGAAGTTTCCCTGGCACCAGGTTTCTCCTAACCATGAAATGCCCCCATCAAGGTGTCTCTTTTATTACTCTCCCCCAACTACCTCCTGAATGCAACCCAGTCTGCCCAGCCTGCTCCCTCAAGTTCCCACTTCCACCCCAAACTCTACTCCCTGCTTACCCAGAGATCTTATCTATCTCCCCTTCCCATGGAAATACATGCATCCCTCTTTGGGCCCTCCATGCTATCTAGACTTTCTGGGACTGTGGATTGTAGGCTGCTTATCTTATACTTTACTCACAATATCTACTTATGAATAAATATATACCATGTTTGTCTTTCTGGGTCTGAGTCATTTTACTCAGAATGATTTTTTCTAGTTCCATGCATTTTGCCTGCAAATTTCATGAGGTCGTTGTATTTTACAGCTAAGTAATGTACCAATATATAAATGTACCACGTTTTTCTTATCCATTCTTCAGTTGAGGGGCTTCCAGCTTGTTCCCAGGTTCTGATTATTGCAAATAATGCTGCTATGAACATAGTTGAGCAAGTATGTATCCTTGGGGTATGATTGAGCATCCTTTGGGTATATTCCTAAGTTGGTATAGCTGAGTCTTGAGGTATATTGATTCCCAATTTTCTGAGAAACCACAATATTGATTTCCAAAGCGACTGGACAAGTTTGCACTCCCACGAGCAGTGGAGGAGTGTTCCTCTTACTCCACATCCTCTCCAGCACAAGCTGTCATCAGTATTTTTTATCTTAGTCATTCTGACAGGGGTAAAATTATATCTCAGAGTCATTTTGATTTACATTTCCCTGATGACTAAGGATGTTGAACATCTCTTGAAGTGTATTTTGGCTATTTGAGAGTCTTCTGTTTAAATAAAACTACATTTTACTACTCAAATAAGCACTATATACAACAACTCAATGGCATAAAATAATTCATCCTTTAGGTGAGCCATAATTCAACTACCAGTCCATTACGTGGGTAAATAATTCTTTTTATTTGTTTGTTTAATTTGGCAAACATATATTCAGTTCCTGCCATATCCTAGACACTTTTCTCAAGAATAGGGATACATACAATAGGGAAAAACATGGTCTCAGAATTTTTTCCAGAGACAATAGAAAATATGCAATAAATGTCTAATCTATTATTAGAAAATGGTAAGTATGCTGATAAAAATCTAAAGCAAGGAAATGGATGGAGAATGATATGAAACTGATTTTAACACTGTAGTCAAGAAGTACTTCTCTGAAAAAGGAATATTCATACAGAGATGATAGAGAGTGCATCAGAGGGTGGGGGGAGGAACGTGAATAAAGGAACCCACACTAGCTCCGAATAGAGTATAATAAGGGATTCTTTTTTAAAAATTTATTTATTTAAAATTTCCACCTCCTCCCATCCTCCCATTTCCCTCCCACTCCCCCCACTTGCCCTCCCCCTCACTTTCCAGTCCTAAGAGAAGTCAGAGTGCCCTGCCTTGTGGGAAGTCCAAGCCCCCCCATCCATCCTAGGAAGGTGTGCATCCAAACAGACTAGGTTCCCAAAAAGCCAGTATATGCAGTAGAATCAAAATCTAGTGTCATTATCATTGGCTTCTCAGTCCGCCCTCATTGTCAGCCACATTCAGAGAGTCCAGTTTGATCACATGCTTGTTCAGACCCAGTCCAGCTGGCCTTGATGAGCTCCCACTAGATCAGTTCCACAGTCTCTGTGGGTGGATGCACCCCTCGCGGTCCTGCCTTCCTTTCTTATATTCTCCCTCCTTCTGCTCTTCATCTGGGCTTTGGGAACTCAGTCCAGTGCTCCAGTGTGGGTCTCTGTCTCTATCTCCATCCTTCGCCAGATGAAGGTTCTATGGTTATATGCAAGATATTCATCAGTGTGTCTATGGGAGAAGGCCAGTTCAGGCACCCTCGCCTCTGCTACCCATGGACGTAGTTGGGAAAATCTAATAAGGGGTTCTTTATTAAAGGGGAACTCACAGTTCAAAACGGGGAGCAGGAACAGAATCCAACATCCAGGTGTGGTGAGCAGGTAGAGAGAGAGAGTAAGTAGATGAACCTGTACCTTTTTGGTACCCAAAGCCATGTCCAGCCTGGTTCAATAACTCAAAGGCCATTGGCTGAAGGAGGTTCCACATCACCTCTCCCTTTTGTCCAAATAAGAGAGTTCCAAACCCAATACAAACCTATATACAATAAGAACAGATATCAAGTATAACAATTAGAATTACAACTGGCATAAACAATATTAAGCAAGAAATACATGCTAAATGTTTCAATAGTTGTTCTATCCTAAGGAGTTTAAATCTTGTATTAGAAATGACTTGGATAAGTCATAAGAGGAATGTAACTACGGCTATCTAGTCTTCAACCCCATTGAAGACCTGAGAAGGGAAATAACATTACTTGAGTAGACAAGAAATGCAATCAAGCAACTTTCAAAATGTGCAGTAGATGACAGAGACAACTGGTGACCTAGGCAATCACCCAAAGTCTCATTTGCAATGTTACAGCAACCAACTTTGGCTGAGGCCTAGAGTAATTGATAGACCATTTTCAGAGGCAGGAAAATGTTTCAAAACCATCTTACCCTGTCTTGGCAAGGTTTGGTAGTCTTTTTTTTTTTTTTGTATCCTGCTTATCTAGTCCATACTCCGTGTATTTTGTCAGTGGTCAAGGCATGGGCAGTTCCTTGCACAAAGTCTAGTTTTGACAAGAAGAAAACAAGCTCCTAGTGGGTGTCTTTGGTGCTCAACATTCTCTCAGAAATAGATTGGTGCTGCCAGGAGCAATCTTGTCTCACATCAACAGAATCCTAAATTATTTAAATGTCATATTCTACTGTTCTTTGAACTAGTTAAAGATTACCTATCTATCCAGAATATAATATTTATGTATCTAAAGAACCTAGTTGGTCTAATATAAGTATGACAAACATGGATGACTATTGGTCTATAATACTTAATACATGTATAGCTTAAAGACTAAGACTTCATATCAGAATGTTAAACAATCTTTAAACATTTGTGCAGCAAATGAGGACACTGACATCAAAATGTAAACAAAGTATAAGTACCTTGATCAGAGGTAGACATGTATAGTACAATATGATAAGTACATCCTAAAATTGTATCAATATACAAAATGTCTTAAACAGAGGCAGAAACATGCATGCATATAATCTGACAAAATAACTTGCCATAGGTGTCCAAATATTGTAAACAGAAATAGGAGCATATTCAATATAACAAATATAATTTGAATTTGTATCAATATGTTATAGGAGTGAGCGGACTGCTTGTCAGCTCGGCCACCCTACTATCTTACACCCGAAATAATCACACAGAAATTGTATTAATTAAATCACTGCCTGGCCCATTAGCTCTAGCTTCTTATTGGCTAACTCTCATATCTTGATTAACTCATTTCTATTAAATCTGTGTATCACCACGTGATTGTGGTTTACCAGCAAGATTCTAACCTATGTCCTTCACAGGCAGGAGATTCATGGCATCTGCCACACTCTCCTTTTTCCCAGCATTCAGTTCTGTCTCCCCACTACCCAAGTTCAGCCCTATCAAAAGGCCAAGTTAGTTTCTTTATTAGACCAATGAAAGCAACACACAGACAGAAGAAACTCCTACACTATTAATATACAAGAATCTAAACCAATATAAATTGTCTGTAAATCGCTACAAGTATTCACTCTATTACTCACTATTATTAATATTAATGTGAGTAAGCTCACATTAATCTGCCTGTTATCTCATTCAATTTACTTTTTTTTGTGTGAGATCCCTGAACCTACAAAATTTCCACCCAACCCCCAACCCTATACCAGTTATAATCAACCTCTAAATTATATCCCTAACCCTGATGACAAATTTTGTTGGGAGATGGGCCATTTTCTTTTCAAATTACTTGCCTTAGGCAAGGAATTAGTCACTTAAATACTGGGAATGGTATTCTGAGAGAAGTAAGGGGTGAGGCCCTGCCACAGGCTGTCTGATTATATAAAGGGGATATCTGAGGTTATGCCAGATAGGTACACCATAGACCCACTGTGCAGCATTGAATCTGGAGTCAATATTGCTGTGCCATGTACACAAAAGTTTAATAAGAGGCCAGACCTGATGCCAATTGCTCTTATCACCTTCATCATCTTCATCCCCATCATAGCCAAGCAATAAGAAGTCAAGGTGGCTTGAGGTCAATGAGATAAGAAAAATAATAGGAAATGATCCTGGAGTTGGCAACCATCAGATCATAAAAAGCCTTGTCATCAGTGGGAGAGATTTTGGAGAGTTTTATTACATATATAATGGGAGTCCATATGTTGTGTGATTTTCTTCCCTGATGGGAAGATGTGAACAATTATTTTTTTTACCTCAAACAGGGCACCAATATGACAGGCCAAAGAAAAAAATCTGTCCAAGTCTTCCTTAAAGAATCAGTGAGTTTATTGAATCTACTTATAAGAGATTAGATGACTTGCAAGTAACTGCATTAATGAAAACCCCAAAATAGGGGGTATGTCTTACTTACTTTTCTATTGCTATGAAGAGACATCATGACCAAGGCAACTTATAAAAGAAAATGTGTATTGGGCCTCATAATTTCAGAGAGCTAGAGTCTATGATTATCAAGGCAGAGAGCATTGCAGCAGGCAGGCAGATATGGTGCTGGAGCAGTAGTTGAGAGCTTACATCCTGTTCCAAAGGCACAAGGTAGAAAGAGAGAAATGATACTGGTAATGACATGGGCTTGTGAAACCCCAAAGCTCACCCCTAGTGACACACTTTCTTCAATAAGGCCATACCTCCCAATTATTTCCAAAAAGTTCTATAAAGTGAGGACCAAGTATTCAAATATATGAACCTATGGGAGCCATTCTCATTCAAACCACCACAATGGGTCGCAACTAACCAAGGATACATTCCTGTAGGTATTTGCATTACTTACAGACAACTCAATTGGTTGTGTTGCCTCTTCTTGCAGCAGTTGTTACTGCTTATACAACCTTGGAGAGGGGTCTTGTGAGTCCTGTAAATTTCTTCTAATTTTGTAAGAATCTCCTTGAGACTTGTGAGTTGTGTTTAATTCCTGAACCTTAGCCAATTACTTCAACTTGCAGGAAGTCATTTCACAACAGGATTGGAGGGCTTGCAATAAAAATGTGTCTTAAACTTTAAGAAAAAACACCACTTGCTTGTGGTAGAAAGTGCACAGATGCAAACGTTGCAGAGGGCTTGGGTGGCCCTTGGATTTGTCCTTCTGAGATTTGTGATACTGTGGCTTAGACAATAACTGTAGAGAAGTTGAGCATAGTTGAACATGAACTTCATTGTAAAAAAGCAACCCTTATGCTTTGTACTGAAGGGTTGGCTGAGAAAAGCTTAGGGGCTGATAGAGATTCTAGAGCTGTAAGACTGAGTGATTGAAAGGAGCATTGAGAGTCAGTCACTTTTGGATTGGAATTGCAGAAAAAAACTCAGCAGAGAATGCAATTTTTAATGTTTGCAGAAATATAGCACACTGGTACAGTTCAGCTCTGGTAGAGACAATATGTGTTTGAGCTCTAGAACTATTATTTACTGTCTATGAGGTCTTGTAAAAGTAAGTTACTAGCATTTGCTCATTCATAAATGGAGATAGTAAAATGATCTATATCATATAGTTATGGATTAACTTACTATTAATATTATTATTAATGCCTATGAAGCTGCATGATTCCTTATGAGAAGTCATGTCAAATAATATACTCATTTTTTTAAACTTTAAAAATAACCTAAGTCTCTATCTGAAGTGATTATCACAATATCTGCCTACTAGCAAAGTTAGATGCAGGAGGGTAATTTAAAGAATATTTGAAGTATCTCCAGGGTAGCAGATACTCTTGCCCCAGTCACAGCGTTTTTAGAGTACCATTTAAATAAATTGCTGTGATCACATACCAACAGGAACACCAATGTAAGGGAGGAATTGTTGGCTTTGGCTCATGGCTTCAGAAGGTGCAGTCCATGATCTCTGAACTCCATGTCTCTGACTTTATGACTACTCCCCTATCATGGTAGTGTGGGTTTGTGGTGGAGGGACTTTTCCATGGAAGACTGTCAGCAGACAAAGTTGGGGGGGGGGGGAGTACAGGGAGGTGCCCTGTGAGATGGAGACCCAAGGACAGACCTAGGGTGATCTACTTCCTCCATATGGGTCCTACTTTCTTTCACCATTTCCCTACAGCAACACATTATGAATCTGTCAAGGGATTAACCTATTGGGTAAGTCAGGACCCTAATGATCTGTGTGTCTCTAAGTGCCCTCCCAGACAGACCTAGAGCTATGTGTTACTGATAGAGGTATTGTTCGGTTTAGTCAAACTGACAATTGAGATTAGCTGTCACATTTAGTTCGACATGATTTGAGCTCACTTAAGTGTTTCTAACCAATTTCTGTCCATTTTGTAAAATAGATTTTATGTCAAGAAGTACATTGATTATTAATAGAATAAAATATGGCTGGTATTATAGTAAAATTCTTATATAATTAAAACCCAACTAACCCATACACTGGTAATAAACAATGTGTATGCGTTGACACAGTGTGGGTTGGATATATGTGTATGTTAGAGCTCAATGATGAATCCAAACATTTCTAAGTTGTCATCTTTAATTCTGAAGGATTGCTGTGCTTGATGCTGTGTGTTATTTAAAGAGAGGAAGAGAAATTGATTTAATAACCTGTCACATTATACAACACAAGAAGAAATTGAAAAGAAAAAGCACTCTGGTATTCTTAGTGGAAAGAGAAATATTGTGACAGCTCTCCGGAGAACTCATGTAGGAGCTGGTAGAGATCCCGGTGATAAGTGAGGATGTGGGGGAATATGTTGCTCCCATGGACATGGACCATGACACTACAGAATTCTACATGCAGGTGGCTGTTTCTCTCTTGTGTAAGACTTAAAAATAATTTATTCTATTTTGTATTGACCAACTACTCCTTGATGTGGATCCTGCCATGATATACCCCAGTGACCCTTCGCTGAAACAAAACAAAAACTTATTTTCCATTTTCCAGCAGACATCAGTTGCAAATATGTTATTGGTTAGAGGTGAGTTTTGTTGTTTGTTTTGGTATTTTTTTGTATTATTAATGCTTTGTTTGAATTTTAGTTTTTATTTTCATTATTCTAAGTTCTTTTAGGGAGGAGAGAAAGAGCATAAAGTTGAGAAGGTAGGGAGGTGGAGAGGATCTTGGAAGAATTAGGGAAGGAGAAAGAATATGATCAAAATGTATTTAAAAAGTTTTTAAATAAAAACCAGAAATACTAGTTTTCCATCATCATTTCTTCTGGGAATGTCTATGGACTCCATTTTTAACTGAAGTGGGGCAAAAATATGACCAAAATATTATAGTAATATAGTATTTCTTCCAAGGAATCTAATACTTTAGTATAAATTCTGACCTTTGGTGCAATTGACTGAATGAAGTTGTTAAAGAAATGTCCATACCTCCCAGACAACTACAAAATGTTTACCAGTGAGAAATATGTTGGATTTGTTGCTTGTTGGTTTAGAGAAGATACACCTTGTGGGGAACTCAAGGCTCCTTAGTAAGAGAGTTCAAAAGAGATCACAGAATTATCAATCAGCATTGAGGAGGGGACTTACATGGGATGGCTTTATTCTAGATAAACTGTTGTCAGGAAGGCAGGACATTCTGAGAGTGTACCTTAATAAATCTTATCAAAGTAGGGAGAATAGACTATGGATGAAGGTGAAGAAATAAATTTCACTCATCTTGTCCAGCAAAAGGAGATATTTGTGTATGTTTGTGGTTTGGACAATGTTTGTGTCTTTGCTACAGGCATGGTCATGAAACTGTCTTGTTTTTGTCATGCCCCACCATGGGCACAGAATGATCTTGTCTTCATTAGTGTTTTGTGAAAATCTTTGTTAGACAGGAGAACACAGATGCTCAATTGTGGGTACCAGGTCAGCCCCAGACTGCACCTGGTCAGGTAGACAGAGCCAAGTCAGCTCCATCAGTGGCCACTTTTCTCTTAACCAGAATGAAGCTCAGATGTTTCACTGCTACCCTTCTAATGTAACCACAGACCAAATGTTAGCTAAGCATCAAAAGAAGGGGAAAATCAACTACAACAAGTTTTGTGTCCAAAGTGACCTTTCACTCCTAGCTTTTTTCTTTGTTATCCCAAGAATGGTTCTGATGCTTAGAGTAATTATCATCTATATGTTAATGTTTTATTTAACACCATTTTTCCCCTGTTCTTCTTCTACCTTCCTGATGATATAAAGGAAAGAATCTCACAAATTCTTTGGAAGATATGCAAGTCTCTTTTCATCTCAATTTGTAGCTCTTTAAACTTAAATTTATCCTGTGTATGTAAAGAATACAGTCTGATTTTATATATAGGTATGAGAAGGTAACTATAATGTGAGGCAATTAACACATCTATGACATTACAGTTATCCCCTGCTTTTTTGGTTTTGGTGATAAGAGTGTGAAAATCTACATATTTCACACAAAATTCCAAATGAAGTATGATTTCGCCACCTCAATTCCTTGTGCTGCACTGTAGTTAGAATTTTAGGCTTATTCATTCTATATACCTATTTGTTTCTTTATAGTCTTTGACCTAAAAAAATAAGCATGTGTACTTTTACCAGGGTTCTAGCAAGGAGAGTGCCTCACTTTTCCTTAATGTGGGATAGATGGCTTCATTTCTGCCTCAGTTCTTACGCTGGGTTGTAGTAGGGATAGAGGGCCTGCTTTTGGTCCCGGCTGCCTGGCTAGGTTACACCCAAAATAATCACACAGAAATTATATTAATTAAATTACTGCCTGGTCCATTATCTCTAGTCTCTTATTGGTTAACTCTCACATCTTGATTTAACCCATTTCCATTAAAGTGTATTGTCACTTAACTGTGGCTTATCGGCATGAGTCTAACCAGCGTCCATCTCGGGCAGGAGAATCATGGCATTTGCCACACTGCCCTTCTTCCCAGAATTCTGTTCTATATTTCCCGCCTACCTGAGTTCCACCCTATCAACTAGGCCAAGGCAGTTTCTTTAATGACCAATGAAAGCAACACAAATAAAGAAGGACCTCCTACACCACCAGGTTCAGTTTATCAAAAAAAAAAAAAGGGGGGGATTGATTGGTGATGGGATAATAATATATTAGTATTTGTAAGTTATTGTTTTTAGAAAATTGTATTGGTGTTGATTTTTTTACATTGATATATTGAAAAATATTTATGTAATTTGATTGGAATAATAATATATTGGTATTTGTGAGTTATTGGTTTTAGAAAATTGTATCGATGTTGATTTTTGTACATTGATATATTGAATGTTGTATGTGAGTGTGCCTCTACCTTTATTTGTATCAATATATATACATATATTTACATTCCTACCTCTGATTAAGATATTTATACACATTGTTTACATTTGGAGGTCATTGTCCTCACTCATTGCACAGTTGTTCATTCTCTTAGTCTTCAAGTTAGATAGATAGAAATCAATAGTCATATATGTTTATTATATTTATATTTAGGCTAATCAGGTTATTTAGATGCATAGAGATCATACTTAGTATAGATAGTATAATCTTCAACCTCTTCAAAGAGCTGTGAAAAATGGCCTTTAATCTAACTCATAGTTCTATAGTTGTGAGACACAATCGCTCCTGGCATCACCGCTCTACTCCTGAGAAAACGTTGAGCACCAAAAACACTCCACATGGAGCTTGTCTTCTTCCTGGCAAAACTGGCCTTTGGGCAAAGAAAAAGCCCATACCTCAGCCACTGACAGAATTACAAAATATCCGTAAATGGATAAAAACAGGATTGTCTTATCTTGCCAAGACAGGGTGAGAAAGTCCTAAAAGGTTTCTTGCCTTTGAAAAATGGCATGTCAGTTACATCAGGCCTTAGCCAAAGTTGGTTGACTCAACATTGCATATGAAACTTTGGATGATTGCCCAGGTATTCAGTTGTCTCTTCCATTTGTTGCACATTTCGGAAGTTTCCCGCTTATACTTCTGGGCTGCTTGAATAAAATTATTTTCCTTCTCAGATCTTTGATGGAATTGAAGATTAGATAGTTGTAGTTACCATCTACATTATTTAGACTCCCTGAGATAGAATGTTTAACAAAACTTTTGTTATAGGTTTCCTGCTTAACATTGTTTGTTGTTTATAACTTTATATTTATTATTTGCTTCTATTGCATATAGTTGTATTTGATTTGGTTCTGTCTTATTTTAGAAAAAAGGGGGAGATGATTGGGGAGTTCAGCCAATCATATTCTGTTTTCGGGGCGTGCTGCCCTCAGGCAAAAGCCTGCCTATAAACCTTGCAAATGCACTCTGCTAGCTCTCTTTTCGCCTGGCTCCTGTGTCTGGACGGATCGGTTGGATTCTGGTGTAAGCTGTTGTAAGTCTTACTTCTGTTTATTAAAGGTATATATTTTGTATCAAGATAGTCTGGGGACTTTTCTTTACCAATCGCCCTGCAGCTTCAGTTTTGGAAATGATTTCACTTTCAAAACTCTCATTTTAAGTCTTGGCTGGGTACTGGTGGTCACTGAATACCTCCCTGTAGAAGGAAGGAGCCAGCTGTGTTCCCACCCGGATCCCAGCTAGCTTACCCCCAAAATAATTACACGGAAACTGTATTCATTTAAACACTGCTTGACCCATTATCTGTAGCCTCTTATTGGCTAACTCTTACATATTGATCTAACCCATTTCTAATAATCTGTGTAGCACCACGAGGTGGTGGCTTACCAGGAGGATTTTAACCTGCTTCTGTCTCGGAGAGGAGAGTCATGGCGACTGCCTGCCTCTGCTTTCTTTCTCCCACAATTCTGTTCTGTCTACTCCACCCACCTAAGGGCTGGCCTATCAAAAAGGCCAAGGCAGTTTTTTTTATTAACCAGTGAAAGTAACACATAGACAGTTAACCCTCCTCCATCACCTCCCATATGCTATATGCCCACCTTGTCATTTGAGTGAGAATGAACAGTTATGTCCCTCAGGAGACAGAGGGATGTCTGCATCACAATGCTCTTTGTGAGCTAGGATGGGGGCAAGAGGGAAAGGTACATTCTACACTTAGAGTAGGAAGATGAGACAAGGAAGACTTCATAGAGAAGATATGACCTGAACTTGATCTTAGGTGGTGAACCAGAGAGGAATAAAGTGCGGAAAATGACTCTGCTTTCAAAGGAAAGCTTAAATTTCTTGTGAAACTCTGGCCCCAAGAGAGGGAGAACCCCAGTGCATAAGCCTTGGTAACTCAATGATGAATAGCTCTGACAAGATTGTACGCAGGGAGCAGCAGCATCGTGTCTAGGGCCTTAACCCCTATAAAAAATATTCTTTGCTATTTTTAAAGACTGAATGAGAAGAAGAGGCCTGGGCATCCAGGGTCCCTGCTGCTTCTGAGTCCTCCCTTCAGCACAGATGGTTTTCAGAAGAGCTCAGCTGGAGAGAGGAAGGGACTTCCCAGGAGGGATTGCTGCTTTTGAGCTCTAAGTCCTTTGAATAAAGAATTACCCTGATGTGGTTTCCAGCTTGTGTGAATTCATTCAGATGGAGTCCTTTCCTGTGAATCTACCAAGGAGACAGCCTGTAGGCACATCAGATATGGCAAATGACATCTGCTCTGTCGCCAGGTCCTGAGGAGAGTGAGAGAGCTGGAAACTTCTCAATGAAATGCACTAGGTTAGAGCGGTTGTGTGCTTCAGCTTGTCACATGCGACCCCACTCGCATATCTCAAATATCTCCCGTTACACTGGACATTCACTTCATGAATGCCTTTGAATTCTGTTTTGTCTGAGATGATCTCACACACTCTGCAGCCCTCCCAACAAACCTCAGCAAACACCCCAGCTGCCTCCCCCTTTCACACACACACATACACACACACACAAGAGCACACACATGCTTAATACATTGTTCCATTCAGTACAGAGCTGTTTGGGGGTCTCATCAGATAAAATCAACCCGCAAAGTCAAAGCTAGAACAGATTCAGTTGTAATTTCGGTCGATTTTTCAAGGATTATCAAACCCAATTTAAACTATTGTGGATTTAGGAAATAAGGGCAGAGTACAGTAATCCCAAGAGGTTGAGAGTTTTCTCTCAGCATTGCTACACCCAGACATCTGACAACAGGTTAACACTAGGTTAGTAACTGAGTGTGTGCATACAGGAGC
Organism: Myodes glareolus; assembly: GCF_982192425.1. Classification (NCBI taxonomy): domain Eukaryota; kingdom Metazoa; phylum Chordata; class Mammalia; order Rodentia; family Cricetidae; genus Myodes; species Myodes glareolus. Next base: position 63,511,428 of record NC_142029.1, read on the forward strand.
ACTTGAGTGTGAAGCTTCTGCAGAGATAAGCACACCCTGTAGTTGCAGCGTGTTTCTAGAAAGCTAAATTTGATATATTTATTTTTAATCAGCATACAAAGTATAAGGTTTCCTTATAGTATTTTCTTATTTAAAAGTTTTTTTTATTTCACCTACCAAGCCCAGTTCTCTCTTCTTCCTCTCCTCCAGCTCCCCATCACACCTTCCCCACACACAACCCCCATTCACTCCTCAGAAAGGGTAAGGCTTCCCATTGGGAGTCAACTAAGTCTGGCATATCATTAAGTATTTTTAAACAGAATTTGTTTTTGCTCATTTTTCTCTCCTTTCTTCCCTACCCCATCCTCTGCTCTGCTTCCTTGTACCCTTCCTTTCCAAGAGCCCCCTTTTCCATTTCTTCTCACAGATATTCTGCTGCTTTCCCATCTTTCCTCAACACACCCTGTCCCTTCTCATGGTCTCCTCTCTTTGGCATAACCTATGCCCCCCAACACCCACTCATACACACGCAGATATTTTAACATTAAAAGTTAGGATTCACAAGAGAGTGAACATGTGATAGTTGTCCTTCTGAATCTGGACCACCTTGGTTAATATAATACTTTCCAGACTCATCCATTTTTTTTCTGAATATTTCATATTTCCTTCCAGATGAATAAAATTCCATTACGTGTATTGCCACATTTTCACTGTCCTGACATCTGTTGATGGACACCTAGGCTGGTTCCATTTGCGGCTCTTGTGAATCATAGATGTACATCTATTATTAATCTAATGTCTTATTTCTTGATGGCTAAGTGTTTGAGAACTTGGATTCTCACTGAGTCATTCCATCAATGAGACATTTTACCCAAATCTTCCTCTGAAGCAACGTCCTCTGCTAACTATTTTTAGGTTCACTTTATCTCATATATCTTATCTACATAGCTAGATCCACTTTAAGAAAGGGATCACAGCTGTAGCGTCAGTACCCAACTAAGAAACCCATCAGCAGCATCTCAGACATCACTCTTGGATCTTTCTTTTGCTTATTCCCCTCCACCTGTGTGGAGTAACTGTCGTGTCGGCTTCTGTGGTTTGAACTGCATCTCACTTTTACATGAGCACATATCATATGCAATTTCCTTTTTAGCTTGTGGTCTCTTTCAGGTAGCGTGTTTGTGTGTTTGTGGTATTGTGCAGAGTCTAGTTGATTCATCTCTGTTGCTGCATACTGTGGTGTGGTTATTATTTATTCTGTTGCTAATGAGCATTTGGGCTGTTGCTGGTTTAGGGCTACCAGGGATAATGTTGCTTGTGGACACTCCTACAGATAGATCATTTTCATAAGCATATGGATTCCGTTTTATCTGTTACAAATATTTGGAAGTTTGATTGTTGAGTCATAAAGTGAGAATATGCTGTGCTATGGTAGATATTTTGAATAGTTTTCAAAAATGTTGATACCAATACATACTCCTAGGTAATGTGTGATAATTATCAGCATTCCTCCTTCTTTTCATTGTAAGCTTTCTATTGTGGTACTTCACTAGGGACCAAAACCAGGTCCTCATGCATGCTAGACAAGCTGTCTTCCTTGAAGCTGTATTCAGAACCCCCCACCCCAGAAGTGGAATGTTAACACACATATTCTTTGAGAGTAATAAGATAGATCATCACTGGATGGTGGTGGCACATGCCTTTAATCCCAGCTCTCGGAGGCAGAGATGGGTTGATCTCTGTGAGTTTGAGACCAGTCTGGTCTACAGAGCACGTTCCAGGACAGCCAGAGTGGTTGCACAGAGAAACCCTGTCTCAAAACAAACAAACAAAAGAAGATGGATCATCTCATATATTTATTAGACAGTTGACTATACTATTTTTATTATTTATTTGTTTCTCAATTTACTCAGGGACTTAATTTATATCCATGACTGGCCTAGAATGTTCAGTAATCTTTCTACCTCGGCCTCATGAGCGCTGGTACTGCGAGTGTGTACCAACATACCTGAATATTCTATTTTTGATCTATCTCTTTATGGTAAACATTTTACTTAAAGTTTCTTTGCAATTTTATTCCAGATTATGCTCTATGTGCCTAACCCCAATGATTGCTCTTTCTACACTGCTTCATCCCTGCAACCATTATCAGACAATTATCCAGTGGACTTTTAAGCTTTTGCTTTGTATCCATTTCTATTGCCTTTCTTGTGTTGTGGAGCTTTATACGGTTGTGTTTAGGATTTGTTTCCTTTCCAGCCAACGTAAAACCAGTATGCTATTCTTGACTCCCATACATTGTGATTGCTTTCCTTGTTGTGTCATAAGCTTCATTGGAACCAAAGCTAATCTCTGTACCATTCAAAACACAGCTACTTACAGTAAGAAAATGGGTTAGACAGTCATAAATAAGATTATGTTTTCTCATCTAAAGAGATGTAGCTGATATGGCCCAGAACCTCCTCATTACTACTGAAATCCGTATTGTTTTTCCTGTGTTATTTTACCATATTCTTAGCAAGTTGAGTCTTTATTATCTCCATAGCTATTCCCTGAAGACAGAATGGTCGTTGAATTGCTAGATATCTTGTCTATATTCTAAGCAGAAAAAAAAGTGAATGGGTAATAAAAGGCTATACCAGTTATGTTTGGAATTTCATCCCTGGTACTCTATCAGATGCTCATATTTATGCCTTTAAAAAGTTTTATTAGTTTAAAACAAATAATTTAATTTATATATTTATAGATACATATTTTAAAATAATAAAAATTGCAATATGATCAATATGTATAATAAATGCATAAACTTGTATATAGGTATATATTTGTTTTGTAAAATAAATGTGTCTGTATAAATATATGCCTCACATGTGTGAGTAGCTCCAGAAGCAAAACAAAGACATCAGATGCCCTGAAACAGGAGTTACTGGAGGTTGTGAGTGGTCAGGTGTGAGTACTGGGAACAGGACTCAGTCCCCTGCAAGAAAGACGAGTTCTCTTCAAAGCTGAGCCATAACTCTAGCATGTTAGGTCTCTGTGATGACCACTGAGCATTGATCCGTACTGGCTTCTAAGGAGGCTGGGAAATTAGTGGTTGCTTTCCAAGCTCCTAAAACAGAGCAAGGGAGAAGATGTCAATCTAGTGTCAAGGTAGCAATTAGAAATGATGTCTGGTGTAGCTATTGGAGAATGACATCCCCAACAATGTGACTTACTCAACTCCTCGTTAGCCATGGGGACAAAGTCACTGGAATTGACAGCGCCCTCTGCTGGTTCAGGTACACCTTTGGCATGGTGTGCAGGGCATGGGCTTATGGGGGCCCTCACTGTGCCTTCGCTGGCCGCTCCTTCCGAGGGGTGACACTGTGCTCATGCCTCATTAGGCCCAGCCACCTTTCTTCCATTACCACCGATTGATTGACCTTTAGTAAAATAGATGATAACACACGCCATTGCACACACGCTCAGTGGGAAATGGGAAGGTAATGTTTCACAACAAACAGCCCTCCTCCCCCAATGAATGACATGCCTTCCACTTGGTTAGGCTTGGAATTCTGTGTAAATCAGATAAATATTTGCTTTTTGTTTTCTATCGCTAAACAGGGGATCTTTTTTTCCCTCTGGTAAAGTAGCCATTTCTAAGTTTTACTGGACTAACAAATAAAAATAGCAACCAACAAAAAACAAGAGCCACTTTCACAAACCCAGTGAGATTTCTGATGGTAAATGGCCGCTAGTCAACTAGAGGTGGGAGAGACTAAAGGGGGAAACCCAGATCTGAGCGCTAGCTGGACAAGCCTGCCCTTAGCATCCCTTACTCCAGTTTGTTTACATAGTAAGGGTACTATCTAATTCATCTGTTTCCTGGGACAGGCAAGAGGTGTCACACTGTCAGATTTTCTTAGTAAATGTCAAACAGCACCGACTTCCTTGTCAGGTTAAGAATCTTACAGCACATTCTATAGAGGGCTCTGGTTCAGGAATAGATATGAGAAAGCGCCACCATCACCGACATGAAGCATGCAGTTCTCCCCCTTTCTGGTTTAATTTGACTTTAAGCCAAATTCTTTCCAGCTTCTCCCATTGTGACAGGGAACACCAGCTGAGAATTTTTAAGTCGAATTATTGAACCTAACATAAAGCAGCAGTTCAATCATTTCAGTGAAAAGGCTTTGCAGATTAAACGGGCACATGATGTATAATGAGTGAAACAAAGTGGACCGGGTTCCTTTAAAGATGTACAGTTCTTATGCAGTTCTTTCCTGAGCACGGTTGTTCCCTGTCCACAACAATCTTGCCACACTGGGATGTTGGCCTTCATCTGTAGTTGAAGAAACCAACGCTCAGAAAACCTTGTGATTTACTAAGGTTACTCAAGCCACGAGAGGGGTCTCAGTACCCCCAACTCCAGGGCAGCCTGTTGGCAGGAGGAAAGGAAAGGACATAGAGCAGGCTTTTGTTTGTTTGTTTTTAATACCCATTTATAAAGGCATCGTAGCATTGTAAGGGCTGAGACCTTATCTCATTCCCTGCTTTGTTTCCAGTGTTTGGCCCAATGCCCAGTGGTAGCTGCTTAATATTTAAACACTAAATAGCTGGATAAGCGAGTCCTAAATCACAAGCCATAGAAGTGGATTTCAATCAAGATTAACTGGCCAGAGAGTCCCTCCCACAGGACACAGCCGCTGTGCTACTGATCCCAGAACCTCGGTAGACTGAAATGACTTCTGAGTGGGAGGAGAGATACCTAGATATCTTCTACTTTGTCCACCGTCTGTCTGATGGACTTGCCTTTCCCTTAACAGTGGCCTGATGAATGAGAAGCAGTCAGGGAAGAAGGAAGCTGAGGATCCAGAAGGCATCTAAGATTGTCACCCTTTTAAACTACTCCCAGGGCCCACTGTGTTCCATTCTGGGTGGAGTTGAGTTGACCTGTTCATGGATGATTCCCTTTTTTAAGGATGTACTTTTGGTGTGCATGATCTGATCATGTGTCATTACCAAATTTTCACCATTTAGCCCCAGTCAGCGTTGCATAGATACCTGTGGGCAAAAGTAGGGTCACTAGTGGGCTAGAAGAAACGTTTCCTGTGTGCAAGTCTGACTTTGGCTACTGAAGTGTCAGGAACAGCCAGCTCCTCGTTGTGGCCTCCAGTTCTCACTACAGAGTAAATAAGTCATTTCTAAGAAAGGAAAAAAGACTATAGCATCCTGAACTTCGCCAGGGTAATCATTTCCATCTCTCCTATACCAGTCAGCATCTGGTCAGAAGACAGAAACTGTGCATTATCTCAAAAGGGAAAATTGCATCTAAAAAATTGAGAAGTAAGAGCTAAAGATGTGATGTCATTAGGGAGTCAAAAAGACAGAAGCTGCAGGCAGGCAGCAGCTTCCATCCTGGGGCGGGGAGTAAAAGGAGCAAAGGGTGGGGCTGTTAGCAAAAATCAGCCTTTCAAGAAGGGATGTGCTGTCTCTACAGAGATGGTGTGTGGCTGGTATACATTGTCATCTTGGTGGGAATATGGAACAATCTAGGAGACTTGTAGGCATGTCTGTGAGGACATTCTAGGGAAGCTTAACTGAGGGAGAAAGACCTACACTAAATGTAGACAGTACCTAGGACTGAGCTTCGAAGAGAAAGCGAGCTGAGCATTGAACTCCCCTTCCAGTGGCTGCTGGTTCCTACCATGGTGCACGTTGCTCCCACCCCCACCATGATAGACAAACGTCTCAATGAACTGTGAGCTAATACAGAATAAACCTTTCTTTCCTTGGACCTTTTTCTCAAGCACAAGAAGGTAGCTAAGCAGGGATCATTAAGGATTAAGGCTGATTTCAGAAGGGCCAAGAAACTGCTAGGGAAAGAAAGTAAAATCTGTAGCCAGGGATCTACGAGTGCCTGGGGAAGGTTGCTGATGCTCGTGAGACCAGGAAGGAAAACCAACGTGAGTGAGAGTTAGCCTCCATTTCTTCCTTCTCCAGCCTTGCAGTTCAAGCTTAGGAGTTAGCACATGCTCTAGTGTCAGGCAGTCTGACAGTCACAGACACGAGTTTTCTGCAGGTATTCTACAACACAGCTTAACACCCCTATGGAGTAATTTGATGCTATCTGTATACTACTAGCTGTCCTAGGTAGAGAAGGATAGATTACCCATTCCTGCCTGTCCTATCTCAGGTGCCTGTCTGTGCTCTCTAATAAACTGAAAATATTGAACTCATGCTTTTTTTTCAAACAGGCTCTGAGGTTTGAACCTTACCTAAAGTGTTTAAGTATGTGTGTGTTTACATGCATGTACGTATGCATGTGCGCATACAGTTTACATGTATGCGGAGGCCACAGGTCAATGTCAGTGTCTTCCCTAGTCGCTCTCCATCTTATTGTGCGAGGCAAGGTCTCTCACTGAATCTGGAAAGCACAGATTCAGCTAGACTTGCTGGCCACTGAGACCAGGAATCTACCCGGCTCTGCCTCGCCCGCACTTGGTTACAGCTCATGTTAACATGCTTGGCTTTTTATGTGGGTGTTGAGATACAAACTCAGGACCTCACATTTGTGTGGAAAACACTCTACCCATTCAGCTGTCTCCCCAACAGCTTTTGCCTTGGCTCTGACACTGACTATCCAGGCAAGGATCTAGCGCTATCCTTCAATTTCATCAGTTAAAGGACTACCCTACACAGCTGGAGATGGTATGGATTCAAAATAAATTGATGCACAGTATTAGTAGAAGTTTACTAAATAGTAATTCTTCTTATTAAGCCTTTGATTTCTTTCCTTGTATGTGTGTGTAGGGGGCTTGTGGGCAGTATGTAGCCTCATGTAGCCCAGGCAGGCCTGGAACTTACTACGTAGCCATTGCTGACCTGCCTTCATTTCCCATGTGCTAGGATTATAGGTCAGGGGCATACCCAACTTTGCCTTCGAGCTGTACATGATGGAGTGTGACAAGGGCTGATGGACTGAAGAGAATGGGTCCTCTGTAAATTCACCCATCTGTCAGCATCTTGATTGCTGTGTTCTGGGACTGGGAAGCGTATAGGCAAAAAGGCATGGATCTAGCCATGTGAAGGTTCCCAGTCATGTGATTCTGAAAGCAAATAGAGCAACAATAACAGTATGTTAGGAAATATGATTTATTAAACTTGGTATCATAGGCACATGAAATATAAGTCCCATTGATTTATGTCACTGTGCAGAGCTTTGCCTCATTATCAGTACAAGGGAAGTCATGTGTTATCTCTTACATTTTCTACAACTCTAAAGATATCTTGACCCTCCCCAGTGATACTGGACCTTTGCTAGAAAAGGCTGAAGGCTGAAATTATCTCGTATCTCATTTAGTCATGCATATGGTGTGGCCGCTCAGGGTGCCTAGCTAGTGTTGTTTCTCAAAATGTCTACATTGGGCCTCTACATATGGTCGAGGCTAACTCATAATATAATGGCTGTACCTTCAGGGTGATTATTGGAGGGAGGGGGGACTATGAGGCACAGGCCATATAACATTTTCTGATTTTCATCTTGTTTCATTTCATCATATGTGATAAGTTATTTTGTGAGTCAACTTGACTGAGCCAGGGGGTAGTCAAATGTTCTTTGTGTAAGAGAGTGTCGTATGTTAACATTTAAGACTGGAGATTAAAGAAAGAAAATTTTCCTTCCCAGTGTAAGTGGTTTCATCCAATGAGTTGAAGGTTGATATAACAGAAAGCCTCTTTTCCCTCAAATGAGAGACATTACCCTGCTTGATTCTGCACATGGACCTGACCTGAAATACTAATTCTTTGGAGGTTTGAAGCCTACTGGGCTTTTCAAGTTCTCAGACTTCTGACTGCAGCATCTCCAACACTGCTTCAGGACAATGGCATCTTGAGACAGATACCATTCGGAGTCTGGCCCATCCTGTGTCCTCTTGCTTCAGTTCTTCCTGGACCTCAGGAGGTGTGCTGAATAGCAAGTATCCTCATGGTAGCATAATAGTGATGCTTCCAGGGTCAGGGAGGGTGGGAATAGGTGGGCATAGAGCATTGGGATGTCAGCAAATTGACTCCAATGTCTTCATTTCACTGCTGTTAGCATCCTGGTGATGGCTCCCACTTCGAACATCTGAAGATGTAGTCTTGTTTTCTGAAGTTTTCCGAGGGAATTTCTCCACCTTCCTTGAGATATCGAGTTCTGATATCCATCAGTTCTAACGCTTCTTATTGAGACAAATTCCAACAGAGTTTTCTTTGCTCCCAAGCTCACCTCCTGCTATACAGAAAACGCATGTCTATGTTCTGCTTTTACTTGGTGGCTGTTACTTTTGCATCCCTCTGACCCAAATAGGTAACAGCACAATGTAGAAGGGAGGCTTTATTTTGCGCTATGGTTTCAGAGGGTTCAGTCTTTCGTGGTGGAGAAAGTGTAGCAGAGAAGCTCAAGTTATGGTAGTAAAAGTGTGTGGTTGAAAGGCAGCTTTTTACATCATAGCAGACCAGGATGTAGAAAAAGGGTTGGCAAGAGCCTTAGACTTGATAGAGCCTTAAAAGATCCTGCCCTAGTGATCTACTTCCTTCAGCCAGACCAGTATCTCTAGCTAGGCAATCAGCTTTCAAAACTTGAGCTTGTGTTAGAGACATTTTCAACATATACCATAACAGTGGAATTACAAGACAGTTGCCACCACCTGTAGAACAGCTAGTTATAAATAATTCCATGTTGCAGGGTCTTTCTCCCTTGCTCCTCCTAATTGAAGAATCATTTTATATCTATATACTATATCTTATATTTTAAAAACTTTTAATATTCTCTTTACCCTCCCCCAGTCTAGATTTTGCAGAACTCACCCTAGACTATTGAAGCTACAGTATAATTGGTCTATTCTTCTATTGTCTCGCTCCATTGCTTCTCCACTAAACGTCAGAAGGACCTCTTCACAGAGGACAGTGAACAAATGGCCCCCTGTGCTTCTCTAGCATGGCTTCGTGTCATGTCTCCTACTTAGAATCAAGCATTTCCTAAATAGAAACCTTCTGGTATTACCATCATTAATTAGCATCCTTTCTCAGAACATCTAAAAGAAGCTTGTTGGGAGAACAATGTGCTCCCCACAAAGCTAATGAAGTCAAGAAGTTGGCTGGCTTTGAAGAGAAGAAAACATGCAGTGCCTGCTGTTTAATTTTTCACTCTTTCCTGAGTTCCTTGGACTATCCCTCTGTCCTCATTTATCACTGCCCTGTCCTTTCCTCTCGAGATTATTGTTGCTTGAAATTTACTTGTTGGTCCACTGTGTACCATTTATACCTTTTTTTTTAATCGAGGTTGGAGGCAAGGCTGCCTTTGCTCTTAAGACTGGTTGCTCATTGACAGCCATTATTGTGTTTTTTTCATGCTAGAACTCAGCAGTTCTAGAATGCAGATAGCATAGAGTAAGTGCTCAGAAAGCATATACTGAGTGAATCCAGGAACAGATGGTTGGTAAGTAGTGGTGACTTGTCTGCTTGCGGGTAAGGCAGCCATGGGGGACATGCCTGCGATGGTATTCTGACAGAACCTCGCTAGAGTACTTGTGAGGAGCTGTTCATCCAGTTCCTCTTTCCATTGTCATCAGGATAGCTCCTGCTTGTTGTAGGTAGGTTAGAACTCAGCTCTTATTCCCTTGAGAAACCCCTTACACCATCTCTCCGTCCTTTGTTCTCCCTTCCTTCCTGTTGAGACAGAGAACATACCTGCTCCCTTAACCCCTTCACATCATAGGAGGTGATATATCTTAGGATAGGTTCTTTATTATAGTCACTGTCAAGACGTCAGCCCTGTGAAAGAAAGGTGTGCGAGCTTCTTGCTGTCACTGTATTTCTGGTGTCTAACAGACTGCCTGGGCTGCTGCTGCTCTTAGGAAATACAAATAAAAGTGTGTATGAGTAATTAATAAAAACCAAATCCTTTCTTATGTACCCCCGAATAGTCTTTTCCTTCTTCTTCTCCCAAGATGCAACTTCAATTATCTATGTAGTTATGATGGTACCATGAAAAGATAAAGTCACAATAAAATACAGGATATACAACATACTGTTTAAACACTCAGGAACATCTTTTATTTATGCTTTTGTCTAAAAATATTCCATTACTATGAAATATGCAGAAGAAAAGGATACATGACCGGCAGTTTTCCTTACATTATGAAAAGCGGAGTTAACTAATGGGTTCCCGCTGCCTCCTCTGTTCATTTTGAATGGGCTGTCCAAGCTATTTTGAGAATTATCATTAGAATTCATCTACTTCTTACAGGAGACCATCATTATTGTGAGAAATATGGAAGGATTTTATCTAAAACTGACAAAAGAAATTAATAGTTCTAATATAACCCATTTCTGGAATAATTTTCTCTGTTCTTTGTATTTCAGCTGATATGAGCTTCAGAACACAGTATGGCAAGACCGACTGGCAATGTGAAAGTTGTGGGCTCACTAAATACAATGAGAAACAATGCCCATCTTATCCAGCCTTTGTGGAAATTATAAATTTACCTTATTCAGATGTTTGTTTTTAAGACTAGTTTTGGAAAAGAGGGGTTGGGGAAATGGAAGAAAAATTACTGTCTTCTATTTTCTAAAATCCATTTGGGCCCTTGGTCTACATCACATCACCTTTAAAATGCACCTGCCGTATGTGTGGAGTTCTTTTGACCATTAATATTCTGAGGCTGTGTCTCCATATCCTCCCAGTCTTTAGGTACTTTGAAGAGGGCAAGAGTCCTTCATAGAACTGGTGTCCACTATCTCCTACTTAATTCTAGAAAGACGGTTGTCTTCTGTATTTGCCTTAGGAATATTTTTCTATGTGGAGGCAATATAAGCTGCTCTTGAGATGTTCCAGTCTGTATTAAAAGACTGTCTTTCATTTGACATGCACTAATGGTTGCTCTTATTTGTTTATGGAAAACTTGGAGATATGATGGTCTTAGTTGTTGAAATTGTTCAAATGCTAACCCCATGGATGTTTCTTGCAAAATTTGTCTTAATATGAGATCAATAATCTTTGTGTTTTCTCTATTCAGGTTTCTTTGGGCTGGGCTGTGGGTTAAGCAGAGACTGTCCCCCATCAGTTCAGGGTTTTGAACACTTGGTCCTGTTTGTGGCACTGCTTGTGGAAACTGTGAAAGCTTTAGGAGATAGAGTCTCACTAGAGGACGTAAGACCCAGGAACAGGTCTTGAGAGTTTATAGCCTTGCTCAACTTCCTATCTTTTTAGATTGTGAGAATGAAGAAAGAGGGAAGCCGTGAGTGGCTGCTTCTCTTTAAGGACCTTGCTTCTGCCAGAAGTTGGTACCCAGCTGTGGTGTGAAGGTGGAAAAGAATGTCTGAAGGCAAATCTAAACTTAGGAACTGCTCCTCTGAAGACGAGGCACAAAGACACAAAGAGAGATGCTTTAGGGGAGTAGAATTTGCTTACTTAAGTCATTCCTCCTCGGCAGATTTTATTACTAAAATATTATCGGTAGTATTTTTATTAGTGGGAATCCAGGGGGAAAATGAAGGGTAAAGGAATTGAGGTTGCCTACTTCTCAAAAGGAAATTATTAGGTAATGTTTTGTTCTGGAGAAGTACTGTTGAAATATATTTTTGAAGGATTATTAGAAGGAAAACATATCCTTCATTATCCATTTACATAGAGGCTGAGGGAGCCAAGAGACAGATGGTCTAGCTCTTTCATTTAGCAGATGAGGAAATGAGGTCTGGCAAATGAATGCTATTTTTCTGAAGTCTTAGAGCTGGTTAGTGGCAGAGCCAGAATTAAACTCAGGATCCCTGCCAGGACACTCCGTGTCGTGTCCACTGCAGAGGCCCTACCTCCCTGAAATAGAAATCAATTATAAAGTGAGGGGATAGATCTTAAACTTTCAAAGGAAGTTGTGGTCAAGAAGTTGCTAGCATTTCCTGAGAATGGACAGAGCCACCATTTGCACAGAGGGCTGCATTGGATGGCGCATGTAAGTGACCCTAACCACTAGCATTCTTTGACACCTCTAGTGAAAATCCATAATGGCTCATTCAATATTTCCTTGCATCCTTTCTTTCCTGGCTACAGAAGTGACCCTGGCTATTCCACGGCTCTCTGACTCCATCCTTATTGTGCTCTTAAGATCTCTAACATTTTGCTTGTTCTTCATAGCTGCAGCATTTTGACTTCAGGGACCCTTAGTCAATCAGTTCCTGATGACTTTTTTAAAATGGTACCTGCTCTTGTAACAGCTGTGCCGGGGAGGTGGTGGTGTTGGGAGGGGCACTCATTTCCTCTTCGCTATCACAGCTCTCTTTGCAGCCCCATCGTCACATCAAGGCAGCCTATTTCTATCTTCAGAACATGACCTTTCCCTTCTTTTATGAACACTGGCAACCAGCTCCAAACATACTCCCAGCATCCCCAGCTGTCTCTCTGACTTCTCACTTGAAGTTCTAAGGAGGCCGGCGTCTGCGGCTGACGTCCTTGTGCCTCTGCTCTGTTTGTTTTATTTTAATGCTAGGTGGTATCTCGTTCCCATTTTGCCCTTTCCTCCACTAGTCTCCTCTTTGCCTCTGTAATTGGAGCTGACTTTGATTCTTTGTCCTGGCAATCTGTTTCTACTGTGATAGGCTCTCTTTCCTCTGTCTTGTCTAGAATGCCTTATTAATTCATACAATTTTGTTCTAAGAAGGAAAGAGTCACTTTACAAAACAATTATTTTGTGCACCTGCCAGGTCTCCATATTATCTAATCTCATTACCTGTCACTTGTTTTTCTTTTAACCTGGATTCCAAAATCTGCATTTGTGTGGCAAATTTCTGCTTCCTATATAATATTCATTAGTTCCCTTTTCCCAAGCAGGATTCTGCCATGGGGACACTACAGGGAGAGGTAGTTGGCCCAGCTGCAGAAATAACAGCTTCCTACTTTCCTTGTATCATCTGGTGCCCTTGCCATGACATCGTGTTCCCTCCAGTAAAGTCTGGGAGTTTCTGGAGAAGTTTGGTTTTCTATGGATGCCAGCATTTTGTGTGTGTGGGGGGGGGGGTGGGGGGAGGGCATATTTTCTCATTCTAGCTCCCGACAATCTGGATTCAGGGATTGGGGTTTCTATGAGATTTCTTATTAAAATAAACAGGCCTCTCATGAATTCACAGCAGTGTTTGGGGGACTACCATTTTCTGCTAACTGTGACCCCTAAGTTAGTCTGCTGCATTCACAAGGAAGTGAATCCAGCCTTTGAGGTGGACGCTGTACTCAGCCCCCTGATTCTGTGAGAGGAATAGGTTGTTTCTGTAATATTAAGGCTATCAAGTGATCTGTCCCTTCAGGGATCTCTACTTTAAAAAGCCTAATCACACAAGATCATTCCATTTCTTAGTGTCCCTCATTCGAGATAGGATTTAGGATCCTGATGCTGTGAGGCCAAATTTTCTTGAGGAGAGGCCACACCCCAGATAGTTAGCTCACGACCCACCAGAATACAGACACCACCAAAACCCAACTTGGTGAACCATGAGTTTTATTGGGATAACTTACAGGAATATATGGGTGAGGAATCACTTACAGGAGCAGAAATAACTCAAAGACAGTTCCTTCACCAAAGCCCACCCTAGCATGGGTTACAACTCATAAAAGCTCGGAACTTTGAGAACCCTGCACAGTCTGCAGGCAGTGCAATGGGCTGGAGAGTGTCCTTTCCACGTGACTGTGACCTAAGCCTCTTCCAGGCAACTCTGCTGGTTTCTTCTTCTGGTCTCAGAGTCTTCTTTACAGCTTTGTCCTCTAAGATCTTCATATCTCAGCTTCCTTTCTCCTAAGCTGAGTTTTCAGCTTTAATTGCTTACTTGGGCAGTGAGAGGACTAGTGAATCTCGTCAGTTTCAGGGACTTCCTGAAGCTATTTTGAGTTGTTTACCTTTCTGCTTAAGGAGCTTCCTGTAGTATGGGATGTTTTAATCTCAGAGGAAAATGTTATACAACACACAGAAATGCTTTCCCACAGTGGCCCAACTTGGGGTAAGGCAAAAAGACATTGTAGATGTACCATAAAGCACCAGTAGCTGGCCATTGGTCTAAATATCCCAGCTTGATACCCATTTTGATACCCTCTAACCCATTCCTGAGTTCTGTCCTTCTCTTTCACAGGTTCTGATCCCAAAGCCACATCTTAATTAGCACCCATGCCGTGGGACCAAATGCTAGGTTTGCTAACTGGAAAATCTACGGCATGGTCTCTGATAAGCTGCTTTCTATATGTTCCTTAGATTCTGATTCAGGAATAGGCACCTTGCTATGCTCTGCTTGGTAGTGGGATGCCCAGGAGCACACAGGAGAACCAGGCACAGTCCTTGGTCACATGTTACCCTAGTCTAGCGAGAAATCAGACACATAAACAAGTAATTATGTTCCAGGAACATTTGTTCTATTGTAGGATGGCATGTGGGACTATAAGGGACAGATTGAAAAAGCAAGACAAAGTCTCCCAGAGAACACGAGGATTAAGAGGAGTCTAAACGGATGTGATGTGTTTAACATACAAAGTGGGAGGAGGGGGGAAGGAGGCATTTTAAACAGAAATAACATGGGTTCCTTTTTCAAATGTGAGAACTTGAAAGGACACAGGAAGATTGAAAGGGACAAAGGAGCTTCCATCAGGAGGGGAGATGAACAGAAGAGCTGAAGGCAGATGATAGGAGACATTAAGTCTTTTGGAAGCCATTGGTCGCTTTTGGGTCTAGAACTAAAGTTGTAGAACACTCTAAGGTTGCTGACAGAGAATCTTTGGCCACTCAAAATTAGCTTGGATGGACAGAGACTATACGTGGGCTCTAAAACCATTGAAGAGCCTGGTGGGATATTTAGGCGTCAGACTGGATACTGAAGTATGGTAAAGACTATTAAAAGCTATAAGATGTGATAGATTTAGGAAATTTGATAGAAAAACTAACAGGCCCAGAGTCCAGCTTGCCATATATAGTAAGGAAGAAGCAGGAGTTGACGAGGACTGAGAATTTTGTTTGGGAAGACTGAATCTGGCTGTTATCAAGAGTCAGACAAAGATATGGAGAAATATGAGCTACCAAAGATATCAAGAAAACCCCAACTAGAAAGCAGGCATCTTTGGGCCCCATGTTTAGGTTTAGGTTTATAATGTACTGAATGTTTTTTTTACTTGAAGCTATACGCTCGTGTCCCACTTTTCAAAGACAAGGATATAAACTACAAAAAATGCAAAGTAAAGAGTCTCTGGAAAATGTCTGTGCCAAGTAAGACTTGAATAAATACCACTTCATCCTGAATGGTACAAAAGTACTAAAATATTAATGTCCTCACCTTTCTTCACTAGTGCGTGCTATAACTTCCCTTGGCTCTAGCTTTATGGTTTATCCTCTAGCCTAAATTCGCCCATTTTCTGTGCCTATGAATCTCCCTGGTACTGTCTTTAAAGGGATGTTTGTTTTCAGCAGGTTTGTTTTCAGATCCAGTAACTCCAGAATCTTAGTTTTCCTTTTCACAAGGTAGGACATCACAGGCCAAGCCAGAAGATGAAGGGCTTGCATGAAAAGCCAGAGGCATTTTGCAACACAAATCCTACATTCTTGAACAGGGATAGTCTTTGACAGCAGAGTAAAACTTAGTCTTTTATTTGTTGTTAAGATTCTGAAACAGCTTTTGGGCTGCAGACAAATTACAAGTAACCTTGAATTGCGCTAAAACAAACAGAACTGAGCCACGCGCCTCAATGACCTTAACCTAAACCTGTGGTTTCCTGCAAAGGTGGGGTGTAATAAATAAATTATTATCTATCCACTACAGTCAAAATACCTGACAAAGCAACTTCAAAGGGGAATTTAGTTTAACTTGAGGCTTCAGAGATTCACCCACAGTCCTTGGCTTCATTGATTCTGAGCCCATAGGGAGGCCAGATGCCATTGCAGTAAAGGCTCTCGGCAGAGGAAACTGTTCATCTAGTGTCAGACAGGAAGCGGGGAGGAAGGTAGGAACCAGAGATTGGATATAACCTTTAGAGGCCTGCTGCCAGTGACCAACTTCCTAGCTAGGCCCCACCTCCATGAGTTTCTAGTACCTTCCAAAATACCACTATCAACCAAGGAGCATGGCATTCAACACATGGGCCTGTGGGGGACATTACACAGTCAAAACATATTTCTTATATAATAAAGGCAAATGTGAATATATTTGTATTACAATTAAGATCAAAATTCACAAATGTACCTACATGTGGGTATAGTGTACCATGTAGAAAAGAGAACCAGAAAGGCTACATCCAGGGGATGGGAAAGACTGGTCCGGGTAATAAGCATGAGATGGGTAAGAGGGTAGAAAACTAATTGTTTTTCTAGTACTAACTTTGTTGTGGCTTTTTTATTTTTGGTAGTAGATAAGTACATAAAATTGTATTTCATAGTGAGAGTGTAAAATCCAGTGTGAAACACTACACCTTCAGAATAGTTATTCTAACTACAGAGAACTCTTTGGGATATGCGGACTGTCTAAACTATTTTCCATCTCATATCCCAATATGTCTTTTATGTGTTTCATAAGAATAATAAACATAGGCTCAAGGGAGAAATGGGGTTATTGGTGTCTTATCCCTCCTTCGCCCTGGGTTCTATGAAACAGTAATTCTCTGTTAGTATCTGAATTATTTCTGGAACTTCACTGTAAGTTAGTGACGTGTTGGCTTTTGTAGGCTGTATGACCTTAGGAACTGCAGGCTCTGGTGCGTAGGTCTTGCTTGTGATCGTCATTCTCACCCAGGTGTACCTTCTGAGGCACACCAGCATGACTTTACAGATACCCAGAGGCTGACTGGGGGTGAATAGATAAAGACACAGGTGCCTTGGTGTGTTGAATTAATGAGCTTCTCGTAAATCTGTACCTTGAGAAGCCAGGTGGAAACTGGGAGAAGTCGATTTGCGATCAAAGAGAAGAACTTGGGAGACTGTGAGCGAGAACGTGTGGCATGCTGGGGTTGTTCTGCTGAGAGATTTGCACTGGCCTCCTTTAGCCTATGCATTCTTCATTTTATCCATTCCTAGGAACATTGTAATCTCTTTATGCTGATCAGTGTCTCCCTTTGTGTGTTTCTTCCACTAGATAGTCCCTTCCAGAATTTGATTCTTGAGAAATAAACAAATCTAGGCACCAGCAGACTCTTCGACTGAATTCAGATACCCTTGTAATCCAAATCAGTGATGCTTATTGGGATCTCCTGGATAATGTTGTTTCACAGGCTTGGATAAACATTCAAATTACTTAGAGATCCTTAAGAAACTGATGTGAGACTTCTGCCCCGAGAGATTCTACTTTTCTTAGCCTGGGTTATGCCCTGACTGTGAGGTATTAGTCTCTCTCTCTCTCTCTCTCTCTCTCTCTCTCTCTCTCTCTCTCTCTCTCTCTCTCTCTCCTGTCTGTCTCTGTGTGTAAGAAGTACCTGTGCACCATACATAAGTGTGGAGGTGCAAAAAATGTCTTCAATTACTTTCTCTGTTTTGAGAAGGGTCTCCAACAGAACCTGAAGTGGACCACACTGGCTAAGCTGGCTGACCAACAAGCCCTAAGAATTTTTCTGCCTCCCTAGCACTCAGGTTCCAGATGCCACCACACACAGCTTTGTCACAGGGCTGCTGGGTAGCTCAACTCCGGTTCCCATGCTGATGCTTACAGTCAGAGCCCTCTCTTCCACTCTCACATTCACTTTCAGCTGCATAGCGGAATCATTTGGAGAATTTCTTAAAAAAAAAAAAAAAGCCAAGCAACTTATCTTCTCACACCCCCGTACCCCGCAAGAGATTCTGACTTAGGTAGGTTGATTCCAGTTATAGCTTTTCTCTTGAAACTTTCTAAGTGATGGCTACTGTGGTTGAGAATGGCTTCCTAAGGAGTAGAGGTTATTTGCATTCCTTTTGTGGAGAGTTGATAGTTGACAAGTAAGCTGAATCTGGTGGTTTTTGTGATGAGATCTATTGCTTTAGAGCCATATATTCTAGAACTAATTTACTATCAAAACAGTGAGCCATATATGATGGCTTAGAGACTTGTGGCCTTTATATTGCCATGGCCTTGCGAAGAATTTGACAGTGGTGGTTTCGAAACATGATGAGACCCCAAAGAGAACTTTCAGTTTGACCATTAGCAGACTGTGACAGGGCCTGAGGATGCCCTCTAGGCTCACTTGGAAAAGAGGCTCCGGAGTGAAGGAAAAAGTGTCCCACTTTAGTGTGGCCATAGACTGCCTCTTTGTGCCCATAACTATCCTCCCCGTGCAGTTCTGTGCATAGCCTGTGCTTCCCCAGCTCCACTATCTCTTTGTTGAGCTGCTTTTCTCTGAGTTCACTGGCATCCGTCAGAAAAAATCCAATAGGCATAAGTAGCAACTCAACTGGCTAGGCTGGGGAGATACCTCGATGGTTAAGAGCACATGCCACTCTTCCAGAGGACCTGACTTTGATTCCCATCACCCATGTCTGGCAGCTCATAGCAACATGTAATTCCAGCTCCAGGGCCTCTGGTACCTACCCTCTTCTGGCCATTGTGATCATGGGGACATATATGGCTTGCAGATAGATGCAGATATACACATACATAAATAAAAATAATAGTAAAAGGAAACTCAGCTATCTTTGCACTAATGAACCTGGTGATAGGGTGGGATGGGAGAAGAGTGTGAGGCTGGGTTTGTGCACACACTTTCCCACCTGAAGTGATAAACACACTTTTTTAAAAAAAGAAAAAAGGTCTTATACAGTCGAAGAGCAAATCACCATGACCAAACCTTTAATTTTCTTGACTTGAAGAGTTTCAGGGAAATTTGAAGTCACAATCATGTGAAAGCCATCAGAAACATAGAACATTGAAAATTTAAATTTAATAAGACATCCCTGAAGAAATGTGCTTCACTGTTCAGAAAAGTTGAAGTGTCAAGAAAAAGAGACAAATTTGTATAATTAGGAGAACTCCCCCCCAACACCTGTGTGGTAGTATTTATATGGGCTACATCTGGGTTGGGGTTTTTTTTTTTCTGTTTTAATTTTTTTAACCACCTAACACCTGCTGGGAATTGCTGTGCTGTTAGGAGAAATGAGGGTGGGATTCAGTTTCTTGGTGGATGCCACAACATAATTAGCCCAGGAGTATAACTGAGTGAGCAACAGAAGGCTGGGGAGGCATGGGCGACTACCACAGGATTCCCCTGTGTCAGACCGCAGAGAATTTCTTTCACTGACCTTTTTCAGAGAGTGGGGACCAGAAAGAAAAGAACATTTGGCCCTGAGGTCAGCAAACAGCTGTTCAATGGATCTATGGGATGCCATAGCCGAGAATTTAGAGACTATCTGGACGTCCAAACCTTTCTATAAAATGAAGACATTAAGACTCAAGGCAACTGAAAAATGTTTCCCTAATCAAGTTAATCGAGTCTCCTAGGCTCCAGTTTATTGCTGTCCGGCAGCAAGCACCCTAAAGTTCAGACAGACTTTGTTTCTGACTGTTTCAGTTACCAGTTCTAGCATTGCACTGCGCTGTTTGCAGAACCCTACGAATGAGGAAGCCTTCCCACCTCCCATCTGGCAGCGAGGGATGGAATGGCTACTGGTGGACCAGTTCTCTCTTTTACCCAGTTCATACTGCAGGCTTCCTGCTTAGTCTGCAGGGTGGAAGCAGCTGCCTTGGCTCGTGCCACTAAAGGTGTGTGATACCTAGTAGCCTCCAGGTCACGTTCCTTCAGTACGGTCTTGAGACCTTAAAATCTGAAACTGGGGTCAGCACAAGACGTGCTTCTAGGAGTTCTTGTTGAGATTATATGGGGAGAAACAGGTGACTTTTTATCTTTGTTCCTTTTATTCACCTGTCCTTGAGGCAAGTGTTGACAAATGAGTCAACGTGGTAGTTTCTCCTAGTCTACATCAGGGAAAGCTGCTATTTGAGTGTGAAACACCATGATGGAAACAAATTTTGAAAAAAATTCCCACTCCACTGAATGAACGCAATCATAGACTAACTTAGAGAAGAACAAGGGTTCTTTAGTCTGGCTGGGTTCAAATCTCAGGCTTGCCAATAATGCTAGTTGTGTGGTCCCGGGTGAGTTGTTGGTGCTTAAACTTGCTCGTGTGTAAAACAGAGACAGTAACAACCACCTGGTGAGAAGGACAGTTGCTTTCAGCACACAAACATTTGCTTTTATTATATCTATCGTCTTAGGGTTTTATTGCTATGAAGAGACACAATGACCACAACAACTCTTATAAAGAAAAACATTTAACTGGAGCTCCTTCTTCAAGGCCACATCTTCTAATAGTGCCACTTCCTATTAGCCTATGATGCCATTTTCATTCAAACCACCTCATCTTTCTTCCTTCCTTTCTTCCTTCCTTTCTTTCTTTCTTTCTATCTTTCTTTCTTTCCCTTTTTCTTTCTATCATTCATCTATCTATCTTTCTTTCTATCTATTTATTTATCTATCGTTCTATTTATATCTATCTACCTATCTATCTATCTATCACCTATCATCTATCTATCTATCTATCTATCTATCTATCTATCTATCTATCTATGTTTACTTGTGTGTGTGGACATGCTGCAGCATGTATGGAGAGGTCAGAGGACAACTTGTAGGATTCAGTCCTCTCCTTCTGCTCTGTGGGTGTCTAGGATCAATCTCAAGTCATCAAGTTTGGTGACAAGTGATTTAATCTGCTGAGTCATCTCACTAACCCCAAGGCATTTCCTTTTAGGAAAGATCCTGTTTGGAAAATTGTTTCCTGGACATTCTTTCCAAGTATACCTCTTGCTGTGTTTTGCTTTCTATTACCCAAGTTTTCCTATGCATCTTCCTGTCTTCTTCCCTTACGTTGGTGTAGAAGTGGAATCCCACCTTAAAGAGAAAGCACAGATTCATTAGTCTCGGTAGTAGGACAGAACATTATGTTTTTACACCCTAGTTTCCTGGCTTATTCACAGACATATATTTGAAACATATTTTTATAAAACTTATATATTTTAAAAAGGGAATATATGATCATTATCAGAGATAAAAGGTTATGTAGGATCCATACAAAGGAAAATGTGCTCCTTCCAGGCTCTCCACAGTGGGTGCTCCACAAATGTGTGATGACTTCAATGGACTTCCCAAATTAAGCTTCATGATTGGTCATTTCCTTTTCACCAAGGCAGATGATGGGATGAAATGTTTCTGGCCTGTCTAGGGAGGAAGCACAGTGTTCCAGCAAATAGAAGAACTACGCTAAGCAAACTATCCATTAGCTTTCATCTCAAGTATAGTTCGTGTTTGCGTGGCTATTCATCCAGGGAAGAACTCAGAAAGATGGATATATGAAACCGAGTGTGCCAGAAGCGTATAACACATCTGATTTTATATGAACTCGGTATCGGTTTATTAGAAAGAGTTGGGTGTAATGGCAGTAATAGTAACTGCAGATAAAGCCAAATAAAGAATTCAGGTCTGGCCAAGTCAAGGCTGAAATGAAGGTCTTCATAAATGAAGGCCCAAGGCCTTCCTCAAGATGAAACAACTGAACTTCACAATACACACACACATAGCACCCCCACACTCATGTGTCCAATCTCATGTCACAATAAGAGGACAAATGAGAACTGAGATAAAAAGAGAAACTAATAAATCTGTGATTTAGCTACCTGTATACATTATGTAAGATTGACAATGAAAATAATGATTTCTTAAAAACCAATCCAAGTCGTGAACTAGAGGATGCATCTTTGCAGTAGAGGGGACCTCTTCAAAAGGAGCAACCTTCCTGACCCCTTGGTGATCATAATGCTGTGACTGATGGTAACTACTGACAAGTGACAAGCTAAAAATACCTGCTTGTGCCCAGAAAATGTAACTTGGCAGCCTTAGACACCCGTCCTCTGTGTGCCAACTTTAGTGGGCCCAAAGCCATTGCTGCCTCTGTGGTGAGGGACAAGCGTTGACCATCATAGGTCAGTCTTTGTCTGACTGGAGTTTGTCAGTCATCAGAATCGTCTGGCCATGGAGAACTGTACATCTTAGCATCCAGAAGAGAAAAATTCAATAACTTCAAGATGCGTCAGTTAAGGTCATGCCTACACCAGGCTTTCTAGAATATTGACAGAACAAACTCAAAAAAGTGCTCCTAAGAATCACACGAATGAAAAAGCAGAAGCTGGTCTTTTCTCGTCTCTTCTTCCATCCCTCTCACCTGACTCCCTTTGGAAGGTGCTAGGAGAGCTCCCTGTCTTGATTGGGTTGTTTTGGCAGTGGGAAGAGATCTGATAGACATATATCTGACTGTGTGTACCACACAGTCTTAATTACTGGATGATATGAGAATGAATTCTTGATAAGCCTTGTTCCAATTTTCTACGCATCCACGTAAGAAAGGAAGGGGGAGTATGGAGAAAGATGGAGGTGTGGAGAGATGACAGGGAGAAACAAAGGGAGGGAGAAAGGGCAAATAGAAGAAAAACCAACAGCTCTTTCTGTAATGACGTTGGCTAGTTTTCATTTCAGCAATAGAATGAGAAAATGTACAAATTCCATGCAGATGTGCACTGCAAAGTAGCGTTCTGCATCCCGTAGTTATTAATAATGCGATTGCCTTTCCTCAGTGGGATTTGGTAAAATATTATTCTACCTATTTAAAAAAATATATATGTCTTTTTCTGACAGATTTCTCATGTAGCCTAGCCTGGCCTTGACTTCCTATATAGCTGAGGATGGTCTCAAATCCTGATCCTCCTGCTTCTGCCTTCCAAGGGCTACCACTCCTGACTTTTTTTTTAGCCATTAAAATGTACTTCCTGAACACAGACACATACACATTAAAATGTACTTCCTGAACACAGACAGATAGCCAGATAGCCAGTGCATACTGTTTTCACTCTTGTATATCCTTAGAAGAAATGATATATAGACTGGCTGCAGCTAGCAGAAAGTCCTTCAGTGCCTTTTCTCCTTTTCAAGCCCGTCCTCTCCAAGAAAACAGTCTATGCCAAGAGTCCAGTCCTACATACACACTTTTTAATGTATAAGCACGTTCTTTTGCCTAGCTACTTCCTCTCTCAACATGATGTTGTAGAGATGTTTCTGGGTTGTCTTGAGTGTCTGTAGTTTCTCCGAACAGTCCTTCATTTGAATATAAAATATTTTCACTTCTTCATCTGTTTTAGACATTTATGCCTTACCAGTTTTCAGTTACTAGAAATATTCTTATTCAAGTATTTTACCAAATAGATATTTTTAATTCTCTTGTGCCAGTACATAAGCACGAAATTGCTGGGTCAAGTAGTAAATGTATGTTTAGCTTTCAAAAAAAGTTCAAGTAGTCTTCCAAAGTGGTCACGTCAATTACACTCCCAGTGGAGTGAATGAGATCCCCACTTGTTTTATATTCATGCCAACATTTGATATTATCAAACTCTTAAATTTTCACAAGTATAATGGTCATAGACTTTTAGCTATGCTAATATTACAGTATCGTGTTATAAAGCTTAGGGTTTTTTTTTGTTTCCTAACATGCCTCTAAAATGACAAAAAGTTAAAATTTGATTAAATATAAATCTTTGAATGTCTATTGAAAATTAATCCTATCTAAGAAATCATTGTCTTTCTCTAAGTCACAAAAACATGCCCTTCTGAAGCTTATAATGCGAGTATAAATTGCATAGTATTGGGTGTCTTTATAAAAATGGCATGAGATGGACTTCACACTTACCATTATTGCTTTATTTTCTCAGGTGACTGGAAAAGACTTGTGGGTGTTTGCTTTATTACTGCTGCTATGATTTTATAGAGATTCCTATTTTATATTAGAATAAAAAGACCATAGAGATGATTGACAGGGTGTGACAGAGAAGCTGAAGCCCAGAGTCAGACAGGGACCTGTTCCTTCTTGCCTGTGAGAGGAAGGGTCTCTTCTCCAGGACAGATGTTTGTAACCTGCTCAATTTTGCTGACTCATGCCTTCTGCATTTTAAATAAAATTGGAGAAGCAAATTTAAAAAATATCACCTTCTGTTTTCTCATAGATGGTTTAGAATCCTAGTTTTTATTTAAGCCTATGAGCCATGACAGATTCAGTTTTATTTATGGAATGAGATAAGATTTGTTTTTTAGAGGACACAGAAATACGCAGATGTCCAATTGTGTCAGCGATACTTTGTTTCTGTAGAACTAAGACTAGGAATCAGGGCCTCGCTCAGGCTAGGCGAGGGCTGTGCATTTCCCACCCCTGCCCTAGTTATTAAAATGTTTTAAACATTTTTTTCCATAAATTTTCATGACTCCTTTGTTGATAACCAGTTAAAGTGCTGTGCAATTGTAACTCTAGACTCCCTAGACACTGCCCTCTTGAATGTAACTCTGGACTCCCTAGACTCTGCCCTCTTCAATGTAACTCTAGACTCCCTAGACTCTGCCCTCTTCAGTGTAACTCTGGACTCCCTAGACTCTGCCCTCTTCAATTTGTCCACTCTCTAGTGTTTACACCAGTATCACCTTTTAAAAATTATTATTATATTTTTAGGACTAAATATTAAATCCATATAATCTAAGTCAGCCAATCCTATTTCTTAGGGTTATTTTTACTTTTACATTAGGTAAATTTTCTTGAAATTCTAAGTTCAGGAGAATAACTTCTTTAGAAAATTCTACTGGTATTTTGATGGAGGTTTCTCCATCAATTTAGTAAAAATTGACTTGGTAACTATATAGCTTAACATGATAAAGCTGTATTCAAAAACACTGTAAAAAATGGAGAACAGTTCCAGAGAGATTGTTCAATAGTTAAGACCACTCGCTGCTCTTGCAGAGAATCCCAGTTTGGTTCCCAACATCCACTGTGGGCTCACAGTAAATTGTAACTCTGGTCCAGAGGATCTGATGCCCTCTGCTGACCTCCAAGGCTATCAGGTGCTCAGGTAGCACATAGACATACATGCAGGCAAAACACTCAGGCACATAAAAAATTAAAAAGCCTAAAAATGGTTTTAAATATGCAGAAAGCAATGCAGGGGGACACTCAGCACATACAGAGCTGTAAAAGTCTGCACATACACAAATGGAGACATATACCTGTTTTTGGTTGTTGGTTTTTGTTTTGTTTTGTTTTTTTCCTCTTACTCTTTGGGGAGCCTGCCAACCAGCTCCCAAATAAATCACACGGAAGTTTTTTCTGTCTTATGAATGCCTGGTCTTAGCTTGGCTTGTTTTTTGTCAGCTTTTCTTCACTTAAATTATCCTGTCTACCTTTGGCCCCTGGGCTTTAAGCTTTATCCTGTATACCTTTCTTTACTTCTTACTCCGTAGCTTGCTGGGTAGCTGGGTGGTTGGCCCGGAGTTCTCCTCCTTCTCTCACTCCTTGATCCTCCTCCTTCCCAGATTTCTCCTCCTATTTATTCACTTTGCTTGCCAGCACTGACTATCCTTTCTCCTGCCTTCTATTGACCATTCAGCTCTTTATTAGCCCAATCAGGTGTTTTAGGAAGGCAAAGTAACACAGATTCACAGAAAACAAATGCAACATAAAAGAATGCAACACATCTTTGCATCATTAAACAAATGTTCCACAGCACAAATTTAACATATCATAAAATAATATTCAACAATATACACCACATGCACACAAACACACACACACGGTAAAATGTGTTTTTGACAATTATTTTTAGAATTTTCACTATATAGATTATACTTGTGCTAAAATTGTTCCTAAGCATCTTATTTCATGCTATCTTAAGTTGCTTTATATTTGAATTATTTATTATATAAAATACAGTTACTTATCTATTTGCAGGCATTATGAAACTTTGCTGATTCATTCAATTAGTTTAACTTCTTAATTTTTAAAATTACCTCTGATATTCTGAGTTCTCGGTACTATTGTGTCAGTAACAACTGCAGTTTTGTGGAGCTAAAGTTGTTTTTTTCCACGTAATCAGCTGTTGAACAGATAATAGTGAGAATAGACATTTGCCTTATTCCTGGTCTTGGGGAAAAGTGTTTATTGTTTTACTATTAAATAAGGCACCAGCCCCAGGACTGTGGAAGATTTGCTCAGAAAGAGCCCGTTTCCAATGTTCTGAGAGCTTTGGACATAAACAGGCTCTTACATTTTGTCATGTGCCTTTTCTACATCTCTAGCTGATAGGGACTTTTGCTCACTTGTTTGCTTGCTTGATTTGCCCTTAGCCATCTTGTTCTGTGAGGAGCAGACCCGGACACATGCCTTAAAACCTAGCTGCATCTGCAGTCTGCTGTCCCCTATTTTTCGATGTTATGCATTAGATGGATTTGTGGTTGGATGCTATTCAGCCCTGCCCTCGGTGCTGAACTCCACTTAGCCACAGCTGTATTCTCCTTTGTACATGTTACAGGATATTAGCTTTGCCCTGCCCTGTTTGAAAGTATTGCAAGAACACACAGCCCTCATTAGATTGAGCTCCTGAGAATGGATTTTTTTTCTCATGTCAAAAACCACCTTCACTGAAACATACTCATAACACCCAACAAGCCTGTGGAAAGGCATTTTTAAGAAGAAAGAATTCATGAATTAGCAGACTCACAGGTATGACTCACTTCTGCTATGTCTTCCAGGAGTAGGTTTTTGCTAGAAGGCTTGTGCCTTACATTAGTGCCCTGTGCAGGTACAGGTGATGTAGGGTTTCCCACAGGGTAGATGAGGACACTCTGGTTCTCTTCTCATTCAGAAACTGAGGCTATGCGCTCAGACATGCAGTAAACAGGAAAAGGCTAGGATCGCAGCTTGGGATCCCCTGCTAGCAGGAGACCCTCCATTGCCTGCCCACGCCTCTGTTTTCTCCCCTGTGTAATAGCAAAGATCTGCGTGACACCTTTGGTGTGTAAAATTCCATACATGTGGTAATGGAGTCTAGACTATGGGAAAGCTGGGGATGTAATCCAGGGCAGCTCAGGCCAAGCTGACATGTGTCTCCCACTAGATTGCTCTGCCATCTGCTTTCTTACTCTTTCATGCTGGTTGTTTAGAGGATTACCAAAGTCATTCCACACAAGGCCAGCTATTAGTCTGTTCTTTTGTATCTCATGAAAAGGGAAGCATCTCATAAAGATGCTGTAATGTGAGATTAGGAGATAAACCTTTATGGATCAAAACTTCCTATTTGTTACACAGTGGGTATTAAGCTCAGAGAGTATTCTGTAGGTCAAGTTTTTGAGTATCTCGTTGAATCTTTTAAGGAAAAAAAATTGAAAATATGAATTGTAACTGAATGATAATACACAAATACAGTCTCATCTTTAAAGCTTTAAACATTATTGATAATGTATGAATTCTTTTGAACCTCAAATCTCCCATCCTGAACACTTTCCACATCATTTCTCACTTGGGGGCTTTTCCTTAGACATTTGCTTATGTACATACATGTACCTAAGGCATCCAAAATATTAACATAAGTAACAGTGAGTACGTGTGTTTCAGTACATTTCCTTGTTACACTCTTTATGTTTATCAGTATCATAAATGGTATATCATCTTGTACATAAGTGCAACAGAGAAATGGATGGGCAGAACACTATATCATGAAGCGGACTCACACTGAAGTTAACAGATAGTAACAGAGGGGTTAGGGAAGGGGACCCTGGTGCTACACCACCCAAGTTGGAGTTCTTGCTTGGTCATTTACTAGATGTGTAATTTGGGTCTGCTTGATCATGCTGCAGGATTGCGTAGACTGTTAAGAGGATTAAATATGTTTAGCACAGGTGAAACACTTAGAATAGCAGTGGCCAGTGTGCCCTACACTTTCAGCTCACTAAAGCTTGGGTTTAGTGTTGTGTATCAGTTAGCTATTGCTTCCACGATGCTGGAGAACAAATACCCATGAAAGCTGCCGCATAGGAATAAAAGTGTTCTTTGGCTAAGGTGTCTGTGCTGGGCTGGTAGCCAGACAGCTCAAATTGGACTCCTTTAGTTCTGTTTGATTGAACACTTCTACTGAGTCAATTTCTTATTTCCTCCTGGGGTTAGAGGGCCATCCCATCCATATTTTATTTGTTGTGACAGCAAGAGTCCCAGAGAGAGAATCACACAGACTTTTTATACCTGGGCTCAGTACTGACACACTGTCCCTTCTATCTGTTCATAAAGAAACTTAAAACAACAAAGGCAATTTGTAGGTAAATCCACAGTACACTTCTGGGGAGGGGTTCTCCATAATTACTTGGCAAACAGGAAGGATCCAATAGTGGTGAAAAATTTGAACTGATATTGCAACCCACACTGAGTGTGGTCAGGGTGTCCCTGGGGACTTGCAACTGCTCCTCTCATTTTGTACAGCTAACCCAACGAAGAGGAGGTGGCTGGTGTCTCTGTTGTCCTATCCCAGCCTGCCCTCCTCGATACATTTGGAATCACCACTGCCCTTCCACTAGTGAGACTGTGAGAGAGATTGCCTCCTCCAATCCTTCCTCTCTGACGGGCACATCAAGTGAAGAGTAATTTAAAATGAGCAAAGAGCAGACTGCATATAGATTTTTCAGAACACCTGCATCTTATTTTAGAAGCAATTGATGCTCTTGGCCTGGTTAGTGCTTGGGCAATTTGGAGTGATTAAAGAATTTTGCATTTCACAAGTGCTTCTGTGTTCAGATGAGCCAAATAGAAGTTGGGCACAAATCTTTGGGGTTTTTTTTTTTTTTTTGATGCACTTTTAATTACTAACTGCCTAAAAAACATGGCAAAGATGTGAAGTTCCCAGTGTCCCAGTTTGAATTCACAGCAGGACAGATTTAGAAGCCTCCCTGGCAAGGCTTGTCGACTTGGTACTTTCCTCTGTTTCCTTTCTCATATTTAACAACAAAAACTCCACGCCTCTGTGCTTGTCACTTTTGCTCACATGGTGTAGGCTTGAAGGAAGTCAGCTCAAAACCAGTGTTCTCTTAAGTAACAATTATCCCTCATCGATGTGATGAAGTGGAAGAGCTGGGAAGGAAGGAGGAAGGCGCCACAGAGATACACAGTGAGGGTATATTGGAATATATTAATATATATTCTGTGTTTTCATTTGCTTGTGACTTAATATTCTGAAAGGAGAAACCTTTGCCTTAAGGACAATTGGTACTATTAAAGTCACAGCCCAACAGGAGAGTGTGTACAATGGCCTTAAATAAAAGCTCTTGAGATACCATAGATATATTTCAAAGTAGGGATTCTCAACCTGTGTGTCATGACCCCTCCATAGGGGTTGAATATCAGATATCCTGCATTTCAGATATTTGTATTATGATTCATAACAGTAGAAAAATTATAGTTTTGAAGTCACAATGAAATAAGTTTATGGTTGGGGGTCACCGCAACACAAGGACTGTACTAAAGGGTTATAGCATGAGGAAGGTCGAGAACCACTGCTTCCAAGCGATTCTCAAGCCTGATGCTGACCACGGAAATGTTGCCTTAGATACCCAAACCATGAACACAAGAGAAGTGTTGGCAAGGAGCAGACTTAGAAGTCTTCTTTTAGGGGTCTAAAGGATAGCGAGGATGTCTAAAGCACCACCAGTTACATTTACAGACTAAATACACAAGATTCTAGCTGCTAGCTACCTGGTCCTGAGGGAAATGAGCTTCCTCAGTCTTGAGTTTCACAAGAACCACAGAGAACCAAGGCACAGGAATAGACCACCCAATCCTGCTGCCAGGAGCATGTACGCTTCCCCTCTTCTCACATGTGTTTGTAGCAAAGTGCGAAGTGACTGGGGAGATGGCCTGAGGACTGGAGTCTGGATCCCTAGAACACAGAGAAAAGCTGGGCAGGTGCAGTGGCCTTTCTGTAATCCCAGCACAAGGAAACAGAGACGGGTTCCTCAGAGCGAGCTGGCTGGCTAGATTGGCTGGGGTTGACCAAGGAGAGATACTGCACCCATAAATAAAGTGCAGAGCTATGAAGGAAGATACCCAACATCAACTTTGGGCATCTACGCTCATATACACATACATGTACACCTGCACATACGCACACACACATACACACATCAGAGGAACCTGAATATGTGCAGCAC
Organism: Myodes glareolus; assembly: GCF_982192425.1. Lineage (NCBI taxonomy): Eukaryota > Metazoa > Chordata > Mammalia > Rodentia > Cricetidae > Myodes > Myodes glareolus. Next base: position 63,541,453 of record NC_142029.1, read on the forward strand.
ACACACACACACACACACACACACACACAGAGAGAGAGAGAGAGAGAGAGAGAGAGAGAGAGACTTTAAGATAGAATAGTCACAAATATAAGTCTAGAATTTTGAGGCCAGCCTAGGCCACTTCATAAAATCTTGTCACGGTCTTGCATTCTGGTTTGAGTGAATTCTTTTTCTGGTCTGTTCACCTCAGCAACCATGAACACTCATATGTTTCCAGAATGTGGAGTACTTTTTTAAAAACTTTTAAAATATGTAACACCATAGTGTACAGAATTGAAGCCCCTGAACTTAATGGACACCCATAACCCAGCTAATATGTGAGTGACACCAGACAGGAGGCTTCTGAATACTTTTAAGTGGCAGCTATTGTATCGGCATCTAATATATTATTTAAAATAACCTTTACTGAAACCCCTGTGAGTTAGGTGGTGGTATTTCAGTGTACAGCCGGGACACCAGAGGCACAGGAAGGCTTACTTAGTGCAAAATGGCTAGCAAGTGATCCCACTGCCCTTCTAAGCCAGCCTGAGCTCCAAAGTTAATACATTTTCACATTCCATAGTTGATGCTCTCCCCAAATGCCTGTTTGCCTGTTAAGACTGAAACAGCGTGCATTTCCCTTCCTTATGTCCTTCCTCTTCTAGGTCCTATGTTTTTGCTGTGCCCTACTTTGCTTCTTTGCCCAAAGTTATGCTGCTATTTCTCTGTGTCAGTTGGTGCATCTGCCCATGGGTATCACAGATCTCGTGCCAGGCTGGCACCTTTGACACCTGGTTTTGATGCCATCCTGTGCTTTGATGGGCATGTGTCAGTCATTTTATCCTTGGCAGGGGAAAGACCTCACACTTCTCACCTTCAGAGACATGTCATATTGTCTGCCACTTGGGACAGTTACCAGCACCTTGGCCACCCTTGTATCTCTGAAAAGTGGAGACCATGACACTGCTGGGATACCACCTTCAAGTTAGATGATGTGGACTTCGGTGATACACAGCATTTTAGCCTCACTATCCCTAAGAACCATGAAACCCAAATCACTTCTTGAATTTGGTGACTGTATTTACAGTGGCTGTAGCCAGACAAAGTCTATTATGTGGGAGCTAAGAAACTTTTTCTATTGTTGGATCCCATATTTTCCCGATTGTCTTGTTTCTCTGTCCTGGAAGCTCATGTGGTAGGAAAATCTGAGAATTTGATGATTAAGGAAAGTAGTTGTATAGTGTGATGCTTAATCTCAGCTATCAAATTGATGAGCTCTAGGACCACCTGGGAGATAATCAGGGGCTGTGGAATATGATGTTAAGGTGTGCTACATTTGTGTATGCTCTGGAACATTTGTTTAACAATGTAGAGATGTGTTACTTTTGTCTATGCTCCATCGGTTTAACTCTATGAATCTGTAATTCTTTGCCTGTCTAATACACCTGACAGTCTAATAAAGTGCTGAATGGCCAATAGCTAGTCAGGAGAGAGAATAGGCGGGCCTGGCAGGCAAAATAAATAGTAGGAGAGCCCAAGAGAAGGAAGGAACAATCTAGAACAGGGAGAGGAGGACGTCAGGGGTCAGTCACCCAGCTACCACAGCCAGCCAAGAAGAGAGAAAGTAAGATTTACAAAAGTAAGAGAAAGATAAAAGCCCAGAGGCAAGAGGTGGATGGGATAATTTAAGATAAGAAAAATTGGCTAGAGACAAGCCAAGCTAAGGCTGGGCATTTACAAGTAAAAATAAATCTCCATCTGTGTGTGAATTATTAGGGAGCTGGGTAATAGGCCCTCAAAAGAGTAAAATGCCAATAGCAACTTTTTGGCATTCCAACGTGGGGCTAGAGTGGAAGGTAGTACACAAGCAGCAGGCCTCGGGTTGTCTTCACTGGGCGAACTCCAGTGGGCAGACTTCTCCACTGTAGGAGGCACCATTCCCTGGGCTGGGTTCCTGGGCGGTGTCAACAAAAGGAAGACCGGTCTAGCTGTCTGCTCTCCTGCTGTCACCTTTGCTGTATTCTCCTCTAATCACTGGTTTTATTTTACTGTCACATTACATGTTTATGTAGTAGCTTTCTTGTGTATTTGTGGTAGGATGGCTGTCTTCTTAAACTTTTTGTTCACTGAAAACTTCAGTCTTCTAAAAGCAGTGAGGAAAGATCACCGTGAGCAGCCACGTATCTGTCACCGGGATTTGTCACTGTGTTACCATGGCAACTTGAATGCGATGTTGATCTATTTGAATGTATGGAAAATAAGTTATGGATGTATCAATAGAAGTTGTGATGTGGTGTGTGAGTATGTGTATGTGTGTATGTATGTGTGTGTGTGTGTGTGTGTGTGTGTGTGTGTACTAGGAGATATATGTTTATGTGCTGATGTGCTCACTTATATAAGTTAAAATTGTGTGTGGAGGTACATATTTGCACTCTCAGTGCCGGGGCATGGGAAATAGGTAGATCCCTAGGACCCACTGGCCAATCTAATTAGCCTAATCAGTGAGCGCTAGGCTAATGAAAGACCCTGTCTCAAAAAGCAAAGTGGACACCCTGAAGAATGACACTGACATTCTCCTCTGGCTTCCACACTCTTACATACGCACATACACATGCATGCATGCACACACTCATGCGTGCGTGCACACACACACACACACACACACACACACACACACACACACAAACACACTAGAATATTCAGGTGCTATAGAGGGAATCTAGGCAGGCTTACCTGTGGCAAATTTCTAAGCGATTAAAGAGCTACAGTGAAGATCTTTTCCCATTCTGTAGGCTGTCATTTTGTCTTGTTGACCGTGTCCTTTGCTTTACAAACAATGGATAAAGCTAGAAAATATAATTTTGAGTGAGGCAACCCAGACCCAGAATGACAATTATTACATGTACTCACTCATAAGTGGTTTTTAAACATAGAGCAAAAAAAAACTAGCCTACAAATCACAATCCCAGAGAACCTTGACAACAATGAGAACCCTAAGAGAGACATACATAGATCTACTCTACATGGGAAGTAGAAAAAGACAGAACTTCTGAGTAAATTGGGAGCAGGGGGACCTTGGGAGAGGACTGAAGGGGAGGGGAGGATCAGGGGGGAGCAGAGAAAAATGTAGAGCTCAATAAAATCAATTAAAAAAAAGAGGTATAGCGAGAGCATCCTCGCAAGTGTCTCTCTGCTTCGGGTGATTCCAGGCATTCTTATCATCTCTGGTTTCTGTGTTGTTTATTACCATGGTTAAACCAAGGGACCCTTGGTTCATTTTTGCTTCAGCTGCCCAGTCTCCCCTGGCCTCTTTCTATTGGAAAATCTTTGTAAGTTTCAGGGAGGAGACTCCAGTCTCTCCTTTCCCATTAGCAGTCTTGGGTTCCACAGATCTGTCAGGCCAGCACTGGATTTAGGAGTTAAATTAAACAGAGTGGACAGGGACCTCTTTCTCTCTTGTGGCAGCTGCCACCAGGACTGCAATTTCTTCACCAGAATTGGTTGAAAGGGGAGTCATTAGTCGTTTTTTCCTAGTTGTTTAGTCCTAAGGTTAGCTTGCAAGTCTCCACAAACATCTAGTTGGTCTACTTAAAAAGATTTCAACAACTATTTTTCTTCACCTTTCCTCCCTCTTTCTTTGTACAATTCAGAAATCCATGATTAAAATATTATCATACCCTGTAGATGGATATATTTGCAAAGATATGAAAATTCCACAGGTAATTTAAGCAGGCATCTAAATGCTTTCTAAACATATAAAAGTATCTGCTATATTCATAATCAAGTAAGTGTTAATTTTGAAGGCATAAATATTCAATTATCATAATTGCTTGAGATTTTATAAATTATAATATCCAGTATTGTTGAGAATGCCAGGGAGGGATTTTCCTTCCTAGCTCTGATAAATGCCAGTGGAAAGAGGAACTCAGGAATGTGAACCTTATGTCTACAAGTTGGAGCCTCACAATGCTATTCTTAATGGTGAACATATGAAAACAGTTTCCACTGAGAACAATAGGGAAGTGATTATATAAATTCTGATCATATAACTCAATAGTGTTCAACTGGTTACAGTGAGATTTGCAAGCAGGATTTAATGATGTAGCTCATAGAATAATGCTATTTAAATGGAAATATATGGATAGGGAGGTAGGTCAGGGAGATCAGACAGGAAAGTGTTTGAAGACCTGAGTTCAATCCCCAGAAGCCACGGGAAAAGCTGAGTGTGTTGGTGTAAGCCTGCAATCCATGTTGGGAAGGTGGAGGCAAGCGAATCTGTGGAGCGCTCTGGCTTCCTAGTCTATTTGAATCAGTGAGCTCTGAGTTCAGGGAGAGACCCTGTCTCCAAAGCTAAGGTGAAGAATGACGGGAAGAGACCATCATTCATGGTCTCTCCAGGGCAGGCATAGACCCAGACACATGTACATTTGCATACACATGTGAACATGTACACATGCATATGCCATGCAAATACACATATACTAACAACAATAAGATATTTAATTCTAGGAGTAATATGATTTCATTTTAGTTAAAATTGTGAAAAGGAGAAAATGTATGCCCTGTCGCCTCCAAGTTATGAACGAACGGGTCTTTAATTTTCTTCTTTTGTCTTGTCAGTGTGTTGCGAATTGCCTTAAGTATCAAGAGAGATTACATTTTTAAGACAGTGGCAATCATTTTCTTCCTCCTAATGTGTCTCCTAACAGCTTCTATCCTGCAGGAAGCAGCTGTTTTTCTCAGTCCATTTGACTCCTTTTGTCCTCTCTTAAAACTGACAGCTTTGAAATGAGGGCATCTCTGAGGTGGACATGTAATCTGCATGTTCTTGTGCTGGCTCTTAACACATGTTGTACCTACCTGAACAGATCCAGGCTACGAGGGATTGGGACTCATGTTGATGTAACACTGTAACACCTGATCAGCCCCAGCCCCAAACTCAACTACATCCTGTGTTGTTGTTCCCCGCCCATCTCCCAACACACTCATGCTTCCTTTCCAGCTTTGCCCCTAGCCATGAGATAAGCAGATTTGCTAATAGTCAGGGCTAGCAGTACATTCGTTTTGCTCAGTCACTTATGCCTGGGGCTGCAGGAAGTTAGATTATTGAAAACATGGGTATCTGGAACTAGTTATACCAATTATGACTAGATTTATTGAAATGAAGGGAGCTTGCTTCATTTCTGGAGGAGTGATAAGAACATGGGGTTGGAGGGGATAGATTAAATTTAGACAAGGCTAATACAAGTGGCTAAGCAGGGATGAGCAAAACTAAACAGAGATGGGCAACTGGATTCAGGGCACAGTTATGGAAGACAAATGGAACTAAAGCCTTAGGATCCCAGCATCCAGAAGGGGACTGGTGGGAATGCACACCTGAGAAACCAAACATGCAAATACTGCGTCTAGGAGGGGCCATTAGACCAAGTTAGTAGAGCCTGTGGGCAGTCTAGATTGTGAGAGCATCCTCTGCCCTGGTCTGCTCTGGCTGTAAGACTTGACACTTTATAAAGATGCGGACATTGCGTAGGCTGTGACATTTGGTAATCTAGGAAGAAGTACAGTCTCTAGGAGCTGGGGAAGATAGCTCAGTTGGTAGAGTGTTTGCCTTGAAAGTAAAAAGAACTGAGGTTGGGGGCTGGAGAAATGGCTCAGATGTTCGGAGAACTGCCCTCTTTTATAGATGACCTGGGTTTGATTACCAGCATCTACATAGTGACCCACAGATGTCTGTAACTTCATGTTCAGAGGATCTAATACCCTCTTCTGGCCTCTGGACACCAAGCATGCACATGGTGCACACAGATAGATGCAGACAAACCAAATTTGATTCCCAGAAACCACATAAAAACATCCTGGCATGGAGGCATGCATTTGTAATCCCCGCTCTTGTGAGGCAGGGATTCTTAGGATACACTGGCCAACCAACCTAGCCTACTTGGAAAAATTCCAGACTAATGAGAAACTACTTCAAAAAAAGAAAGGTGAATCATACCTGGGAAGCAAAACGCATGGTTGTCCCGTGGTTTTCACACACATTCATCACATCTGTACATGGAGGAACATACACACACACACACATACGGGGTGGGGGAGACAGACAGAAACTCACACCCCAAATAAGGAATAACAGCTTCTGACTGGGTTTGTAGGAATTCAGCCACAATCCTATGCAGGAGTCCTGTGTCTGCATGGACAAAAGAACAGGTCATGCATTGATTCAGTTTGAAGGAAAAGAAGCAGCCTTCCCCTAATCCATTCACCAGGGTGATAGACTCCTGAAATCTTCCCCTGCCCTGAGAGTCTAGCTCCCCACACTGAGCATGCACCTCGTTACTATGTGAGTATTATTTATGAAGCAGCTTGTTGTGGTATTCTCCTCTGAATGCTGTGAATACCACTGGTGAATAAAGAAACTGCCTTGGCCTGTTGATAGGGAAGAACTTAAGTAGGCAGGGAAAACTAAACTGAATCCTGGGTGAAAGGAGGTGGAGTCAGGAAGAAGCCATGGAACTGCCACCAGAGACAGATGCGCTGGAACTTTGCTGGTAGGCCACAACCTCGTGGTGATACACAGACTAATGGAGATGGGTTAAATTAAGATGTAAGAGTTAGCCAATAAGAAGCTAGAGCTAATGGACCAAGCAGTGATTTAAATAATATGGTTTCTGTGTGATTATTTTGAGGCTCAGCTGCTGGAAAACCAACAAGCAGCCTTCACTGCAACAGCAGCTGGTATATCATGCCTTTGCATAAATATCTGTAATAAGTAACCACCTATCTGGCTCATAACCGTCTCCACCCTGAGCAAAGCCAATGCCTTAGCACTTCTCTGCACCTCTACTGAGACGTCTCCCTATTAACACACAAGGAATGAGTGTACAGAAGAGTCAGCTGTGCTGGGTAATCTGGGGTGATGCAATAGACTTCATGACGGACTTTCTGACAGTCACATGTGGTGATAACGGGGACAAGAAGAATCCATGTAGTTACCCACGCCAGGCATCTTCTGTCTGTTCCTTCAGAAGCACTATTTGGGAGTCTAGGCAGTAAGGTGGGAAAAAGAAAGCAACCCATTCCAGACATCTGTGTAAAACTAATGCCGCTCAGATCCTCGGTGACATGCTATTTATTCTTTTTCTTTTTTTCCCAATCTTTTTAAAATTGTTTTTATTGAGTCATACTTTTTTTTCCTCTCCCCTCCCATCCTCCTTTTTCCCCTTCTGCCCTTTCCTGTGACCCCCATGCTACCTACTCAGGATATCTTGTCTTTTCCTGCTTTCCATGTAGATTAGATCCATGTATGTCTCTTTTAGGGTCCTCTTTGTTGTCTAGGTTCTCTGGAGTTGTGGACTGCAGACTGTTTTTTCTTTGCTTTATGTCTAAAAACCACTTATGAGTGAGCACATATTATATTTGTTTTTCTGGGTCTGGGTTACCTCACTCAATGTTTTTTTTTTCTAGATCCATCCATTTGCCTGCAAATTTTAAGATGTCATTTTTGCCAATGTGTAATATTCATTGTGTAAATGTACCACATTTTCCTTATCCATTCTTCAGTTGAAGGGCATTTAAGTTATTTCCAGGTTCTGGCTATTACAAATAATGCTGCTATGAACATAGTTGAGCACATATCCTTGTGGTTTGATTGAGCATCCTTTGGGTATATACCCCAAAATGGTATTGCTGGGTCTTGACGCAGATTGTTTCCTAATTTTCCAAGAAATGGCTATTCTGGTTTCCATAGTGACTATGCAAGTTTGCACTTCCACCAGCAATGGAGGAGTGTTCTCCTTCCTCCACATACTCTCCAGCATAATCTGTCATCAGCAGTTATTCCTAAAGAATATATCCTTACTAAGTGCCAGAGATTTCTAAATTATTTTCATGTTTTCTACCTCATTAAAATATTTCCATAAGCCAAGTATATAATTGTTACCATTTTACATATAAGAATCAGGTTATTTATCTTGTCCCTAATTGCATAGATTACAGACATTAGAGTTGAAGCAGTTTGGACTGTGTGTGGTGTTATGTGCCTGTAATCCCAGCCTGTAGAGGCCAAGGTAGAAGGATCTCAATTTCACAGCCAGATTGGGCTACATGTAGTGAGTTTTGGTCAGTCTACAATTCACAGAGAGATTGCCTCATAAAACACACCACAGAATCAAAGCAGTCTGACTTCCATCCTTCTGTTATTAGCTCAGTGCCACCATATTTATGTATCTAATTTAATTCCAGTTAACTGGGTTTTTTTTATTAATTGACATATTTATTGTACATACGATGCATTCCATAAAGACATCTTTATCTAAGTATATCATCAAAATGTGCTTTGACTCCATTCACCCCAACTTCCTCTTCCTCCAATTATTCCCCCCACCTTTCTTTTTTCTTTATCTTTTCTTTTTTTATTTTTGTTTGTTTTTTGTTTTGTTTTGGTTTGGTTTTGGTTTTTTGAGGCAGGGTTTCTCTGTAACTTTGGAGCCTGTCCTGGAACTCACTCTGTAGCTCAGGTTGGCACCTAGGTTGAGTTCTTAACTCGGTTTGTGGACAGTGCACTAACAAACATAAATGTGTTATGGTGATTTAGATGCGCTCAGGAGTGGTGTGCCCGGATCACATGGTAGCTCTATTTTTAGTTTTTGAGAAATCTCCTTATTAACTTTCACAGTGTTTGAGACATTTTATAATCTCATCAGCACCACGTAAAGGTTTATTTACGCTGTATCTTGGCCAGCATTTGTTATTTGTTTCTTTATAGTTAGCCCTTCTGAAATATCCAGTTAACTATTTAAAAGTAAGAATAAAGGATGCAAACTGAGAGGGTGTATCTCATTTCAGCAACAAAATAAAATAGATGCAAACAGAGTACATGGTTCATTGTAATTAATTTTTTAAGCACACTGAAGGCTTCTAAATAGCCTGGAATTTAATGTCCTGAAAGGAACTAAAGTCAGTTAGTTCTAAATCTAGTGTCCAGTTTGTGTTACAGTCAGTGGTACAGGTTAACTGAACAGCATTCACAGAGCCTCTGCAGGCAGGCAGGCTCTCTATAGGCCAGTCGTCTTAGTCCTGGTTATGTTGCTGTGCCACTGATTGTCCATTCATTCATTAATTCTTTCAATTAATAGTCAATCATTCAGCCTTCCTGGATACCTATTATGTTAAAAAACACACACAGAACTAGCAGAAAAAATATGCTTAGATACTTTTTGACTGCCTTGAACCAAATTCCAACTCCATGCCTCTTGACTATTGTAGAATGTTATAGGCATTCCTTATTTCTCTAAGTGTCAGTGGATTTAGTGGATTGAGTATTAGAACACTGTCCTGCATTAAATGGGTGAGCTATGTAAGCTCTGGAGGCTGGAGTTCTGTGGCACAGAGCAGAAAGCCTGGTTTCAGGTGGAACTGAGTCTGAGTCAAGGGGCTACTGCTTAGACGTGTCCTTGTGTGAGAGGGTTGTGTATCTGAAGCTTGATTTTTCTCACTCTGGATTATTAACGATTACCCATTGAGTTGCTGTGAAGGTTAAGTGAGATAGTAAATCTGAACTCTTGGTCACAACACCTGTCATAGGACAGATGCCTATGTAAGTTCCTAGGGGTCATGAAGATGGCACAGTCCTACGCAATGAGAAGTCAGGGTTTTAAATTCATTTAATCCAACCTTTTAGTGACTGCAATGCCTGGTGAATATACATAGATAGAATCGGAACTCTGAATCTGTTTTCTTGGTCTTGTAGGTATTTCCCCAAATCATCATTTTATTTCCCCTGATGTTCAAATGGGTGAGAGCGAACTAGGAAAGGAAGTGATTATCTACAGTGAAGGTTCAAGCTGGCAGCGGCAAATGAGATCAAACTCACAGTTCACACAGACTGCGATTATTCAAGAGAATGGCTTGGGAGCCAGGGGACTATGCCTTAGCATGGTGTAGGATCCAGTGCTGGGGAGTCTGAAGATGATGGAGAAGATGCAGTGTGATTAGGTATTACCCTGGTCGGCTTCCATCACTGTTGCAAAATACTAGAGGAAATCAATTTATAGCAGCGGAAAGATTGGTTTGGCTTTATTTTTAGACATTTCAATTATTCAGCCCTGTTTCTGTGGGGCCTGGGAGTTAATCAGAACACCATAGCAAGAATGTGTCATAGAGTAAGCTATTCACCTCCTAATATTCAGGGAGGAGGGGAAGGAAAGGATGAAGATCGGTGTCCTACAGTCCCCACTAAGGGCACAACCCTCACAATCCAGGATGTCCCACAAAGTTCCATGTCTTAAACGTCTCTGTGACCTCACAATGCCTGTCCAAGGGCATATCAGAGGACAGGACCAAGTACACGGTCGTATGGGGTCAGGACCAAGTACACAGACATATGGGGTCAGGACTGAGTACACAGGCATATGGGTTCAGGACCAAGTACATGGGCATATGGGAGATAGGACTGAGTAAACGGGCACATCAGGGGAGGTGTTCAGCAAAAACATTCTTTCCAAATTGAAATTAATTGACCAGAAAGAACTGAGCATCAACTAAATACCCGCATCATAAGGGACTCTGATGTGGAAAGAGCCAAGAGAACACAGCTCCTAGAAGTTCAGAGCCCTGGACTGATGCTCTGTATTCAAACACCATTCTTTCCCTTGGTAGCCCTATGTGTTCTTCAATACCATTAGCCTTTGTGAGCCTCCATTAGCTACTTATAGAAGGGGATAATAACAATACCTAGTCCAGGAGCTGCTGTGGACCTTTTGTGAGGTGATATCTCTTAAAACTGTCTGGGGCTAGGGATAAAAAACACCATCAAGTCGGACGAGCTGAGTTTGAACCCTGAGACACACCTAGTGGAAGGAGAGAACCAACTCTAGCATGTAGCATGTTCACACACACACACACACACACACACACACACACACACACACACAGTGGGGCTGATAAGTATAATTTAAATTTTTCAAAAACCTGTTTGGTGTAGATTAATGAAATAATACGTTGACAAATTATAATATCAGTCTGACTTCAAGGAGGTCATGATGGTACATTTGATAAATTTGACCTAAGAAATGAGAACATGGCACACACAGAACATGCAGAGATTCTTGGATTCAATCATGAAAGAAAAGCAGTGCAGTTTTGTCGATCTTCCAGCCCTGGGACTTGAACTTAGGGCTTAATTACACTGGGCATGTACTCTACCACACAGCTATGTTCTTAGCCCCTTTTATATTCTGCATGTTTCTCATATAGAGTCGTATTTAATGTTGCCCATGCTGGCCTTGGACTTGTTCTATAATTCCACCGCTCTATTCAAGTGACATTCCCTGGTGCATGTTGAGACCCTGTTCAGACAGTGGTTATAAGTGGGAACACTGCTATTTTAGAAGCTTCATGGAGAAGTGTCCTTGGTTTCTTCCAACAATGCAAATCTGGAGCAACAGACAGTGACTCGTCTTTGACCTGGGGTTAGAGGGCAAAGGCTGCAGTGTGCCAGCCCCATCCCACATTAGCTTTGTTTTTGTTAGTGTGTCTTACTAGCCTTCTAGCACTTCTGGAATGGAGTCTTGTTCTTCCCGCTTTACACATGAGGAAACTGAGGTTCAGGGGGATCAAATGCTGGAGCTAATGTTGAGTTCTAAACCACAAGGGAGCCTGCAGAACAGCAAGGATGGAAAATCACCCCTGTTCACCATGGGCATAGCTTCAGCTTATAAATGTGTATCTAAAATCTGCTGAATTGATTAATAAATGCGCGTGCATTCAGGGTAAACACTCCTTTTCTGCACGCACCATATCACTCTGCCCTGTGTTTGAGCAGTGTGCCCTGTGGTGTGTAAATAAGAGATGATGACTCCTCGAATGTGCGTGGGGGTGGAATGGAGTTGATAAAACAGAAGCATGCATAATTCAAATAACGAGCCCTGTCCCACTCCATTTTTGCATAAATAATTTGCAGACTGTCTGGATCTCTGCCAGCAATGTACCCAATGCTCCCACCACTGCCTTCCAGAAATCTCTCAGAGTCATGTCAGGCCTGGTGTACTCCTCGGAAAGTGCACAAGATAAAATTATTGTTTTCATTTAACACTTTAAAAAATTATTTATGAAGACTATGGTTGTGTTTCCTTTTATTTTTGCTTGAAGGCAAGTGTAGACCCAGAGAGAGTCAAAGGTGGTCCAAGGTACTGTTGTGGATTGGCGGCGGCAATGAAGTTGGACCTGAGCCATACCTGGGTGACAATCAACCTCTGACTTGGTGCATTCTTCAAACATGTTTCATTTCCTCGGATAAATGTTATTCTTGTCTCTGATTCTTCCCATTATGTGACCTTTTGTAGATGGGTGTCCATTAAAAATCAGTGTTTCCTTTTAAATGCATTTAAGTGGTTTAAATATTTTGGTAACAGCCTATCTGTCAAAAGTGGGACCTGGCTTTTCTACATAGGACCATAACTTGCTTCCAAGCCATATTTGTAGTCAGTGATTGGTGATGGAGACCCTAATTTCTCATCTCTGGATTGTTACAGCCTCATCAAGATTTGCACACTTATCCTGGTACAAGTGGTCAGTTGAGCATTTAAAGGCAGTCTGTTCAAATTGCTGTCGCCTTAAACTTTGTAATCCTCTCCCTTCAAAAATTCCCTCCTTTCCCTCTCCTCTTTCCAATATGGTGTATAACCACACAATTGGGAAGCATTCATATTGGTAAACCCACCGGATACCTGTCGATCACCTCAGAGCGGATGTCTGTGTCCCGTATTACGTTCCTTTGTATATGAAACCCAAATTAGAAGTGGAGTGCTAAGATCTGCTAATGTCTGTGGTCCCTGTCTTGTGCCCTTTGTTCCAAGTAGAGGTTTCTGTTCCTTAGTTGGCATGTTAGAAACCTCTGACAGTCGGTCATTAACTGAGGGTGCTTCCTTACGTCTTTTGAAGATGCCCCCCCCCCCCGACTATGAAAGCTCTCAAGTAGTAGGTGAATTGGCCCATCTGTCTGTTCTATAAAAGTCAGGAGTACAAGCCCATTGAGGGTTTCTCCCATCTCTTCCAAAAGAAGGAGCTTGGAATCTGGACTCAGTTTATGTCCACAACCATATTCTGCATTCTTCCCCTGCTACAGGCTTCAATAACCAAGGCAAGTTTTCAATTGCTTCCAATATGACTGAGAGCCACCTTCAGCTTCTTGCTATGACAGTGCCTTCTTAACTGGGCGCTGCCCCAGCAGGCTGTCTGCTGACTGTGCCTCCTTCTGCTTGGGGCAGTGAACATGAAGGAAGCTCTGGGTGTCTTTGTCTGACAGTGATGGCTGATTTCTCTGTTTGCTTTCTGGTGTGATTTCTCCCTGCTTTAACTCTCTGGATCCACGTCTAAATGCCACACTTTTTTTTTTTCATATTTAGGAATTTGCTCCGTGCAGTGAAAGGAGAAGGAAACAATCCTCTCCTCACGGGAAGCTGATTCCCTGTGTTTTTCTCCCCATGGAGAGGCTGAGGGCGAAACATAAAATGGCACAGAACAAGTCGCTCTCGTTTCTGTCTTCAGTAGTTCTGTGATTTTCCTTTCAGCCTTGAGCTCTGGGATACAGTTGTTTCGGGGACTAAAATGGGCATGATTTCTCCTCCTCAGGAAGGGGCACTAGGCTGGAGAAGAACTGTCATAAGGAGAAATGTGTGGGTGCAGTTAGGATCAACATAGTAGGGAGACATAAAGGTTAATGGAAACAACTCTACTCTTGGAGAAGGTTTCCCAAAGGCGTAACATAGCAGGCAGCCCCATTGCTAGATGTACAGTCTGACTCATGACCATGCTGAGCTGTGTCAAATGTCTAAATGTGCCTTTTGTTCAAAGCAGTTCAAAGTGCATTTTCTACTGAGTTTATATTAAGAAGAAGCCATAATGTCTGTTCTAGAAGCCCAGTATGCAACTGGGGTGATCTAAAAAGCTAGCAAGTAAGTACCTCAAGAGACTTGCATGACAGAGGCCAGTGACTGAAGGGGAGTCTGGAGCTGCTCAGGAGCCCCGCCATCTGAAGTCAGTAATGGCAGCATCGATGCAAATGTTTGTCTTGCTGCTTCGACAGTCCCGATTAGGAATCCAGAGTTTATCAGCTTGATACACCCCACACTCTGCTAAGTAGAAATTTAAATCAAACTGTAGAATTCAAATCCTGTTGATAAATATTTTGGCTGGCTGTTTCCTGCTTGAGGCCGGCATTTAGCCAGCATATTTGTTAACTGAGCTGCGACTTGTTCTTTTGGGTTCCAATTCACCCATTTCCTGTCACCCTTTCCCTGCTGACGGGGCTCAGCACAGAGCAAAAGGGAATCCAAAACTAATAAAGATCCAAACGACTAATGGGGTAAGATGGGAAGCCAACTGAGAAAATTATAGAGGAGACAAACTAGGAGTGGGAGAGAAGAGGCTGGTGGCACCGACTCTTTCATGAAAACGCTGTCGTTAATGTCCTAGCTACAGTCTCCCTTTGTAGGCCAGAACTTCATGGCACCCCCCAATTCTCCCATCGCTGAGGGAATCTATATGAACACATGATGATTTCTTCCTGACTAAAGTGAAGGTCCCTTCGGTTAGTCTGCGTCAATCTCCTGATGATTCATTGCATAGGGCCTCACACATGCTAGGTGCCTGCTCTGTGCAATCAGAGACAGAAAGGAACCGTGGAGAAAGCATGACCACAGCCTCCATCCACTGGTAGCCGAGTAGATGTCTTTCAGCGGAGGTAACACAGGCACCTCAGGCCACATCTCCACGCTCTAAGCAAGTCTTTTGTTGATTATATTGTCATCGTAATAAAACCATTCCCATCTGGGACAACAATACGCAGTAGAAAATCAGTTCAGGGCTGGGGAGAAGGCCCACTGAGTGAGGCTGCCTGTTGCTATGCTATAAGACCTAATCCCAGACCCACATGATGGAAGTAAAGGAAGAATTTCTGCAGGTGAGGCTCTGACTTTCACTCATCCGCATGGCATGCCCTCCCGCAAATAAACAAACAAAAATAAACAAATGAATGTTTAAAAGAATCACACAAACTTATACCATATTTTTGTCAGCCAGAATAATCACTACCAATATTGTATTAAATGTGCATATATATGTGTGTGTGTGTATGTGTGTGTGTGTGTATGGTAGGCATGTATAAAAATATATAATTCTATACATAAATATGAATATATGCATTTGTTTTTTAATTAAATATATATATTAAACAACAAAAATTAAAGGAAATATGATTATATATAACACAAATATATTATGCCCTGGTTTTAAGAATTCATTTTGTATTGGATTATAAGCATTTCCTGTGTTATATTTTCTCTGTCAATATGATCTTTAAAAATTAAAAAGTCAATCCCAGTTCCCTTTCCCTTGGTATATAAAATAAGATTATTTTAAAAATAAAAAAATTTAAAAGTCAACTGCCTAGGACTAAGAGTATGGCATACTTAACAGAGTACTTGCCTAGCATGCACAGAGTCCTGGGGTTCAACCCCAGCAGCACATAAACCATGCATGGCGGTACATGTCTGTGCTTACAACACTTAGGAGGTAGAGACAGAAAGAGAATTCCAAGATTAAGGTTATCCCAATTGAATAGCAAGCTCAAGGCCAGCCTGGGCTACATGAAGCCCTTTCACACACACACAAAAGCTCATTGCACTTCAAATTTATTGGCTCATTTCTTTAAAGTGGATTTTGAAAGTATTTGAATACTTGCCATTATAATGTAATTTGTTCTCAATAACTTTTCCCTTTAAAATGCACAGTGTAGAAGTCATATTTTCATGTAAATGTTGCCTGTGCCTCATGCTTCTGCACAAGTGATTTCTGAATCCAAGCCATGATGTAGTGCAAGGCTTTTCACACATATTAGAGATTGTTTTCTAAAATTTTCTCCAAGGCATTCTCCCCACCCTCATTGTCATCAGTTGGCATTTTAAAATAAGAAGTTATAGTCAAATGTTCTTATTTTAAAATACACTTATTCTTACTATAAAGAAAACTGAGAGTATTATTTGAATGAGTAAAATTTCAGATCAGAATTATACTTTTCAAGTCATAAATGTTTGAATTTGCTAAGTTCACAATATGTATATGTACATGTTTGTCTATGCATACAAAGAAATATATGTATAACTTTAGATTTTACCTTTGTGTGTGAGTATGTCTGGACATGTGTGCATGTGTGTGTCATGTGTGTGGGGTGAGCATGCACATGTATGCTGTGCATGTGGAAGCCAGAGGTTAACTTCAGTTCCTCAGGATGCGCTAATTACCAGGTAATTTGAGTCAGGCCATTCACTTAACCTGGTCCTCACTGTTTTGGCTAAATAGGCTTGTCCCAGCCTTCTCAGCATTGGGATTATAAGCAAGCATGACCATACTTAGTGATTTTTTTCTGTTTTGCTTTGGTTTGGTTGTTTGGTTTGTTTTTTTTTTTTTTGTGTGTGTGTGTGTGTGTGTGTGTGTGTGTGTGTGTGAAAGAGAGAGAGAGACAGGGTTTCTCTATGTAGCTTAGGAGTCTGTCCTGGACTTGTTGTCTAGACCAGGCTGGCCTCGAACTCACAGAGTTCCACCTGCTCTGCCTCCAGAGTGCTGGGATTATAGGTGTGCACCACCACCACCTGACTGTCACAGTCAATATTTTTTTTTCATGTGGTCTCTGTGCACAGACTTAGTTCCTCCAGCTTGCGAGGCAAGCACTTCACTAACAGAGCCATCTCCCAACCTGATGCTTAGCATGTCCGGAAGTTACTGGAGACCTTACATCATAATTCCCTGTCATATTACTTGAGTTTGTTCTGTGAGATTTCTGCAACACGTTTTTGTCTCATCGACATTGGCAGTTAGCCTGAGCCTCCAATGACCGAGGCACCTCTCCACCCTGGTGTTGCTTTCTTTTGTGTTGTAATTTTCCTCTAAAGTCTTTAAGAAACAATTTAAGCCATTAATCAATATGGTTATTACTGTAAATTCAATCTGTCAGTTTTAAATTACATTTATTTATGTGGTACATTTGTATGTGTATAGGCACAGGCAGGGCAAAGTGTGTGTGTGAAGGTCATAGGAAAATCTGTGGGAGCTGGGTCTCTCCTTCCACCATATGGGTCCCCAGGATTGAAATCAAGTCATTAAGTTTGACCAGTGCCTTACCTGCCAAGTCACTTCACTGGCCTTTAATTTGAATTTTGAATGTTATCTTAACTTGCCACTTAATTTTAAAAATTGGTAAGAGTTATTTTTATTACATCTGTTATTATTACTATTTGGAAGGGGTAACTTGGCACAGGTAGCCTCAAAGGTTAACAGACAACTTATGAGAGGCATTTCTTCCTTCCATCATGTGTGTTCAAGAGATCAAATTCAGGTCCTCAGACTATGTGGGCTTTGTTGCACTGTCAAGAATTATTTTATTTCTTTTTTTTAAAAAAAATCTTCTTAATTGTGAATTTCATGCAATGTGATCTGATTATATTTACACCAAACTCCTCCATTTCCACTATTTTCACTCTTACTTCCCTATCCACCCAACTTTGAGTTTTCTTCTCCTTAGTCCCCCACATTGATACCAGTTGATATTATCCAATCGCTCTTGGGTTTGGAGCCAATCATCAAGCAAAAATAATTTTCACAATGTCAAGTTCATCTGTATTTGGCAAATTTGGGGGAAATACTCCATTATCTATCCTATCTTGAGGAACTCAGTTTTATATCTAATTTATCT
Organism: Myodes glareolus; assembly: GCF_982192425.1. Taxonomy (NCBI): domain Eukaryota; kingdom Metazoa; phylum Chordata; class Mammalia; order Rodentia; family Cricetidae; genus Myodes; species Myodes glareolus. Next base: position 63,559,178 of record NC_142029.1, read on the forward strand.
TCTATCATAACTAAGAAAAGCTATAACTATCTAGACTTCAACTTCATCAAAGATCCCAGAATAATATAATATTGTCTGAGTAAACAGAGTGCAGTACAAACTACGTCTAAAACTAAGAAATGACAGAGACATCTGGCTGCCTAGAAAGTCACCTCAAGATTCTTCTGCAATGTTGGCTCATCCATCTTCAGTCTACAGGACTAGACTATTTGACAGACTTTTCTGTGATGCATGAATTTTGAAGGACTCCCCCACCTTGTTTTGGCAAAGTTCAGCAGTCAATTTCCTATATGTCTTGCAAGTTTTCCTATGAATCAGGAATTTTGAAGGACTGTCTGTCCTACTCTGTTTTGGAAAAGTTCTGCAGTTGCTTTCTTTTGTGTCCTGCTTGTCCACTATCAGCAGTCAAGGCAAGGGCAGTTTCTTGCCAAAATGGCTAGTTTTTAAAAAAGCAAACTCCCTATGGAGGGTCCTCAATGTTCATCATCTTTTTATGAAGTAGATTGGTGATGCCAAGACATTTCTCATTGTCATGAAAAGCCCTCTGACCTTGAAAACATATCTAACATGACTACAAGTTTATTAATGGTGACTAACTACTAACATGTATTCCTTATTATCCTAAATAGTTTGTAATAGTAACTTTCAAAGACTGGAAGTTTACATTGCATTTTTAAATGAGATGCATAGGTACAATATTCTAAATGAGAAATAGGATCATATAATAAAGTATAACAAAAATGACATTAATTTGTATCAAATATACAAAATTTTATACCAATGTAAAATATTTGAGATAGTGGTTATTCAAAAGTAGATTTAATAATCTACCCCTTTATCCCATCATTTCTCTATTATATTTCCCTTTTCTCTTTAGAAAGATATCCCTGAATCTAATCTCCTTTGTCAGTTTTATTTTCTTTCTTTATTTTCTTATGACCATTAACAATTTGGAACCACCACTCTCAAACAATGACAAACATCCCTAATGATCAAAAACCACCCACCCTACCTCTTGGGAGTGTGGGCATTGTGTTTTCTAGACTACTTCATGTTGTTTTGGGGATTTTGACATCTTTGGGAGACCCCCAGAAGATTAGGATAATGGTAAAGTGTTAGCTAAAATTGTCTGTGAGGCTAGACCATTTCAATCAGAAGCCTTAAAACTGTTTTGTAGAACTCTGAGGAAACTAAAACAGAGGCACTCCAAGAGGCTGGACCACCTGGGCCATCAGTTTTCATTGGTTTCTGGTCCCTTTGCTCTGAAAACACATAAACTTTCAAAGGTAACTCACATATATGCATTAATGCAAGTATAGACTGTGTGTTGTACACAAACCAGCCAAAGATAATTATGTTCTTATATTTGAGCAGGCAAAATATACATCACTTGTCTTGTAGTTTTCTAGGATTATTTCCTTATGTCCATAGCCAGGATTTTCAGGGGCTCTTCCCCGACCAAACCTGATTCCCTTTAACCTTGAATGAATCTACAGCCTTTCAGTTTCTGGAAACAACGGCATAAAAGCATAACCTCTTCTCTAATGCAACATATTTTTCTACTTCCATTTGAATTTAAGACATTTTAAAAATATGCATGCTTGTTTAATTTAGCAGTTTCCATAATCCAGTGTCTCTTGGCAACTATTGTTTGTTCATCTTTGAATTCAAAAATTCAAAGACAGCACAATAACATACAGAATCCAGACTCCCTGTGTATTGTCCATCTGCACATGGCTTAATCTTTTCTTTAGTATTTTACTCTTTCTGTGAAGACTTTACTGTATTTTCCTATTTATTATTTATTTTTTATAACTATAATTTTTTCTTTTTTCTTTTCTCTTAAATCTACACACATGGTAAAATACATCGTAACCTGTTTGGAAGGTTGGTTTTTTTTTTCCCATCTGAACCTGCTTTACTGTGTATCTGCAACCTTGTCTGTCTGCATGAGTAAAATCTTAAATCATTGTGCAGCTTAGCTCATGGCGAGCTGGTGGCTCAAGCTGCAGAGTGCAGCTGAGAGACTGTCCTGCAGTCTTCATGAGAGATTGGGGACTAGGAAGCTGCATTTGGCTCTGTTTCTGTGTGTTTGAACCCTTTTTTAAAAGGCTTTTTCATCCCTTCTGTGGATATACATGTACACACGTAGGACACCATTTGTAGCAAGTTTTTGTACCATGAGCCAATTCCCAAATCATAACATACAGATTTCTTATTAATTTTGAAAGCTTGGCCAATAGCTTAGGCATGTTTCTAATTAGCTCCTATAACTTAAAACCCATTCCTATACATTTACTTTCTACCTCATAGCTTTAGTGCCTCACCTCCATAGTGCCCACACTGCTCATTCTCTGTCTGGCTACTCTCCTTTCCTCTTTCCTGTGTCTTCTCTGCCCCCGAATTTATTCCAAGCTTTTAGACATTTAAAATTTTAATAAACAAAACTGAATGGCACATCTTCACAGAGTACAAAAAAATTATCCCACAGCATAAGCCCAATATTTTTGTTTACCCTGTAGATCTCGATGATAAGAGTCTGTTTCTGAAGATACCACATATTTGCTTCACAGAACAGGAGAAATAAAGTTGAGCCTCACCTGGAAGTATCATCTCTACAGGGTTAGCTTTTCATAACATAGGAATCATTTTTAAACACAACAGTATAACATCTTCAGAAATAACTATGTTAACTCTTTTCCAAACATTGCTTAGTTGTTATTGATCCCCTTTGGATGACTTTTTTACTTCTGTGCTAAATTAACCTTGGATATTCTATTGAAAGTCCTGTTTCTAAGCACCAATCAACAAAAGTACATTGTAATCTTGTCAATTGTATTTTTTCTTACATAGGATGAAGTTTGATCTTTAAAATATTAATATGCCTAGAAAGAGTCAACGTGAATATCTGATAACTTGTCAAATTTCTTAGTAAAATAAATTTAAGGTCACATGTTGAAAATTTTTATGTTGAAAATATTTATATCAAAATAATTTCATACTAATGTGGAGTGCATGGTGTGGAAACTAGAAATAGCATGACCATAGGGATTTAGAAAAAGGAGATGGAACCTGGGCCTGTTGTTAGGAGTGTATAGAGTGCTGTAAATGAGCAGAGGTCTCTTCTGGAAGAGAGATGTTGGTGATGATTTTACTATCTCCGTAAATTTGCTAAAAGCCATCGGTTGTATGACTACAATGAATGGGTCTTATTATGTGTCTATGTTACTTCAATAAAGCATGTGCAAAAACCAGGGTTTGATTCACAGCACTGAAGGAGAAAAGGGCCTTCAAAATGTGACCTAGAGAATGCCTGTGTAAAATCCTCCTCCCTCATGGCATATGCCTTTCTTCTCACTGATTTTCTTGAATACTTTACATGGTTTTTCAAGTTATGGTTTCTGACAGTAATAAACATTTGTGGTTTTTTTCCACTGACTTTTATTTCTCTGTTTTTTTAAATTTTTATTTTGAAAGTTTTTTGTATCAATATATATTTTAGGTTGAGCGTATTTTCCCCATAATTCACCCCTTCTTTTTTCTTTTCCCCCTCCTCCTGTAGTCCCCACTGAATCTTTTTAGCATGCATTAATTGCACAGAACAGTGGGATCTGTTGTGATTTTTCTTACATTAATATTTCCTTCTCCCAAGGATGATACAATATGCAAACAACTTTCATGCAATTATCAAGGCTGAAATTTGGCTTTCTACAAACTGTGGGGCCATATAGTACTTGTTTCACTAACTTGCCTATGTACTTTTCTCTTTGTTGTCTCTAAATGTCCTTTCCTTTTTTTGGTGTGAGAAGCAGTATATAGTTTATGAACTTTTTACATGAACAGGCCTGAACAGCCACCACCACAATTAGGACCAAGAGCTGTTCTGTCACTACCTGCTCCAAAATATCCTCTGCTAACCTGTTACAGTTATCTACCCCTAAACCCACGACTCCACCAAACAACAACCTGCTCTCTCCATTGCCATAGCCTGGTCATTTGACAGTTATATAGGCAGTGAAGCCAAATCGTTATGCAATCAGGGGAGATAGACTCCCCCCACCACAAAATAATACTCCCTTGAGAGGCATTCAAGTCATTGTGTGGTAGAGATTTGTGTTTTTTTATTGCCAGAGATAATTTATGGTCTAGATGTCCAATAATTTATTCACCTTGTATGAAGGATTTTGGTTTGTTTTGTGTTTGGAGCAAGGAGCACTTACATATACTGATTTATTTTTTTGGATAAATGTTAAGTTTCTATTTCTCCAGCATAGACTCCTAGGATCCGGGCTGCTCAGCAGTAAGGTGTTTTGATTTTCAAGAAATTACCACTTTGTTTTCCAGAATGGCAGAGTCATTTTCCACTCCCATCAGCAGCAGGTGGGAGAAGGCAGTGTTCTGCTGTCTCCCCAGTGCTTGTTATCAGTGAGTGTTAATGCTGTTTTTGCCTTTCCAGCAGATGTGTAGTGTGTCTCCCTGTGGCTTTGATTCACGTATCTCTAATGTCTAGTGATACTTGCTATATCTAGGGATACTGATTATCTTTCCTTGTGCTTCTTTCACGTCTGTATATCTTTGGTTAAGCCTGTGTTCAAGTATTTTATCCAATTGAAATTGAGCTGCTTGGCTGTTTACTGTTGAGTTTAGAGAGTTCTTTTTTGGGGGTCGGGTTTTCAAGACAGGGTTTCTCTGTAGCTTCCGTGCCTGCCCTGAAACTCGTTCTGTAAACCAGGCTGGCCTCGAACTCACAGAGATATGCCTGCCTCTGCCTCCCAAGTGCTGAGATTAAAGGTATGCACCCCCACTGTCAGACTAGAGAGTTCTTTATACATTCTGGATGCATGCACCTTGTTGGACATGTTGTTTACATGTGTTTCTCCCTGGTCATTTCATTCTGTTAACAGTGCCCTAAGCAAAGCGGCATATTTCATTTCAACTAAGCCCAATTCATCAATTCGATTTTTTTCTTTCTTTTGAAGTCATGCCTACAGTCTGATCATGATTTCTTTTTTTCCTTTCCAGGCTTTTTCCTTTTTTCTTACGTTGTTGCATTAGCTAGAACACATCGCTATGTGGAAAGGAGTGCCGAGAGCTGACCTCTTGCCTCGGCATTTAGTCTGTCACCATTGCCTGTGTTATTAGTAACTGATAATTCTATCAATGCTCTTTATCACACTGAGGAAGTCCCCTTCTCCTTTTTTGTTGCAAATATTTATTCTGAATGGTGCTAAATTTGGTCAAAGGCTTTTCTACCTCAGTGAATATGATCACGTGGACCTTTTTGCTTTAGATTATGAAGTATGAGACACTGAACTGGTCGTGTGTGCGTGTGTGTATGTGCTTCTGTTTACAAACTTACAGAGACTAGATTTTAGCAATGAGTATCTTCCTCTACAGTCTCTCTCACCTTTTATTTTTTAGACAAGGTTTCTCTTTGTGTCTGGAACTCACCTGAGTCGGTGAGGCCAGCTGGCCAGTGAGCTGTTTGCTCCCTGGGCTCTGGAGACCTAATCATGTTTGCATAGCAAGCACTAGACCGAGTGAGCTCCCCCTTACCCTGGCCTCACATTAATTTGTCTTTAACAGTTAAACCAACTTTGTATTGTGGATTAAACCTCACTTGGTTACTGTGTATTGTTCTATTTATGTATTTCTCAATATTTTGATAATTTTTTTTTGTGTCTGTGAACACATTGTATATGGCTCAGCCGTTATTTTATTCTCAATGCCTTTAAAGTGCTCTTCGGGTACCCAGCGTGTGTAGGGGCCTACCTCACTCCTGAGTGGTATTTTATACTGTTCTCAGGCTCTCACAGCTCCCATTGTGGTGGTTTCTCTGTAGCTTTGGTGCCTTCCTGGCACTCGTTCTGCAGACCAGGCTGGCCTCAAACGCACGGAGATGCGCCTATCTCTGCCTCCCAATTGCTGGGATTAAAGACATGTGCCAGCACTCATTGAGGCAGAGGAAGGCAGATCTCTGTGAGTTCAAGGCCAGTCTGGTCTGTAGAGGTCACCAACTTCTTAATTCCATCTTTCAGAGATTTCTGCCTTTTCCTTAGGTGGACCCAAAGTTTTAGTTTAAATTGGCGGGATCCTGGGACGTGCTTGGGTCATACCCAGGAGCCACTTCTGCTTTCAGAATTAATGAGACAAGATTCATTTTATATTAATTTTTATATCTTCCTCTAACTTTGTATTCACTGTTAGGCAAATTTCACATGTTAATTAAATTTAATTTAATTAAATGTTAATTAAAATTAATATTTTCTATATTTCTTCATAGCTTGTCAAACAATTTTACTTGCTTTTTTGTTTAAAAATCTATAGATTCTTTTAACCTACTTTTCATATCCTCAGATGAGATAAGGTTATTTCTTCCACTACTTTGGTTTACATTTAAATAGTCGTCCATTTTGAGTTTATATCTATTTCATGGTGAGAAGTGGTCTGACTTTATTTTCTCCTCCAGGTAATTGTCTCGGCAGCCTGTGTTAGGTGGTGAGCCTTTCCCTCAGTCTCTGCTAACAAATATAATTACTGAAAGAATAAGCTTTCTCTCTTCAAGGAATTTCTTTGCCACCCACACCTTCGAGCCTACCCAGCAAATGCTCTCCACATTTAAATAAAAAACGAAAAGTCTGACTTCCCTCATGAAAGGTGACACCCCATCTCCTTGTCTTCCCTCTTCCAATTCTCCCTCATCAGTCCAAAGCAAGAGAATAAACAAGCAAACGAAGCAAGCAAAGAAACCGGGAGTGTGTGTAAAGAGAGATAATTAAGTCTGCCCATCCCATGATTCTAATAAAGGCAAAAAATGCAGGAGGTGAAGATTGTTATAAAAATCAAAAAATAATTTAAACCTCGGGCTTTCTTTGTAGTTTATATCTCTGTATTTTTCTTCCCAGCTTTGAGAGAGAGAGGGGGAGAGGAAGGGGGGAGATGTGAATATTTACTGTCTGCTTGAAATGTGGAATTAAAATTGATGTTTCATGAATAAGTGAAGTAATTGCATCTCTCTTGGTTTGTGGAAATTTCTTCTTTATCTGGTGAATTCTTTAAATTATTGAAATGATTTTAACTGCCTTCTTTAGTAGTTACTGGAGGTCATACATTAACTTCCAGTTCTGCCCCTTCTTCTGTGTAGATGGGGAAATATATTCCCACATGTCAGGTTCCTCTTGTTTAAAAATATGTCTCTCTCAGTAGAAGCAGAAAGTGTATGAAGCACAGGGCTGTGGGGATTAGTTGGCAACTCTGGTGTTCTTGAGTTAGTGAAAACTTTCACAGAGTTCCACAGACTTGACAAAGCTCTTTCATCTCGGCAAAGTTCCTTGGTCTTGACAAGTGAACCCAGGCAAGCTTCACACCTTGGTGCTCTTCCCCAGTCCTCCTATGACACAGATGGAAGATGTCTGACACAGATTGCTGTGGGACAATGGCTTTACCCTGTAAAGATTTGTTTCTTGTACTTGTTTAATAAAATGCTGATTGGTCAATAGCCAGGCAGGAAGTAGAGGTGAGACAATGAGAACAGGAGGATTCTGGGAAGAGGAAAGAGTCAGTCTGTAGTCATGATCCAGCCTCAAAGGAAGTAAGATGTGACTGCCTCACCGAAAAAGCTACCAAGCCACATGGCTAACATAGACAAGAATTATGGGCTAATGAAAGTTATAGGAGTTAATAAGAACCCTGAGCTAATAGGCCAATCAGTCTATAATTAATGTAGATCTCTGTGTATTTTTTTGGGACTTAACGACTGCGGGAACTGAGCGGGACAGAAACCTCAGTCAACAGCTGATGACACAGAGAGATCACAGTGTTCCCAGAGAACTCTCACTCAGCACCTAGCATTGACCTTTACCCTCCGCCTGAAACTGTCCCCGAGGTTCTATATACAGTTAGTGGTTACCAAGGAAGGGAGAGATGTTTTCTTTAATAGTCTAGTCTTGGGCATACTCTTAGCCATGCTTCTGTAAGCACCCCTAATGAGAGTCACTCAATTTTTTGACACAAAAATAGAAGGGGGTCAGTCTGGGAAGAAGTAAAGGACCAGAGAAACTGTGCTGGGGACAAGCAAGGGTAGTGAAGTGATATGACTGTAATCTAAATATCTGGATGGAAATGTCATTCTTTGGGCAGTGGTGGTGCATGCCTTTGATCCCAGCACTTAGGAGGCAGAGACAGGCAGATCCTTTTTTTGAGGCCAGCTAGTTCTAGGGCTGCCAGGGATACACAGGAAAACCCTGTCTCAAAAATAGAAAAAAACAGTCATAATAAACCCATTATATCCAAAAATATATACTTATAAAAGTAATTAAAAAAAACTGCCCAGGTTATCATAATCTGTTCAGGGTGGTACAAAAACAACAAAAATAAAAAAATAAAAAGTTAACTTATAAACAAGAGGAATTTATTTCTCATAGCTGGGGACATGGGAAGTCGGAGGTCACAGCATCACAGTTCCATATGGGCAAATCCACTTTCTGGCTTTTGATACTACGTTGCTGCTGTGTCTTCCTCTGGGGTTTCTTTCATGCTTCATTAATCCTACCCCTGAAGTGTCCCTTTACTAATTCCTACCCCCAAGATTCCAGTTCCTAATGCCATCATCTTTTGAGGTTAGGATCTCAACATTTTGAGAGGACACAAACATCTAATCTCTTTCATTCTATTCCTGCCCATGTTCATAAATTCACCTCCTTCTCACAGGCACTTTTCCATCATTGCATGCTAATATCTCTGAAAGCCTTAACTCTACTCCAGGCCCAAAGGGGCGTCTCAAGATGCAGTTCATCCTGACAAACAGTTTACTCCAGCTATGAGTCTGTTAAATCCAAACAAAAACATGTACTTCTAAAATATGGTCTAAGGACAAACAGAAGAGATATTACCATTCCACAAAGAAAGACCTAGAAAAAAAGTAACAACCCAAAAGTCAAAGGACAAAGTGAAGTTCGTGTGACCTAAGATATTAGAACGGTTGTGTTGTGTGAGTCTGCACCAAGAGCTGTATGGCTCTAGTGACACACCGATGACTTCAGGAGAAACCAGGTCACATTGAATATCACAGTGAGACACTGTTTCCTTCGTGTCCTGATGACATTCAATGGGTGTTTGGGTTGTATTTTTGCACTTCTTTGGGTTCTTTGATATATGACATTTTGATTGCCACACCTCTGTGGTGTGTCTGTTTATGTCACAGAGAAAGGCAGTGGAACACTCTTACTTAACATTTTATGTTCTCTACCTTCCACAAGATGAACCTCACACTCAGAGCATAGGGATGGCATCAGTATCTTGCTGGAAATTAAGAATTTTAAAATTTATCCTGACATGTCATGTTAGTTTTCCTTCATATTGATACAAAGTTTAAGTGTTTAGACAGTTTTGTCTTGTCAATTTAAAGAAAAAACTGAAATCTTCGTGCAAGTGTTGTAGATAGGGAGGATGGATGTGTGGGAAACGTTTTGGTTTAGGGTGATGGCGATGGGAGAAGTTTCTGGAACAGTGGGAGGCTTTAAGAGCATGATGTAACTCCTCCCCCTGGGTTTCTCAGCATCTACCCTGGGCTGTAGAACACTGCTTCTGAGAAAGACAACCGGAGGATGACTGTGGTACCCTCATAAGGCTCAGAATAGCTTATTTCTCCCAATTTTGAGTCATTGCTAACAATAGTATATATTAGAGGAACTATCTAAGATAATGATCAATTTTCTTTCTTTAAAAGACTTATTCAGCCACAAACAATGATGCTTGTCTGCAATCCCCACTGTAATGTGGAGGCATGATAATCGGGAGCTGAAGTCATCCTCAGCTACATAGTAATTCAAGGTTAGTCTGGGTTACATGAAATCCAGTCATGGGAAACGAAAGACTACAGTATAAAAATAACAACAGATCAGCATCAAAGTAAGATAACCTCGGCCTGGAGGGCTACATAGAATTCAACAGCTGACCTGCTACAATGATGTCAGCAGTAGTGTTCAGTGCATTTCCTGAATTCCATGCAGAAGTTAACTTCAAAGAAGACCTTCATTGCCAGAACTGCCAATGCAAGGTTACTCCTTCGTGAAGCAAGTATTCCTGCCTACTCTATGCTGAGAATTGGACATTTTGAAAAGATCAATAAAGGAAAAATAAACACAAATTTGTAGACTTTGCCTTGGCAAAGCTAGTTGGAAAAGAAAGCCAATAAAAATATCCAATCAAGCTAGTGAAATGGCTCAGTGGGGGAAGGCCCTTGCCACCCAGCTTGATGACCAGTGTTCTATCCCCAGGACCCATATGGTGGAAGGAGGCAGTTGGTTCCCAGACCTCCACACATGTACTATTTATTGCAGGAGATACAGAGGCCTGGGAAACAGGGCATTTGCAGGCCTTATCTGCAGTGGTCAGAGCAGGCCTCAGTGAGGAGGAGATATTGAAGGAAGGTGCACAGAAGGGACATCCAGCAGAATACCAAAGTGCACACAAACTCTTCTGGCACACTAGGAAGAGCAGGGAGGCTGGAGCAGCTGGAGGAGAGAGCGACAAGCAGTAGGGTGGAGAGATGTCAAGTGCGGAGGAAAACAGAGCAACAGTGATCTCACTTTTCTTTTAAAAGAATCATATTGTCAGCTGCTGTGAGAGCTGGATGAGGAGAATCAGGATGACGGCAACAAGACCAGATAGACCTGTATTCTAATAGTACACACACACTCACACACACACACACACACACACACACACACACACACACACACACTCCCACATTCCCACACACATGAGAAGATAGTAGCCCAGGGTAGAGGGTAGTGGTGGTGTTCTGATTCGTGCTACATGCTAACAATTTATCGACAGATTGTATATAGACAATGACTGTAATGGATTGCATATAGACCACGGTTGTATATAGATTGCATAGAGACAATGATTGTATACAGATTGTATATAAATAATAATTATATATAGACAATGGCAGAATTTATCTACTAGGACAGAGTACAGCCAAATGGCATAGATTGGAATTTTTCTATTATATCTAAACTGTATGGAATATACACAAAAAGTAGAAAGGGTACTACAGGCAAGAGGGAGAAATGGAGGCGAAGAGGAACAATGTGAGGAGGTAAATGAACACTAAGTATGTCACATGTATGTCTGAAGGTGCCACCATAGAACTGCTACTTTGGATGATGAGTGCATGTGATTAAAAGGAAAAAGGCTAGTGCAGGACCAAACACTTGAGAAAGAATCGCTGTAAAAAGCCGTAAATCCACTGTTGGTCTTTGGCCCCAAGGGCAGTCTGATTTTAACGAATCTTCTAAGCTCCTAACATATTCAAGAGATAAACAAATCTTGAAAAGACTTAGTTTATCCTTAGCCCAACAGACCTAAATGATGCCCATCTCTCCCTGTGAGAGTCTGGATAGCATTGGCAGGCGGGCATGTGTCTCTGTGTGTGTGTGTGTGTGTGTGTGTGTGTGTGTGTGTGTGTACGTGTGCGTGTAGTCTTATTAATTCTCAGTCTGAAAAATTCTAAGTCAATGGCCTGATTAAAATGCACCCCATGTTCTGTTGATTAACAGCCCTGACGGCAGTGATAGGTGTGAAGTTATTTCAACAACAGATGAGGCATAAATCCAGCTGATCTCTCCACATCTACTTGTAAAAGGTGTCACTTCAGGTTTATTCCAATTTAATATCATCAACATTTACCAAACCATGTCACATTGGGCCCTTTACTCCTTGATTTGTTGATTATTTTTAAATAGTAGTTACTGTCTCGCTTATAGGGCTGTAAAGTTAATACTCTAGACAATTTTTTCTTACATTTATTTTCTCACCAGGTCCTCTTTGGAATTGAATATCAAATCTGGACTGTTGTAATTGTACAGCTTGTGCTGATGACATGGGTTGTGGATACCAGGGGCGACCTAAACTGTACCAGTGAAATGAGTTTGGAGTTCTGTCAACATTCATCTTAGGATCTGGCCACATCCCGGGCACAGAGATCAAAATCCTAAACAAGAGTAGTATTCCTTTGGAATTATGCCTTCTTCTATTTCAGAGCCATGGCATTGGCAATAGATGAGACGGGTGGTACATTTTAGAATATGTTATCTATGTACATTAAAATAAAGATATTATGTGTATATTCTCAGGAAGTACACAATTTCTCAAGAACACAAGGGTTCATGCCTGTAAATCTAATATACAAGAGGCTGAGGCATGAGAATTACTGTTAGTTCAAAGTCAGCCTAGGCCACATAGTGAATTGCAGCCAGCTTGGGACACAACATTAGATTCTTTCTCAGATACATAAAATACACGTGTGTGTGTGTGTGTGTGAGAGAGAGAGAGAGAGAGAGAGAGAAAGAGAGAGAGAGAGAGAGAGAGAGAGAGAGAGAGAGAGAGAGAGGAGAAGAGAAGAGATAAATTTAGATAGGAATTCAAGAATACAATGTGGAAATGAATTTTCTGACCTTCATTGAAGAGATAGAAATATATCCACATAAGTTCTTCTCAAAGAAAGCTGGTAACAGCTTTGTAAAAATCAAATGGCTTTAACTTGAGAACACATTAACAAACAGCAGTATTTTCATACAATGAAGCAGCCCTTGGTCAACAAAAGAACGAACTATAATAATGGCTATACTTCAGCGACATTTTTGAGTAAAGAAAGTTAAATATGGAAAGTACATACTTTAAAGGACGTTAAGCTGGGTGGGAAGGGATAGACAGATCTAGGAAGAGCTTGAAGGAGGCGAGTGTCATCAGAATGCATTGTTGAGGGAAGCTCTTGAAGACTTGACTTTAGAACAGTACATACCTTTTATTCCATTTACATTAAACAGAAATGAACAAAATTAATTAAAGTGATAAAGGTTGGTAAAGGAATACATTTGCCTGGGTAATGGAAATGCTCAAGCCTTGATTCTGTCTTCTGCCCTCTAATTGAGGAAATAAACCATCATTCATTTCTTTAATAAGAATTCGCTGTGAGTGCCCTGGGTACCAAAGTATGAAATGAGCTATAAAATACTTACAGCGCCCTAAACTGACAGTCTAGTTACAGTTTCGTCGTGCACAGCGGTCGCTTGCTTGCTTTCTTTTTTCATTTCAATGTATTCTATTTTGTGGATGTGCATGTATGGGCATGCTCACAGGTGCATGCGTGTGACTGTAGCCGTGTGAGCATGCCATAGCACACGTGTGGTCAGAGGACAACTCTGGGCAGTCACTTCTCTCCTGCTGGTTTGTAGGACCCAAGCATCCAACTCAGGTTGTTAGACTTGTGCCAAGAGCCTCTACCCACTGAGCCATCTCACCAACCCTCTTTTAATTTAAACAAAAGAAGAAATACCTGGCTGTCTTTGCTTCGTACCAGATTAGAAACAATGAAGAGTTTGGATATGGAGTCTTTTTTTCAACTCTGCCACTTGTGCTTGTCTTTAAATCTGATTGCACTGTGGCCAATGAAAGTCAGCTGTCCTTCCTGAATAACCTTTAATGAGGGGATGGCTGCCTTATGATTTATAACTTCAGAAAGTTTTGCATCTACTAGATCCTCAGAGCTCATCCAAAGTTTCTCCTTTACCATTAGCTTGCAGAAAGGTATTGAATGTTCTCATGTTCAGTAAAAATGAAAGCCTCATCCCATCTGTATTCAGAGGATCCTGCACATGCCAGTCCCCCCCCACAGTGGCGGTGCTGTTGGTACTGATGCAACTCTCCCCAAAAGGCCAATTTCCAGTTTATAGTTTTGCCGAGCTTGTGGTTCGGTAACTGTGTCCTAGCGAGGGCTGAGGGCACTGAGGTCAAGGTAAAGGTCAGCTCTACTGCTTACAAGCTGTGAGACCCCAGGTGTGCTATGACCCTTCAAACACAGTCCAGGGAAAATAACCCAGCGTCCTCTGGCGTGGCTGGTGTGGCATCCTCTAAAAGAGCAATAAGGATTGAGAACGATAGGAAAGAACCATCCCAAGACAAGGGGCAGAGGAGGCATTCATCAATGCTGACTTTCTTCTTTTTTTTCCAGAAATAAGAAAGCTTATTATTTTTATTATTATTAGTATTATTAAATTATTATTTTGATGTGTAAAAACAGAGTAATTATTTTGGAAATCCTTGCCCAGATGAAAATGTCATCTTCATGAAATGAAACAGGGATGTTTTCAAAATGATCTCGGGTAGAAGAATTTTTCTAGGACTTTGTGGGTAAGGATGTGACCTGGATCTGTGTTACAGCTCTGCAGCCTAACTGCCTACTACCACTGTGAAACCAGGAAGGCATTTGGTTCACTGTGCAGGGACCCAAAGTCAGCCGACTCCCTAGGAAGACAAGTGTGTTGGTTTTGATAGCAGGAAATTTAGAAGCAAGGTCTTTCCTCTTTGTTAAATCAATAAAGTCTGAGTCACATGGATATTTTGATAGAGGTGGAGTTTTAGGAATAAAAGAGGAATGACAATTTTCTAAGCCCTTTCCAATCACTACTTTAGAAAGCAAACTATTACAGCCACACTTCTGTGCTGTTCTAAGGACCAGGGCAACCAGCCTGAGGGACACACATGCACACGCCCTTTGAGAGACTTGCAAAGAGCCAAATTCCAAGCTCTATAATGGTGTTCAGGTACAAATAGTAAGAAAATGTTCTCCACCCCAGTACCTTTGTTATAGCCTGGCTAGTGATTAAAAAAAAATCTAAGGAATTTAGTTTAGAACTTGAAAACAGTATCATTCTATGTAACTGGCCCAGGCACCTGCTGACTATTTAACTCTTGGCTGTAAATTAAGATCCTCCAAGTTGCCTGAAGTTGGGAATTAATTTGCTTCCCCCAGGTTACTAGGAATAGATATAAAATGCCAATGTCCTTATTATATTGGATTTTTACGTAGTCCTAGTTTCTTCCTGGAAATAGTAGTTCAGACTGTGCCATTATTAGTGAGGAGAGCTTGACACTCTCTTACTTCCTAGAGGGGTCTATCAGACATCAGTGGGAAGTGTAAATTAAGATCCTCCAAGGCCTGGGGGGTAGCAGAGAGATCTGATAAATAGCTCGCTGAAAGAATTTGGGCAAACTATCCTTTGGATAGTCTTAAGGGGAGGAAACGCGTATGTGTCTCCATCCACAGTGGAAACCCAAGGATTCTGCTCTTTACCTTCCCTCTGGGACAGCCCTGGGGAACACCCATGTGATTCTCCTTCGGACCATTCTATCTGAAGGGGACAAAGTGACATGGCGCATTTGAGAGTTACTTATTGCTCGGGATGCATCCACAGAATAGACAACATCCGCCTAAACTTCTCCCCAGTAAGAAGACTGCTGGCATTTTGCTTGCTGTTCCTCTAGGGCGGTGGTTCTCAACCTTCCTAATGCCACAACCATTTAGTAGTTCCTCATGTTGTAGTAACCCTCCCCAACCATATAATTATTGTCAGCAAATTCCTTTTTGTGTAAATTAGCCAAATCCAGGTCCGATTGCTTGCCACCAAAAACTCCTAAGTATTCTTGACTTACTCCAAGCTAGTCTCAAAAGACAAAATTCCCGGTGGTTAATATGGCAGATGCTGGTAGAGGATTCTGGGGATAAAATGAGCTCTGGATGTTCTATAATCTGACCACTCCCATCTAAAGTTCTCTGTGGGGATAGGGAGAGGAGACAGTTCGCTTACACTTGAAACCATGAGACTATTGCACCTTTGTCAATAGAAGTCAGTAGAAGGAAGGGACGGAAGCAGTTCCCGTGAGAACACTGGTGTCCGATTGTTGATGGACTGGGTTGACGAGACAAAGAGGCATGAAGTGACAGGCTGGAGCTTGCCAAGTAGGCTAGCCTGGCTGGCCAGCGAGCCTCGGGGCTCTGCCTGTCTCTGTTTCCCCAGGTCTAGGATTACAATGCACATCTAAGGACTGAACTCAGAAACTCACACTAGCAAGGCTGCTGTTTTACTGGCTGCACCACTCCCAGGCCTCAGCACTATTTTAAAGAACAGAAATTGCTATGCTTCTCATTATAATTGTCTCTTTGGAAATGTTTATAATGATTACATAGTCTAAGGACAGAAAACAAACACTATCCACATAGTATAAAATGGATATAGATAGTCAGTATTCAGACCCTTCCCCCACTGCACCTTCTAGAGACTCAGAGGCCAGCTGCAGAGAAAACTGGCAGCTGGCAGTCCTTTCAAAGACTACCTCCATTGCAGGTCCCCGTCACCAAAGGTTCTGTCCTCCATGGAGAGGCCACACCTACTTTTATTCCTCGCTTGGTCAGCTCTATAGCGCTGCATTAGCTCCAGAGAGTCCTAAGAGATCATCCCAGGCTGTGTAGAGAACTTCTTCATGAACAACCTCTCTGCCCCATCTTTCTTCCTTCTTTCTGTTCACTTTTTAAGCTGTTGTCTTTCAGGGCATCCTGGCTCTTAAACTCAAAATGCGCTTTCAGAGGTGCACAACCAACCACACGATATTTGGCATTCTACATTTGATACAAGAATATCACAAGTCACCCCCCCCACACACACCAATTTTTTACTGGGGAGAGAATTAAGGCTCGTAGACGTAAGGATGTTGTCCACGATCAAGTGACAGATCTGGGAGTAAACTCCAGTTCAGACTGACTGTAACGATTCAGTTCTTGGGAAATTATTAATATATCTCCTTCTGGCTTGATGACTTGAGCAATGACCTCACCCAGAGCCAGCAGCTGGGCTTTGTGCTTAGGTCCAGCTCAGAGTCACATGGTCCACATTGCCATTTTGCTTGGTTCAGATAAGATTTTTTTTTCCTTTATTCTTTTATTCCCTAGCATCTGTCTCTACTCCTGGAGGTATTGCCTATTGTTTTAACCCCAAAATAGAAACATCAGCTTTTACACATTTTCAAAAATTTCAATGTAATTATTTTAAAATAGGCTCAGAAATTTTGTTTTCTCTCTATTGGCAACCGCGGTTACCATGGAGTTCAAGTAATAGATTGTGATGTTTAACACTGAATTAATTACTACTTCTCACTCCCAGGGAACATCTAATTATACATTCATGCCAGGCAGGATTTGATTTTAAAGGGAGGAGAGAAAGAGAGAGGGAGAGAGAGAGAGGGAGAGAGAGAGAGAGAGAGAGAGAGAGAGAGAGAGAGAGAGAGAGAGAGAGAGAAGCACGAAGGGGAAGGGGGTGTAGCCTGCAGAAGACATGCTCCTCACCCTTCCCCTTTTATCATTTCTTCTAGATCTCCAACCTTGTAACCACATTGTATTTTATCACGCTTGTCCCCCCAGTCTGATAGTGACTCATTTCTGTTATTTTGAACAATGAAAGGAGAGTAAGCACAGTTGATGCCCCCTATGTCCTCCCTCGGCCTTGCCCTGTGGTCACATGTGTCATTGGGTTGTAAATTACTAGAAATACCATCTACATTACAGAATCAACTGCTTCTGAGTGTGAATCCTGGCAGGTCAAGTCCAAATTAAGCCTCAACATCTGAATCGATAAATTGCAATAACGTTATCTATATGTAGAGCTGATCCAGAGATTCTATTAGGTGTGGGGGGGTTGCATGCTCTTAGGTGTTCAATTGTGTATGTCTACCCACCCATCACAAACATGCAGTGGTCAGAGGAAGATGACAGGTGTCCTCCTCCTCCGCCATTCTCGCCTTATTACCTGAGGCAAGGTTTCTCACAGAACCAGAGACACGCTCTTTTGCCTAAGCTGGATGACGAGCAAGTTCTGTCTCCAACCCCTGCTGCTGGGGTTTCAGAGGCATGTAGCCATGCCTGGCTTTTTCCTTGGATACTGCAGATTTTAACATAGGTCTTCAGGTTTACAGAGCAAGCACATTTACACACTGAGCCAGCTCCTCAGACCCCACTAGGTTTTAAGTAAACTTGGTTGGCATTGCACTTCTTTGTTAGCATAGAAGATGGGTGTCTTATGAAAATATAGATTCTAATTCAATCTACTAGTGGATAGATACCCCCTCCCCAAATTAGGAATTGCTAGCATCCTCCCAACTCAAAGCAATACTGATGGTCTATAGAATGATGAGAATGTATATGTGTGCGTGCGTGTGTGCGTGTGTGTGTGTGTGTGTGTGTGTGTGTAAAATGCATGTAAAGCTATTAGTATCCATCCTTAACTAGTCCTTACAATACGCTGCGGGCAGAAGAGCACAAAACTTCACACCCATTAACCAAATACAGAAACTGAGGCACAGGAAAGTAGGCCCTATGATTGCAAGATGACTCCATCGGGTTTCTCTGCTCCTTATTGTAGACTCACCCGGTGAAGCTTCTATTTTCTTCCTGTGTGGGCTGTTAGAATCCCTGCTGTTACTAATGGGAGTTACCCAAGCATGTGTTGTGGGGGAAAGAACATAAATCCTGTAGTGTTTTTATAGACCCAACTAATAAAGCAATTTCATGTTTTGCTGAAAAGCAACTCTTTCTTGACAAGGACAGCATGACATGGAGAGATGCATGCTTTCTGGTCCACTTATCAGATGCGTACTTTTAAAAAATTGAATCTGGGTTGTTCGTTTGAAAAAGGGAACTGTGGCTCAGACACTTAGGAAACCCGAGTGGTTGAAACTATAAAGTGACATGATGCATTTTAAAATCAGGAGGTAGCCCTTAGCTGAGAAGAGCCGAGAGTCTTACAAAACAGAAACCGGCAGCATTTCAGATGTGGGTAGGCGGTGTTTGTTTTATTTATACTCCTTTCGTTTAGAGGTGGTGGGGAAATGCTTTTTTTTTCCCCCCGAGAAAGGATGTTTCTACATCCCTCGGTGGATCAAGAAGACTACCTCTCTCTACTGATTTCTGCATAAACATCAGCAGCACCATTTCCGTCTTTTCTGGAGCTTCTGCATTGTTCTGGCTTGCCCCTTTTCATTTATTCCGTCTTTGCTAGTCTTTGGGCTCCATTGTTTTGGATCTTGGGCCGAGACTGCGATGTACTTGCCGCTGTTTCCTTAGCAGTTGACTTCTCTGGCTCTAGGCTCAATCTCTAGCTCAATCTTCCAGTTGTTCCTTGGCTCAAAACAGTTCTGTTTACTAGCCCTGATGGCACAGCTGCCACCAGCACCTTGGGCGGCCTCCCTTTGGCTATATGGCCATTGTGGTCTCTTTGTTAAACAGTGAAGAGGGGGTAATCTCAAGAACTGAGTGAGGACAATGACCAAAGGGTCCATTGCAGATCCCAACATTCACAGGATGGAGTTAGGCAGCAGCCAGAGAGGCCTTTGTGCTGATTCACATTTCTGTCAGGTTTGACACTATTTCTAAAGCCTCCGGAACAGACAGCTTTCCTAAAGAGAGTTGTGTGTCCAGGTGATTGACATATCCATTTAGATTGACTCTTCAGGAGAGGACTACGGTAAGTCTTTGTTTTTTTCTGTAAGAGAAAGATGCCTATGAGACAAGAACCCCATAAAGTTTAGAGCTCTTGGAGCCAGGTATAGATGGTTATCAATTAATAACCTGCCTGAAAGTTCAAAATGGCTTCCGAGGCCAGGTGTATGACTTGGGTCCTATTCCTCTACCAGTAGACTCTTGAGTTCCAGACGTTGGCTTTACCTGGGCTGTCTTGTACAAGGGAGAAGGTTGAGCCGTAAGTCCATGAAAGCCAGATCACATCTTACTCTGAAATGAGCTGGCCTTGTTTCACTCCTATATTGGGACAGGAATTAAAATCTGTTAATTTTGAAAACACACAGCTTTTCATGTTAAAGGGGAAACAAAGCCTTATCTTTTCTTCTTGGAAAACACGATAGGAAAAAAAATAAGTAATAGATCATGTCTTCTTTTAATAACTCTCAGGATATAAATAAAATATTCCAGAGGGCTGTCATCTCCATGCCTGAATGTCTCTCTTCATCAACTTCTCTGTGGGTTCCTAGTCTCTCGATTCCCCCCTCCATATTCTTAAGTATAAAGTAACCCATACCACTTCTCTGTCTTTCACCAAGTCCACTGTCAGTTTGTCCAGTTCCGGGATTCCACAGCCCCCTTCCCAGTAACTCTCTCCGGACTGCCAGGACTGCCCGCTGTCTTTCTGGTTTTCATGCTAAACAATTTTTCCTTCTGATCTTTCTGTCTCTGGGATATTTTTAGGTTGCAAGTGTGTCCACCTCCACCACCCACTGTGGCTCCCTACTGGGTCTGCTCAGACAAACTCTGCATATTTAATTCTCTAATCTTCCTTCATCCACCAGACCCACCAGTTTCTTAAAATTGTGTGCTGTTCCTTAGACCTCCTCTTGATTGGTGATGCCCTGTGCTCCCACAGTTCGAGTTTCTGAGATGGCCTCTGAAGGCTTTAGCTGAATCTTATCTCTGTATTTTGTGCCTCGGTTAAAGACAAGCAATGCAGAAAGACAGACTCCTGTAGTAGTCATGAATAGCGTTCGTTAACCATTTAAAGTTCTGTGCTCTGGACATCCACTAGTATTGCAACCCCCAGGCCCTTATATTTGATAGCGCTTCTTTTGTGCCTTATTTCAGCAAGTGAAGAATGACTTAATGGGTCACTTTCAAAGCAGTGGAAGACTCCAGGAAGTTGTTTTTCTCTCTGGAACAGCAGCTGCTAATAATGTTTAAGGTAGTGACTTCTGTGTATGTCTGAACCCTGTGTGACAGCGAACGTAAAAGGCCCTACCCAAATTATGCTGCCCCTGTAGCCAGAGGGAGTAAGCCCCTAAGATTTTAAAAGTTGAGATTGGAACTCTATTTGTTATTGTAAAACAGATATTTGGTCCTCAGAAGAGGTTGCTGTTGTACCTACACCTTAATATGGAAGATATATATACACCTTTAAACCCAGCTTCTGGATCAGTCTGGTCTGCAGCCCCTAGCCACCTCTGAAGCAACAGTCTTCTCTAGCTCTTGCACACTCTTGTCGGGTTTCCATTGGCCTCTGCACTACGGGGTAAGAACGGTGGGTTGCTCTGCCACCAATGCCACTGGCAGAACCCACGCCAGAGCAAGTCCTCACAACCCAAGCGTGCTGTGGAACAGAATGAATAAAAGATGGTGCGTGCTTTCAGGCATCCACAGTCCCACATGATATTTGATATTTATTTTCAGGCCTGTGGGTCCCCAGGCAGAGCTCAGAGAAGCCTGAATCCTTTTGTTTTTATTTGAAGATGTAGACAGGGCGCTTTGGGCTAATCAACAAAACAGCAGGCTTCTCTTTTTTAGGTTTTGCCCTTGAGCCTGGATCTCTGCCTTGATTGCATATTCACCTTGCTTTTTGCATCAAATAACTATGTACCGGGTATTTATCTTTGACTTCTCCTTTCTCTAGCATTTGTTTTACCCTTCCCCTCCCCTCGGGAAGTTAAAGGTCTTTGCTACGTTTTTCATCTTATTATCTCTAATTCTATAGATTCTTTGACTGGAACTGAACTCCCCATGCTCCGTGTTGTTCCTTCAGTTTGACTCTCTTAATTTTCATCTCCTTTATTTCTCCTTGGGAACCACAAACACCAGATCTTAATTGCAGTCCTAGATGATTTAGACTCTAAGTTATGGCACAGGGATAAAATTCTTTAATTTGTTCTTTATTGACCTGAAAACACCCAGGCAGGCAGCGAGCTGAAATTCCTAGCGAGTGCTATTGATTTCCAAGCCATCCTTTACGGCTCGCTCCCCTGTACTTGAATAGTGAGCAGTACCCTTTAACACTGTCTTTCTGAAAAGTCATGTTCTTTCCTTGGTCAGCCCATAGCGTTGTAACCTTGGGCAAGCTGCTTAATCTCTTTGAGACTGTATCTTTTGATGGGACTCTCTATAGCTGTCACATAAAGATGAGGTTAAATGAGATGATGCATTCAACATTTGAATGTTTTAGCCAGAAACTGACAGGATGTTGTTTCTTCTGAAGAAATGTGTGCGTTCTTTTTTTGGAGTGTGTGTATCTTGAAATTCACTATAATAATTGTTAGCTTGAGAAAAATCTACATGAAACACCCCTCCATACTCAGGGGCATAAGAACTTCATATTCGGACTAATTTGAATGGCATTCTCACAGAAAGGATGAGAGTAGGGTTTGGGACAGAAGGAAGGATGGAAAGGCAGCCCCTTTGAATATATTAGAAAGTTGAGCTTGTCCAAGAACATGATCTTTCTGGGTGTGGAGCCATAAACTGTTCTTTATTTCTCTTTCTATGTTCCAATGTTCTAATCCAATGTATTTATTTGAACTATTTATAGGAATTAACATATATACATATACACTATATATACATTTATACTATTATACTATATATATACATATATGCAGACTTATTGAAACACACACACACATATAGACGTGTTCAATGTATATCACTGAGTAAATTAGGGGAAAACTATTCAACCCAAACCACCAGTCTCAAGGTCATTTGTATATCCATTGCCTTCCAAAGTCTCTTTTATTCACCTTCATTATTACTATTAGATTTTGTGTGTGTGGTAAGAACAGTGAACATAAAATCTGCCTTTGAAGCAAATTGTAATTGTACAATTTGGTATCGTTAGCTATAGGCCCTGTGTTGTCTGTCTAAAAGAGTTTTAGAAATTATGTGTTGTATAACTGAAATTTTGTACCTTTACTGACCATCTATCAACTTCCTATTGACTCTGCCTCCCTGGCCACTCTCACATTTTCTTCTTTCTTTTATTTCCGCTCGGGAACCACATTCTGGATTCCATGTGTGCAATCAATCATATAATGTCTTTTGGGGTCCAGGTGATTTTATTTAGCACAATGTTCTACATCCTCATCTTTTGCAGTCACAAAAGACAAGACTTCCCTCTTTGAATGATAGTACACTCTTCTTAATCCACCCATTGATGATTGACTATATGTTTAGATTGTACCTGCATCTTAACTATTGTAAATAAGCCTGCACTAAATTCAGAGACACTGGGTTTCCTGGCAGGCCCTGGTTTCAATTCTTTTGTAGAACTTGACTTACTGAATCAACGAGTAGATCCAATTTTAAAAACTGTTTTCTGGAAACTCCATAGTTTTTTCATAACAAGGTTATATTTCCAACAACTGTGAATATAGTTGTCCTTTTTCCTCTTTGCACCCACGGTGACTTGTTATCTTTTGGGATTTTGTTGTTTTTTGTTTTGTTTTGTTTTGTTTTGCCAACAGACATCCTCATAGGCAATAGCTCATGCGCTCTTAAAGATTGATTTTTCTTTTTAACTAAGTGTGTGTATCTTTGTATGTGTTTGTGCATATGCGTGCAATGCTTATGGAGACCAGAAGAGGGCATCGGATCCCTTGGAACTAATGTCACAGGCTGTTATGGGCCCCAGACATGGGTCCTCTACAACAACAATAGGAACTCTTAATGGTTGAACCATCTCACCAGTCTACACGTTTTGACTTTGCTGCAGGTTTTCCTAATGATTTGATGAGCAGATGTTCACAGAACTTTTGGCTATTTTTATATGTTCTTTGGAGAAATGTCTTTTGTCCATGTTCTAATCAGATTTCATTCTTGTTTTTGTTTTACTATTGAATTTTATGACTTAAACTACATGTATATTGGACTACTAATGTGTGTGTGTGTGTGTGTGTGTGTGTGTGTGTGTTGCCTACAGATATTTTCTCCCATGGTGGATATTACTGTTCTTAAGTTACTGACTTTTTGGGTTTATGCAGTCTCCATTTGCTTACCTTTGCTGGCACCGCTTGTGGTTTTTAGCATCCTATCCAAAGCATCATGGCCAAGATTGATGTCCAGAAGCTCATCCTTTCTCTGTTTCCCCTGCCCCCACCCCCAGGAATTTCATAATTTCACCTCCTACTTTTGACATCCTTGGACATTAGTTTTCATCACTTTCTTTTCCTCCTCTTCTTCCTACTGCCTTTTGCTTCCTCCACGTCTCCCTTTGCTTCTCCACTTCTTCATTCTTCTCTTCTTTGACTCCTCCGCAATGTGTGTGTGTGTGTGTGTGTGTGTGTGTGTGTGTGTGTGAGAGAGAGAGAGAGAGAGAGAGAGAGAGAGAGAGAGAGAGAGGATTTTTGAGACATGTGAATGAAACCTAAAATACCAGCTGCCTGACCCAAGCAAGCTATGCTGTTATTTGATGACTTCATAGCATGGTCCAGTTGAAGCTGTTTATTCCTTTTATGTATTAAAGTTCACAAATTTCTATACTGCCTGCTGGATGATTATGACCTGTTCTCACTTGCTCAAGTAAACACTGCCTGGTATTTGTTCACTTTCAATTTCTTATTAGCACACGTTCTGCTGGGTTTTTATTAACCCTGGTGTATTTTCATTTCAATCTTATTCAATTTCTGTGACCACACAGTTGTGGTTTGACCCTTTATCTCCTGATATCTCGCTTCTCTCTAAGTATTTATTGAAGTTTTGTAGATAAGGGGAGAGGTCATATTCATTTCATATTACTATTATATGATATTATCACAATTTCAGTGGCTTGTAACTATACAAAGTATCCTATGCCCTGAACAGCAGGTTCAGAGAATTCAGGACTTTAAAGGCTTCGGTGTTTCATTGGTACAGAGAAACTTGCTCAATGTGTCTACCTCCTTTTACCTACACTTGCCGTAGCTATCTGCCCCTTAGAAATGTCCTGTGCCCTCAGCCTCCCAGGGTACCGACAGATAGTATGAACACCAATCCTTGACCTCTAAGTGTTGCGGAATATTATTTTTGGGTGTGTCACTTTTGTTTAGGCTGTGGAACATTTGTCTAAAGATGTGTTGCTTTTGTTTATGCTGCATTTGTTTAACTCTGTGAAGCTGTGATTCTTTGCCTGTCTAAAACACCTGATGGTCTAATAAAGAGCTGAACAGCCAATAGTGAGGCAGGAGCAAGGATAGGCGGGGCCGGCAGGCAGAGAGGATAAACAGAAGGAGAAATCTGGAAGAAGAGAAAGCAAGATAGAACAAGGAGAGGAGGACAACAGGGACCAGGCACCCAGCCACCCAGCCACCCTGCCACCCTGCCACCCAGCCACTCAGCGGTCACAGAATAAGAAGGAAAGTAAGATTTACAGAAGTAAGAGAAAGATAAAAGCCCAGAGGCAAAAGGTAGATGGAATAATTTAAGATAAGAAAAGTTGAATGGAAACAAACCAAGCTAAGGCTGGGCATTGATAAGAAAGATTAAGACTCAGTGTGTGACTAGCTTGGGAGCTGGGTGGTCCCCACCCCCACAAAAGCAAAAGAGCAAAAAGTGTAAAACAACCAACACCTGAGTTCTCCCAGGTCTCTGAATTTGCCAGGAATGCAGATCCGTGGCCTTGGTGGTGTGCACGCCTTTTCTTTCTCTGTCTTCTCTCTTCCTTTATAATCTTGGAAAACCTCTGGTGTGGGCAAGTAGACCTCTACATTCCACCACCTCAGTATCTGCTTTGTGTGTAATGAATCTTGAGAACCATAAACTTTCTACTCCTCAGTCCATCTCCCTGAGCAGACGTCATGGTTTGAGAGGCAAACTCATGAAGACACAACTACCATTCTTTCTCCCCTACCAGACCCCACTTCAGAGGAAAAGGGCTCAGGTGATTTGTTAGCCACCAGAGCAGGGAAATCACTGAAAAGCACTGAACTTTTGTGACTTCTTGATTACCTATGAAATTTAAATTTTTTCCCCTACACCTGGGTCTTAATATCAGCGGATGAAGTGGACTGTGTTTTCATGCCCCGGGCTTTACAACTATAAAATTACTGTGTTCTGATTAATATCTCAAGGTGAAGTTCATACTCTAAATTAAATGTCATTTAGTTGTATGTGGAGCGATGGCATCGGGCCAACAGAAAGGTTCTCATTAACTGCCAAGATGCTTTTTAGAAGACCCAGATGAAATTTCAAGCATCTAATTATATTTGAGACCTACTTGGCTATCACCACAGAATATTCAATGCCTAACTCACCAGTTTGCATGATTCCAGATGCAAGTCCATAAAAGCAAAATGACTCTGTTTTATGACTTTCCATGATTTACATGTAAATCTGTCAGATGTTACTTTCCATCGTAGGCTATGATAATATCTTCTGTTCCACAGGCTCTTCTTATAGCCTGACCTTTCTGCATTGGTACGTGTGAATGCTGGAGTCTCGGTCCTCCTTTTTTGCATCCGGCCATCACTTCATGAGACCACCTCACTCATTGCAGTGCAGGACTTCTGAAACAAGAAAAGAACAGCAGCTTCTGTCTAGCTCTTAGAAAATGTGTTCCTGGTGCCAACTTATCACATAGTGGAGAAAGTCCTAGGCCACATAAAGACAACCAGTCGCAGGTGTTCTGGCTGCTAACCAGCAGCCAGCACCAGGCACAGGAGTGAGGAAGGCTTTAACATGATGCTTACTGCCATCTGGCTACATCTTCAAGAGAGGTCCATGTAAGAATCATCTAACTGAACCTCTCCTATACCCAGAGCTGTACTACATTGACTGATATGGTTCTCTTTCCAATGGTGAGAATTGGAACCACAGCCTTGCACATGCTGGGCAGGTACTCTCCTATTGAGCTGCATCCCCAATTAAATGATGGTTCTTTTACCACCACATTCAGAGTGATATTTTTAGAGGAGAGGATATGGAAAATTGGAACAGGGACAGAATCAACCTTAAATTAGAAGGTGTAAGATTTGTTGGAGTTCCTGCTCATAACTTTGCTGGTGTTGATTTTTCCACCTGTCTCTCTATCTTGCCACGATGTTTTCTCCCATGCATATTACTGCAAGCATCTCTACAATATTCTCCTTCAAATTAGTTATCCACAATAATGTCTCTCCCCAGGGCATCAAGAAAGCAAGCTGTGGACTTTCTAAACTACACATTTCTCAGATTTGCAGCAGCCAGTACGTGACTCATCCCATTAATATGGGCATGAGGATAGAAAATTCACAGAATGGGTAACAAGAATTCTTCTGGATTATGCTCAAGGCAGATGAATATGGAAAGTACTCAGGATTATACTCCCTTGGAAACCAGACTGCCTCTAGATATATTCTTTCAATAGTACATCATCCAAAAATAGCTGGCTTACACAGCTATTTCTATATCTCCCTGTTTTGTGGACCAGCAGTTCATATTGTACTCAGGTGGGCTGCTCTTTTGGTTTCCTGTGGGTTTCATATGTTGATGCTTAGTTGCAGGTAAAGCCTGGCAAATGACTGGGAGAGTGGGAACAATTAAGTCACATGTTTCTTCAACGTCATCAGGTTAGTTTGACCTTGATCATACAGGACTATAGTTAGGTACTTTATTGGAGAATGTTCTTTCCTTTTCTCTTTCTGCCTTTCTTTTTTCTTCTCTCTCTCTCTTTTTTTTTTTTTTTTTGGCAGGGTCTTACTATGTAGTACTGGCTGTCCTGGAACTCATTATGTATACCAGTTGCCTCAAACTAATAGAGATCTGCTTGTCTCTGCCTCCCGAGTGCTGGGATTTAAGGTGTATACCACCAATGCTGGGCATATTATCTCTTTTCATGAGATGAGTTAAAGATCACACTGCACACAGTTAAAGACACTGCACACAGTTAAAGACCCTGCACGCAGAAAGTAGTGAACAGTTCCTAATATACTCATTCATCTCTGGTCTTGATTGACCACACTGTTAGTTTCTGAGGATCAGATAAACATAGTGGGATGCTAGAAATTTATTCACAAGGCTGAAATCATCCTTAAGAGAGAGATGCCTATGTCTGTGAGCACTTTTCAAATCACATATTCCATGGACATCTGCAACTTGTATTTTTTGTGATATGTATCTATCCATGGTCATTAAAATTTCTTCTCCAATGCCCCACTATATTTGGATTCTTTTGATAGAAGCCAATTGAGTTTTATAAAGTATGAATCCTAATGATAAAACTGAATAAGAGTGGGTGGAGAAGTGATATGACTCTTAGGACTTCTACTTGCTGACAGAAATCAAGAGTCACAAATATTTGGTGCTGGCAGGGGACTTCAACCATCCCTTCCAGGATGAAATAGGCCAGTCAGCATGTTAGAAACAGAGGCACAGACTTATACTAGGCCAGTGATCCTCAGCATTCCTAATGCTGTGACCCTTTAATACAGTTCCTCGTGTTGTACTGACCTCCAATCATAAAATTACTTTCATTGCTATTTCATAACTGTAATTTTTCCACTGTTAATGAATCATAATGCAAATATCTATGATTTACATTGGTCTTAGACAACCCTTGTGAAAGCGTCATTCGACCCTCAAAAGAGTCACAACCCACAGGTTAAGAACCACTGCTCTAGGTATCTTGAGACATAGAAAAGATAAAGGGGTAAAGTAAAAGAATTAAGATTTAGTAGGTCAAGAGTCAGATCTTATAAACTCAGATGCTCGGAGGAGAAGTCAAACCTGAATAAGGACTTTAATATAATTAGTTTTGAAGGTGCTAGTGGGTGATGGAACCCAGAACATTATGCCTGCTGGGAAAAAGTTATGTCAGGAACCTATGCTGCCCGTTCAAGAACAGATATTTTTATTATGTTGCCTGTTTTCTTCATAGCCATCATCTTGATCACTATATAATGGCCCAACAGCTCAAAGTACATGCTTAACCAACATTCTTCTTGTTCAATACTGATGCTGTGTGTCTCATTTCTTTTAGCTCAAAATAGCACTGCGGTCAGCATTCCCGAACAGTGTATTCTTATTACCTGTGTATAAGCTTCAAGAGGATGCTAAGGATACAGGTTGGCACATAATGGGTACCTAATTAGGTTTTTTAGTGTTTTTTTTTTAACCTGGTAGCATGTTTCTCATATTCTAAATTATTTACTAAGAAGAAATTCCTAGACGATTTCTTATTCAAATACAATCTATAACTTAGAGAATGCACCAACATGTTTATCTATAACTATGGTATATTGTTGGTGAAATTTCCCCTTTATTACTATGCAGTGGTCTCCTTTATCTTTTCTAGCTAACTTTGGGGCTGAATTTGACTTTACTGGATATTCAAATACTTGTGCCAGCTTCTTACTTAATATTTTAATTTTTTTCCTTTGGTTTTCAGCCAGTGGGTTCCTTTGCCAGTGGGATTCACGTCTTGAAAATAATAAATACTGTGTCATGCTTTACAACCCAATCAGTTAGTCTGTATCAATACAGTGGTGAGTTGTGGCCATCTGCAGTTAAGATTTTTATTGAGAGGAGCTTACTAATTCTTGTAATTTTGTTGCTTGCTTTTCTAGTTATCTGTATTACTGTTCATTTCTTCTTTTCTTATTAGTATCATTAGTTCATTGATCTACTGTGTCAGAAATTATTTAGGTTCTCATGTTTTTCATCTATTCCTCTTATGATTTTATTCTTTTCTGTGTTATTATGATTGAGATTGTTTTTCTCCCTCATCTGTTTATAGTTCCTTAAGTATTTTCTACGGTCCCAGCTCAGAGTTCAGATGCTATAATTTCTCCCTGTCCCCAAATGTTCTTAAACATCATAATAATCTAATCATTCACTCAATACCTGAATTCAATAGTTCTAAAAATAAGAGAAACTAGAGGTCAGTAAATATTTTAAAATGTATTCAATATCCGTAGATATCAGTAAAAAATGAACATTCATTCTACACTGAGATTCTATTTCACACCAGTCAGCATTACTATCATTAAGAAAATCAATGGCAACAAAGACTGGTGAGCTGTGAGGAAGGAGAAACATTACTGATAGGATTATCAACTAATATAACCAGCGTGAAAATCAATAGAGAATTTCCTCAAAAACCTAAAATTAGAATTACCATTACTACATTACTTCTGGGTATGTACCTGAAGAGTTCTAAGTCAGTTTATTTTAGAGATATTATTACTAGGATTTTTTGGGATCCCTACATTGGGTGCCACATGTTCCTGGGGAATATGAGGTCACTTTCAGTGTTCTTAGTCTCATTAGTAAATGAATTTAAGGATGGCCACAAAAGAAAGCTTGAAGGCAATTTTACTGCCGTTTGAAAGAATAAAACCCATGGCAATCAAACTTGCATCACAATAGCTACCCAAGGAGGAAGAAGAGGAAGCAAGAACCCCATCAGAGGAGCAGAGATCAAGCCCAGAGTGCTGGGAGGCCAATCCCACTTGGGCATCCTTGCATATTTGAAAGGAGGAGGTAGAAAAGAAGAAAAGGAAAAGGTACACCTTTCTGACGAGGACCCAGAAAGGCAAATCGAACAGAGCTTCATGGTGGTCCCTTCGGAAGTGTATATGGAGTTGTTGTTCTGAGAAGGCGTAGTGCATTTCATCATTAAAGGGACAATCATTCCTCCCATCCTCTCAGCACAGCGTGAGGTGAACCAGCCTTCCTCAGGCCAGGCAATTGATTGACCCATGTGAACAAAGACTTTTTAAAATAAGCATAGTTTACGTATAACAACACATTTTTCCATGTTAAATACACTATAATAAAATGATTTGATATAATTTTAAACAGAAGGATGAAGAGAAAAGTCTCAGGTTACAGAACCACTACCCTGAAAACAAGTTTGTAAAAAAGTCATTTTTTTTTTCCTAAGTGGGTCAGAAGGACAAATCATGCCTAATTGCTGGTCCGTGGAATGAACAGGAAGCCTGACTTTCAGTCACTGACTCAAAGAAAGAGCACACCTTGAATTCTTTTGAAATGCAAAACTGGTCCTTGCAACTTCAATACACAGCAAGTTGATGGATTAGCTTTTAAGGGAGAGAACAATGGTTTGTCTCCACTCAGAGGTAGATTTCACTTCCCTGATATCACCCCCCCCCCTTTTTTCAAATTGGAGGATAGAGATTTCTTAAAGGCCCTTAGCAGAGCCTTAACCTTTATTGGTATTTATACTGGCATTTAACCTTTATTGTAACAGTACTTTCCCATACATGTTTACTGCTGCACTATTCAGAATAGATAAGCTATATAACCAGCCTAGATATCAATCTCCAGATGAATGGGTAAAGAAAATATGACACATAAAATGGAATTTTATTCAGCCGTA
The DNA here is from genome assembly GCF_982192425.1 of Myodes glareolus. Taxonomy (NCBI): domain Eukaryota; kingdom Metazoa; phylum Chordata; class Mammalia; order Rodentia; family Cricetidae; genus Myodes; species Myodes glareolus. Next base: position 63,590,134 of record NC_142029.1, read on the forward strand.
GAAGAGGATAAAAACACACATCGGCAGCAAATGGTGGGACTGGAGGTCCTCGTGTTAAGGGAAGTGGACAGCTCAGCAAAAGCTGTGTGCTTTTTTCTCATATGCGGACTATAGATATAAATACATATTTATGTGTTTGTGTGTGTATATATGGCGGGACATGAAAATAAAATGGGATTATAAAGGGAAAAGATCTTAAGGAAACAATGAAAAGAGAGAATAATGGGTACATCTACATGATCTCTGGAGTAGAACTATCCTGTTAGGGAAAAGGAGATGTACGAGAAGAAAGGACGATGACAGAATGTGTTGGGATAAATTATGATGACACGTACATATGAAAATTCTATCATGAAACCTGTTACTTCGTGTGCCGTTCTGATTTGGTTGCAGTTGCTGTGATAAACACCATGACTCAAAGCAACTTGGGAAGGAAAGGGTTTATTTTAGATTATAGGTTACAGTCCATCATCAAGGGAAGCCAAGACAGGAGCGAGAAGTAGAAACCAACAGGGAGACACCGCTTACTGGCTTGCTCCCAGCTTTCTAGCTAACCTAGGCCCATTTGCAAAGGGATGACACCGCACAAAGTGGAATGGGCATGCCTTCATTGATTATCACCGAAACAATGCCGTAGATGTTCCAGAGACTGATCTGAGAGGCATCTGCTCTACTAAGGTTTCCTCCACCCGGGTGACTCAAGTTTGAGTCAAGAAAAGGCCAGGCATGGTGGTACATGCCTTAAATCCCAGCACTCTGGAGGTAGAGACAGGAACATCTTTATGAGTTAAATAGAGACCAACTTGGTATATATCGTGAGCTCCAGGCAACCAGTGTTACATAGTAAGATTCCACCTCAAAAATAAATGAATAAATAAATAAATTAAAAAGAAAAGATTATTCTCCAACAAAGTCCAGTATGCATCTACTCGAAAGCCAAAATATTAAACCCAAGGCAACCGCTTGAAGTTCGTATCCAGGATGGCTATTTCTGGGCTGCTGACCTGTGATAGTATGTGAGACTCTGTGTTATCATGACCCAGTGGTCCCTCTTTATGGTTGATAACAAGTGGCATCTTCCTTCTGTTCACAACATATCACTGTGATTCAGTTCTGTACCTTCAGACACCGTAAAAGCTTTGGGGGAAGTTCCAGGATTGCCCTTGGTGAACCATTGCCCCTTCCTGGTGCTGCTAACGAGCTAAGCTTAGATATCGGTTCGTGATGCCATTCAGTCTTGCTGGGAGAAGCTCAGTATGTTGTGACTTAGGCCTTGACATTTGATAGCACCTGTCAGCGCTATTCTGAGCCACCTTGGCAGATCCAGCTTCTGATGCAGCCTCCCCACACTTGTAGAAGAAATAGCTGGGCAGTTTGTCAACCTTTTTTTTTTCCTTTGCTAAACCGAAAAGTTTGTAATTATCTAATGTTCTACACCCAAAACTAGAGGTTTGGGACATTTGCTTGATAATTCCTATTTTCTTGGTTATTTCCTACCTCGATCACCCAGCATTTCTTTGTAATACCTTTCTATTGTAAAGGAAGGAAGCATCCCTTGTTCATTGCTCTGACCAACTGGTCAGAAATGGATTCTCACCAAAATTCCCTGGTTTCTATTCTGTATGATTCTCTTTCTCTCTTGTGTCGTAAGCATACGTATTCTGATTTGACATGAAACTGGCCTGCTTTCTATCCTTGCCCTAGCCTCTCACCCTATTTTCTTGACATATTGTTATTGCCATCTCTCTTCTGTGGGTCCTACCGATGCTTCTCTCTCCTGCTTGTTCTCTTCCCATTGTCAGTGACTTTTGAATCAGTTCTTTCTGATGTCTAGTGTAGATTGGTGGTAGTGTCACTAAAAAAATGTACCCAGACTAAGCACTGGCCTGGAGCATTTCCTGTATCTTTACCACTCCTCCAAGGCCAATAGAATGCCAGCTAAGTTAGCCATAGTGTATGCCATCGAGTGTCTTATACTGTGATGCCCTGCATTTGAAAGAACTAATCTGTGACTGAGTGGTCATCTCTGATAAGAATATAGAACCCAGAGCTCACCAGCGTCCCCGCTTGTCTTCTCTTGACTCACGACTTTAGTAAAGATCTGTTAAGACATCCAGGTCTGATTCCACTTCTATCTCTTTAGGGTCAAAGGCAGCTTTTTTTTTTTAACTCCTTGATTTTATAGATTGAGCTCTTCTACAGTGGTATATAAGGTCTTCAGGAATTGGACAGGGATTCATTGGAAAATGCAGTGAAGTGCAAAAATAAACCTGACCCCGTTTCAATCAGGAAAACAGCATGAGCTTTTTACAAAATCCCAGGCACTGACTGGGTCTGGATTGATTGGCCTGCTGTGGCCATTACCAATAGAAACAGGCCATTTCTCTATGGCCCTTGGAACAAATTGGTGCGGGAGAATTGTCTGTATTCTGTCAATCATGTTTTAAGTAAACACTGATTGGCAAGGCAGGAGGTGTAGGTGGGAAAACCAGACAGGAAGTGGAAATGATGCAAGGAGAGCAGGAAAATTCTGGGGAGGAGGAAGTTGATTCCTCCCACTCCTGCCCAGATCACCAAAGCAGCAGGATGTGAGCTGCCCCACTGAAAAAGGTACTGAGCCACATGGCTAAAATAGATCAGAAAAATGGGTTAATGAAGATGTGAGAGTTAGCTAATAAGTAGCCTGACCTAACAGGCCAATCAGCTTTATAACTTATAGAAATTCCTGTGTGATTGATTTTCTTTGGGGCTAAACAGCTGTGGGAACCGGGCAGGACAGAAAACCCAAACAAGCAGGCCCATCATGTAACAACAAATGATGGAGGATGTGTGCATTTTGGACTAGTGAAATTCCATTCATGTAGCACAGTCAAGTTCAGGGTTCTGGATACTTATATACTTGACTTAAGACCCTACTGGTATACTTAACACTAACCCTGTCTCCAGTTCTGCTTTCTTCTTTACAACTAAAGTGGGAATTATTTGAGAATCTCTGTGGATGATTTCATACTATGAAGATCTGGTGAGTGTACCCCTAAAAGATCTCTTGGACCCATATTCTTTACTCGTTCCACTCTTACTGAAACCTCCAAGTTCTCATGGAAATTATGTAGTTGCCTAGTAGACAAGACTGCTTTTGATTTGCTACCAAAGTAGCTCCCCAATGTCTAGTCACACTAATTACTTCCTCACAGAATATAAAATCTCCATCATGAGCCAGCTATGGTATCACATGCTCATAGTTCCAGAAACTGGGAAGTAGATGTAGTAGGATTTCCGTGAGGTCAAGGCCAGCTTCATCCTTATAGTAATTTCAGACCACCCTGCACTGCATAGTGAGATCCCACATTTAAAAGAAACTAGATTAATGAATTATGAAATTAATACCATATACGTAGGATAACATTAAAAGCATCCCCTATAAATCCAATGTCCCCCTTTTTAATTTTGTCACATCCAGCCTTCCCAAACTTCACATGGAGTATATCCATGGAAGATATAACATGAGAGCCTCACATAGGCTGAGAGCCTCACAGAACATACTGCACTAAGTAGAATTGAAAATCAACCCTATTTTCTCACTTATCAAATATTTTTGGTAAGCATTAGCTCATATTCACCCTAGCCATGATATTCTGGGCATCTATGGAATAAATATGTTGATATATTTAAGATCAGAATTCTGAATGTTAGTTCCCTTTTTACTGGCAGCAAGTTGATAGACTGCCAGAATTACCAGAGTCATCAGGTTTATTTATACAAAGCAGGGTTTTTTCCTGCCATATTCCTTGTTTCCAATTCCACAGTCAACACAAATTCTGCCATTTATCCATCCTTCTAATTATCTTTGAATAGCTACTATGTGCTAGATCTTCACAAGGCACTGAAGACGCTTTGATGTGTAATGGAGCTAGTAATCTCTAAGTAGATCTGTAACTAGTGGGTGTTAGGAGATCTTCAGGAACCTTCATAATGGTTATACTGGGATCATAACCTCTAGGAAAGCTTTCTGAAAAAGAAAGTAAATTAATAAATTCACACACAAACCAACAAAGGGCAGCACCCATGTTCACTCAGATCCAACACCAAAGTGTTGATCTTAGAGTCTACAACCTCCTCCATCCCTAGTCTTTGCTTCTTGCTTCGAAGGTAGGGAGGAAATAGGAACCAGCCACTTCTTACTAAGTCTAGGTAATCTGCATATGCCAACCCTCAGAGGGTCCCTGTGGCCTGTCTTCTAGGGACTCTAAGACTTTGAAAACATGATTGTAGTAAGGAATGACAAGAGCGAAGTAGGAGAAAGAGTCTTCCCCAGCAAAGAGCACACCAATCTGCTATCCCATAACAAATGGTCATCCCTGAAAAACATACGTACAAAAAGCATTACTCAGACTGAGCAGGTTGTACTTGTCTACTGTGGCTATGTAACCCTAATTAATTGTAGAGGACAAGTCTGGAGAACTGACTGATGGACATGAGAGAGGTCATTGCTGAAAGTGATTCAGGCTGGTTTTGTAATGAAAAACAGAGACTGAGAAGGAATGAGAAAACTTCATAAACAAAATTAAAACTAAAATCAAAACAGAATACTAGAACATGAAGGATCTTTTTTTTTTAACCATAAAGCACATTTTTTTGTGGACAAATCTTGCCTAAAGGACAGGCTCAGTGAGACAGGACAGAACGCACTCTGACAAAATGTGTGTGAGAATTCTGTGCATAACTCAGCTGGTGGATTATATGTTCAATGTATTTACTATCGTGGGCCCATTGAGAATCACAGTTCCATTCATTGTGTTGGTTTAAACACAGCTCTAACTGTGCATGAGTTTATCTTGCCTTTGGGGAGAGGTCCTGCTCCAGCCCTCTGTTTCTTTTCTAACTCAATTATATTCAGTCTCTCAAGAGGTAACTCGAGAAGTGAAAAGCACACCCACAACAACATTCACGACATTTGCTCCTCCAGGAGCTAGTTTTCAAACTTCACAAAGTGCATAAGTACATCTGAAGATCTCTGTAAATGCCTTGACTGGAGAGCTTGGAGAAGAGTGTCTTTAATTGACTGTGGGGCACACAAGTTCAATTTAAATTCTAAAGTGGAATCGAGTTAAACCTTGCACAATTCCATCTTAGTGACTTTCTTTTGGATTTTGGCTTTTAAAGTTAAAGAGGAGAAATATTAACTGCAAACAATGACATGGCTTTATAAAATCTGAGCCGTGGTGCTCTTGGCATTAAAGCCTCATGACTGAATGTCACTGGTTTTCCACAAGTCAGCATTGGTTTGCATGCCCCAGATTCAGTTCATGACTTGATCAGGAGAGCATCAGAAGAACATCTGCGCTGACCTTTGGCTTTCTAATGCTAGCCTCATTTGCAACTTTCAGGTTCTCCATAAACTGCCACATTGGATTCCACCAAAAGACCACATCCTCTTGGACTTATCCTCACCAGCCCACAGGCCAGATGGCTTGATAGTCTTCACTGTGAAGTTTCATGTTATACACACATCTCTTCCACTGCGCCTACACCCTTTGTGTATGTTTGTCATTTCCTGGTTTCATATGTCTGTCTAACTTTCATATGCCAACATATTGACAGGGCTTGATGCATGTCTGACTGAAATTTTCCTTGTCTAGAACATGTTGTAAAGAGGAGTGGCGGGCTGTGTCCTGCCCGGCTCCCGGCCTCCCATCTAGCTTAACCCCCCGAAATAACCACACAGAAATTGTATTCATTTAAACACTGCCTTGCCCATTATCTCTAGCCTCTTATTGGATAACTCTCACATCTTGATTCAACCCATTTCTAATAATCTGTAAGTCACCACGAGCTTGTGGCTTACTGGAAAAGATTCAACATGTCTGACCTGGCAGCTTCATGGAGGGAGGCACTCTGCCTCTGCCTCCTTTCTCCCAGCATTCTATTCTGTCTACCCCACCTATCTAAGCTGCTGCCCTATCAAAAGACCAAGGCAGTCTCTTTATTTAACCAATAAAAGCAACACATAGAAAGAAGACCCTCCCACACCAAGAACAGTCAGGTCATAAGTCAGTGTATGCTGTCCTGGTGGTGACCAGACCAATGCTGTTCACATCTCTGTAGCTACATCTTACTTGGCACAGTGTCCATACATTTCCTGCTTTTGAAATGTGTCCCTGACATAATTATAGAAGAGGTTCAGGGACAGCACAATTAAGGACATATATTCTGTAATTTGCCATTTACTGGGCATTATGGGTCAAATGTGTATGTCTTCCCAAATTCACACATGGAAATCCTTAACCTAGATATGACTATGTTTGAAGATAATGTCTGTAGGTAAGCTATGAAAATTAGATGAAGTTATAAGACTGAACCCTTAATCTCATAGAGGAAAAGGCTGAGCCAATCTCTTAGGACCAAGTCCTAACCAGGAACTAAATTACCTGGTACTTCATTGGACCTCCCAGCCACCAAAATGCAAGAAAATTTACTTCTGATGCTCAAACCACCCAGAGTGGTATTTTGTTTTAGCATCTGGAGCTGACTAATGCTCTAAGCAATTTCATTTGCTTGGTGCACATGCAGTGGCTTTGATGATAGAGGCATTATTGTGTCGCAGCTGAACAGGATAATTACCTATCAGAAAGCACCTATTCTAGCAGTAATGAACAATGATCTTTCATTTCACTGTTGGCAACTAGGGTGCAGTAATTAACCCAGCTTCTTTACCTATTGAATCTGAGGGCTCCAGTAAAGTTTGCAACTAGAGCCCCCTCATTTCCATGTTTCCTTCCTGTAGCACAAGATAAAACTTGTAATAGGTGGCGCTCCTGGGTTCAGAAACTGTTGAGACATGTGCATGGCAGGCTTGCAAATGAAGTAAAACTTTTCTAACAGACTCTCTGGTGAACACTGTTGGCTATATTCTGTGAGGGTGGTCTCTGGGACAGAAGGAACTACCAGGCTGGAATAGCCAGTGGTGTGAAGCTATGCACCATGATGATTCATTCATGTTCAAGAAGTCATGGGTTGCTTCTTAGAAAACTCAAGATGTCCTGCCCTATATGACCAGATGCCTTGTTTATTTATCTGAGTTGGGGAGCCCTTGCTCAGGACATACAGAGTTGCATATAGACTTTAAAACCAATTGAAGGGGCAAGAACCACAGAGAACAGAGATACTACGAGTCCAACTCTTAGCTCATCTCTTCTTAGTAATGACATGCATGGGAATTAAGCTTGGTGGGGCTAGAATTTTGGTCCAGAATCCATACTTCCATGGGTAAAGAATATCAAACCTACTGGGACCTAAAGAGTTTAAGTTTTTGGTGTGGAATGAAGCTGAGGTAAGACATGTCTAGAAGCTAAAGGTGATTGGCCCAATAAGGAATTTGAAAGGGATCCTTTTTTCTTGCCTGTTTCCAAAGAAAGAGAGAGCAATCTATGGTCAGAGGGGGAAAGTTGTTACCTTTGCAAAGAGTTAGACATCCCCACCACCATTAGATGAAAAGAACATTTGCGTATTATCTAAGAAGAAAGGAATGGCATCCCGAGGAAAGCGCCCGTAGGCTGCTTCAGTGAGCCAGGGTGGCATGGGTGCTCTTTGAGTGGGAGGTTTCTGTTCATTTGCAAATGTGATGACATTTTCAGCTTTTTGTACCAGGAACAGAAGCACCTTAGGAAGCCCAGGTTTAATGCCTTCTCCCTACAGAGCAGCAAATGAGGTTAATCTATTTATTGATGGAGGTTCTGGGGGTAGGGATAGGAGAAGGCTGAGGAGGAAGGGGCCCTGTTGTGTGGCTATGGCCAATGATTGAGACAGAAATGTTTACATTTGTGTCCATCTCCAACATGATTATTTTCTCCAGACACAAGAAGCACAAGGCTTAGAGAACAGGCCCTCTTTGTGGAAAGTTATGAGGTACTTGTGTCCTTTTGACCCGAGGGAGCAGGCATAAAATCATTAAACGTGTTTGTAACTAAGCCCCTGGGGATAGAACATTTGAGTTCAAGTTAAGGACTCAGTTCATGACAAATCTGATGAAGAAGGAAGTCACTGTGCTCAAACCACTCCCTTGTACAGTTAGTGAAGCTGAAGAAGACTCTGGAATGGCTTAGTGTAGCTGAAGGCGCCTCTCAGGGTGATTTTTATTCACATGACACTTGTCAGCTGTGATGAGAGTGAAGAGAGTATTTCCTTACAGACATCTCCAATCTTCCCAAGCCAAGGAAAGTAGAACCCAAGGAAACTGCTAATCCTGAGATTTGCAACAGAAAGACCAGTTCCACAATTCTGAACCAAATTTGAAGCACACTTTAGTTAAATACTGGCCAGAATGATGGACTCTGACTAGGTCCACCCCTGGGTTCCCAGGAAACCGCCACAGGCCACGTTCTGCAGAGACTTAAAAAGGCAAAATCACCCAGCCACCATCCTTCTCATCAGGTCCAATCAGGGGCAAGCATACATCCTGATGTATTTCTTGCCTGTGTACTTCCTGCCCATATCCAATCAAGCACATCTGGTGCAAGCAAACTTGTTTAGGGAGTGGGAACATCTGGCTTGTTATCACGGCCCCCAGCGTTCCACGAAGTTATCTGTCTTTGGGCAAGTCAGGTTTACAGGTTAGCTTTGGCTCTTACAAAACTGGTGCTAAATTCGTGTCTGGGTTGACCAGCTCCCTGACTTGGAACAGGGACTAGATTTCACTCCTGAAGCTTTCATTCCATGTACACTTTTATGGCCCATAAGCTATAAAGTCAAATACAGGGACCTGGTGCTAGCCTTGGTCACCCATGGATTTAAGGGAGAACAGGAAGATGGATGTTGTGGGAATTCATTCTGCTAATAGCTTTGGGGTACCAGCCTTTGGGCATGGCTTCTTGTAGACATGATCACTCCTGGCACAATGAATTCCCACAGAAGGACATCTAAGGGAAGAAGAGGTGGCTCAGTGGTTAAAAATACTTGCTGCTCTTCTCCAGGATCTGAGTTCAGTTCCCAGCACCCTATCAAATGATGAATAAGCACCTGTAACTCCAGCTCCAGGGAACCAGAGGACCTATACTCTCTCTCTCTCTCTCTCTCTCTCTCTCTCTCTCACACACACACACACACACACACACACGGAGAGAGGGAGGGAGGGGGAGAGAGAGAGAGAGAGAGAGAGAGAGAGAGAGAGAGATTCCTTTAGAGTAAAATCTCAAGCCCTTTCTACTCAGTCTCATCTTTAAACCCCTGTTAACTCTCTCCCAAAAGGAATAGTTTCTGAAACTGAGCAGGATTTCCACTGAGTATGTTCTCGGGAAAAGTAACTAAAGGATGACTAGAAGGGTCTGTGTGCCAGGGCACACCCCAGGAGGAAGGAAATTCCTCGGAGACTGTCACACGTTTCCTCTTGTTAAGAATCTGGTAATCCCAGTGCTTTTTAGGACAGAGACGCAGCAAAGCAAGGAGATGGAAGAGCAGCTGCGGGTAATAAACCCAGAAAAATGGGACTGCGGCTCGAGGACTCTGATCTCATGTGTGTGGATGTGAGGACTAACAAATCAGTTGTCCGCCCCATGATCCTCTTTGAAGATGGAATGTGTGAATTCAGTCCTGAATGGCAAGAAGGGCCAGCAAATGTGGGCAAAAGCATTCCAGAAAGAGAAAATAGCTATTTCACAGGTCCTGGGCCGCCATAAGATTTTAGCATACTCAAAAATCAACAACAAGGAACAAAGAAATTAAATAAGTAAATTTGAGCTTTAATGACTGAGACAGTAAGAGAAAAACCATAGTAGTGGTTGGATGTCAGGGCACTGACTGTCAGTTCTCACTGCAGGTAGAAATCCTCAGGCCTCTAGCCTGAGATGGAAACCTCGTACTGATGGCTTGGGCTTTGTTGTCCTTGCTGCTACTCTCTCGTTATTTTAAGTTCTCCAGGTGATTCTAATTACAGACTAAAAATCACCGATGCAGAAGCCTATCAGCTAGGGAAGAACTTTTGCTGTTATTTTTAAGAACAATGGAAAACTAGCTGCCTGTGGTGACTCGCCCCTGTAATCCCAGAACTTGGGAACTAGGGAATCCGAAAGAGAATCAGAAGTTCAAGGTCAATCTTAGGCGGCGTAGCAGAATCAAGGCCAGCCTAGGTTACGTGAGACTCTAAGGGTGGAAAGGGACAGGACAGAAAACAAACAGTGGAAAAGCACAAAAGATTCCAAACAGGTTTCACGGCTTGGCATCTATGATTAAAATGACCCATAGAATGGACCGAAAGCTCCAGGAAGGCAAGGCTGAAGGAAGCTACTTGCTGGCGTGGCAAGCATCCATGGAGTCTTTATCTGGTAGACAGAAGTAAGACAGCATATGGAGCAGGGTGAAACTGTAGTCTTCCATGTAATCAGCAATGTTTACTTGCTGGTGTGTTGGATTTGAGGATATGGTAAAGACGGGTGACTAATCGTGTTTTCATTGGAATAATTCAGTGTGTTGTGACCATTGTGGAAACTGAGGCTCTTAAGAACTTAAGTATTTTTGTATGAGGAGGAGGAAATAAATAATCTTGTTTTCTGCATATGAAGATTAAAATAGGAGTGATGGAAGCTGTAGAGTTTCTTCCATGGTATGAGCAGAGACTTGAACAACCAGGAAATGTTACAGGAGGAGCCACCCCGCTCTCTTACACCCGAAATAACCACACAGAAATTGTATTAATTAAATCACTGCTTGGCCCGTTATCTCCAGCCTCTTATTGGCTAACTCTCACATCTTGATTTAACCCATTTCTAATAATCTGTATGTCACCATGAAGTCGTGGCTTACTGAAAAAGATCTAGCATGTCTGATTCTGGCAGCTCCATAGCGGCTCTCTCCCACTCTGCTTTCTTCTTCCCAGAATTCAGTTCTGTCTTCTCCACCTACCTAAGTTCTGCCCTATCAGGCCAAGCAGTTTCTTTATTGATTAACCAATGAAAGCAAGGACCTCCTACACCAAGGAAAGACCAAACACCAAACCGCAGGGAACTGGAAAGTAGTAGGTTTGTACTTTCACTGTGGGTCAAGGCTAAGACTAGAAGTTGGCTAAACAGACATCGACTGAAGTATTTATAGGGCCCCTGGATCCTCCCCTTTCCTCTCTTAGATACTCTCCCTGTGTGTCCTGCCTTCTCTCCGTGCAGTGCCTCTGGGAACAGAAGCTGCCAGTTCAGGAAGCACACCTTTGTTTCTGCTGTCTGTAGATATCCGAATAACTCTGTTTTAAGACTTCCTGCTTTAATCATCTGGTCAGCACATAAACATTTACTCTGGGAATTTAGGAAAGAGGTCAAAACTATTCAGAGAATTTATGAGTTTCTATAATGCATCTTTGCTATTTCAAGCCATAGATTGGGATTTCCTTAAGACCAGAAATGGACTTTTTTAGGGGGAGTAAGGGGGCTGTGCCAGATCCCAGGCATACAGATGTTTTTGAATGAATTAAAGGTGAGAATAGTGGCTCCATTCAGAGCAACCTGGTATCAAACTAACTTTCTTGAATTAAAAAAGTAAATCTGAAGCAGAAGGAAATTGAACCAGGAGTTTGTTTTATATAAACTCTAGTCAATTTATTTTCTTCTTAAGAAAAAAAAATGAAATGGAAACTGATATGAAGTGTGGGGATAGGTAGAGGGTAATAGTAAAGACTTTAGTAATAAGCTGCCAGGATCAGTTTATGTTATGATTTTCAAGGTACCAGTCATTAGAATCATTAAAATCAATTTCTCCTGCCCTATGTCTCTTCTCAGGCTGGTCTCCCCCTACTATTTCCCAGGCTAGAAATTCTCTGGCACTATTGGTCCTTTGGGTGCTTTAATGATTGTCTCGGTAGGAAAGTGCAAACTCAGTTACTAAATAATTGCATTTCAACATCCTAAACAGCTGAGAGATATCTCTAATAGTGAAAATTATCCCTGTTGTCAGAGAAGTAATGACTAAAATAATGGGGAAAGCAAGGCCTGCCTGCAGAAGATACAGTGGAGATGAAGTCTTCACCAGCATGGCCACAGGGCACGTGACCACAGGAAGAGTGTCTCCAGATAATCCCGTTACCTTCTGCCTCCCGAAAACATGTCAGTAATTTACCTTCCCAATGGCCCATGGATTCGTTGACCTCAGGTAGCCATACTGCGTTTTAGGAAGAGAATCCTGGGAAATTTAAAGAATCCCAGAGAGTAAATGCAGGCTTAATTTGGATATTGTCAAATTTCATCTGAACTAAAATTCAGAATTGAAAATTTAAACTTCCTAACATTGAACTGTCCAACAACAGTTCAGTTCTCCCATGTTATTCAATAGGAGAATTTGTCAGAACTGGGATTCTATCTATGGTACAGTACCACAGGTTCATAGACATCTTCCAAATTCTGAACAAGCACTCATTTAAGGTACCGTGGGCATCGAGAAAGGAGATAACTATCCTGGCTCAGTAATCAACAAGTCTTTCTCCAAGTCATGTTCTCTAGTTGTTTTCTTTACTCAAAACTTAATACGGGCATAATTAACTTGTCACTTGACAGATCGTTAAAAATATTTTTGATGATAAATCACTATGAGGTTTTTGATGTGCAACTTGGAGGGAGTACAGAAGTTTGAGGGACACAACTATTATGAAACCTTTTGTGTCTATTTAGTCACAAGAAAAATTCAAGTAAGGATAAATTTTATTTCTTCTAGCAGTTGCTCCTATTCACACACAAATATATGAAGCAATTGTGGGAGGCGCTACCATTTATCTCATTGAGAAACATTTTGAACTAACTAATAATGATGCCTCAATTTTTTTATAATCTATTGTTTTGACTAACTCTGTACTCATAATGATAGCTCAGTCCAAATGATATGTTTAATCCTAAGGCTGGCAGAACTGTGCTTCAAAAGATTAATATTTACAAACATATATTTGTCACAGAGATATGAAAGATCAATCAATAAAACATTTTAAGGTGTGGAATTACATTTTCTCATTTGGCTTCAATTTCATGAATAAAATAAAATGGAAATACAATTAGAAGGGGGAAAAAGTAAAGGTTACAAAAGTCATGAAGGAAGAACTCATCTATGTTTTTTTTGTTGTTGTTCTCAATCAATGATAGCATTAAATCACTGTGGCCTCCGTGGCCAGTCTTTAGAATATAAGTAGAAAATAGACAAGAGACTAGAAATCAAAAATACTAAATATTATATGATTTGCACTTGATAAGACACAGGATGGAATATTTTAAATGCCAGCTTTGTAGTGTTTAAACAACTCAATGACTTAACAGAAACTTCATTTATTGGTGGCTGTTTTTTTTTTTAGAGTAACCTAGACACAGGAAATCTTTTCCTTCTTTTCTGTGTAACTCTGAGAGTTTTGTTACTCCGAACTACCCAATGGATCCCATGTGAAAATATCCCTTGGCATTCAAGTCTTAGAATTTGATTTTGAAAATGTTATTAGAGATTGAACTCTGCGTTGTTTTTCTTATAATTTTATTTATTTATTTATTTATTTTTGTCATACCAATTCCATTTTCTCCTCCCTCCTCTCCTCCTGCTCTCCAATCTTCCCCCCACCCCACCGCTCCTCAGAGAGGGTAAGGCCTCCCCTGGGAAGTCAACTCAGTCTGTCCTACCATCTCCTTGAGGCAGGAATAAGACACACACACCCCCCACCTAGGCTGAGCAAGGTATCTCTCCATAGAGAATGGGCTCCACAGTTAGTTTGCCAGTGGTCCCATATACTGCCCAAGCCAAACTATTATCACCTGTTCTCAGGGAGCCTAGTTCAGTCCTGTGCTGGTTCCCCAGTTGTCAGTTCAGAGTCAGTGATCTCCCAGTAGCTTGGGTCAGCTGATATTGTGGGTTTTCTTCATCATGGTCTTGACTCCTTTGCGTATTATCGCTCCTCCCTCACTTCAATTGTCCTCCAGGAGCTTGGCCCAGCAGTAAATTGTAGATCTCTGCATCTATTTCAATCTGTTTCTGGAAGAGGGTTCTAGCTTTTCTTGGGTTGTGGACTATAGGCTGGTTATCTTTGTTTTATGTCTGGTATCTACTTGTGAATGGGTACATACTATATTTCTCTTTCTGGGTCTGGGTTACATTACTCAGGATGGTTTTTTGGTGTGGAATGTCTTTCTGCATGTGTGTTGCTTTATTAGTTCATGAATAAAGATGTTTTGACCAGTGGATTAGCAGAGTAAAGCCAGGCAGGAAATTTGAACAGAGATATCTATATAGAGATTAGGTAGAGTCAAGGAGACAACACATAGCTGCCTAAGGAGACAGATGCCAGAAACTTACTAGTAGACCACAGACTCGTGGTGATACATAGATTAATAGAAATGAGTTAATTTTAGATGTAAAAGTTAGTTAGTAAGAAGCCTGAGCTAATAGGCCAAACAGTGTTGTAACTAGTATAGTTTCTGTGTGGTTATTTGGGTCCGGGTGACTGGGAAATGTAAGAACAGTCTCTGTTTTCTAGTTCTGTCTATTTGCCTGCAAATTTAAAGATGCCTTTGTTTTTCTTACCACTGAGTAGTACTCCATTGTGTAAATGTACCACATTTTCTATATCCATTCTTCTGTTGAGAGGTATCTAGGTTGTTTTCAGTTTCTGCCTATTACAAATAATGCTGCTATGAACATAGTTGAGCAAATGTCCTTGTGGTATGAGTGTTCCTCCTTTGGGTGATATTGCTGTGTCTTGAGGTAGACTGATTTTTAATTTCCTAAGAAATCACCATATTGATTTTCACATCAGCTGTACAAGGTTGCACTCCCACCAGCAATGGAAGAGTGTTCCCCTTACTCTACATTCTCTCCAGCATAAGCTGTTGTCAGTCTTTTTGATCTTAACCATTCTGACAGGTGTAAGACGATATCTCAGAGTTGTTTTGATTTCATTTCCCTGATGACTAAGTATGTTGAACATTTCCTTAAGTGCTTTTCAGTCATTTGAGATTCTTCTGTTGAGAATTCTCTGCTTAGAATTGTGCTCCATTTTTTAATTGGCTTATTTGATAATTTGATATCTAGTTTCTTGAGTTCTTTGTATATTTTGAAGATTAGCCCTTTGCCAGATGTAGGATTCCTGAAGATCTTTTCTATTCTGTAGGCAGCCGTTATGTCTTATTGACCATGCCCTTTGCTTTATAGAGCTTCTCAGTTCTGGGAGGTCCCATTTATTAATTGTTGCTCTCAGTGTCTGTGCTACTGGGGTTAAATTTAGGAATATAACCTAAATTGGTCTCCCGTGCCAATGTGTTCAAGGGTACTTCCCACTTTCTCTTCTTTGAGGTTCAGTGTGGCTGGATCTATGTTGAGGTCTTTGATCCATTTGGGCTTGAGTTTTGTGTATGGTAATAGATATGGATCTATTTGAATTCTTCTACATGTCAACATCCAGTTATACCAACACCATTTGTTGAATATGCTTTCTTTTCCCTTTTTAATATTCTTAGTTTCTTTGACAAAAAAATCAGGTGATTATAGGTGTGTGGATTAATAACTGGGTCTTTGATTCAATTTCTTTGGTCCACCTGTCTATTTTTATGCCAGTACCAAGGTGTTTTGATTATTGTAACTGTATAACAGAGCTTGAAGTCAGAAATGGTGATGCCTCCAGATGTTCCTTTATAGTATAGGGTTGTTTTGGCTACCTGCATTTTTTGTTTTTCCATATAGAGTTGAGTACTGTTCTTTTAACATCTATGAAGAGTTTTGCTGGAATTTTGATGGGCATTGCATCGAATCTGTAGATTGTTTTTGGTAAGATTGCTGTATTTACTTTGTTAATCCTACCTATCCATGAGCATGGGAGTCCTTCCATTTTCTGATATCCTCTTCAATTTCTTTCCCCAAAGACTTAAAGTTCTTGTCATATAGGTCTTTCACTTGTTTGGTTAGAGTTACCCCCAAGGTATTTTATGTTGTTTGGGCTATTGTGAAGGGTGATGTTTCTCTGACTTCTTTCTCAGCCCATTTATCATCTGCATATAGAATGGCTATGAAGTTTTGAGTTTATCTTGTATTCTGTCACATTACTGAAGGTGTTTATTAGCTGTAGGAGTTCCCTGGTAAAATTTTTGAGGTCACTTATTATACTATCATCTCATCAGCAAATAGTGAAAGTTTGACTTCTTTCTTTCTGATTTGTATACCTTTGATTTCCCTTTGTTGTCTTATTGCTCTAGCTATGAATTAGAGTACTATGTTGAATAGATACGGAGAGAGTGGACAACCTTGTCTTGTTACTAATTTTTATGGAACTGCTTTGACTTTTCTTCATTTAGTTTGATGTTGGCTTTTGGCTTGCTGTATATTACCTTTATTATGTTTGGTACATTCCTTGTATCCCTGTTCTCTCAAAGACTTTTATCATGAAGGAGTGTTGTATTTTGTCAAAGTCTTTTTTACCATCTAATGAGATGATCATGTGGATTTTTCTTTCAGTTTGTTTATATTGTGGATTACATTGATGGATTTTCATATGTGGAACCATCCCTCCATCGCTGGGATGAAGTCTACTTGATCATGGTGGATGAATTTTCTGATGTGTTCTTTGATTCAGTTTGCCAGTATTTTATTGAGTCAATAAATTTTATTTTATTGCATCAATGTTCATGAGGGAGATTGGTCTGTAATTCTCTTTCTCAGTTGTGACTTTGTGTGGTTTGGGTATCAGGTTAACTGTGTTTGTTCTACTTCTATTGTGTAGGACAATTTGAGGAGGAGCAGTATTAGCTCTGCTTTGAAATTCTGGTCGTCTGTGCTGAAACCATCTGGCCCTGGGATTTTTTTTTTTTTTGGCTTGGGAAGCTTTTGATGACTGTTTCTAGTTCCTTATGAGTTACAGATCTATTTAAGTTGTTTATCTGATTTTGATTTTATTTTGGTATGTTGTACTAATTCAGAAAATTGTCCATTTCTTTTAAATGTTCTAATTTTGTGGCGTATAGGTTTTGGAAGTATGACTTGATGATTCTCTGGATTTCCTCACTGTCTGTTGTTATGTTCCCCTTTTCATTTCTGACTCTTTATTTGGATTTTCTCTCTCTGCCTTCTGTTAGTTTGGATAAAGGTTTGTCAATCTTGTTGACTTTTCTCAAAGAACCAACTCTTTGTCTCATTTATTCTTTGTATTGTTTTCTTTCTTTCTATTTTATTGATTTCAGCCCTCAATTTGATTATTTCCTGGCATCTACTCCTTCTGGGTGAGTTTTCTTCTTTTTGTTCTAGAGCTTTCAGGTATTCTGTTAATTCATTAGTGTGGAATTTTTCCAGCTACTTTATGGAGGCATTTGTGCTATGAACTTTCCTCTTAGCACTGCTTTCATTGTGCCCCATAAGTTTGGGTATGTTGTATGGTCATTTTCATTGAATTTTAGGAAGTCTTTCATTTCTTTTTATTTTTCGTCCTTGACCCAGAGGTGATTCAAGTGAGTATTGTTCAATTTCCAGATGTTTGTAGGCTTTCTGAAATTAATGTTGCTGTTGAATTCTAACTTTAAGCCATGGTGATACAGTAAAATATATGGTATTATTCCATTTTTATTATCTGTTGAGGTTTGCTTTGTTACCGAGTATGTGGTCAATTTTTGAGAAGGTTCCATGAAGTGCTAAGAAGAAGGTATATTCTTTTGTGTTTTGGTGGAATGTTCTATAGATGTCTGTTAAGTTCATTTGAGTCATAGCATCTGTTAGTTCCCTTATTTCTCTGTTAATTTTCAGTCTGACTGACCTGTACAGTAAGAGTGGGGTGCTGAAATCTCCCACTAATAGTGCGTGGGGCTTAATCTGTGATTAAAACTTTAGTAGTGCTTCATTTACAAATGTGAGTCCCTTTGTCTTTGGGGCATAGATGTTTAGAATTGAGATTTCCTCTTGATGGATTTTTTGTGAGAAATATAAAATGAAAATGTCCTTCTTTATCTTTTCTGAATGATTTTAGTTTGAAGTGTATTTTGTTAGATATTAGGATATCTATTATTTGTTAGATATTAGAATATTAGGAAACCAGCTTGTTTCTTAGGTCCATTTGATTGGAAATTTTTTCCCAACATTTTAGTCTGAGGTAAGGTCTGTCTTTGATCTTGAGGTGTGTTTCTTGTATGCAGCAGTAGGATGCATATCCAATCTGTTATCCCATGTCTATAGATGAATTGAGTCCATTTATATTAAGGGACAATAATGACCAGAGATTGCTAGTTTCTGTTATTTTTGTTTTTGTTGTTGTTGGTATTGTGTATCCATTTCCTTCTTTAGGATTTGCTGCTGTGAGATCATCTATTGCCTGAGTTCTGTGGATGTATTTGACTTTCTTGCATTGGAGTTGTCCTTCTAGTACTTTCTGTAGAGGTGAATTTGTGAATATGTATTGTTTAAATCTGGTTTTGTCATGGAATATATTGTTTTCTCCATCTATGCAACTGAAAATTTTCCTGGGCACAGTGGTCTGAGATGGTATCCACGGTTTCTTAGTGTCTGCATAGGTCTGCCTTTATATGTTATCTGGCCTTCTTCCTTTGCAGCTCTTAATATTCTTTCTTCATTCTATATGTTTAGTGTTTTGATTATTATGTGACTAGGGGAGCTTTTGGGGTTTTTGATCCAGTCTATTTGTTGTTCTGTAAGCTTCTTGTACTTTCATAGGCACGTCCTTCTTTAGGTTGGAAGCTTCCATGTGCAAGCAGGCCTAAGGCAAAGATGGTCACTTCTTGGTGTACATGGGGCAATAGCTCTGATGGTTGCTCCTTCAGGTGGAGGCAGAGTCATGATTCCACAGATCACTCCTCTAGGTGTGGGTGGGGATGAAGTTCTGGTGGTTGCTGCAAAGGCTGGGTTATCTCCTATTGAGATTGGTAGTTACTGCTGGCAGGAACACAGGGCCTCTTTCCCAGAGGAAATTATTTTTTTTCTAATTTGTTTATTTATTTATATCATATAAATAAACCGAAAGAAAAAAAAATATGATCATTTCATTAGAGCCAGAGGAAATTCTTAAGGTAGCTTCTGGAAGCCACTGCTGGAAGGTCCTGCTCTTGCCTCTCCCAGCATTCGCTCACTGCTCCTGGCCTTTGCTAGCCACTTGCAGAGTTTACTCACCTCTGAAGCTCCTGGGAGGGTTGCTTTAGCCTCTGGTGCTCCCAGGGAGGGTTGTTGGGGCCTCTGATGCTCCCAGGCGGGTTGCTGCCTCTGTTTAAGGGCTTCTGAGGCTCTTAAACAACCTAAGTGCTATGCCACTTCCTGGGAAGACTGTCTTCATCTAGCTGGTGAAAGTCCTGACAGAACCCTGTGCAGCCTCCATGGCTGAAATCTCCTTACTCTGTGCTCACCCCTCACCTACAACTTTTTCTTTGGGGTTCAGCCTGGCAGCCTCTAATTGCCCTGACCAATCCCTGAATTCTTTTTCTTGTGACCCCAGGAAAGTCACCGCCTCCTCCTGAGCCTGTTTTCACTCCAATAAGTGGGCGATATTTGTCCCACAACTCCCGAGTGATGTTATGAATCAGGTAGCCCGTGTTATGTTTTTAAACCTTTAATAACTGTGAGTTACTTATCCAGTAAAATAACAAATGAGAAGATAAATTTGGACACATTTTTTTCATAGGAGGTAAGCCATGCATTGTATGCTCAGCTCCCTGTCACTAAGGATCAGTCTTTGCTGTTCTAGAGACTCAGTTAGGATGGTAACTTCTGTAAAGATATCCTTACCCTAGAATGGCATCCGTTACTCCTACGTTAACTCATCTATCTGACGTATCTGGGAACTTCAGTTTTTCCTTCACTTACTCACCAGACATTGATTAAACCATCTGAATACAAGGTCACCACCATACTGGTGCTGGGCACAGGCCAAAGGCATAATAACCACATTCAGAGCCCCTGGCCTACTTGGCAAAGTGGAATTCTCCTGAGTGATGTCATGATGTAAGTGCATGATAACTGAGCCAGGGAGAAAAGTCGAGGGCAAGTTTCCGAGAAGAGCGGTCCAGCAAGTCTTATAAGACCAGTAGGGAATCAGATACAGAAGAACAGGGCTTGAAGAGAGGCAAGCACCCACTCCCTATAGCATTCCCTGGGCTCAGCCTGTTCTTGACTTGTATTTGAGAAACTTGAACCTTAAGTTAGGAACCACTGAGAACCCAGTGGTGTGAGTGGCAACTGAAACCAGATGTGTTGGGGTGAGGTATAGTCAGCCTCATGAGACTTCAGAAAACGGAAGAATCTTTGAGGAACGCAAGCTTTACCTATTGTTCCAATGTGTTAGTGTCCCTAAAACTCTGTGACAGCAATACTTGGGTATTTACTTCTCTACGGACATGGGAGTGAGCAGAGCTTCTCATGAAAGGTCAGAGCAGCTCAGGGAGGGAACATAATTCCCATGTCTGGGTGGCAGCAACTGAAAAAGGACCTTGAACTTTAAAAGTGTGCATGTGTGGCTACAACAGAGTGTGGTTCTGCCAGGCTGCCTAAGAGAGGAGGGAGAAAGTAGAATTGGGAAAAAGCACACTTGCCCTCTCCTTCTGTTTTTTTTTTTTTTCTGTTATTTCTTGTTGCTCTGTCACCACTTAAGGGTTTGACGAGAGCTGATTAAAAGGAGAAGGGAATAGAGGGTGAAGGGTGGCTACTGCTACGTGCCTCAAGTTTCTATCAGGTTCGTCTCCTTCTTAGTGCTCCTATGACAGAGGACAGCCTGCCTTTAGAGCGTGTAAGGTGCCCCGTGCAGAACGGCGCCTTGACTTCCTCCACTCAGCTCAAGTTGTGTTTCTATATGTGCATGCCTCCTCTTCAAGACTTTAGCAAAGATGAGGGCCTGTCTGATACCCTGGACCTCTAACAGAGCTTGGCACATAGCAAGCGGTCCTCCAGAGCTTGATTAGCTGAATTGTCTGTCTATGATGAGTTTTGCACCAAAAGTGCCCCAACTGCATAATCATGGCAAACGCTGGCACAGCATGCAGCTGGTCCTGGGATTGCTTGGAGTGCTTCTTAATCTTCAAAATGTTTCTAAAACCTTCCAAAGCGGGTGCTGTCATTACCTCTTACTATGTGAGTCATCAGTCACAGAAAGGTTAAAAACTTGGCTATAATTTCAATTCTACAGTCAGTAATAGTAAAGATAGCATTTGGAGCAAAGCAGTCTGGACCCAGGTCTGTGTCCCCATGAAAAGAAAACTTGGTGGATGCTCATAACTTCATTTTGTAAAGAGGAGAGCGAGTCTCAGAGCTCAAGGGTGTAACTGTTTCATCTGGGAGTTGGAATTAAACATGGAAGTTTCCAAATCTGTATTCATTATACTCCAGAACAGTTTGTCCCTTCTCAGCACAGAAACAGCTAAGTGTTTTGACTGAGAAAAATGAGAGGATTAGGACATCCTTTAGTCAAAGATGCCGGATAAGTAGTCTGAGATCAATGACCAGAGCAGGGAATGGAATTGTGGTAAAGTTTCTTCTATTCCTGGCGTCCTGTTCACAAGCCTTGGGGGCTGGGGGGAGGAGTTGAACAGGAGAGAAGGTCTGGTTGATTCATCTTAATGCCAAAATAATACATACAGAATATGAATATACTGAAGAAAGAAATAATTATCATCAATCTGATATAGTGATTAATTTCTATTCATCTAGGATGTAGAGATAAAAATATTCATAAATATGCTTTGATTTGACTTGTTTATATTTGACTTTCATCAACTAAATATTATAACTTGATTTCAGTAAGTATTCTTCAACAGGGTGAATTTTAATAGCTACATAGAAAGTGAATATACTCATTTATTTCCCTCTGAATCTTCCATTGACAGATATTTACCATTGTTTATATCTCAGATGACTTCTTTAGGGAAAATATTCAGAAGCAGCATGGTTGGCTCAAAAGCTTTATATTTGTGTGACCAAAAGATCCTCATGAAAATTGTTGAAATTGATTCCAGCACCAAACCCCTATTTGATATAAACTCCATCTCCCTGACCTCTGCCAATGGTATTGTGCTCTCAAGACCTACCATCTAGATACACAAGAATCTGTCTCTTCAGTTCTAAAACTGAAACTCATCGATTAAGAAAGGAGCCCACCCTTTGCTTATATCCATTGCTCAGTTGTTTTTCTCCTTAAAACTGTACATCCATATCCTTTGCCCTTTTTTCTCCATTAGGGGATTTTTATTAGTCCAACCAATGGGTGTGAAGTCTTCATGAATTAATAAGCCTTCATCTGTTACAAATAGTTTCCCAGTGGTTCACTTTTCTTTAATCTTTAAATGCTTTCTGGCTTATGAAAAAAATTTAAAATGATAGCAACATTCTCAGTAGACTTTTCCTTTGCTTCTAACATTTGAATACCACAAAAAATCAGAGTCATATTTGCCAGTGACCTCTGAGATTTATGATTTCAACTTTATATTTGTAATTTTAATATATCTGCTCCATGTGGGTACCAATGAATAATGCTGCTTTTTCACCTAAGTAATTATTCAAAATTGATATAAGGGGCCACCTTTTCTTTTTAAAATTTTTGTATAATTCTCCTCTATTTTGTTTAATAAACACCTGCTCTATCTTCATCATCCAAAAGGCACTGTGCTATGTATTGTGGGGTCTACAGAGACATAATCCCTAGCCCACCAAGAACTTCTAAAGAAGGGGGCAGGGTGTTGACTATCAAAATAACTCTTGAACCAGAATACAGAGAGAAAGATAGCAGCATCTTAGAG
Organism: Myodes glareolus; assembly: GCF_982192425.1. NCBI lineage: Eukaryota > Metazoa > Chordata > Mammalia > Rodentia > Cricetidae > Myodes > Myodes glareolus. The sequence goes on from NC_142029.1 coordinate 63,612,840, forward strand.
ATCCTACCTCTCCTGTTAGACTGATGATCTCTCGTGTCTAGTTTTAGATCAGAGAGGCACCACCTCCATCCCCAGGGCTCAATTAGATCCCCTTCTTGGAAGGTTGAAGCCCAGTTACAGGGAGATTGATGAGCAGGAAGCCATCAGCTACTGCATCTTCAGGGTTGCGCCTGCACTGCAAGATGCCTCCCATGTGCGCATCTTCACTGTGCCACTCAGGAACCAAACAATGTAAAGTGTAAAAGCCTCATCACGTGTGTTTAAGGCAGACAGCTCTGATCATGTTTGCCCCAGACCCAAAAGCAAACAGGGTAAGAGTTTATCCTCCCTGCTCTTTTCTGGATCCTTCTTCTTGCCCTCTTCTCACAGACACCAATCCCCACCCACAGACCGCCCCCCAAATACACCAGAATTCCCAAGTCCACTTCAACATCTGCTTCTACAGAGCCCTCTGTGACAGCCATTTCCTTCCTCCCATTTAATGGTCTGGAACATGGTGGAAAATCGGCTCTTCCTGGGTGTCTTCAGAGCAGTAATTACAAAGAGTTGTGATACACTAAGGAATGAGTAGAGGCATGGCGGGTGAATCAATTAGCAGCTCATTTGAATTTAAAATGTGTGAAGATACAAATAGAGAGGCAGAAGTGCAAGTCAGTAATAACGGATGTGCTCACAGAAGGTGTGCAAGGATGCTCCTGGCAGCCAGAGAACTCAGGGACTGATGCTCAGTGCTCAGAACTCAGAACTTGAAGCAGAGCGAGGGAGGCATCATCTCTTCGTGTCCAAAGAGAGGGCTGTCTATTTTCCCTGAACAGAACAAGTATGATTTCTACATGGGTGTTACATAATACCCCTAAGAATTATAGAGTATACTCTGTGCCAATCATTACCCAGACACTTCCTAAATATACCGGGTGGAAGTTTGAAAGAAAATGGCCCTCAAAGGGAGTGGCACTATTGGGAGGTATGGCCTCTTTGGAGTTGGTGTGGTCTTGTTGGAGGTAGTATGTCACTGTGGAGGTGGACTTTAAGGTCTCTTATATGCTCAAGCCATGCCCAGTGAGACAGACCACTTCCTGCCGCCTGCAAATCAAGAGGCAGAACACTCAGCTCCTGCTCCAGCACCATGTCTGTCTGCGTGCCACCATGTCATGCCATAATGATAATGGACTAACCCTCTGAACTGCACACCAGCTCCAATTAAATGTTTTCCTATATCAGAGTTGTTGTGGTGTCTCTTCACAACAACAGAGACCCAAACTAAGACATATTGTCATATTGAAAAAGACTGATCTTTACAGGAAGCATTAATATCACCTCTGCTTTCCTTAGGAAGCTCACATATCCTGTCTAAAGTCTGACCTAAGATATTATCTTAGTAGCTAAACCAACACTCAACTCTAGTTGCCTTGGCCATCAACCAGCTAAGTGTGTGTAGAAAGTTACTCCAACTTCAGTTTCTTCTTCTCTGAACTAGGCATAATTGTATATATTTCATACATGTTTCTGTGTTTAAATTAAGTAATATGATATCCAGCCCCTAGGATTTATTGGCCACAAAGCAAACTCTCTACTAATGTCAACTGCCAATGTCACTATCTGTTGACACTGGTTATTTCTTAGGATAGTAAAGGGCTGTTACTCTGGACAGTGGAGTCCAGTCGCCTTGGAGATGATCTCAAAAGCTGTGTGGTCTCCACTCCATTATTTTTTTTTCCAAAGACTGGTAGGCTGAGAGATTCGCTAATCCATTCCTGACTCGGTGGTTAAATGATCCGTTTGGGAGCTGTAAACAACCATGCTTCTCACTTTTATGTCAGCTTGGAAGAAGATGGAGTCATTTGGGAAAAAGGAACCCTCAACTGAGAAAACGCTCCCACCAGGCTGACCTGTGAGCTAGCCCGTGAGACACTTTCTCAACTGATGATTGAGGTTTGATGTGGGTGAACCCAGCTCTCTGTGGGCTGTGCCACCCCTGGGTTGGTGTGATATAAGATGGTAGAAAGAGGCTGCTTTAGTTCCCATCTCTAGGTATCTGCCTTATGTTTCTGCTCTGACTTCTTTGGATAATGGACTACAAACTATCTTGATCTAGGTACTATAATTATAATAGAAGTTGGAGCTGACTGGTCAAGGGGTGGAGGTGCTATTAGAAACTGCCATATCAAAAGCATCTAGAAATAGATATAATTATTCAATTTTATATAAGACATCAGTGTTGGAACCAATTAGAAAGCACTGTGAGGGTTTATTGAATTAATAAAAGTAAGGCTTGATTGGCAATTAGAGTCATTAGGAAAAGGAGCAAGTAGTTTATAAAGTAATATGGTTCCAACATAAAAAAAATACTAGGGATGAGGCTCACTACTTAGGATCTCAATATTGGTCAGGTGAATTAACCAGTTCACTTCAAAGGCCATTCCAGTCCTGAAAGTCTGTGTCCTTAAGTATTTCTTCAATGTATATTGTACTGAGATGTCAGCATTAACTTTAAAACTTAAAAACAACAACATAAAACTTTCTCAAAGGAAGTTTTCTCTGAGAAAACTTTGTAACTTCTTTGTGGTATTGGTCAGCCTGAAGGAAAGCAAATGAGTCCTGTTGCTCGCTGGGTGTATGAGTGAGAGAGAAGTGCTCGTGTCCTTTGGCCAGAATTTCTAGGCAATGCGCAGAAACTGAAGCTCTAGTTTCCTAGAGCATAAGGGTGGGAGCAAACAGCCAGCGGCTTTCCAGAAGGCACTGGTCCCCAAGAAACAGATCTGATATTGGAGGGCAGACTCCAGTTCTGACCCCAGAGTAGAGAGGAAGAACAAGCCAGGTTCCCTGTGCAAACAGTTTTTTAAGAATCACTGAGAATCAAACCTCAGTGATGCTTAGAGTGGTTTGACGACAAGATCAAAATCTCATGTGCTCACATGGGTTTGTTTGCTGAAGATAGAGCTTTGGGGTTCCCTCAAAGCAACATCCACCAGTCCCATCAATGCACTGATAACTCCACAGTACCGCAATAAGGACAGCATTCCATCCCAGAATGCTCAGGAAGAGCCCTCCAGGTGATTCCTTTCACCCTGACCCAGGAACAGATGCTGAGCACTTCCCATCCCACATCCTCACCATCCCCTCTATGCCCAAGGGCCATTCTTTGTCTCCAGAGGCTTAAAAGATCTCCAGGAAAGTTATTCTCTGAAAAGGGTAGGACCAATAGGATTTCATCATCTTGGGAATATATAGCAAGTCTTTGGGACCCCTAATGATGACACATCCTCCCCTGGGAGGGAAGTTGCCTATCTTTTGAGGAACAAAACTCTTTATACATATGCAAAGTCTCCCCTTGGGATTCTGTTCCTAGGTCTCCAACTGGATCCCTGTCCCAGTGGGACAACTCTTAATTAGCCTCTGAAGAGGTTATCCTTCCCTTGTCCTATTTATAATAAGTTTTATTATATAAAAATAACATTTGAAATTCCTGGGTTCTTTAAATTCAACTACGTAACTAACTGAAATATATATACACACGTATATATTTTTATAGCCAGCTAAGGCAGTTGCTTTTTCTTACTGCTGTGATAAAACACTCATGGCCAAGGAAACTTATTTTTAAAAGCATTTAGCTTGAACTTAAGCTTCCAGAGGGTTAGAGTCCATGATGACTGAGTGAAGGAACAGCTGAAGGTTCACATGGTCCACAGCTGTGAGGTAGAAAGATCACACTGGGAATGGCGTGAATCTTTTGAAATCTCAAAGCCCAGGTCCAGTGACTCACCTCTAAGAAGTACGCACCTTCTAATCCTTCCCAATCATCTCTGCCAGCAGGAGGCCAAGTACTCAAATATAGAAGCCTACAAAGGTCATTCTCATTCAAACCTCCACATGAAGTAAGTCATCAAATAATCAAAATTTCTAAAATAGTATTGCCTGTGACCAAAGTCTATTTATGATCTCAAAGTTGACCTCTGACCTTTCTGTCTGCATTCCTGAAGTTACAGTCCTAACTTAACCCACAGTGTCTTGGAAATTCTGCCTTGTGATAAGAAGAGGTTGGGTTCGAGTCATTATAGAAGTAAAACTTACATGCACTACCAGAATTCTCCCTTGCCATCCTTTTCTCAAGGAGAAATGAGGAGAAGCATTCCCACACTAAAGCTGAACCTTGCATATAATACAAAGTCCTTTCAGGAAGATAAATGTGGGCATTTAAAAAAGATTTGGCTCCAGTTTTGATTATCAGGAGGTATGTGTGTCTTCGTGTAGGTATGTGCATGTAAGTATTGACACAACAAGGGCCGGAAGAGGGCATCAGATCCCTTGGAACTGAAGTTGCTGGTGGTTGTGAAGCATCCTACATGAGTGCTAGGAACCGAACTTGGGTTTTCTATAGAACCAGTAAACGTTTGAATCACTGAGCCATATCTCCAGTCTTAATGTATGCATTTTAGAATGTTGATGGCCAGCAAGGTACCTCAGTTGGTAAAGGCACCTCCCATGGAACCTGACCACTTGAGTTCAAACCCCAGGATCCATGTGGTGGAGAGAACCAATTCCCACAAGTTGTCCTGTGACCGCTACACTTGTGCACACACTCTAAATAAACACAAACAGAATTTGGAACTGCGTGTTGAATGAGGCAGAGTCTCCAGGCAGGGTATAATCCAGTGGCTGAATCTCTGAGGGCAATATGCATTTCTAACCAGAAAAGATGAAAACCCAGAAGCTTCTAGCCAGCTCTTCGGAGCTGCTAGGAGATTAGAGTAGCTGCAGCTGATACAAGACTCAAGGCATTAGCCTGATACTCCCTAATTCAGTCTATATACATGCCTCAATATATTTGTTAATGTTTAGCAGGTCTCCTTAATTATCTCTATGGCAGGTGGAGGATAAAGATGAGGAGCTCGTTTCTCCCTGTGGCAAGGCCTTTAACCAACTGTCAACTCCTGATGAACAAGTCATTGTCCAACAAGAGGCAATAGATTGGTTACATGAGACAGCCCCATTTCCCAGGGTTCGTCTAAAAGAAAATGTTGGCTTATAGAAACACTGATTGCTTCTAGTCAAAACATTTTTTTGTTTGGAGGCCTTTCCCAAGCTGGCATCTGCTTTATCTGCAGGGGTAGTTCTTGCTTGGCTTTTCTTCATCAGTTTAAAGCTGACTGAAAGTTTTGTCTGAAATGAAGTTCCCATTATCACAGTCTCTCCCTATCTACTGTGGGTGGTGACAGGAAGCTGAAATGAGTGTTCAACAATGATGCTATCTGGCTCTCCCCTCTCTAGTTGCAGGGTCTGAGTTCTCAAAGCCTGATAGCAGGACTTTAACAGTTCCTCATGCCATGAATCCTCATTGGTGCCTGGATCCTCATTGGAAACCCAGTCTGCCTCTTGCTGCTTACGATCCTTAAACCTTATCAAAAGAGAGACAAGGTTTGGATGCTATATTCCTGAGAAATACATTAGGATGCAATCAAATCAGATATGGTGCTACAAACCTGTAATCCCAGCACCTGGGGGTGGGGTGGGGTGGAGGTCAGAGAATCAGACATTCAAGGTCATCCTTAGTTACACAGTGAATTTGAAGTCAGCCTGGAGTGCATGAGATCCTGTCTGGAAAGGTAAACGCGGAGACACTCGACCAGCATCACCTGAGTAGCGTGTTTCATGGGTTTGCAAAGTTATTTTCAATGAGAAGTAGGAATGAGGTGAGGTGGCAGGCATGTCAGAGACCCTCTGGGGCAAACCAGGGAGAAGCGTTCATAAGAAAGGCTCAAGTCCAAAGTAGAACACCAAGACCTCTTTTCTCCTTTCATCCTTTACCTCTCTAGTCTCATTTCCTAACACCTTCATATAGTTATTGTCTATAAACGGCCAAAGACGGTTGTTTTTGTTTACTTGATTTTAGAAAAATGGCAAAAAAATTATTCCTGAATATCAGTATAAGAAGAATTAAAGGCTCCAGAGGTTTGGTACTCTCTCAACCTGCCCTAAGGTCCTCACTCTCTTCCCTCCTCTGTAGGACCAAGGTCATTCCACTCCTCGTTAGGTCTTTCCCTAGAAGTTTAAAACAATAAAGTAAAAGGCAAAAGGCGCACACAAGCCCAAACCCCAAGGATGGAAAGGGACTGATTTAGCTCTTTATTTTATGGCATGGGGAACTAGGCATCTAGGTAACAGAAAATAAAGACTAGGATGGGTCACGATCAATAGTGGAACGGTCTCTGGCCTTCCCCAGCCCCAACAGCCAAAGTAGTTTAATGAGCATTAGACTGAACCTTTAAAGATCTTCTTAAGTAAAAGACATCTTTAGGGTTGGTCTTTAAAACACAGGTCTTCTAACAAAAGGACCAATGCACATAAGCACTCACGGAGACTGAGGCAGCGTGCTCAGGTCTGTACCAGACGGAGTCCTAGAGCTGAAAGGAGAAGCGGACACACGCCCCCTTCCCTAACGCAGAAGCCATCTCCAAATTATCTCTACTTGCAAATGAAAATTTATTTTTTCCACAGTAGCCTCACCAGGGAAACAAACTGTTCTTAATAGTAGGCTGCATGCCCAGCTGTAGACAACCAACAGAAAATGAAATCAATGATATTTCTGCAAGTTCCTTGTCTCATAGTGCCATGTCAGGGCTTTTTCTTTCTTATTGTTTAAAATTTTATCTTTTACTATCTTTTAATATATTCCCCCCTTTTTTGTGCAGGTTCTTGGCATATATATTATGGCTTCTGGTATTCTGTGTTTTGGGGATCCCTGAGCATGTGAATAAGTGGGTCTCCGAATCTATATCTGCTTCCTGTGCCTTTTCTTGGGCTCTTTGCCTTCTGTTTTGTCTGACTCCAGTATGTTTGTTTTTGTCTTTATTTTTATTATATTTTATTATTCCCCTTTAGAAGTCCATTTATTTTCTAATGAGAGACAGAAAGGGGGTGGATCTTGATAGGAGGGGATGTGAAGAAGAACGAGGAGGAAGGGCAACCAAAATCAGGATCTATTATATAAAAAAAGTCTATTTTCAATAAAAGAAAAATCACGAGTTTTTAAAAAGAGCTCTTTATGGTTTTCTATTATTTTTAACCAGAAGCACTTGAGGAACAGTCTCGAACCCTAAACCTCTGTGAACAGAGGGAGGGATAGTGGTGGGGGAGGGGACAGCATGGGCTCTCCTTACCTTAGCTGCTCCTACTCTGGTTTACAAACGTTTTTTATTAATACTTTGAGAATTTCATATAATGTACTTCAATTTCATTCACTTCATCTCTTTTCCTTAACTTCTTCAAAATCTGAACCTACCTTCCTATACCCCCAAGTTTATGTCCTTTTCTTTTATAGTTAATAACCCATTCACTCTAGCTTGTGCTGTCCATACACTCACGACTGTGGGCTATCCACTGGAGTGTGGTTGACATAGAAGCCACACCCTTAAAGGAAACTGACTTTCAGCTAGGCAGTGGTGGCTCACTTGGGTATAAGGGGCAGGCGCAACTCTGTGAGTTTGAGGTCAGCCTGGTCCATGGAATAGTTTTCTAGGACACCCAGAGCTGTTACACAGAGAAACCCTGTTTCAAAAAAAATCCAAAGCTGAAAGAAAGACAGAGACAGAGAGAGAAAGAAAGAAAGAGAGAGAGGGGGAGGGAGGAAGGAAGGAAGGAAGGAAAGAAAAAAGGAAGGAAGGAAGGAAGGAAGGAAGGAAGGAAGGAAGGAAGGAAGGAAGGAAGGAAGAAAGAAAGAAAGAAAGAAAGAAAGAAAGAAAGAAAGAAAGAAAGAAAGAAAGAAAGGAAGAAAGGAAGAAAGAAAGAAAGAAGCCATCAAACGGGGTCTGGCTCCTGAGCCCTTTCCACCCCATCCTAAAGCGTTAACTGGCTTGGTCTTGTGCAGGTCTGTAGCAACCACAGTTGTCATGCATTTCTGAGTGTAGCAGTCCATGGTGTCCAGAAAACACTGCCTTGTTCCTGTCTTTCCTCAATGCTAGCTCTCGTGATCTTTCTGTCCCCTCTTCAGTAGCGGTCCCAGAGCCTTGGAAAGTGGTTGTGTGACACAGCTGTCTCATTTGGGGCTGAGCACGCCACTGACACTTACTCTCTGCATCCTGATCAGTTTGGAGCTTCTGCACCAACCACCCTCTACAGCGCAAGAAATCTTCCCTCATAAGATCGGAAGGCATTCTCTCAAGCATGAGAAAGGTAATCCTGGGAGTCAGCAAACCACATGACCTTGCTAATTTCATGCTTCTAGTGGTCTGTCAGGCTTGGGCTTAAATCTCATTTTGGTCACTGGACCCGCTGAAATGCCTTTGACTGCAAGTAATAGAATATTCACATTTTTGTTAATTATTAATGTCCCTGCGAGCACAGGTACTTTCATCCTTTCCTTCCAGCCAAAGCATACTGACTTTCACATTCAGTCTGACTCCACATCGAAGCAAGATGGCAGCCACAGCACACAGCATTTTATTCTGACTCTCCCTTGTTCAGCAGAAGAAATGAGGCCTTTCTATTTGCTTTTCTTTTTTATTTTCTTTTTTAAATTCAGGGCAGGAAATATATGGCAGAATCTCTTCAACGGGCTGTTAACATCAGGTATTTTTTCTGGGACTTGATAGAGGCTCATCTCTGAGTCAGTCACTGCCTGAAGAGAATGATAGAATGTAGATAGTACCATTTTGGGTTTTGATCAACCATAATTCACTCCCATACATGAGTATCCTTTTGTGAGAATAAGACTGGAGATTTTTTTTAGCGAGGAACTGGTGAAGGATGGCTATTAGACAGGCAGCCTGGTATTCTGGTTTCTGGTGGCCCCGAGCCTCATCTTCCTCATCTGCAAACTAGGGAAGCAAAGTCAATGTCACACAAGTGTTATGCTCGGCACAGGTCAAAGTCAGCAAGATGTTTAGAAAATAGTTTTGTGTATCATCTTCATTGTCCTTTTGAATCTCTGTAATCTTAAATAAAGGTTTATTTTTTATATGAAATTCAACTGCCTTTGTTATAAATTAAAAGTCATCACTTGTAAAGTAAAGGCTCTTCTGTCTTTAAAACTCCAAGGAATCCACTTCTTCCTCTGGTCATGAACGTAGATTTGAGTATTGCTATCTGGGACACCGCTGTAGTTACCACAGAATTTAGTCCAGGAGAGTTCCCACTTCAGTCAACTCTTTGTCTACAAAAACAAAACAGGGCTGGGAACATAGCCCAATAGTAAGAGACCAGCTTACCATGTCAAATAGTCTATGATTAACTCCAGGTACACACACACACACACACACACACACACACACACACAGGGAGGGACTAAGGGGGACAAAGCTGAAAGATGCCTCACTGTCCTAAAACAGAATAATTCTAACATCAAATGAATATTTTTAGATGATCAATGACTAATACTTCTGTGGCCACTTGTTAAAGCATGTATTACTTAAGTCTAAGAAGAGACTAGGGGTGTTTAAATTATATTTTCCATAAGTGAGCACTGGTCAGTCCTTAAGAGGGTGTTGTCTCTAGTGGTTGTCTGTTAATGGTATAGTTAGGAATGCCTGAGTTCAGGTTCTTCTCCACTTTCAGTGAGCAGCACTAGAGCCCCTCTGACTCTGGGGTTTCCTCATATATATTAATGATGGAGCCAGACAAATCACAAGTCCTAGGAAGCAACAAGATGCCCACAGAAGCGCAAATGGAAGAATTGTACTAATGCATCACACACAGTAAGATCGGGAAGAAACATCCCTCCCCATGGCGTGCATTCTTTACGACTGACAGGGCATTACCCGGCCATCTGTGGTTCACAAATGTGAGGAGGAAGACCAGGTGACATCACATCAATCATTTCTATCTCTCAGTGGGAATTAGGGCATTTGTGGCTATCTGGGGAGCCCATGACACAAAGAGATGTTACCCGTGATTCTGATGCTGTCAAGGGACCACAAGTGAATTTCTTTGACCATTGACTAATACGGAGATGTCACCCCAAAGCTCACATGCTGTGAAGCTTGTCTGAAGGATGTTCTAGGAACACATTTATTATGATAAGACTTTTAATTCCATTCAATAAAATTCATTCCATCCATCTATTTGTGTAACATATGTTTATTGAACACTTACCACTTACTAGGCGCTTACCTGGTCTAAGACAGGGATGGGCCAAGTTGCCTGTTTGCCTTTGTAAATTCTTCCTCTCAATAGAACGGAAGACAATTCAGTCAACCCCTTGTGGTGTTACCATCTACAGGGGCCCAACTTGTTCTGAAGGATAAGAATCCTGATAAAACTTCCCATGGCATCTCTCTCTAGGAACTTGATAGTAACTTTCCTCCATCTCTTTCCTGGTCATTTGTGTATTGAAAGAGTGCTGGAGGAAACTCAGAAATGGACCCCAACTTTCTTAAAAATCAATAGAAATCAAGGCTGAGGAGATAGTTCATTGGTAAAAGATGAAGTGGGAAAGAGTAACAAAAGACATATCTTAATGGGGGGACATTTTAGGGTTATGGAGAAACTTGGTGCCAGGGAAGCTCCCGGGAAGCTCAAGGATGACCCCAACTTAGACTCCTAGCAATAGTGAAGAGGGTGCCTGAATAAGGAGGAATACCTGAGTTCACTCTCCCCAGAACCCACGTAGAAAGCCAGGGGTCATGGCTGTTTACAGCTCTATACCTGTAATCTCTGTGCATCCTGGTTTTTAAGCGGAATGGACAATGTGTGAAGTTATCTTCAATTAGGACCAGCCTAGGAGCAGAATAAACTTTTAAAAAGTCAGTTAGAGGACTGGAGAGATAGCTTAGCAGTTACTGTTCTTGAAGAGGTCAGAAGTTTGGTTCCCTGCACGCACATGACTATTCATGACTATCCAATTCTAAGAGATCAACATCCTCCTCTGGCCTCCATGGGTATTGCACACACGCATACACATAAGCAAAACACTCATGCATGTAAATGATGATAATTACATTTCATATCCAAATTTCTTTATAATAAATGTACCCACATATCTTATAATGTGCACACATCCATTAGTAACATTTTAAATATTTATTTTGTTTCCCAATGAGTATTTTATGTGATGATCTGTCCACTCTACATTGAGGTGGAGCCTAATGACACAAAAGTCAAACATGCTTCTAGTTTTCATAGAGTTTAATACTTGGTGGAGGTAAAATGTGAACAAAATAATACATAAGGAATTATAATGAAACTAAAGGCTTTCTGAATCAGACATTACCTTCATGTTTATAAATAAATTTTTCTGTGTTCTGGTTTGGTTGATAAAATGAAATAACAACCTCTGAAAAGATGTGTGATGCCTTTGTGTTCTTATTCCTCTATAACATGGACAATTCACATGCACAGAGAAGATGGCTAAGACATGGACTGTTAGACTGAACACATCAGCGTAGACACTTATTGAGAGATAGCCCTGTCTCGTTGTCAGAAGTTAACTTGAGGTTTTTCATATCTTCCGCCATCCAAAACAACTACCAGCACTATCTCTGCATTTCCACTTATATATTAAGTTCATTTTAGAGTCCTTCCTGGAGTTTGTTTACTGATCTCACCTACCACTTGTGAGTCTGCAAGCACTGGAAGGTTCTACAGACAGTAGAATGTGTGTTCATCTGATAACACCAGTAGATGAACACAGCTAGGATGTAATCAATGCTTCCAATACTCGATGAAAATCCATGCCCTCAAGCCATCATTTGAATATTATAATATGTTTATAATTATTTGCTCTTCCCTAGTCATCAGTACTATGAAATATTTGAAACACCTCATTCTATCAAGGAAAATGAGCTTAGCATTTTCCTCAAATTAGCAAATTGCTCTGAGCGTGCTGAAGGGCAACTTTCTCTTGAACTACTGCCTAGTTTGCAGCTTAAGTTCCATTTTGGGGTCTCATTCAGAATTCATGTCCAATCTGGTTGCACTGCAGGGAAGTGTGACATTGGATTCTTAGAGTAAAGGATAAAAACAGCCATCCACAGTGACAGAAGGAATCAATTCTGTTTTTCCATACCTTTGGACAGTTGACCAGAGGGAGCCAATCTTGTGTTGTTTGGAATGAAGCTGTCTAGTCGGCATCCCTCTGTGCTTTTTGGTAAATGCTGTCTTTGCACAGATAATTCAATTATGGCCAGTACGTGGTCCTTTAAATCCTGTGATTTTTTTTAAAGTTAAGAGATTCCATTGGCTAGACAGACAGCATTGGATGGAAAGCAAAGATCAACAAGAAAGGCATTTACCCAAAGGAGGATTCCCGAGTCAACTCCTCTCTGATTGTTGGAGTTCTTTTGGGTTCAGGATATTATATGTGTATATATACAATGTAATATATATATATATTAGAAATGTAAATATTTTTATTGGTTTTTATTGAGCTATACATTTTTCTCTGCTCCTCCCTCTTCTTCCCCCTTTCCCTTCAACCCTCCCCCTTGGTTCCCATGCTCCCAATTTACTCAGGAGATCTTGTCTTTTTCTACTTCCCATGTAGATTAGATACATGTATTTCTCTCTTAAGGTCCTCATTGTTGTCTAGATTCTCTGGGATTGTGATTTATAGGCAGGTTTTCTTTGCTTTATGTCTAAAAACCATTTATGAGTGACTACATATGATATTTGTCTTTTTGGGTCTGGGTTATCTCACTCAATATAATGTTTTCTAGATCCATACATATGCCTGCAGATTTCAAGATGTCATTTTTTTTTAATCTGTGTAATACCCCATCGTATAAATGTACCACATTTTCCTTATCCATTTTTGGTCGAGAGACATTTAGGTTGTTTTCAGGTTCTGGCTATGATAAACAATGCCGCTATGAACATAGTTGAACATATATCCTTGTGGTTTGATTGAGCATCCTTTGGGTATATACTCAAAAGTGGTATTGCTGGGTCTTGAGGAAGGTTGTTTCCCAATTTTCTGAGAAATTGCCATACTGATATCCAAAGGGGCTGTGCCAGCTTGCATTCCCACCAACAATGCAGAAATGTTCCCTTTACCCCACAACCTCTCCAGCATAAGTTGTCATCAGTGGTTTTGGTCTTGGCCATTCTTACAGGTTTAAGATGGGATCTCAGAGTTGTTTTGATTTGCATTTCTCTGATGACTGAGGATGTTGAGCATTTCCCTAAGTGTCTTTCAGCCATTTTAGATTCTTCTGTTGAAAGTTCTCTATTTAGGTCTGTACTCCATTTTTTTTATTGGATTATTTGTTCTTTTGATGGCCAATTTCTTGAGTTCTTTGTATATTTTGAAGATCAGACCTCTGTCTGATGTGGGGTTAGTGAAGATCTTTTCCCGTTCTGTAGGCTGTCTTTTTGTCTTACAGAAAGCTTACAGAAGCTTTTCAGTTTCAAGGGGTTCCATGTATTAATTGTTTCTCTCAGTGTCTGTACTGCTGGGGTTATATTTAAGAAGTGTTCTCCTGTGTCAATGTATTCAAGTGTACTTCCAACTTTCTCTTCTATGTTAAACTTCTACTATAAGGTTCAATGTGACTGGCTTTATGTTGAGGTCTTTGATCCATTTGGACTTGAGTTTTATGTATGGTGATAGATATGGGTCTATTTTTATTCTTCTACATGTTGATACAGGATATTATATTTATGATAAAATTTTCCCACATCTCCAATGTGTACTGTTTAGAATGTCCAGGAGTCTGTTTTCACTTCTAGTTCTTACAAATGGAAAAAATTGAAATTCTCGGTCTCAGACAGAATGTCTTTGGCTGGGCTTTCTTTGTGATCTTTTCTGGGCACCAGGAGTCTAATTGGCACTAAACAGGGTACCACTTAATACCAGCCCTTAGTATTCTGTAGGAATTGCAGGGTGTAGGAGAAAATCGAGACTTCTGGTATATGAACACTGGAGACGCTTGATTACAACCACAAACCTCAGCCTTGTCTTCTGCTAGATGTTGATCTCGGATCCACCCGTATTGACTCTATCAGGGGAGTTTGTTTTGTCTTGTTTGTTTTTAGTCTCCATGGTTGTCTTAACAATGACATGTTCATTCATGGCTTGAATGAACAATGAGGTAGAGAGCCATCATAGAAGCCTAAGACCTGGGAAGAGTTGAGGGAAGGGAACTGTGAATAAAAAAATATTCTCAAAATATTAAACAAATCCTTTTAAATATTACAAAAGAAAGTTTAGATATAACAAAAAATCCTCTAAAACAAGCAAATAAAATACCTGTGACCCCAATGGCCTGAAAACTAGAATCCTGGATTCCAGCTAGATTAGGTAGGATATAGGCTGTGTTTGGTGGAAGTCCTTGTCTTTTGAAAGTGTTCAAAATCTGTTTGTCCTGAAACACACACACACACACACACACACACACACACACACACACACACAAAACTAAAACATGAAATCTAAGGGTGAATGTTGATGGAGAAGAGATCCAGATAACTGGGAAGAAATCTCAGTAGTCCTAAGCTATCTTCTGGGTGACAGATTGGAACTGAAGCTGTTGTTTTGAAGAAATCGTTCACTGCGGTAACAGAGGCAAAAATGTGGCTATGGATCTTTCCCTTTCAAGTTTGACTAAGCCTGAATGATAAGCTCCCCCTTGCCCAGTAGGGAAGTGGGGTGAAGCATAGCTATGTCTCCAACTTCCCCATTGGTGCTCCAGTCAGCCTGACGGGACCAACTGAGCTGCTGATGGAAACATACCATAAGGGGAGTTCACAGAAGCCCAGCCCTTCTTGCTGAACCTTTCTTGGAGGGTTTTTTTCAATCTAAACAATTTTTCCCTTCAATTTTTTTCTTAAAGGTACAGTTCTAAATAAATACTACATCATGGTTTAACATACACACACATGCACAAACACACATACACACACATATACAAGCAAACACACATGCTGAGAGAGAGAGAGAGAGAGAGAGAGAGAGAGAGAGAGAGAGAACCAAGCACACTTAGAATCTTCTGCTATGTTGACTTTACTCCCACACTCAGGAAGATGCAAATACATTATAGACCGTAGACCAAAGTGGAGAGAGATAAAGATTAATTAATTAATTAATTAATTATTAACACTCTCCCCTCCTCTCACATATGCATCAGTGCCCAGGTTCGGGTTCTATTTTCACGTTCCTGTTTTGCTTTGAGGTGCAGGCAACCTTGATGTTCTCATCACATGAGAGGGAAATTCGCAGGCAGCCCTGACAACAAGTGAACTGTTTTCTCTCTCCTCGGCTGATTTACTCTCCCCACCCCAAAGCCGGCAGCATTTCATCTATCATCGAGCCTTAGTTTGGGGACAGCACTGCTAATGATGAACATCACTAATTATCAAATGTTAAGGACAAAGCATGACAGGTGACATCAAATCCAGCAGTCACCGTATCATCCACAGAGAAATCAGCAAAGCCCGAGGACTGTGTTAGACTTGAGGGACCATGTGACTTCTCATCTCGTCATAGATTAGATTGCTTGTTTTTATGAGCATCACGTAGACTGTATTTAGGGTTGATGTTGTTTCGAGACAAGGTCTCACCATATAGCCCTGGCTTGCCTGGAACTCCCTCTGTAGACCTAGCTGACTTCAAACTCACGGTGGTCTACCTGCCTCTGCCTCCCAAGTCCTGGGATTAAAGGTGTGTGCCCCTTCCCCCCACCGAATTTTGTGTTTATGGCTCTAATGTTTATTACAACATCTTGCATTATCAAGGGCTACCCTACTAACATTCCATTTTGCAAGTGTTTAAGCCTCTTTCTGGTGATACAGGTGCCAGCCAGTACCAGCTCTTGGGAGTCAAGTATGTCTATCTCTTTCCCCTTTGTGTTCAACCATTTCACACTGATGAAGACATTTATACCAAAAAAGTTGGCCAATGTTAAAAATTTTATTTATTTGGAAATAGCACATCAAAGCTTATTTCCAAAATTTCACTGTTATAGTAAATCTTGCTTGTCAGCTAGACTAGATGTAGAATCATGATGGAAACATCTCTGGGTCTGTTGTCAAAAGTATTTCCAGAAAGGTCTAACTGAGGTGGAAACCTAACATTGAATGTGTGGGGCAGCAGGCCGTGGACTGGTGTCTTAGACTGAATAAGAGGAAAACCGGCTGAGGCCCAGCCTTCATAACCATTTGTTTGCTTGCTGAGACTCAGTGTGGCCAGGTGCCTTGCCCTCTTGCTGTGACACCTTCTCTGTCATGATGGAGATCCTATACTACATATTATACTAGAATATATAGAAATTATTTACTAGAATGTATAATCTAAAACTGGAAGCCCTTCTTTATGTCACTTCTTGTCAGGTATTTGGTCTCAATAATCAGGAGAATAACTAATAGAACCACGATGAGTAACTAGTGTCCTCTTTTTCAGCACCTGGCAGGATCCCATCATAAGAAAGATAACAATAAGTACTGTGGTCAGGACAGAATAGCACTGAAGAGAAGGTTAACACTGTGTAGGTTCCTCATGACAGATACAATGTCAACTGCCTTCGCCAGAACATGATGCTGCAAATGAGTTCTTATCTGTATTCATTTTACAGATAAAACTGGGTTTTATGCCTGCCTAAAGTCTGTTGGGGCTTGCCCCAAGCCACACAACCAATCTCAGCAGAGCCAGGGTCTGAACACAGGCAGTATTTGTAGCAACCTAACACCGGAGACACTCCCTTGAGCCCTAGTCTAACCGGTGGCAATTCTAGAGCTTTACCTATGAGCCTCAAAAAATGGACTCCTGGGACCCACTCTTTCTTGATCTAAATCCACCCGGTCAAATAGTCTTGGCAAAACTGCCAATTCTCTTCCTGATGGTTTCCCATTACTATAGTGAAATACCTGAGGTAGGCTAACTTCTTAAAGAAAAGAGGGGTACTTAGCTGACAGGTCTGGAGCCTGCCTAATTACCTCCAGGAAAGTAACACAAAATTATAAGACAAACTTTAACCAACTAAATCTAATGAATATCAGACAGCATATTTGATACTGTATAAGCCATTGTGACTACATACTTACTCTAGTAATGACAGTGAGCTTACAATACTGCTTACAATATGACAGTGCTTAGCGGAGGAAAACAGATGGTATGTACAACAGCATCAAAAGACATGCAAACTGGAGACAGTGGCTCAGTTGATAATGTGCCTGCCTAGAATCCATGAAGCCCTGTGTTCAATCCTCAGCACCACATGGAAAGGCAGGCATGGTTGTGGTCCTAGCAGATGGAAGGTAGAGGCAACAGGACTGTAAAACTCATGGTCAGCTTCTGTTACACAGTGAGTTTAAGCCCAACCTAAGCTACATGAGATCTTGTTTTCCTTCCTTTTTTCTTCTTTCCTTCCTTCCTTCCTTCCTTCTTTCCTCCCTCCCTCCCTCCCTTCCCTCCCCTTCCTCTCTTCTTCTTCTTCTTCTTCTTCTTCTTCGTCTTCGTCTTCGTCTTCGTCTTCGTCTTCGTCTTCGTCTTCGTCTTCTTCTTCTCTCTCTCTGTCCCTCTCTCTCTCTCTGTCTCTGTCTCTCTCTCTCTGTCTCTGTCTCTGTCTGTCTGTCTCTCTCTCTCTCTCTCTCTCTCTCTCTCACACACACACACACACACACACACACACACACACACACACACACAGAACACAGATACCCATCCTTTAAAGGTCCCACATTTCCTCCCACCCCTGCATAGAGGAGTCACTCTCTAACATGTGAGCCTTTGTGAGGGGTTCTTTGTCCATACCACATGCATGAGTGAGCTAGGACACTACTCTGTCCCCAGATGTCCCCAGCCCTCTCCCTCATCATTCTCCATTGTTGTGCCAACCCTCCCAGGCTGTAAAGTTTATCACATTCTCAGCAATCTGTCTTTCACCTTTCTCTCCTAGTTTCTTCTTCCGTTCCTTAGCCTAAGGAGGAGCAAGCTGTTTTCTCTCCAAAGATACCCAGGAAATGCAGAGATTAAACAAAGTTAGTTGAATTTACTGACATGAGGCAGGATGCCCCTCATCAGGGTCCTAGAGTAGCATCTTTAGGGTCTGGGCTTTGTGACTTGTAGTCAGTCAGCCCACTGGGACGGGGAACTAGCTGGGACAGGAGAGAGTTCAAGATTCACCCTCCGTTGAGAGGGTAGAGTTGATGAGTTGCCTATAGCAAAGCTTGACAAGCAAGTCATTAGCCTTCATAAGTAAGCTGCTGCATTTGTTCAGCTAATATCTCCCAATACTAGTGTTCCTAGAGTTGTTAAATGCCTTCTTTTTCCTACAAAAGGGAGGAAATAAAACAAAAACAATTCTCACTACCATCATTTATTATGATGGTACATCCTGGTATTTTTAGTTCTTGGCTGAGGGGATTGCTCCACTAATTCCCATGGGCTCCCACACAAAGAGGAAGTATACTGTGGTTTCTCACAATGCCCCTTGTGTTACAACTCTTACACTTGCTGTAGCATTCCAGTTCCTACCAATTGCCCACTAGAAACTTCTGTACTAAGACCTTGAACAGGGACAGTACAAGTCATCCAGTTTAGGAGTTCTACCTCTCCCACGCCTCTGGCACCCTGAGTTTAGTTCTACTCTATAGTTTTGGGGCATCTCCTGGGATACCCAGTGCCCTGCCACAAGACCTTTGCTGAGCAGTCTAAGTGCTCTTGAATAAGCCTTATTATCTTTCCTCATGGGCTTATGGGGAGTGGTTTGTCCTGATAACCAACTCTCAGTGTCTTTCCAAGACATGTACTAATGGACTCTTTTGTGTTGTATTTGAGCACATGGCAGTTCTCTTCTTCTGAATTTTGATCATAGGATCATTTCCAGAAGTGGGACTGCAGGGTAACAGAAAATGAACAGTTTCTAGGCTCTTGATTTATATTAACAGGTAACTCTCTATCAAGGGAGGGTTGTAAATATTGACACTGCCAGGATTAATCCAGAAATATATCCTTTCTACCAAAACATGACTAGCTTTAGATTTTAGATGTATACTGGTGAACATATGTGGAGATACACACATATGTAAATATGAATAATTTAATTATATAACGTTTAAAATTTCCTATTTAAATTTCTATGATGACATTTGTGTTAGCTTGAAATAAAAACATGTAGTCTTTGTAATAATAATGAGAATGGAGACATTAGCATAAAGAAATTCAAGTACTAAAAGATTCTACTAAAATATTAATTATTAGTTTGATAATCTGTTAATATATTGATTTATTTTGATAGACATATTTTTCACCATAAGTTTATTTTCATCCATAAATACAGGGAATACTATTCAACCAATTTATAACCTACTTTTACTTTTTGCTTCTCCTTTACATACTTTTAACATGTTTCCACATATGAGTGTATCATGCCTTGGTCATGCCTCCTGAGCATTGTTCCCTCAGTTTTTGCATCAAAACAGCAGAAACAGTGACAGAGAACTGACCATGAGACCCAACTGCGGTCTGCAAACACCTGGCCAAATAACAGGTCAGCCACAGAGTGACTATGTGACTCGGGATAGGTTATTGGGTCTCCATGACTCATCTAGTCATCTGAGAAATATGAGTCAAAACAGCATTGCTCTTGAGGTTGCATGTAGAATAAATAAATGGGAATATGCAATTCTTAGAGAGTCCTCCACATAGGACACACCATGCAAGTGCTTGCTACAGAAAATAGTAGATCTTCTACAATAATTTAATCAAGTCTGTGGTGTGGGACTTTACTGTTCTTCCTTTTCCCTCAACTATAGAAATATTCTGAACATTTTAAGATAAACTTCTTAACATTAACCTGGAGAATATGCAGTAGTCGAGGCTTCTACTACCCACTTTCTTCCAAAGAGAGCATCCCATGCTCGGTGTGAGATAGTGAGATAGTGCGTTCGCTTTCGTGAGCTATAGCTCATTTCCTTCAGGTCCCTTGATGCCTGAAAGATGCGAAGTCTGGGAAGTAAACAGGATCTGATTGCGGAGCCAGGGGCACAATTTCCTGTGGCCTCTTTGTCCTTCTCATCATCATCTTCTCATTAGCTGGCCCGGGATGTTATCTGCAGTAGGGAACATTAGCCACTTAGACGCTACTATGAAGGGAGAAATCATAACTGGTAATATTGCATTTGGGGTTATCATTAACGTGAGCTCCATTACAGTGAGACATCTCAGAGAGAGAGAGAGATGGAAGACTTGGAGAAATAATAATCTAATTTATTAAAAGTCATCCCAGGCAGAGAGAGCCCAGGACATGTTTATCACAGCACACCCTTAGGAAGGATGTGCTTGTCACCAGCTTGTCACACGAGGCTATGTGAGCGTGGTAACTGCAGTTCCCAGTACCTCTGCTATTAGCTCAGTTGCTACATCACATTCTTTGTGATACTATATTACGAGTCTAGTTAAATGAGGAGAAATTCATTGTACAGTTGAATCAAATGACAACCACTTTATTATAAACAAAGACATATGCAACAATCAAGAACCTTCTAGGTGAATTCATGTTACTCTTTCTGAAGGTAATGCTGACTGGCTACATTTTATATAGAAGACTGCAGTGTTTTCTAAAGGAAACTACTTTATGTTACATATGATCCTTCTTGCCTATTCTGCTGCCTGCCCCATAGGAATCTTAAGGGTTGATCAGCACTTTTCGCCCTCTTTTGACATGTGCATGTGTTTTATTGTAATGATAAAATGGCCACAATGAACCTTTGACCTCACTGTAACTTGGTTGAGGAAAAAATAATGTGTAAGTATAAAGAAAGTAGGACGACATTTGATTTTCTTTCATATTATCACCCTAACTTTCCTGCAAAGAGAATGAAATTGTGCTTATCAAATCTTTTTTTATTTGAAAGAATGGTTCTCTGCTTCTGCCTTGATATTATTTAGAGGTCAGCTCTCTGCTATTCTAATTAACCCCTTTCAGGTCGGCTGCCCCTGAAACCCAGAGGGGAAAATGTTAGAACAAGGACCTCATCATACTGCCTTTTTAAGTTGTCTGAAAAAAAAGAACCCAAAAAACCAGACATTTGCAGAGGGAGAGTGGAGTTCTTGGCTCCTAGGAGATCACTGCCTTGCCTCTGTCCCCGATCTGCTCCCTCCAGACTGATACAAACAGACAGGGGACACACATGGAAACACAAAGATACAGTTGCAGCCATACAGTAAACTTTCCTGGCACTCATAATGCTCAAAACTTGGATTATACATCTTTCTTATTATTCAGGAAATAAAACTCTAGAAGACTGTGCTGAGTAAGTTCAGCAAAGATGAGACAGAAGGCTGGCACTCACTCACACGCTGAGTGCCAGCTACAGACGAGCCAGTACAATTAAGCTACATGATAAATGGTAGATTCAGTAACATATCAATGATTAATGAGTATGTGATGGAGCATTTAACCTCGACTCACAGCAGTGAGATAAGTATACATTCTGGAGGGTTATTAATTATGCCTTTGAGGGCTCAGAGGTGTTTTCATCGCCAAGAGAATCCCAGGATTCATCCGAGTCTTTAATTTGTTCATTAGTATTACAGATATTCTAAAAGTGATCATAATATATATAACTTAGAGCCCACTTAGTGTTGCTTCCCCTCAAACACATCCATACTTACACACTTGAAACTGAATATTTGAACAACTAATGTTTCAAACCTTATGGCTCCAGAATACCTGACACCGAACACGAACAGTTATGGTATTTAACAATAACGTCCCCAAAGTGGTAAAAATGCCTGACCTCTGATGAATAAATATTTTTCCATTTGGTTTCCACACACACACACACACACACGCACACACACACACACTTGTGCACGTGCACACACACACACATTTTAATTCTCACGTTAAAAAAAGTAGTTCTTAAAGAAAACATTTAGACACTACACTTTTGCTAAGAGAGGTGACGTTGTGGGGAGCTGGTCCATCTCTGGTTTATTCAGTGATTAAAGGTGCAAGTCTTTAGTTGTGGCTGGCAACCTGGCTTGTGCCCTGGTTCTGCCATTCAGCTTCAAGACATTTAACAAAGGCACTGTGCATGTATGCTTTTCTCAATAGGGTGAACTCTCTCTAGCCTTGCAGGTTCTTAAGGAACAGCGGGGAAGTATTTGTGATACCAGGCCATCCACTGGGTTTAACTTCCCACAGCTATCACACAGCTTACAAACTATATGAGAGTCCTAGGATACTTTGCAAGACCATGCATGGCGGCATGTCTGCTTGGTATTTCTGAGCCTGTCTTCTACTGCTCTCCCCTTCCCTAGTCTGATCTAACCACACTGGCCTCCTTGCTATTTGCCGAAGGCTCCTGGTCCATTCCAAATCTGTAGGGAGGCTATCTCTTCTGTCCAGAAGGCATTACTTGAAATAGCTCACTCCCAAGCAGGCACAGCAGAATGTGCCTATAGTTCTAGCTCCTCAGGAAGATCACTTGAGCTTGAGTCCAGTCAGAGCAACAAAGGGAGGTAGCATAAACGTGACTCACCCTTTATTCCTATACTGCTCCTCAGAACTGCCTCTGTTCTGCTGGTCTGACACTGTATAATGAACTGCCATAAAAGCCAGTGGTTTAGAGCTGGGAAAATGCTTAATAGAGAAGCATGCTTGCTGCCAAGATTACCAACCTGAGTTTGAGATACAGGACCCATACGGTGGAAGGAGAAAGGCAGCCTCAAGCCAATTCGCCCTCAGATCTCCATATGTGTGTGAGCATACAGACCCCTCCCCCACCCCCACTAGAATAAAAACCTTTTCAACACAGGGATTAACCTGTAACTCCACCTGTGATCCAATGGACACTTCCAATTCAATGGGCACACAAATGACCCTGGTTAAACTAAATGTGTCCATAACAAAACCACCTTGTCATGAACCTGGGAGAGAAACCCGTGGGAATGGGGGCAGCTGATAGAGCCCGGAGAGAGAACATCTTCTCTTCGTTGTGAGATTGTCAAGTCGCAAAATTAATCAACTGAAAACTTTCCTGAAAAAAAATCAGTGATTTGAATACCAAGAAGTTATTATCATTATGGCTTATGATTCTGGGTCAGGATACCGAGCAAAGTCCAGAGCGGATCTGTTTCCTTTCTCCTTGACTTGACCGAGGTCTCCTGGTGTGTGTGGTGTGTGGTGTGTGTGGTGTGTGGCGTTGACCTCATCATGGTGTTACTTCAGAGCTTCAAGACACCAAAGTGGAAGTTTGTAGTCATCTTAAAGCGACACCCACAAACTGTTCAGAGCACAGCTTCCACCAAACGCTATCAGCTAATGTCGACAAACACCCTGAATTCAGGGGTGTAAATAGCCCCGTCCTTTTGATAGAAGTTCCCATGAAGTTGAAGAAGGTTGTGGCTGCTGTATGCCTCAATGCTGCCTTTCTTTCTCATCCATTAACAATTATTCCATACCTAATGCTTCCTGTCACCCATTCATTCTTTGTATATAAGGTTATTCTCATCTTAGTGTCTATTTGTTTGTTTCATGTCTTATATTTTGTTGCATGGTTTGGTCTCCCAGTACATGTGAATGCCACAGATCTAGGGACTTCGGTTTTTGTGCAGGCCCTTCATGAGGAGTTACTGGGAGGGAAGTGAACAGATGATCAAGTTAAGTTAGTCCTGACGGCCCTCCACTTCCTATCAGCAAAGCAAGAGCAAACTCCCTACCCTCTAGAGCCCTTGAGTACGAATGAGATGGGGTGGATAAAATATGTAGCCTGGAACCTGGGAGAGAATTAATTCCCGTTCATTTCAGTGCCTTCTAGGCACAGTTAAATCAATTTCAGAAAGGTCATAATATAGCAGTCGGCATGGTGCCTCCAGCCTGTCATCCTCACACTTGGGGACAGAAGGAAGTGGATTCGGTGTCAAAGCCATCATCATCTACTTCATGAGTTTGGAGCCTGTCTGGACTGCGAGAGCCCCTGTCTCACAAACAAATGAACAAAAGCACAAGGTCTTGGGAGATGTGATCATTTTTGGCACACTGTGATGTATGGAGGGAAGGGATGACTAAGGCTTTTTACCTATGGTCCGTGAGCCTTACCAGAGCGAGAGGGAAACACAAGTGCAGGAATCGTGTGTCTTTAAACTGAGTTTCCTTTTACAGTAAAGTAGCTAGACAGCTCGGTAATACGGTGGGCATCGTGATGGATCAGTGTTTGTTTTTTTACCACACGGCAGACCTCTCCTAACTGCTCTCATGTGCTTCTCTGCTAATTGAGTAGAAAGAGCATCCCATCATCTCTTTCTACATGAAAGACACCCTCGTTTGTTTGTTTGTTTAGGCAGCACAAATACAGATTTTTATTTCCCCTCAGAGGACGAATCACCAGGCAGTTTTTAGCTGCTTCCATTTCTACGCTCTGCTCTGGCTTCTTTCTCTTCATGGTATAATTGAGAATTAGCCTAAGATTTCCTGGGGAAAATCCTAGAGATGAGAATCAAATGGGCCCGGACCAGCAAGGACACAGGATTGTGTTGGCATGAGCACAGGTGGCCTCCTTCAGTGTCTCACTGGACAGGATTCGTGCTACTTGTAGCCTGTGGGAGCCTAGAATCGTCCCTGCTCCCTGCCAAGTGACTGAATTCTTAGAAGTGCATCTTCTTTTGCAGCTTTGCCCCTGTGGTCCCCACTTTCTCTTGTGTCAGCAATGTCTGCCTTTTCAGACAATATACTAAGGCTTTTTATAAGAATAAATTCATTTCTCTCTTATTTTGTAGCTTTGGTACAAATTAACCTTTGGGCAAGCAGTGTGAAAGGAGTCTCCCCTAGTTCCACACCCAGCTTCCATACCAGGATGGCCTTCATTTTCTTCTCTGTTCTTCCTTTCTTTCTTTTATCTTTTTGAAGAAAGAAAGAAAGAAAGAAAGAAAGAAAGAAAGAAAGGAAGGAAGGAAGGAAGGAAGGAAGGAAGGAAGGAAGGTAGAAAGAAAGAAACCTTATCCCAAGTTTCAGGGTAAATAGTTCACTCTCATTTAAGCTCCAAAGCCTAGCCAGAGAGAAATTACCCAGCTTTCTATCATAACAGACCCCTTTCCTCCTTCAGAGTTATTGATTCATCAGCTGAAAAAATTAAATCGTCCAGTTCCCCCAATCAGGAATTCACCAGCCACCTTGTGAAAATCCACACCATTGTTTCAGAGCAGAGGGAACAAGTCCTAACAGACTTTTCATAGCGTTTTTATATGATGAAAATAAAGCAAATTCAACCTATTCTCTCTCTCTCTCCCTCTCTCTCTCTCTCTCTCTCTCTCTCGCTCTCTCTTTCTCTCTCTCTCTCTCTCTCTCTTTCCCTCTAAGAAAGAAGTTTAAATTTTCTTATTAAATCTCTTCTCTTTGCTTTGACTAACTTCACACCCCAATCTTATTTTCTCTTCTTTTGAAGCAATCACTATCTCATAACATGAGAATAGAGAGAACTGGTCATTTCATTTTGTGAAAAGGGGCTACTACTTTGTAACTGAAAAAACAAGTTGTCACATACTTAAGCTTGCTTGAGAATGACATATCTGGCTGTTCAGAACAGGCGATAATGTCAAATCTCTGCTCGTCAAAATGTCCTTGGAGGCAAAGCGATATATTTTACCTCTTTCCATGAAATACGTGTGTGGACATGTAGAGGGCAGATTAAGTGATTTGGGGAAACAGAAGGCATAAAAATCAGGGTTTCTGTTATATCTAATGCCCAGAGGGCTACACATAGCATAGAAACACACATCACATTGGAGCTGGGGGTTAATGACAGTGACTGAGGAACTGGCATAGTACTCACTTGTTGGTCAGTCAGTCTGTTGTTTTTGCAAACCAGTTAGTGCAGTAGGGTCAGAGTCTAACACTGAATCTACAGTTTGGTGGTTATGAAGCCTTGGGTCAGTTCTAAACTCTAGCTGAGTATCTTTCCTCTGCCTGGAAGACCAGGGTAAGCATGCCCACTTCATTTGGATGATATGAAGGTGGCATACATAATAAGTTCTCAGAAAAAGTCTTTGCATCATTTAGACAAGTCCATATCATCATAACTGAGGTGGGGCTGGTACGCATGCATTTTAATTTCCATAAAGTCATTCTTAATAGCAACAGAGACAGTTCCAGTATTGATGAAATTGACCCTGCTTTAACAAATCCACACCATTAGCACTCAGACCAAATGTATCAAAGATATCAGTAAGATTATTAGATAAGTGGGTATCATGGCGCATCACACTGACCAGGGCATTTTCCTTATAATGAAGAAAGCACTATTTCAAAAGTGACAAAGCCATTTGGAATTGGTACTTTAAAATGGATGCTGGATGATGTCATAATATTAATGACCTCCTGATCTTCATAGCACTTAGGGAACATTAAAGTGCTGCCCTTGGGATGCCCTGTGAGGAGCCTCGCAGATTTATTTACATTTTCCAGAGAGATAGACCTCAATTTCTTTTTCATTTCTTGTTAATGTTAATTATTTCTTCAGAAGAACTTCCCTACAGGTATACTTTTTTGAAGCACTGTAGGAGGAGGGGCCGCTTGTTGATTCCCGGCTGCTCAGCGCCCCCCCCAAATAATCACACAGAAATTATATTATTTAAATCACTGCTTGGCCCATTAGCTCTAACTTCTTATTGGCTCTTACATAATAATTTAACCCATTTCTATCAATCTGTGTATCACCACATAACAATGGCGTAAAGTTCTGGCGTCTGTCTCTGGCAGGGCTACATGGCATCTCCCTCACTCTACCTCCTTTTTCCTAGCATTCAGTTTAGTTTTTCCTGCCTAGCTCTGTTTCCCTGTAGCTCTGCTATAGACCCAAAGCAGCTTCTTTGTTAACCAATGGTATTCACAGCTTACAGAGGGGAATCCCACATCACCTCCCCTTTTCTGTTTAAATGTAAAGGAAGGTTTTAACTTTAACATAGTAAAATTACATATAACAAAACAGGTATCAACTAAGAATTATAGTTATGATATTTATGTCTATTTTATCTTTTATAATAACTAAGGAAAACTATAACTATAAATTCTTCATCTCTGTCAAAGACTCCAGAAGAATATAATGTGACCTAAGTAAACAATAAGTTCATTGTAAGCAACTTCAAAAACTCTAGAATTGACAGAGATATCTTGCTGCCTGGAAGTCACCCCAAGTTCTTCTGTACCATTGGGGCATCCATTTTCAGCCCACAGGCCCATAGTATCTAGCAGATTTTTCCATGAAGCAGGAAATTTCAAAGACAGTTCTGCCTATATTGTCAGTTTGTTATTCATTTTCTTCTATGCCATGCATAATGTCT
This sequence comes from Myodes glareolus, assembly GCF_982192425.1. Lineage (NCBI taxonomy): Eukaryota > Metazoa > Chordata > Mammalia > Rodentia > Cricetidae > Myodes > Myodes glareolus. The sequence goes on from NC_142029.1 coordinate 63,640,048, forward strand.
GGCAGACTCTTTTCATGAAGCAAGAACCCTAAAGGATCATCTCACCTTTCCTCAGCAGGTCCTGCATGTCTAGTTCATCAAGCAGTTCAGGCAAGAGCAATTTCTTGCCCAAATGGTGAATAAACTCCATAAGGAGCCTTTTCAGTGCCCATCTTCCTCTTGAAGTTACTGGTGCTGCCAGGAGCAGATATGTCTCATTGTCATGAAAAGACTTGAGTTTTTAAACATTTTAAATGCCATATTCTGTAATCTTTGAAAGGTCTGAAAAATACCTATCTAACTGAAGTACATCTCTGTACATCTAGAAAATCTAACTAACATGACTACAAGTTTGGCTATTATAGATGATTCTCTATTTACCTATATTTCTTAATTATACATTACATTTTAAAATGAGCTTTACAAATGCAATACCTTAATCAAGAGCAGAAATACATATACACAGTATAACAAAATTGATTTTAAATTTGTATCAATAAACCAAGATCCATACCAATGCAAATCTCTATAGCTCTTTACCCCTTTAAATGTAAACAAATATTTATAAACAATATTTGGGAATATGGGCATAGTTCTGTCCAAACATCTTCCTGCTGGTTATTGGGCAAAATAATTTTTTGAGGGGTGTTCAAGGTGACCTTTCAGGGGATCTTGGTCCATCAAACCACATTAGTTATCCTTTATAAATCAAAACAACTCTGAGATACCATCTTACACCAGTCAAAATGGCTAAGAACAAAAACACCAATGATAGCTTATGCTGGAGAGGATGTGGGGTAAGGGGAACACTCCTCCATTGCTGGTGGAAATGCAAATTTGTACAAGCACTCTGGAAATCAATATGGCGGTATCTCAGAAAATTGGGAATCAACCTACCTCAGGACCAGCAATACCATTTTGGGGTATATATCCAAAGGATGCTCAATCATACTACAAAGACATTTATTCAACTATGTTCAAAGCAGCATTATTTATAATAGTGGTGAAAAACAATGACATCTTGAAATTTGTATGCAAATGGATGAAACTAGACAAAACATCCTGAGTGAGGTAACCCAGACCCAAAAAGATGAACGTGGTATATACTAACTCATAAGTGCATACTAGCTAGCATTCCATTCTTATAGCTAGATTTTCATGGGCAGTCCAACTCCATCCACTACCTCTTTGAGTTATTCTTCTTTCAGCTGTTAATCCTGTGACTCACATTCAGGACTTGCTAAGCCCCTGAGAAGCATTACCAGTGGTCTAGAGGCAGATAGGCTCCACTAAGGGTGGCCCTTTCCAGTGAGAGGATCTTTTGCATCTCCTGTCCCAAACTGACCCATGAGACTCAACAGCTGCCTTGTGGCATTTGTCCTTTCCACCCTAAGGCAGGGCATGGGTGAATAATAGTGAAACTCACATTTCTAGATGAAAGCATCTTGATCTGACTGTGGTGGCTATGAAGTGATGCCAGCACTGCCCTTTGGTAGTTCTAGCAGATTCTGGTTCTGCGTTATAAGGCTTCCTTCCAAGCAGAGTTCTTTATGGACATGGTGAACACTAAAGCTTTAAAATTTGTGAAATGAAAGTGAGAATCTGATCCCTGATAAGATGGCACATGTATGAAATCACAACACCTGGAACATGAAAGTCGGAGGAGCATGCATTCAAAATCAACCTGGTCTCCATATTGAATTTAAGGCCTGCCCAAGCTACATAAGAACCTGTCTCAACATCAAATGGGGGGGGGGGTTAAGGAAAGGGGGAGGGGGAGGATAAGGAGCCTGAGCTAAGAATAAGGGTCTTCAGAAAAACGCAGGCTTTTCTCAGCACAGGGTATAGGAATGGTGAACAGGGGAAGCCTAGGCTATCAATACTCTGAGTTTATTGATGCTGAATCACTAAGGAAGATGTGAGGCCTAACAACCAAGACTATAGCAATACTCCCTAAGTTTGGCACATGAGAGACCATATGTTTCAAACACCACAGCTTTTTGACACTTTCTACCGTGTCTATAGATTCCCATAATAGCCTGGCACAACACTTGGCAGAATCCACTGCCCTCGGGTGCCTGGCTGGTAGTGAGATAATTGGATCATGAAGAGTTGGATCAGCACATTGGCATCTCTATGAAGGGAATGGAGACACCACACAAGTGTGACAGCCAGAATCACATGTGACTGATCCGGGGAAGTTTTGCATTTTAAAATTCATTCAGGGGAATCTCCATGAAAGGTGCTTGGAAATCTAGCAAACCTGCCAGTCTCTAGTCTGAGAACGACTAATGCAGTGAGACAGATGATCCTAATGTAATTTATTTAATGATAATATAATAAGGTGCCACAAATGGCCTTTGTATTTGACTATTCCCCTTACGAAACGCACGGATGAAGTAATCAACACCAGAGTGTGCAAATTCTGACTAGATGTGATGGCTGGCTTCTGAATATTAAGAAACTTGTCAAACTTGCTGTGTCTCCTGGCAAAGCAACGCTAGATTTATGACTCTGGAAAACCCCAGTGTAACAGTAATTGATTTGTAATTGTTTTGTTGTCTTTCATCCCTGCGGGTTATCATGGAGGCAGGGGCTGGAATACCAATTAACTGCTTGCAGTAAATGGGAGTAAAGGTGTCAGTGGTACCTGTAGGACTTTAATTTTGTTTTATACATAAAAGGGGAGGAAATTACATCACTGAACCAAAGACCATTGCTCACAGACCCACATGGCTGCTTTCGTAGTAGTTATAGCCACCGCCTCCTTCCCCATGAGAGTCTGCATGGCTCTTTTACCCCTAAGGCAATTGCTTAGTTTGTAGCATTCTTTAGCAAACGATACTCTTGACTCCCTTAGTTGCTGAGTGATTTTTCCCATAAGAGTCTAGTCTTAAAGAAGTGCCTAACTACTCCAGTTATTAAGTAGATGAGTCCAAACTGCTGGCCAAGTCATTTATAAAAGTTACGTACAAAAACTTTAAAGAAAAAAACTCATTTTACTCCCTCCCAATCATATTTCTTTGACCTTTGAATGTGTGCCTGTGGGTCACTGTAGAGCATCTCACACCCTGGAGTTATACCTGGACCCACCACCAGCAGCCTCCTTTCCTGTCCCACAGAGAAGCAAATACCAAAATCTTATCCCGCAGCAGTAGCATGCCATTGAAAGGAGTGTAGCAGAAACACTTCAGTGTACACAAGTTTGAGGCCAGCCTGGGCTCTACTTCTGTTTATAGCCATATACCCAAACATGCCCGGTCTTATCTGAAAATGTAGATTACTTCAAGCTAGCAGTTACCAAGGCGTCACAAGACACAAAACATGTCTTCTTTTCTCCTCAAAATTTCTGGTGCTGCCCCAGAGTTCATTGCAAAATCCTAGAGTAGCTTTGTGCCCAAGTTAGGAGCCAAGGCACAAAGCATCGTTATCATAGGAGCAGCTCACTCAGGAGAGCTCCCTTGCTCTCTTGCTGTTGGAAGCTACTTTGATCTCTAGTCATAGACTTTCAGAGAGCATGGTCTCGAAGTGTCGATCAAGTCATTTGGTTTTGGCTCCATGTGAAGACTCAGAATCTGTTTTGACATGGAAGAAATTGGCGTTTTGGACTGTGAGTGTGTTTATATTTTGTGGTGACTTAAGATTTATATTTCATTTTTAAACTTCTTCAAATACACAACACACACACACACGTTGTGTTGTACAGCTATGTGCATGATCCTATTCTCATGTATGTTCGGAACACTCCCCCCACCACCACCAGTTAATTTGCTTGGTTCTATTGATTTTCCTGTCTCTCTCGATTCATGTCCTCATTCCTACTGTAACTTAGAATATAACATTCCATATTTGTTCTGTGTTCACATAATCCCATACGCACAATATGGACACTGGTCATTGATTCTCATGATAAAGACACACACATTTCTTCTGCAATACAAGTGGTGTGTCTCTAACTCATTTCAAATGGTAGTGTAACAATGTGCTAAAACATGGCTTGGGTGAACACAGCTCATCCTCCTGCTGAACACTCTTGGTAACGGGCTTCATGATGTTTTTAGTGTATCTGGCACTGAAAATAATGGTGCTGTTAATGCCAATACTTTCTTTCCTGCCAGTGGTTTTGTTTGCCAGAGATAAACTCTCGTACACAGAATGGTAGACTATAGGGATAGGTACACACTTAAGTTTTTGTTGTTATTTTAAATTCTGTGTATGAATGGGTGCTGCTGTGGCTGTGCATGTGTGTGCATATGTTCCTGGAGGCCAGAGGTATTAGATCTTTTGTAGCTGAAGTTACAGGCCATGGCTGGCTGCCTGCTGTGAGGCTGAGAACAGAATGTGGACCCTCTGCAAAAGTAGTGTGTGTTCCGAATCAGTCAGACACTGCTACAGCCGCCATTTAGACGGTCTTAAATTGATGCCACCGAAAAGCTCTCCCCAAAGGCTTATCACATCTACATTCCTGCCGAACACTGTGCATGTGCTTTTGGAAAAACCAACAAATAGGTAATATCACCCTAGAATTTTAACGAGTCTAGTGAAAATCAACTGATTTGTTGTTGTTGTTGTTGGTTCAGCTCCTAGTTATTGAGCATCAGGACTTGAGAATTCTCAGGTATGTTGAACATCAATTTTCATTCCTATGAGTTTGTCTTCTTATTCCCATTATCCAAGCTTCTGCAGGGTTATTTGTCTCTCACCAGTTCACAGGTTTCTGTCACATTGCTGGCATTAACTTCGTTATCTGAATTAGGTGGCACCTGAACTTCTTCTAAATCTATTATTTGTTTATTGACTTTCTTTATGATGTTTTTGTTATATAATTCTTAAAATATTTTATAATAGGGCTGGAGGGATTGTTCAGTGGTTAAGTGCAGCTTCTCTTTTAGAGGACCCAAGTTCAGTTCCCAGCACCCTCACTGGGAGATTCACAATCAGTGCCTCAGGATCTGGTCTCTGGGTATCTGCTCTTATGCTCACATATACACTGGCAGTTTAAAATTAAAATAAACCTTTAAAAATATTTTGTACTATCAATATGCATACTTTTAAAAAAAGATTGTCTTTATTTTTAAGTAGGGGTACATGTCTGTGTGAGGTATGCATGTGACCGCACGTTCTGTGGAGACCAGAAGAAGGCTTCGAATCCTCTGGCCCTGAAGTTACAGGCAGTTGTGACCAGCAGGTCATGGGTACTGAGAATCGAACTCAGGTACTCTATAAGAGCAGTATGTATGTATTCTTGACGGTCACTGAACCATCTTCCAGCTTCTAATATGCGTCCCGTTTAAACCATCAATACTTTAATATAATTTATTTTAGTAATATTTTGACTTTTAAAATTTGAATGTAATTACATCATTTCTCCCTTTTTATTTCCTCTCTTCAATTCCTCCCAATCACCCTTGCTGCTCTCTCTCAAATTTATGATCTCTTTTTTTTTAACTATTGCTATACATAAAAATGTGTGTGCGCACGCACAGGTGTGTGTTCCTAAGTACAATCAGCTCAGTCCAGATCTTGTTTAGGTAACCATGTTGATGAGACTCTGGGTACAGCTTCTGACATTTCTAGAAAACACAATCTCATAACAAACTTCTTGTACTTCTGGCTCTTATAGTTTTCCCACTTCCAAACAGATACCTAACAACGATATCTGTGTACACTTTTTTAAACCTTTGTGTTTGTACACTTAACCAAGAATGACTTCTTTTACACTAAGCGAGACACATGCAGTTACATTGACTTTCTTGAAATAGTGTCGTTTTTTCTTTATTACAGTTAAATATTCAAATGTCTGTAGGCATACTTTTAAATTTTTATATAAAACGAGACAGGCTTCTTAAATTATTAGACAGTCGAGAGTTTAAAACATAATATGTATCTCTCCACTGAAGTGGATTTTATCATGTATAATTTCTTGCAAATATTTGAAAATTTTCTGACATCTTAGCGATGTTTTGTTGATCTGTTTGTTAATTCCTGTACTGAGACTTTGTTTGTTGATCACTATCAGTTTTGTAATATGCTTCATTGTCTGGTGAAGGAATTTTCTCCCTGGTGATTTTGTATTCATGTTTTTCTTATGTAGACTCAGGAATGGCATAAACATTTCTTATCCAAACACTATAAATGTGCACAGTGGAGTGGGTGGATCAGAATCCACCACTTTCTTCACTGAGATATTGTGTCTTTTGGGTCAAAAGTAGTTGGAAAAAAGTACTTCCACTTTTAAGACGGAAGAGATGTACTTTGTCCTATTTTTCTTCTAGTTAATAAAAAAGAAACCCTGAACATTAAATATTAAGCAAGCATAAAAAAGACTTTAGAAATTGGAAAGAGTAAGACACACTAGAGCTAAAAAAGACAATAAACAACACAACAAGATGACAACAAAAATGCTGTGGCCTAGAAACGGTAAACTGTGCCGATAAAGAAGAGTTCAACGAAAGCCTACTAAGAGGCCAAGGAGAGAGGCAGCAGAGAAATGCTCAACCCCAACGCCCAGACAAAACATGGCTCCATTTCTTTTGTGCCAGCAAAGGCCGTAGCAGGGTCCAATACCCCTGCAGGCTGGTGTCAGAGACGCCTAAGTGGGGAACTGGAGCCTGCCCTTTCCCTCCCCGCCCCCCTTAACTGGTCCTAGCTTTCCAATCTGCTGTGGGAATGGCGAGCATGTGATAAATGCAGGTTTCGCCACTGCAGGGTACCCATCCCTGCCCCCAGGATTGTATCAGAGGAGCCTAGTGTAGTTTCAGGGCTGTAACCATTGTCCACTGCATAGTGGAGACTGGTGGAGGTCCGCAACACCATTCCTGGACAGCAATCACACGAAACCTCCTTCAGGGCATTTATAGAAGCCAGTGGAAAACCCGGACTTCGGCTTCCACCCAGTAACAATGGGATTATGTCCTGTCTCTACTTACCAGAGCCGTATGGTGGGGGGGGTGAAGAGGAGAGACAAAAAGCCAACTGAAACAAAGAATTTAAACCAAATCTGAAGTCTTGTGATACAAAAATGTCTAGATTTTATTTCTCATCTCTAAACCTGGAAAAAAAAAAAACCCAAACGATTTTTTTTAAAGTAATTAATGGATGTCAACATTAAGATGACAGTGATGTTAAATTTACCTGACAAAGACTTAGACAAAGACAGCTGTAATTAAAATGCTTGAAAAAGCAATTGCACTTAAATGAAAAGGCTGAAAACCTAAGCAGAGAAAGAGATGATATAATGAGAAAGAAAGTGGGAACTCCGGAGCTGAAAGATTGGATGGAAGAGAGCAAAACTCGGCAGCAGGACAGAGGGCTCGGCGAAAGACGCAGTGGATTGGATGGTGTAATAGAAAATTAATTAATGTGATCAGTAGGGAGGAAAATGGACTACAGAAATGATGACCGGTGCTTCAGGAACACACGGGTGTCTTAACAAAGGTGTCACCATGACTTTACCAGTAAAGGGAGAGGAAACACTGACAGAACTGAAAACACACCTGACAAGGTGGCAGGAAGTTTCCAAAGTTTGGGGAGGATAAAAACTGCAAATTCTGAAGGTAAGTGAATTCTAGGCTCAGCAGACCACGAGGACACAGTGCCAAGAGACATAATTTATCTCTGGAAAGCAAGGGAAAAGAGACAGCAGCCGAAGAAAAGTCACACTTCCCTAAAACCACGTGAGTGACAGCAAACTTCCCTTCGTATGACAGACAGGAGAGAATGGAACGACAATGGAATTCAACTCTTAAAAGAAAAGGCCTGTCGACCTAGAATTCTATCCTTGGTTAAAAACAAGCGTCCTTCACACAGAAGGGGGAATAAAGACACTCCCAACTGAGGCAAAAGGCAATACAGTGTTGCCAACAGAGGTACACCAAGAGAAGAACTGAAAAATAGTTCTTAGAAAGGCAATCCATTCTTTAACTTTTTAATTTTTTTTATTTTCAAGAATTTCATACATGTTCAATGAAATAGATCATAGCTAAACCCTGTGTCTCCCTCCAGTTGTACTGCACCTCCCCAATATGCCCCGCTCTCAACTTCATGTCTTTATTTTATACTTCACTAAATCTGGCTACTGCTGTCCACATGTGCATAGGTAAGGGGCCACCCACTGGAACATGAGAAGCCTATGAGTCTCCATATCCTCAAAAAAAAAAAGAACAAACAATTCTCCATCCCCCAGTAGCTATCTACTACCCATAGCTCCTCAGTAAGGGGTGGGGCCTAGAGATGGTTGTCTGCCAATCCATGCTGGCAGTTTGGCTGACTTGATCTTGCATAGATCTTGTTTGCGCACATAACCACACTGCTATGAATTTGTGGTTGCATTATTGATGTCATTTCCAGAAGTCAGCATTTTAGAGCACCCCTCCCATCCTCTGGTTCTTCCATTCTTGTACCCTCTCTTCCACAGTGTTTCTTGAGCCTTGGATGTTTTCAGTGTGTTTGCATGTGGGGGGCGGGGCGGTATTGTTACTAATACACGTGTCCTGCTCAGGGCTGAGCACTGAGTCTCTTGTCAGTACTCTGACCAGTTATGCATCTCTCCACTGACTGCTACCTGTAACATGAGGGGGCCGGCTTGTTGGGGTATCTGTCCCGCCCAGTACCCTACAGCCGGCAAGCCCCAAAGAAAACCACACACAGGACTCCATAAGATTATAAACTGATTGGCCCATTGGTTCTGGCTTCTTGTTAACTCTTATAGCTTATATTAACCCATTATTCTCATCTATGTTAGCCACATGGCTCAGTACCTTTTCTAGCTGGGCAGCTCACATGTTGCTTCTTTGGTGATCTGGGCTGGACTGGTGGAGGGAGCTTCCTCCTTCCTAGCCTTCTCCTGTCCTCATTGTCCCGCCTCTACTTCCTGTCTGGTTGACCTGCCCATACTTCCTGCCTGGCCAATCAGCGTTTTATTAAAATACATGATTGACAGAATACAGATAATTCTCCCGTACCAGCTACCCACTGCCAAAAGAAGCTTTCTACACCAAGCTTAAGGTCTAAGGTTATAAGTAAAAATATTCAGAAGACAATCTGACACAATAACCATTTGACAAAATAATAGTAATATGTTCTACCCTAGGGCCTATAACCTCCAAAGTCATGGGCTTTTGACCAGGATTACAGTACCAAGAATGAAATCTCTGAAGTGCTTGCTTACCCCATAACAAGTCATGCAACTATGGTACAAGCAGGAACATCTTGCCTGGTATATTGCAACCTATGGGGTCAAATGCTGGGTAAAATCACTGATGTCTTTCCCCCCAGCAGCCTGCATAGTATCTTCCAGTACTAACATAGCTACCTAGCAGGGAGAAAGTATCCAGGTTGCTTTGAAATTGATTTCTACATATCTTGTAGCCACAGTGTGTGGTGTCTTCAGCAATAGGGTCTCCCCATGTTGTAATGGTGACTGACCAAGTTTAAGGGCAACAGAGAAAACAAGTTGACTGGGACATGTACATATCCATTCTCTCTCTGGTCTTGACTGTGGCTATAACAGCTGCTTCAAGTTCCTGCCTTGACTTCCCCGCAATGACAGACTGTATTCTGCAATTGTATGCCAGACAAAACTTTTCTCCATTAAAGTTGCTTCTGTGTGGATATTTTTGTCACAGCATCAGAAATGAAACTAAAAAAGTGCACATAGAAAACCTTTAGAATTAGCAAATAGAGTTTATTATATAACAAAAAAATGCTATGCCAGAACAAATAAGATTTACACCAGAGATGCAAGATTGGTTAAAAATTGAAAAATCCAATCAAACCATGCCATCATATATTAGCATATTAAATGGCAAAAGAAGAAAAATCACAGGATCACAATTTTTCACACCTATCCTGTCTACCCCACCCCCCCAAAATCAGGAAAATAAAAATGGGAATATCTGAACTTGATGAAGAGTCAGAAGTACTACAGCTGACGTGGTACTCAGTGATGGGAAGCTGAGACTTTCTTCAAAGATAAGAGCAAAGCATAGCTGCCCATTCCTACAGCCTGTATACATCATGATGCTGAAGATACCAGGACAGTAAGGCAAGGGAATGACCAAAGAACATAAGGAAGAAGGAAGTAAAAGTGTCCTATTTATAGAGAGCAAGAATGTGTAAACAGTCACAAGGAACCTGCAAAGAAATTCCTGTAATTAAAAGTGAGTTCATCAAAGCCTCAATGCTCAGTTGCATCTGACAGCAAATGTGTGGAAAACAAAGCTTTAAGGGCAATATTAATTATGGTTCCTTAAAGAAAAAGGCCATGGCTGGAGAAAAAAATGACTCAGTGATTAAAAGCAGTGGGTGCTCTTGCAGAGGATCTGGATTTGGTTCCCAGCACACACGTGGTGACTCACAACTGTCTGTAACTCCAGTCCCAAGGATCTGATTCCTCAGACCTCCACAAACACCAGAATCCAGCGTGATGCATAGACATACATGTAGGCAAAACATTCATACACTTAAAGTAATTTTTAATTAAAATTTCAAAGCTCTATGGTAAACAGCAATCCAGCTAGAAAATGAGAAAACACGAAGAAACATTTTACCAAAGATGTACAGATGGGAATTAAGCACATGAAAAAGTGTTAGCAATTAGAGAAATTAGAATAAAAACCACAAGGATATTTCTATCAGAATGGCTAAAATGTGAAAACAAATTATGCAGGGGATTTGGGAAAAACTGGATCATGCAGACACTGCTGCTGGAAGTATAAAGTGGGGCAGACATTCTCAAAAACAATTTGTCAACTTCTGCAAAAATTAACATGCAGCTACCACATGACTCAGCAATTACACTCCTGGGCATTTATCCCAGAGAAATTAAGATTTGCGCTCAAATGAAAACCTGCATACAAGTGTTTGTAGCGCATTATCCCTAATAGCTCCAAACTGAAAACAGATGTTCATCAACAGGTGAATGGCTAAACTATGCTATGTACATAGTGCCATTCTGTGTAATAAAGGACAAATCACCCAATGCAGACAACAGCCTGGATGTCTCTAGAGAGATGTGTGGTGTGAAGACAGGTGGTCCCCACAGCTCACACACTATATGAATCCAATTAAATAACATTTCTAATGGACAAAATTGAAGAAGCGGAGAACAAACTAGCGGATGCCAGCAGTTATAAAGAGGGTGACTGGGAGGGAAAGATAGCCCATAAAGTGTTTGTCTTACAAGCACGAGGATATGAGCTTGTTCCTCAGAACCTGTGTTTAAGGAGCTCAGTGCAGGGCAGTGGGCTTGCATTCCAGTGGCTAAGGAGGTAGAGAAAAGGAACTCTGAGGCTCGCTGACCAGCCAGCTTAGCCTAGTTGACAATGGCCAAGCCCGTGAAAGACACTGTCATGAGGAACAAGGTGGATGGGTGCCTAAGGAAGGGTGACACCCAAGTATGTACACACAGACATGCACACACATACACACACACGAACACAAACCACACACACACACACACACACACACACACACACAAGATGAAGAGATGGAAAGAGTGGAAGTTCTTAGGGTCAGTGAGAAGTTCCACAAAAAGATTACCAGTCACACGTTCAATCAGCAAGAACGTTTATTTTTTGAGAATATCCATGCATGCAAGGGGTCAACCATCAAGCAAATGAGCTGCAGGCCCCTTTTAAGCAAGGGGAATTAGGAGAATTCCAGGGTGGATGAGTTAGGGAGGAGAGTTCCAAGTAACTCAGGTTGTTATAGGATTGGTTGCTGGGTTCAGTTGTTAGGGGCTTTCCAGCAGCAAGGTGGGAGGAGCTCTCTCTAGTTTTCTTAAGCTCACACAAGGCTGTGGGCCGGCCCCTGATTGGTTGCCCGGGGTTAAGGCTTTCCCAAGAACTGCTTGCTCAGCCTGTTCCTTTCTAGTGAACCAAAACTGAGGACTCTGACAGAGTCACTAGGAGCCTGCCATGGCACTAGCTTGGCTCTCTTAGAAGTGGCTATAAATGGCAAATGAAAGGCTTAGCAATACTGAATATCAAGTCATTATACTTTTTTTTTTTTTTTTTGCAGAGAGTTACTGTTGGGAGAAACTGGGTAAAGGGGATGGGATTGTTTTTCTTCTTGCAAATTTCGAGTGAAAATTTAATACTAAATAAATATAAAAATATATTTATGAGATTTACTTTTTTATTGCTCTTAATATAAATATACTAGCATTCCTTGGTATTTGCCAAACCCTTTTATGAAGCCTGACAGACTTGAATCTCTTGGCTCTTAGTAGATGTACAGTCCTATAATCAACGGCAAGGAATCATTTTAGCTCAATTTTTATCAGGGTCTGCCTATATTAACATTGTCTTGTCATATTGCTTTCAAATGGTAGTCTAGACAGGAATAAGAATAACAATGAGCTTCCCTACTCCTTGCTTATTTTAATTGTAACAGTCTTGTTGTTTTGCTTATCCTATTTAGTTGTGATTTGTCTTTAGATGTGATTCGTCTCTGGTTGTTTTAAGTGGTTTCCAGCCCTCCGTCTCTCACTCAGCATCATTTTCACAGCTATAGATGTGGTCGTGTGGAACCACAATTGGAATTGGAACCCAATTCCCTTTTGCCACAGTTTTGCACTGATATTCCCTATGGGGCTGGTATATACTGAAAATATTTCCCATTTTCTCCTGTTCTTTATCAAGTTTTGCTATTAAATTTTTGCTTGTGCCATGAAATTAATTAGTGAACTGCCTGGCTTTCGGTCTGGCCTGGAACTGTTGGAGTAACATCATAATTACCCACTCTGTAAAGGTTAGCTAAACCTCAGCTGTGAGCCCATCTGGTCCCAGTGCCCTTTCCGCAGTGGATCCAGTCACCTTCACAGGCTCATACATACTGGTCTGTTCAAGCTTTTCAGTTTCTCTTAGATGCATTTAAGTAGTTTATGTTTTGTTTAAAAAGATTATATATTGTTTAAGAAGTCATTTCTCTGGGAAATAATTTATACATAATATTCTTTTAATCTTTGCTGCATCTGCCATTGTACTATCCCTCTCATCTGTAAGCAGACTGTGAGGTGTTGGTCTAGTTCATTTTGTTTTCCAAAGGATTTCCCTTAGGTTTCCTCTGTGCATGTGTGTGTGTGTGTGTGTGTGTTATGTATATGTATGTGTGTGTGGTGTGTATGTTTGTAGTGTGTTGTGGTGTGCAGATTGAGACCAGAAGTCAATATTAGAATATTAGATACTTTCCTCTTTCACTACCATCCTTATCTGAGACCAGATCTCTTCTGAATCTGGAACTCAGCAGCTGACTGAACTGGCTGACCATCAAGCTACTAGAATTCCTCAGTTACTCTCCCTTGGTGCTGGGGTTTCAGACTCACACTACCCCAGTCACCTTTCACACGAATGCTCGAGGTTTGAGTTCATGTCCTCATTATTGTACAACAAGAACACTCCCCACTGCACTATCTCCCTAGCTCTCTTGCTATGTTTTTGCCCTTTCTTTGTGGTTTCTTGTTTGAGGGTTTTGTTTGGAAATATTTTTAGTGGAATATTTCTATGTATCCCTGTCTTATCTAGAATTTACTAGGTAGCCCAGGCTGGCCTTGAACTTGTGAACCTCGTGCCTCTTTCTCCTGAGTGCTGGAATTACAGGCGTGCACCACCGCACCAAGAGCTCTTTATTCTTTCTGTTTCTCTTCTCTTTTGAAAAGATATGGTTTTTCTTCTCAGAGTCCCCGGCCTCTCTTATTCTATTTATTGATCTAGTTTCTTACAGTGATCACTGTTTCTGAATTTTTAGTTTTCATTTTCTGCAGTAGAGATAAGTAGGGCTACAAAAATGTAGTTGTTTTTCTGAGTTCTGTGATTTTTATGAGATGCATTTTTTTCCATTTTATTTCTAGACTTATTGAGATTTTCATTTTCATTTCTCCTATACCACAACAATTATTGAGGAATTCCGGGTTGAACCATTCTTAATTATTTACTTCTATTTTATTGAATTGTCTTTAGAGCATGTGTACTCTAAAATTCTCATCATTTAATTTTATTAAGTTTGACCTATTGTATATTTATATTAAATAAGTTACATAAATATAGACTTAACAGAAAAAAAGATGCCTTTTTGACTGTTAGTGATGATAATAAAATAGTCCCACACTAGTCCAGAGTGGAGTATAATAATGATTTCTTTACTTAGGAGTAGACTAGCAGTTCAGCATTTCTCTGCATTAACAGGAAACAGGAACTGAATCCAGCAGCCAAGTGGCTACACATATTTTTACATCTGTATATATACCACAATTGACCATGCCCAAAGTGGACCAGTATCTTAAAGGCTATTGACTGAAGGAGTTCCTACAGCACTTTCTCCTTCTGTCTAAAATAAAAGAGTTTTAAGCCTCATACAAAACTATATACAATAAGCACAAATATCAAGTATAAAAATTAGAATTACAACCAGCCTGTACAACATCAAGCAAGAAACATAGGCTGTCTCAATGTTATCCTATCCTAAGGAGTCTAAATATTGTATTAGAAATGGCTTGGCTAAGTCATAAGAAGAAAGAAACTATGATTATGTAGTCTTCAACCCCATCAAAGATCTGAGAAGGGAAATAATATTACTTGAGTAAACAGAAAGTGCAATCAGGCAACTTCCAAAAGGTGCCATAAATGGGAGAGACAACTGGCTACCTGGGCAATCACTCAAAGTCTCATTTGCAATGTTGGAGCAACCAACTTTGAGGCCTAGAGTAACTGGCAGACCATTTTTAGAGGCAGGAAAAATTTCAAAACTGTCTTATCCTGTCTTAGCAAGGTTTGCTAATCATTTTTCTTGTATCCTGCTTGTCCAGTCTGGACACCATGCATTTTGTCATTGGTCAAGGCCATGGTCAGTTCTTTGCCCAAAGGCCAGTTTTGCCAAGAAAAAAACAAGCTCCGAGTTGAGTGTCTTAGGTGCTCAACATTCTCTCAGGAATAGATTGGTGCTGCCAGGTGCAATTGTGTCTCACATCAACAGAACCCCAAGTTATTTGAACGCCATGTTCTACAGTTCTTTGAAGTGGTTGAAGATTAGCTGTCTATGCAGAATACAATCTCTATGTAGCTAAAGAACCTGAGTAGTCTAGCTATAAGTATGACAAATATGGATGACTAATAACTCTTGATACCTATATAGCTTAAAGACTAAGGCTTCATATAAGAATATTTTAAAAAATCTTTAAAAAATGTGCAGCAAATGAGGACAATGACCTCGAAAACTGTAAATGATGTATAAGTATCTTGATCAGAGATAAAAATGTTTAGTGCAATATGATAAATATATCCTAAAATTGCACCAATATCCAAAATATCTTAAGTAGAGGTAGAAACATAGATACATATATACATACATACAATATGACAAAATAACTTTGCATAGGTATACAAATACTGTAAACAGAAATAGGAACATATTCAATATAACAAATCTAAATTGAATTTGTATCAATATACAAGAATCTATACCAATGTAAATTGTCTATAAATAGCTCACAAGTATTCACTCTATTACTCACTGTTATTATTAGTGTGAGTAAGCTCACACTAAATTAGCCCAGCCAATTCCTTTTTTTTCCCCAAAAGAAATTCTTGAGCCTACATAATTTCCAACCCCCAACCCTATACCAATTGTAATAAACCCCTAATAGATGTCCCTAACCCTGAGGACAAACTTTGTTGGGAAAGGTGACGTTGTATTCCAGAATTTGTCATGGGGCTATGTTCTTTCTATGGGCTCCTGTGGAGCTGAAATGAAGATTAAGTTTCAAGATTACTGTCTGGTATAATTGCAAAAAGTCTCTGAGTAGTTGGTAGAGGCTAAGGTACATAATTCTATACATGACTTGTGTGCTGTGTATATTCATGCATATATCTGTGTACTGCATGGCCCAACACAGTAAATTAACTATCACATCCCTTATGATTGCAAGAGGATGGTGTTACCTTCAAACTTCATATTCTTATACAACATAGACAACATTCTAAGTAAGTAATTGAAAAATACTCTGTGCATATGTATTTTCATCAATGGAGGAGACCCATATTCTGAGAATTCCCCCAAAGGCTAACATCTCCAATCCTGCTGGTTTGCTCAGGACAGGGTGACTTTAGTTATCCCTGGGGCACATTATTTTACTGGGCATCCTGTGTTTGACTCAATATTTGCTTAATGTCCTTCAGTTAGTTGAGCTGTGAAGTCTTCCCTGTTGAGTAGAGGCATCTGCATGTGCCTTGGGGAATGCCATCAAGGCTACCCTGAACTCCACTTTAATTCTACCCGAGTCAAGCAGCAGAGGGCACACACACAGCATTCCTGATCCCTAGAGATAAGAGGCTTTCCCTGTTCCTGGTTCTGTCAGTAAAATCTGGCTGCACCGCTAGGTTTGTTGTCTTCTTTTAATTGCTCTTTATCAAGATCTCCTGGGTGCTGGCAAAGCTTTGAGCTAAGGATTACTAATAAGTCATTCCCTACACACCTTTGTCCCTTCCTTTGAGTGGAATCTCTGTGCCTCTACTCAAAGCAGGGCAGGAGCAGTTCTGTTATGGTACGTGTGGCTGATGTTAAAGGAAGATGCCTGGGTTTGAGATATCAGGTTGGAAGCCTTTAATTTGTTTAGTAAGGGAGTTGCCTGGGTCTGAGACATCAGGTTGGAAGCCATTAGTTTGTCTAGTCCATGTGAGCTTGGATAATGACCTAGAAAGTCAGTAGTACAAAGAGAAAATCAAAGAATTGATCCATGGTTAATGCCAACCCCCAAGCCTTTAGCTCGGATTATAGAGCTAAATTATAGCTCTATATTGAAGAGTTCCTCCCTGAGACCAAGTCAGGAACACCTATGAAGTCCTTGGGCTGTCTCAAAGGAATAGTGACGATGTGAACATCAGGGACTTATGCTATGTTCTCAAATTTGGCTGTAATCTTCCAACCATCTCTTCTAACATATGCCTGTCCCAAAGAACTTAACTAGTTCTGTAAATAAGAGATAGACTCATCCTTTCCCATTTGCTGTGTTTGTGGCCTTAGAGCAGAATCAGGGATGCCATTTTGACAACCATATTTGGTATGAAGAAAGATAAACATAAAGAATGATGGAAAGAAAGAAGAGAGGAAGGGAAGAAAGAAAGAAGGGAGGAAGGGAAGAATGGAGGGAAGGCAGGCAGGCAAGCTCAGGAATGAAATCTGATTCATGTTCAATATCACCAAGGGCAGAGTGAGCAACCTTGGCAAATCCCTTAACTCCTTCAAGTGCCGCTTTCTTCACATTTAGATTGAAGGTATCTCTTGTATCCATCTTGCAATGATGTTTTGTTTTAGAATACAAGTGGTATAAAGTATAGAACAGTATGTAGTAGAGGTTCAATAAATGTCAGATATTTTCTTTGCTGCTCATAGAGGGTGAAGAAAAACAATTTTTTGAGGCAGGGTTTTGAATAGTCCAGGCTGGCTTTGAACTTTATATATAGCCAAGAACAACTTTGAATTCTGCTGCCATGACATTTTATATGAAGCTGAGAATTAAACCCAGAGCTTTGCCAATGCTAGGGAAGAACTCTTTTTTTTTTCATCCTTTCTTTCTTTCTCTCTCTCTCTCTCTCTCTCTCTCTCTCTCTCTCTCTCTCTCTCTTTGGGTTTTCAAGGCAGAGTTTCTCTGTATAGTCCTGAAACTCACTATGTAGACCAGGCTGGCCTTGAACTCAAAGATCTGCCTGCTTCTGCCTCCAAGTGCTGGGATTAAAGCCCTGTGTCTCTATTTCCAGTGGGAAGTACTCTTTCAACTGAACTAAATCACCAGCCCTGTGAAAGGCAATTTTAATCCATAACATGATCCCCAAATTTTCATTCATTCTCTATTAAACTTGTGTCCTCATTGTGGCATTGTCTACTAAATATTTCCTGACCTGTTTTAATCTGGTATGGCAAGGCATGTAGACATGGAAAAGACCATTGCTGGAGGAAAGACTTCCACCTTTTCACCCCATAGAAAGGGGAGGAAGGGAAGGAGGGCTCAGTCAGGATCAGTCATTCCACTGGCCAGGGGTCTCTATTGTAGCTTCTATGGAAAGGAACAGTCCCTGTGGGGTAATTTGAGTAGTTTGAGATGGGATAATTAGTTTAAATTACATCTAGGACTACAGGCTAAAAGAGCCAAGTCTTTGGTCTGATACATAGCCTTGGGGTAGAGCAAGGGGACAGGGTTGAGGAGGTGCTTGGAATGTGGGCTCCTGGTTGGTTGGTTGGTTTGCATATGAGAGGGCACTCATGGGTTGATAGATAAACTGGCCTGTCTCTAAGAACTAGTTGATCTGGGAAGGGTAATATTCTAGGATCAGCAAGGCTACAAGCTGTCCGAATATTAAATATGAGAGGCAAAAGCATGGTTAATTCACTCCCTCTGCTCTGGAGATGTGTCTGTGCACACGCTTTGTAGCAGGCTAGAGACAAGTCAGAGGTATTTCAAAGCACTCTATAGATTTCTATAGGGGCTCAAACCTAGCCACTTTCCTGCAATCAAAGCCTGAGTCTGAAAAGCCCAAATTTGGATCCAGTTATGCAATTAAAACTCCAAATTGTAGGTCTAGAGAGATGGCTCAGCAGTTAAGAATGCTGGCTACTCTTGCAGAGTTCAATTTCCAGCACCCACATGGCAGCTCACAACTGTCTGCAACTCCAGTTCCAGGGGATCTGATACCCTCACCCAGACATGCCTGCAATAAAATACCAATACACATAAAATAAAAATGTATCATCAAAAAATATACTCAGTTTTGGGAGAAACAGCAATGATTTTAAATCATTCCCCCTCCTTCCTTGAGTCTATATTTTAGAAAGTCTCTGCTCCCTGCCCACTAAATAATGCCTTGGTCTTTTTTTTTGATTAATTTTATTTTATCTTTCTAATTGGAAGAAGATCTTCCCTGCATGGAACTAAAATGGCTTCATTCTGGTCCATGCTTGTTAACTCCTATAAGTTTGATGTCTTTTGTACATATATGAGAAACATTTGGCCCATTTCTTGTAATAACTACCAGATCAAATAAATTGTCTACATTGAATTAGCAGAACTGTTTATGACAACAATGAAAAGTCACTTGCATTTAGCACACACACTGTTCATCTGAAGATGCTCATTATGGGCACATTGATTTCTCTCTCTCTTTCTCTGAGTTGTAGCAGAGCCTCCAGTGCCGGACTCCATAAGTCCCAGCTGCCACCCCACAGAATGTCTTCCTGTAAGTCCCAGGCTTACAACCCCGAGCAGAGCCTCTACCATACTTTGGCCTCTGCTATGAGATAGATGCATGAGCCGAGAGTAAAACCGAACTTGTAGGGCCTCATCCAGACCTGGAAAAAAATCACATAAATTCATTACACTTTCCCTGAGTTAATACATGGAAATTAAAGATTAGAAAAAAATTTGCTATATAAAAATAAATAAGATGTAAGAAAGAAATGGTTTAGTTGTTATCAAAAGGGAAAAGCAGTTTCTGGAAGGCCATGTGTAGACCCTGTATGTAACAAAGGCATATATTTTGAGGTACATTTTTGGAAATTACTAGCCCTGTAAGCAAGAAGCAAACAGAAGCCTATTTCAGAGTTTCACAGAGTCAATGAATATCAGAAATTTAGCACAGAACCTGTGGTAGGCCTTCAGAGAACTCCAGTTATCACTTGAAATATTCACTATAAAGCAACAGCTTGACTTGTGGCTGCTTCGCCAGCACCAGATTGCCAGGTTCATGCTTGTGCAGTGCGCATGTGTGATAAGGATTGGTAAGTGATGATCATTTCAGTGATGCTGATGGTGATGATGGTGTGATTGGCAGGACCACCACTCACAGACCTGGTCTGGCTTACTGACAATGTTGGTTGTGAAGGGCCCAGCAGCAAAAGCTCTTCGGTGTGCCAACAGAGCCATCAAAGATGAGCAGGAGTGATGTCACACATGCGTGGGAGATGCCTCTAGGCGAGACTGGAAAACAGTGCATCTGTGACAAGACATATGTACTTACTTACGCCTTTGGGTGGCACAGTTAAAACGGGAAATGGAAAAAACACGTTTTTTACCTCTTCTAGTAGAGACATTATTGATGACAATCTTGGGGTGGTTGTCATGACAATTCATTTTACCTGAATGGCTGCTCATGAATTAATACTCCACTGAAATTAATCTCCTGACTACCGATCCTGTTTGTCCGCCAGGGACCATTTCCGGTGTTTAAAAAGTGGAACATTTGGAGATTTGGGTGATATATGGGACAGCTTAAATCAACTGAGTGAAGAGGGAGTTATCACCTGTAATAGTCTAGAACATTTAGTGTTCAAGAAAGAGATTGCAGCTTCTATACTCCGGGTGTGCACCCCACTGCGTTCCTAAACTTGGGTGTGCACCCAATTGTGTTCCTAAACTCCGGATGTGCACCCCACTGTGTTCCTAAACTCCATATGTGCACCCCACTGTTCTCCTAAACTCTGGGTGTGCACCCCACTGCGTTCCTAAACTCTGGGTGTGCACCCCACTGTGTTCCTAAACTCTGGGTGTGCACCCCGTTGTGCTCCTAAACTCTGGGTGTGCACCCCACTGCGTTCCTAAACTCCGGGTGTGCACCCCACTGTGTTCCTAAACTCTGGGTGTGCACCCCGTTGTGCTCCTAAACTCTGGGTGTGCACCCCACTGCGGTCCTAAACTCCGGGTGTGCACCCCACTGCGTTCCTAAACTCTGGGTGTGCACCCCGTTGTGCTCCTAAACTCTGGGTGTGCACCCCACTGTGTTCCTAAACTCCGGGTGTGCACCTCACTGTGTTCCTAAACTCTGGGTGTGCACCCCGTTGTGCTCCTAAACTCTGGGTGTACACCTCACTGTGTTCCTAAACTCCGGGTGTGCAGTCCATGGTGTTTCCTCTCATCCCATTCACATAGCTGTGACCTTGAAAGCGGCAGCTGTGTAAAACGGAAAGTTCCCAACTTCCAGGGAACGTGTTTCAGAAACTAGGAAAGAGAAAGAATCACAGATGAACTTGAAAAGGAATAGGCGTGGGTTACTGTGCCTCTGTGGTGACAAAATCCAGGTGTACAGTTAGTGACCGCTACCTGGGTGTCTCAGATTTGTCACTTGGACAAGTCATGTGGCACACACCTGACAAAGCTGTGTGACCTCACCAAGCATAGACAAAAGCCAGTAGGTTCTGTATACACACGGGGATCCAGGCCCTACTCCACAGAAACCTACGTGTTTCTGCCAAACTGCCCCCTCACCTTTGGGCTAAAGTGTCATGATAATAAGAAACTGTGGTAACCTGTAACTGGTGTGTGGCTTCTGGTAGGAGTTTGGGAGGAAATGAGAGAAGAACTTGGTCAGGAGAGACAACAAGGAATACTAGAGGCAGCAGCTATTGGAACATAAACATGTGTTTATATAAAACATAAACATATGTTTAGTATTTATGCATTCACAAGCTAGTAATAATTTGTTTATTGCTTTGATATGAAAATATTGAACAAGCTATGGTTTCTGACGGTATATGAAGGATACATAAATTAACCGGTTTCACTTAATTTTTTTTAACATTTTTACTCAGAAAATACCCAAGATATTAAACAGAGATATCTAATTTACTAATATTTTGGTACAAACTCCTTGAAATATTTTGATATCAACATTTATATATTTTAAGAAGAAAAATGAGGGATAAATATGTATGGAGCACTAGAAAAGGCAGAATATGTATCTACTGCAGAACTCAACTCTCTTTTTCAGTACAAGGTTTCTTTGTATATCCCTGGCTGCCCTGGAGCTCACTGTGTAGACCAGTCTGACCTCAAACATCCATCTGTCTCTGCCTCTGCCTCGCGAGTGCTGGGATTAAAGGTGTGCACCACCTCGCCCGGCCAGAGCTCAACATATTTTAACAGGTATCCTGATTGATGACATTCTAAGATCTGAACACAGTGGCAAACAATTTCTCAATGTATCTAACTGCAGAAGCCTTTAGTAATAGCTGCTTGCAGGGCTAATGTTTTGACCAGAGTCACTGAGACTTTGAATTATTAAGCATCCTTCTTTGAGGACACCCATGCAATCTCTGTCAGTTGGCCATCCCTGTCTGGTGTAGCTTGAGGTCCTTTGCCCACACTCTTCGAGGAGTACAGGTGAATAACCTGGCCCGTTGCAGGGACCCTACTTCCTGGCAGTGCCTGCTTCCACAGTGTTGATTCCTTCAAGGAATTTTTTCCTTCTTTTTAAATTTGTTTCAGTTGTTGTAAGAGGTTGACTTTCACTGACAAAACCTGCCGAAGGCTGAATAAATGTATGCATGCACTTATGTTTAGAATTAATACTAGTTACCAGGTCCTCTGGGCATGTTGTATAGAAAGTCAAGAACTTTCATTAGTTGGGGGAGGTGGAGAACATGCCCCGAAAGTCAAGGAACCAACTTAGTTCAACTCTTGATGTGTAGCTAGAGGGATTTAAGATCATCAGTTCAATCAACATGTAAGTTACAGTTTCCTCTTCTGAAAATGGAATCAGCAAACACCCAAGGAATGACATACATGTGGCATGGAGCCTCCTGACTGTCCCCTGATGACACTCCTGAGGGATCATTCTCACAAGGTTCACAGACAGTCGGAAGTACCTTCGGGACTCTGTGTTCCCACTGATGGCTCAGAATTAAAGGGCAGGAGAAACCCACCATTCTCAGATTCGGTAACACACCTAAAATGACTGCTATCAATGGCTTACATTGGAAATCTGAGGAGCTGTAGAGGTGGTTCAGTGGTTAAGACCTCTGGTTGCTTTTCCAGAAGGCTTAGGTTTAATTTCCAGCACCCACATGGCAGCTCACAACCATCTGTGTGTCAAGTTTCAGTTCCAACACCTTCTTCTGGCCTCTTCAGGCACCAGGCATGTATGTGGTACACAGACATACACACAGGGAAAAAACACCCATACACACAAAATAACATAACAGATAAGAAATTTTTAAATGATGAAGGCCAGGTGTTGTGGTTCATGCCTGTAATCCAGTCATTAGAAAGCCAAGGGAAAATTGTGAGTTTGAGGTTAGCCCAGACTACCATGTAGTAAGATCCTATCTCAAAAGAAAATCAACAAAATAAAACACTGGGGCGGGGTGTGTGTGTGTGTGACCTGTTTCCCTAGTTGGAGCCATCAGGAAAAGGTGACAGATAACAGAGATAGAAGCTATCTCTTTCCCTCTCATGACCGGTATGGAGGCGCGAGAAATAACCAGACTCAGTTCACCATCATCACGGAAGGGCATCATCTCTGGCTTCTCTCATTCTGAAGATCTACCCGCGTTTGTTATACAAAACACCTTTTCACCCCCAGGTAACCCAAGGTGGATACCTCATTAATATTCTCTTTCTGAGGACAAGGGGCTAGGGAAACACCTGCATCTTAGTTATCAGCTTTGGCAAATACCTCTCCCCAGGTTATCTACATTTTTAACAAAGGAAAAAGGAGCAGTACATCCTGGCTTTTGTTAGGGCAGTGACAGCCTGTCTGCAGGGCTACCTGACTACCTCAAGTGGGGCCTGTGGCTTCAGAGCGTGGCTGCCACACCATATAGAAACATGGGCCTACACCATGGGCAAGGGCAGTGGGCATATAACTTATCTGTTTTTCCTTACCCTGTGGCACCCTGAACGGGTCCATTTGGACCTGTGGTTGATTCACAATCAGCACAATTAGGAATTGACTCATAAGCAGAATGGATGATTATTCTAAAGAAGTTAGGGTAGAAGAGTAAGCTACAGGATAGCTACAGAACCTTGCATGGGGACACCCACAGTGAAATGGGCTGAGGGACCCCACCCATCTCACCTTCACACCTTCTGTCTGGTGACTGTGCTGGGCTTGAGATGTGTATGCACCATCCCGCAGAGAAGTTCCTGTGCTATTTTCAAATACCAATGAATTAAAAAACCAAGGCTCTCCAGTCTGGAATGACCTCTCGGAGGACTCTGCAGAGGTGCCAGAGTCCATATGATGGGAGCATCCTATTAATAGCCAACATCCTGTGCAAAGTGAACACTGTTCCACCGCTTTGCACTTGAGTGGAGTTAGCCCCCATGCTCGCCTATGCTCAAGATCTGACCCTGGCTGGCTTCACTTTGTGTAAGCACAGTCCACCACATTCCTGCACTTGATTCTGGAACATTCTGTCCTCTCTTCGCAGTGAGCAGGCAAAGACAGCTAATTTAAAACAGACAAAACGGATCCTTCCTTTTGCAATAGATTCTTTTAAGCCTGCTGGGCCTGGAGCATCTGCTTGTCTCCCGAGCCCCTGGAGAGAGGTCCCTGTCTAAATAGGAAGAACTTGAGGAGTCAAGCTGGGGGAAAGGCTTGGCAGGTAAAATGCTTGCTGCCCAAGCGGATGGACCTAACATCAGACTTCATAGCTCCCAGGTCAGAAGCTTGGTGAGTAGTAAACACCTGTGTGGAGAAAGTGAGGAGCCAGGATGATCCCAAAGACTTGCTAGTCAACGGGTCAGATTGTCATGAGACATCCTGATGTCAACCTGTGACTTCACACACATTCACAAGGGTGAGTACACCTGCACATACATGGACACACACACACACACACACACACACACACACACACTTAAGAACTTGTGTAAAATACATCAGGAGGAGGAAGAAGAATGAGAAAGCTTAAGACCCAAAACCCAAAAGGGTCCTGACGGATATCCAGCAGCCACACTGAGAAGATTTCTAAGAAACATTTACCCAGCTGGAGTTTAACAGGACAGGATAGTTGTTCCTATCTCAGAAAGCATATGGAATACTGATCTATCAAAATGGCCTTTTTCTGAAAGAGTTGTGGGGAGACGATACCTGAATAGGTTGATCTTGTCCAGGGGTGGAGTCATGCCTCAGGAAAGAGCTCCGAGGGAGATTCTAGCTACATTCCATCACTTAATATTTGGGTCAATTGCACAGTTAGCCTTTCCGTCCTCGTGTGTAAAACATAAGACACATATGATATCATAAAACATGTGATGTTGGGATAGCCATGTGGAAAGAGATATGTGAAGAGGTTAGCCTAACTGTGGAATATACTAAGTTGCTCTGCAGATGTGTTTTGTGACCCCTATTGAACTTGGCTGTGGCCCAGGGTACTGCTGCTGAAGAGAGGTGACCATGGGAATTACAGCTAGAGGTTCCCAAATCTTAAAAGCCAATAAAATTTAGGAGCCACCAGCCACAGTTTTACCTCTTTTGACATTCGCAGGACTTTTATGGAATGTTTGATCCCTAGGAAACTAAATACTCATGGGTGGATAGCAAAACATAAAGTATCATAGAACTGATCAGTGTTCGGTGGGAGGGGATGTCAGTGAAGGGTCCCTGTTGAGCTGTGCAGGTGACATTGAAGGCATTGTCGGCAGGTGTTTTGGTGCACTGGAATGGCAATACTGAGAAGCTTCTCTCCCTGTGACATGGCACACAGGGGAGGAGGGGAGGTATTGTTATTCTTGAAACTGCCAAAGTGGTGTGGTGGGAGACAGGGTCATTGCCAGATTTGCTACACAAAGAAAGGAGAGAGCAAGCAAAATCCACTAGCAAAGACTATTTCCCTAACTTCTAAAGATATTGGATTGTCTTGGTGTAAAAAGAGTGGTGCCCACAGTAGGTCACACACACAGAGTCGGTCTGGTCCATATTCTTCTTCCTCTTTGGAGCTGAGTCAACATAGCCGATAATAAGTTGCTGGTTCTGAAACTTAAATACACGTTAGAGTCACCTAGGTAGATTTATGAACTGCTGGTGCCTACATTTCAGCCCTAGGGAATCTTAATTTAATTGGTCTGGAAATCCCCCAAGTGGCTTTAAGATTCAGCAAGGCTTGAGAATGACTGCCCTATATTGAAACCATCTGGGAATCCCCAGCCTCATTATGTGAATGCATGCATATCATACAGGCTTTCATTAAGCCACGGAGAGATAGAGCTGACACAGGCTAGAACGGTGCTGTCCACCCACGAGTATTTAAATCTAAAATAATTACATTCAGGTAAAATATAAAAATCAGTTCCTATGTCCCACTAGCCCCATTTGAAGTTTAGTAAGACGCATGTGGCTAGTTGCCGCCATTTGGGCTATATGGAACATCATGCAAAGTTCTATCAAGCAACTCTAAGACAGTGGCAGGACCTGCAATAGGGCTTGGAAGAGTAATCGGGAAACTTGAGCCTCACCAGCTGAGCATCTGTGAGAGGGAAAAGTGCGCTGTGGAGGACGGAGGCACTCAGCACATGATGGCGTATTTGAGGCTGCATGTATATGCCAGCCCATTGCACGATTGAATGTTCCAAGTTCACAGAGCCGGTAGCCTACAGGAATGGTAATAGATGGAGTGGACATTGCTGACACTGTAGGCGTCTCCAAAGGCACCAGCCAAGTGGCACTTATGGAACTACCTTTTGGACCACACGTCCAAGCAAGGTGGTGCAATTCTGCTGGCTGTTTTGAACAATATCAAAGCCCCAGGGTGTGTCCATTGTGACAGCGACATCCAGCTGTGGGTTCAACAGCAGGTTGATTCCAGGGCCCTGAAACAGAACACCTCTAGCACCAGAGGTTCTAATATCGAGAGATGATCAAATGTACGGCAGAGGACAGGAAGGGAGGGAGGGCTCAGTGAACTGCCAGTGGGAGAAAGCCCCTCCCCAGCCTGCTCAGCCTGCCCTACAGGGCTGGGAGGTTTTACCACAGGGCAGATGAAGAGTGCCAGTTTGGAGAGGAATCTCTGAGAGGCACCTGGCTGGATGTTTCTAGAAAGAAGGGTGCAGTCATTTTCCAGGATTGCTTTAAGTAAGTGCCATTAGGTGGGTGGCTTAAAGAAGACACGAATTCTTGCAGGTACTGGGCGACAGCTGAGGTCCAGGGACAGAGCAGTGTATTTTTCTGCCGGCCCAGCCATCTGTTTTAGTATCAGGACTTTATGTGGTTTAATATACCCTCTTGGAAGTTAATGTGGTTTGAAAAACTGCCTGTAATAGCTCCTTCTTTTCTAGTGCCTAAGCTTATCCGTTCTTCATTCTGAGAAAATTAGTTTCTCTCTATGCACCCTGAACAAATATGGAAAAAAGAATACTTAGAGAATATCAGTCTGAAGAAATATCTAGTTTTGAGCTTGCCCTGGGGCCCTGGTCAAGTCCTCTGGTTTGTGATGTCATTCTTCACCAGGGTCTATTGGGAACAAAGTTCTGTATTCTCCTAGAAACTCCAGAGCATTATTGACTGGCCTCAGGGGCAGGTGCCCACCTTTCCCTCTTCCTCACTCCACCAGTGAATTTTTAAATCTGCATTTATTTATTAGGGACCACACATGTCCCAGTGTGCACACAGAGGTCAAAGGACGACCTGCAAGCGTCTGTTCTCTCCTTCTCCCATGTAGGTCCTTGGACTAGAACTCAGGTCCTGAAGCTGGTGGGAGGGTATTTATGAAGAAAAGCTTTAGGTTTGCAAGACCAATGATTAACATGAACAAGGCTAAACATGCCAGCTCCAGAGCTCAACTTCTTGGGTAAAAAGTAAAAAACAACTTTTTACTTGTAAGCTATGTCTAAACAGGAACGTTTGGCTCTCTTTCTCCTGCTGAGTATATAATCTTGTTATCATAAGGATGAGTAGCCAAGCAACTGCTTGCCAGAGATTTCAATGGCTACTTCCAAGGTGGGCATTCAGATGACAAATCACTTATGAAAAGATTTCAAGCATCATTGGTTTAGGGAAAATGCAAATTAAACCCACAACGAAAGCACTGCCTACCTACTCAAACTTGAAAAGTTAAATACACCTCTTCCACTCCTAGGCATGTATCTACAAGATAAACAACATGTCCATGCAAAGGTTTGCACATAAAGAGACTTGCAGGTTTATGTGTAATAATCAAAAACTGGAAACCCTCCAAACGACCAATAGTGGAATTGTGGAACCCATGAAAAGGGGTGCATGCTTGTGGAGGTGCACCTATATGAGGATACACATGCTCGCAAAGACCAGAAGACAGCATTGTACATTGTTCCCCAGGAGCCATCCACCTTATTTTTGAGACAGGATATCTGATTGGACCAAAGATTGTCCATTAGGCTAGGCTGGCCAACAAACCCAAGGAGCTGCCTGTTTCCTCCTTCCCCATGGCATTAGGGTTGTAAATACATGCTACCACACCCATTATCCATGCAGGTTCTCAGTAGCAAATTCAGCTCCTGATTACATGTGAGAATTTTCCAAATGAGCTATTTCCAACTCCCAGATGAACAAGCCATATGACAACAATAGACAAAACTCAAAATAAATATGCTGGCTGAAAGATAAAAAGATAAGTGGTATGGACATATTAATATGCCTGTTATATAGTGTTTGTGTCATGGTACAGGGGTTACAAACAATCTCTACAGACAGAAAGCAAATGCCAGTTTCCTGAGGATGAGGTAGAGAGCTGAGAGGAGGTTATAATGAGAACGCTTGGAGAGATGGGGATACATTCATGGCCTTGACCATGGTTATAGTTTTACAAATGCAAGCATATATAAGAACATTGAATTGCACACTTTAAAAAAAGAGTGCAATTGGGACACTCTTGGGGCTGGAGAGCTGACTCAGTAGTCAAGAGTATTTTTCACTCTTGTTAGGGACCTGGGTTTGGTTCCCAGTATTCACAACCACCTGCAACACCAGTTCTAAGCCTGGGATCATGCACCCTCTGCTGGCTTCCCTGGGCACTGCATGCATATGGTCTACATGCATATACTTGAGCACGCACAGAGAATGAACTTTATAAAAATGTTGACTATTCTTAGTGGCAATTATGCTTTAGTAACACTGGCATGTTACTTAGTCTCCATGGTATAGCAAACCTCTGAAAAACCTCTGAAAAAAATAGTTATTGGAAAGTCACTGTATTACAAACCATTTGAGATGAAATGTTTTCAAAGAGCATCATTAGCTGTGATTATTTGAGGCTGGGTTCTCTTCCCATCTCTCCATAACCTAGCCATACTTACTTATCCACAAGGGACATGCATAGACATGATATAAGGGCCAGGTGATGCAGCCAGTCAGCAGGCTGAGTTCAAGAGCCTACATTATCATCTAGCACCTTGCACATATGTCCAGGAATCGTCTCAGGTGGAAAAGAGTATAATGCTATCATGCATGGGTGCTGCAAAAACCCAAGTGAGCACATGGATGTGCATGGGAGCTGGAGAGGTGGATCAGTGGGTAAAGGCACCTGCAGCCAAGTTCAGTTCCCCAGATCCACAGGACAGGAGGAGAGAACCGACTACTATGAAGTATCCTCCGATCTCGGCAGAAGTGCCCTCATATGTAGACACACACACACAAACAAATAAATACAATAAATTATTTAAATGGCTTTGAGCATGTCCTGAGAATTCCAAGGCACTATGGGTATAGCATTCGTGATGATGGTGGAAGAGAGAAGCTGGATAAGCACTGATGTCCTTGCAAACTGCGTGACAGAGAGCAAGCATGATTAAACCACACTTTAACAACAATAAGAACCTCACCTCACGGAGGGACAGCTTGTTTCTCAAAGACTGACCAAGTCCACAGCACAACTGCCTAGGACATTCAGAGAGCGGTGGCACACACCTTCAAGCCCGGCCCACAGGAGCTGCTGTTCTGCCTGGAGAGCTTTTAAGACTCTGCCCTGCTGGGTCCCACCCTCTACTCATCCAAACAGAGTCAGGGGTTGTGGTTTTAAGGAATGATCCCTCATGGGAGCTCGCAGTATCTGTTAGTAAGGATCTTTAGAGACACTTGCCTTGAACGTGACATCCCTCATGGAGGAGCATGCGCTGCTCGAGACTATTGCCCTGGGAACACTGTCTTCAGCCCACGGAAGGGTGATGCATCTCTCGTAATGCCTGGGGGTGCAGAAAACTTTAAACCTTCCTGAGCTTTCTCCTCACCACCTTCCCTCTGCATCTGAGCACTCTGCTCCTGGCTGCAGATTATTATTACAGATCATAATCTACACAAGTACATACATATTACTTATTTCTTCCCATTTCTCATTTCCATGGGATAGGGTTGCATAATGGTGACTAACCTTGGATAGCCTATCTGAGATGTGTAGCTTAATGCCAATATGAACCATATTTTAATGTGTAAATTACACTTGAAAGTTTAAAAAAATGACCCATTTATATCAACTGAAGTATCTAACACAAGTAACAAAAACCAGAGTCTCCATTTCCTGTCTCTCATCATTTGAGCCTATCCAAGATATTCTTTGTTCAATCACAATGGGAGAATATATTCTTTTCTCTGCCCTGAAGAGCCGGATCTACCTGTAACCAATTTCTCTATCAAAAGATACCAAATGAATACACTTAACTCTCATTTTGTGATTCATTACTTTATGCATTTGGACAAGATATTAAAAATAAAACAGGTTTCTCAGGGCCAATTGGAGCCATTCCATGAGAGATAGAGAGTATTCTTCCCAGAATATGCCTGTTCTCATTGCCCCACCTCTACTTCCTGTCTGGTTGTCCCACCTATACTTCCTGCCTGGCTACTGACCAAACAGAATTTATTTAACAAAATACAGAATTGTCCCACACCAGCTGTCAGCTGTTCTGATATCTTTTTCCAAATGGAGAATAGAAAACAATTCGTTATCCACTGGAGATGGATGGGGAAACACACTGAGTGAAGGAAAAGAGCTCTCTCCATATCACCCTTAACTGGTGATCCGCAAGCTTGTATTCTGATGTCAGAACAAGAAAAAACATCAGTCAAAAAATATGACAGTAAATTCTTATACAGGTTCAGTCAGTGGAAGGATCAACTCTGCCCCCAAAATGAGTTTATATGTGTGTGTAAGTGTGTATGTACGTATATATGTGTGTATACATATATGTACACATGTATGTGTGTATGTGTTTATGTATGAGTGTAAAATTCATCTAAAATAGGAGCTGAATAATGGGGTGTCAGAAGAGTTAAATAACTACCAATCTGAGCAACAACTTATAAATCCTAAGCACAGTGGCCCTAAGACAGGGCTTCTGATGCACACATAGTAACACGACAAGGGCTAGGCCTTCACTTTCCTCGAAACCTGGAGTGTTCACCCATCTATGCGTGACAGGTGCCCCTCATCCTTATGTTCCCTCACACAGAATCCAGCATGAGAAGGCAGGTGGCCAGGGCCAGGGTCAAGGTGTTGAGTGTTGTGAGGGACAGATAGAGCGAGACTGTCTTAGTGAAGCAACACTGGCATGGATGACAGGGTTGAGGCCTTTTTCCTCTGAAAGGTTGCTATTTCCCTTACCTATGGGAAAGCAGGGAAGTGGTGGTCTAATTTGTGCTAAGAACCAGCACTTGAGAGGCAGTCAGCAGACGAGTCTACTTGAGAGCTGGCACGCTGTAGGAGCAGGGGGCTCCTGTTGATTTGTGGAGCATGAAGAACCACTCTCTCTCATTGGAAACTGCTGAAAGATTTTTTTTTTTCGGGTTTCCGAGAACATTAATGGCTTTGTGTGACAAATGCAAAAGAGAAGAAACATAGTGGCTCAGATCTGGGCAGGAAACAGAGCAGAACCAGAGAGAGCCCAGCCCGTGAAGCTGAGCCCCTAGAGAGTTAAACTCTTCCGGGGCAAGAGCAAAGAACTAACCTAGGCAGATAAGACATTAGGAGTATCACAGCAAAATGCCATGACCACCTTTGATCTGACTGGGCAAGAGGTGGGAACAAAAGGCCAGATGTGACATTGCATGCCTGTAACCCCAGCACTCAGGGAGAAACCGAGGCAAGAGAATTAACATACATTCCAGGGCTGCCTAGATACACAGTTATTCCCAGCCATCCTACACAGAAAGACCTTGTCTTTCTCTCAAAATTAAAAGTAGGTGCTGAGGAGATGACTTAATGGAAGCCCCGCGTTCAGTTGCTAGCACCTACATCAGGCTATTAACTACTCCAGGAGAGATAGTACTGCCCTCTAGAGTCTGCAAGCATGGCCCTCACATAGTATACACACATGCGCACAAAGACGCATATACACATATTAAAATAATAATTTTTAAAATCTTAAAAACAAACAGTAGCAAAGCCTGAGATGGAGAGGGCAAGAAAGGATGCGGGCTGGTGTCACCAGGACCCAGCACAAGCTCTCTGGATGGATGGAGGGGAAGAGACTCCAACAACATCTGTATGTGTGTGGGCGGGCAGGAATCTCTCTGTTCCCCCACTCTCTCATCGCCTGCCCAGCCCTCTTTCTACAGGCCCCTCCCAGAAGAACCCAGGAAACTCTTGTATTGAGGTCCACCTCTTTAGATTTGGATCTGGGAGGAGGGGCCAGACAGGAGACAGGAAGAAGGACAGCTCATGGCGTGTTGGAACAGTAAATGCTTCTCATACTTTTCTCCTCTAGTTGCCCATTAGCTGACGAGAAAACGAAGGACTAGGGATTGTAGTGAATGGGTGAATGCCCACCTAATGGTGAGCCTATATGATAACAAAGGCAGCTTGATCTTCATTCTCACGGCCTTCCTCTTTGTTGCTCTGGGAATCTTGAGATAGACAACCGCTCTTAGAGGAGACTTGGCTGAAATGAGACAGCTAACCTATCATTTGCCAGCACTGTGCTCAGCAGACATCACTAATTGATCACAGATGTCTTTCTGACTGAGCCCAGATGTTCTCTCAGGCTCTCCTGCACTAATGAGGATCTCATTCTGTTCCATCATCCAGTCCCTATAACATGATTGAAATCTCCAAACACGGAACCTTAGACTGTCTTGTCTAGGAAAATTGTCTGCACCAACACTTATTTTATTCTCTGGAGTAGCTGATAGAGTTTCAGTTTGCCAGCCCTAATGACTCTCCAGAGGGTATTTATAGTTTGGAACACAGGAATGTGTCACAAGATCAATCTGTTTGAAGGTTAATAACAAAATCCTAATCCCTGTGGGTTTTCTCTTTCTTCTTTCAGGTGGACAGGACAGAGGTGATCCGTACCTGCATAAACCCGGTGTACTCCAAACTGTTTACAGTGGACTTTTACTTTGAAGAGGTTCAGCGTCTCCGGTTTGAAGTCCATGACATCAGCAGCAACCACAATGGGCTGAAGGAGGCTGACTTCCTGGGTGGCATGGAGTGCACACTTGGCCAGGTAGGCAGGAGATGTCGCCTGTTCTCTCCCATCTGCAGGCCTTCCTCCCCACACCTGATCTTTGCTCTTTCCTTCCTTTAGTTCTCCTTCTTTCTTTTTTTAAACTATTGCATTTTCCAACATTTTCTGGCTACTGTCCGATTTATTATATTTACCAGAGGATGATCATACAAATATGTGACATTACTTATTTTGCAAAGTTAATTATCTTCCTTTCTGAATGTCCTCATTGTGTTGGTCATTTATACAACAACTGTATATTGGGCACAATTCTCTACTCTTGGATCTGTTAGTAATATCCTATTCCTTTACAGATTTCCTATCTCCCAACTGAACTGTTTGACTCACACAGGTCCTTCATTCAAATTTATTCCAAGTCTCTAGAGACAAAAAAATAAAATGACCCAAGAAAGGGACTAAATATAGATACTTTAATTTAATCCCAGTGGGAATGTGAAGTAAATATCATCATTAGATTCCTTTGATCAAACAAAAATCTGACTCTGACTGATTATGTGACCAGGTAGTGGTTCTCAACCTGTGGGTCACGACCCCTTTGGAATTGCTTGCCACATATTTACATTATGACTCATAACTAACAAAATTATAGTTTTGAAATAGCAACAAAATAATTTTATGGTTGGGGGTCACCACAACATGAAGAACTGTGTTAAACGGCTGCAACATTAGCAAGGTTGAGAACCACTGTGCTAAGGGCTCATCCTTCTAAATGGCAAAGCCAGTGCTGGCCCCAAGCTCACCACCTTGCTTCCTGGAGCATTCCTTTGTATCTCCCTCCTTCCGCTGTACCCAGAGTATAGCAGAGAGTTTGTAAGAAATGACTCGGTGGAGGGAAATGAAATAGACTCAATTTAACCTCAAAATGCCAAGACTTAACTTTTATTGCTCTAAGAGATTAGTTAGTCCTCAAACCCTGTGGCTTGATACTGGAGGGTGCAAGAGAATGAGTCAGCTAGCAGAGTCTGAGAACTGAGTTTTTGCTTGTTTGGTTGCTTGTGTTTGTTTGTTTGTTTGTTTGTTTTTAGTGGTTAGAAAGGGATGGGGAGAGCCTGGATTCCCCTAGCTTTTCTGCATCAAGCGTGGTTTTTTGGTTGTTGTAATTGTTTGTTTGCTTGCTTGCTTCTGCAATTGCAGAGTGGGGCATAAGTCAGGTTGTCTGATTTTGTGACCTCAGGGCCCCAGTGTGTACGATGGTGGTTGGCTGCTTTCTAGAATTTCATGATGGCAGGCTGCTTGAAGCCTGAGGTCTGTTTATTGACCATAGTTTTGGGGTCTTCGGGTTTCCTTTAGTGCCGAGTGGAATCAAGGTGCAAAACCTGTTCTTAGCCCCCCAAATAAAATGAGCAATGTAGCGAGAGAAAGTGTGATCCATGTGCACAAACCTGTCAATTTGTGCCGCACTTCCCCAGTTTGTGGGCCTTCACAGTGAAAGGGAGAAAGAGATTCTGTGGGACCAAACTCTGTGGGAAAACAAAAACATGGTTCAGGGCTGGCAAAGGAAGGAGGGAGACTTCCCCAGTAAAGAAGCTGTGTAAACAAGTCATGATGGTCACGTGAATGTGTCAGGGGCATGGAGTAAGAGGAGCCTGGTGTCACTGAACCAAGCCAGAATCCTACTTTGTGTGAACTATTAAAGATTACACCTGAGAGCTCTTTGCAGTTGGGGCTTCTGGCCAAGGCTGTGTGCTACACTGAAATTTAGAGCGGCTGTTTTCCATAAAGAGAGATTTGGAAATTATGTCTAATGCCCCAGAAAACCTGCATTCACTTCCTGTCTCAGGAGAAGGAACCTGGGAGGTCTGCCTAGGAGGCAAGCTTGTGTGTGTGTGTGTGTGTGTGTGTGTGTGTGTGTGTGTGTGTGTATACATAAATTCAGTCTGTTGAATCTCTCTAAAGTTGCCCATACATATAATGTTAAAGACTGTGTCTGTGTGTTAATTTTAACTGAAGAACTCATGAATTTAAGAGGGAATAAGGAGATACCAGAAGAGTAGGAGGAGCAATGGAATGATACAAAATAAATCTTAAAAAAAAAACAAAGACGATACAATATGACCTCTTTTTTAGATGTTAGTAAACCATGTCAAGATTCCCCTTCAGACACTGGGCTTCTTTACATGGGGAAAAGTTGTATTTACCACAGGAAATAATTATAGCACTACGTCAAAATCACATGGATAAAATGTCTTCTTTTCATTCAACTTTTGATAATTCCACCTTTGAAAATGACCCTGAATTTACATCTTCGTTCCTCATGAGGTTCATCTTTTTTTAAAAGCCCCTAAGTCTGTGGCTCAGTTTTATGCCAGCCATTGTAGTAGATGCCAACAATATAAACGCAAGGGAGTGAAGACAGCATCCCTGCCCTCAGCAGGTCAAGTCTAGTTAGGGTAAAGGTGGGAAGCAAAGAGTTAAACAATAGAAATATAACCATTACAAGAAATTATAGAGTATAAGCCTGGGCACTGGGAGGCTTTAGGCGTGTGTCGTGGGAGTGGAGTGGAGAGGGGATGGGCTGGGGTGGGATGGGGTGGAATAGGTGTGGGTGGGGGTAGGGAAGGCATCCCAGGGAAACTGGCATTGATGCTGAGATGGTGAAGAGAAAGCACATTCCCCACAGATGGAAAGACTCAGGGAGGCGCTGGCCATATGGCAGAGAGCACCTTTGTTTGATACTGCCTAAATGCTAGCTCTGAATTAAGAAATGAAAAGAGTTGACACACACACCATAATGGTCTAAAGATGTGATCTGGTGAAAGAAAAGCAACTGTTGGAGGTGTATGGTCAAGCCAGCTGCCACAGTGCATAACAGGACTGAATTTTATTAGGAACATTCTGGAAGCCCATGCATAGCAAACATCAGAGTATGTTTCCTAGGGATGAAAACAATTGGACCTCTATACAATCTGGCTGAAAACACTCTGGGCAACCATTGGTTAAGGTCTGCTCCTAGGTTGGGAACATTGGGCTCCCAGCATTCCTAGCTGGCTGCCTGGGTAGCAAAGGAGGCTTTAAGGATTGGCAGAAACTTCAAGCAAAGAAATTCAGGGGCTGGTGGTCAGAAGGCAGGAATGTGTGCTCATTTCCTGGGCCTGGTGACTGAAGCAGGATGCTGATAGGCTTGTTCTTTGTTTCTTATTATAGCTTGCCTAGTCAATGCTCAGTTGCCCGTTCTCTTAGCAGTCAAACCTTGATCATTTTGGGATCATTATTTTTTGCCATGGGAGTATATAGAAAATAGCTCTATCCCTAACCTAGCAGGGAATCATGCCTAAGCTCAGCCACAGATCTCACCCCTCCACTTACCAGAGTTTGACGCAAAACTATGACTGTGACCAGCACTAACTAGTGAATTCTGAGAGCATCATTTGAAAGCTTCTCATGTAGAGACACACATAAAGACCATTTCCCTTTTTCCTGATGTTCTGGGAACACTGTAGTGTCTTGCAGCTAGAATAGGGATATGTATAACTCCACAGTGGGCAGAAGCTAAAAATAGCCATGGAGGCACAGGCTTGACATACTGCCCCTAAGCCTAGCCACGGAGGCACAGGCTTGACCTGATGCCCCTGAAGCCTAGCCACAGAGGCACAGGCTTGACCTGATGCCCCTGAATCCAACTTCAGATGATATGGTTGCCTCTGCATTGATAAGCACCTCATTCTGTTGGCCGTGTGATTGGCAGGATTGGTTTTCCCCACACATATGCATTCAGCACTGCTGGCTTCAGTCAACTGAAGCATCCCATTTTTTTTATGGCTAGAGTGATTGGTTTGGGGAGGCAATATAACATTTATTCATTTATTCATTCATTCAAAAAGCATTTACCAGGTTCCTCAGATATGCCTAATACCATGCTTGGTGCTTGACATCCAAAGACGAAGAAGACAGGGACCCTACACCCAGAGAAGCTATAATTGGCTGGTGGCATTGACCTGTAGATAAACAGCGCATGTGGTTAAATGCTGCAATGGTAATGTATTCCAGGAGTGGTAGGATGAAGACTTCCCTGACCAAAGGGCATCAATGAGAACTCGCAGGAAAGATGACTCTGAACTTGAAACTTGAAGTTAATAGCAGTTCAAACGGGACTTTCCAAACAAAATGACCAGACCATGCAAAGACACAATGGGACAGGGTGTCAGGACAAAGGCAAAGAGATCTGAAGAGACCTAGCTGGGTGATCAAGTGAGGATGGGAAGAGGATAAAGATGCTGATGTGAGAGGAAGAGCCAGGGCAAGCAGCTTTATGCATTCTTTTGTTTGTTTGTTTGTTTTTCTAAAACTGAAAGAGCTTAGATTCAATGCATCTGGTTCCCTTGGTAACCAGGGAAAGGACCAGATTGGATGCATGCATTAGAAAGAGCACTTTGGCATGCTCACTCACAAAGTATGCGCAGGAGCAGAGAGATGTGGAGGCAGGGAAAGCACTTAGGAGATTAGTGTAGTAACAAAGGAGCAAGGGGGACCACAGTGAAGGAGAGCCGGTGAGGAGACCCAGCGGAGAGTCTGCAATTGGCAAGCCAGGAAGACTATGTGAAGTAGGGTGTGTCTGCCAGGTGACTAGAGGGTGGGGAAGGAGCATGATACCTACCTGTAATTAAACTCAGGACATTTGTGCAAAAAACAGAGGAGTTGCTAGCGCCCACTGCCCACGTGAGTCTGGAATAGATGCTGCAGCTTCAGGAAAATCCTCCTGAAAAATGATGGTGGGTAGCATGGAAGAAGCCACTAGTGAGCCTCTATATTCACATATATGTGCACACATACTGATGCATGCATACACACAGTCACACTTATGTACACATGATTGTGAGCACCTGCACACATAAACATCCACCTATGGACATACAAGATCACACATGATTACCTACACATTTAGTGAGCCAATGTTTATAAAATGCTGGGCAGATTCCCTGGCATAGAGGAAAGTACTTGGGGTGTTGTTAGAAGTGGTGTGAAAGCCATTTTTCATGTAGTGAAGATCTAGGGATGGATGAGAAGGATTAGCATTGTCGGGGGAAGGAAGAGCTATAAAGGATAGGTTCCCACACCCGGGCAGTCACCAGTTTTAAATGTATAATTTCACCTAGATTGTGACCTCCTTCAGTCCAAGGATTCAAGGCACACACTGAATCATGTGACTGGATTTCCTAGCATTTATTCTTCCAGGAATAAATTATGTAAATAATTGTTTTAAAATAGAATGTTGAAATAATCTGGGCAGGTATTTCAACGCTTATCTTGCTATAGCTAAGGCCCACCAGCAGAGATGAAGTGAATTCACCAAGACCACACAGGAAGTCACATGTGGAGAGCCTGTCCCCTCAAGGCTTCCACGGGTCCTTGAGGTGGTTGCTGAGTTTGCTAATTGTCTATTCTGCCACGAACAGTCTGACTTTTGGTTTAATGACGAAAAGCTGCAGCCCTCAGCAAGCTAGAAACTGGCATTGACTATGTAGTTGGGTCCTAGCACAGCAAGTGACTCCGAGTAAAAATGCCAAGTGAAGCCAAGGGAGGTTCATGTCCTCAGAGAGGGCTGCAGACAGAACTGTACCTTCTCAGCAGATGGGAGACGGGGGCGAGCCATGAGGACAGAGTGATCAGAGAGCTCCGCTTTCCTTCTGGAGGGCCTGGAGACCGTCCTGCCCCAAGCTAGACACAAGGCTAAGCCATCTTCTACTCCACCCTACAAGGGGTTCCCAGAAAAGACAGGATCCCTCGCCACACGGAAGGGCAAGCTGCCCCTTCTGCTGACTCTCTTTTCCTCTTTCATTGCTTGTTCGCTCATTCACTCATCCTTCTGCATCCATCTTTGTCACTCACCGAAGACAGTGGTCTTAAATAAAAAAAGTGATGTCCCCAAGCTGCTGGGCTAAGGAGCTGCTGTGCCTCACTTCACTCACTATCCCAGCACCCAGCAGAACGAGACACTGCCCACTACTGTTATTGTCATTAAAAAGTTGAGAAACATAAGACCAAGTAACAAAGGTGCATTGTCTAGCATCATGTGGCTTTTTATGGTTCTTTCCAATTCTTCTAGTCGCTAGTTCATGACTAACCAGTATAAATGAAAAAGTAGTATTAGTGCAAAGCCAAGTC
This sequence comes from Myodes glareolus, assembly GCF_982192425.1. Classification (NCBI taxonomy): domain Eukaryota; kingdom Metazoa; phylum Chordata; class Mammalia; order Rodentia; family Cricetidae; genus Myodes; species Myodes glareolus. The sequence goes on from NC_142029.1 coordinate 63,679,328, forward strand.
GGAGTTGACCTTGGTAGTGTTTGGTGGAACACTTTTTTTTCCAGTAAAATTTGCTTTATCAGTTTATACAAAGGGAACTTAAATAACCTATAAACACTTTCGCAAAAGCCCGGCATTAGTTATCTTCCCTCAAGAAGGACATTTGATTTAGGATTATAATACCCGGCCCGGAGAGAAGAATCAGCAAGAAAGAGCACTTTCTGCTCTCGTAGAGGACCTGAGTTCATTTTCCAGCACCTATGTTGGGCCCCTCCCAGCCTCCTGTAACTCCATTTCTGGGGATCCAACAACCTGTTGTTCCAAGGTCAGCATTTTGTTCTATGATATCTATGCTTTTGTGCCTTAAAACTGATGCCCGGGGAAGTCAAATGTACGTATTCTAGCAAGCATCTCATTTCCCCTTGGTTTCTCAGAGGAAAAGCTTTTCCTAATTTTGCAGAATCACTGCCGTGGCAACTGCATAAGTGATGAATGACGTCACAGTAAGCAGTGTTCTTTGCTCCCCTGGATGAGCCGTGGGACCCCATAAAGCAGTATTGCTCCCTGCTGCTGATGTTCTGCTCTCAGACAGGCAGGATTCAGGGTGCTTGTGGCTAAGCAAGTCCCCACGTCTCCAAGGAGAATAAAATCCTATCTTTCCTTTTTCTTTGCTAGCTCTTTCTGACTAGTAACCTTCATATCAAGTCTTAGGAAGTCTCCTGTCACAGCTTCGCACCTCCTTTAGAGGGTCCACAATTAGAGTCACGCATTACACCTGGGGACTGCCACCAAGTCACCATGGTGTCTCTGGCAAATTGTCTAACATCTTTGTGGAATACAGGTCATAGACTTCATCTATCTTTATAGAATGTTCTAGGTCAATCCCTTTATACATTCCTTCACATTCTGAGTCAGCCACTCATTTCTTACCTTTCATCTTCTCAGAAATTAAGCATTCTTTCCTGGACTCATTCATCTGAAAAATGGTCCCCCAAGTCTCCACCGCAGAGTGCACATGCTCCCACTTCCTTCCAACTGTGACTCAGTATTTAGTGTGAGATGCCATTGAGTGACAGATGGCATTGTTCTACCTTAGCACCCCAGTTCCCCAGAGAAAGCTATCCTGTGCCCATTCAATTTCAAAGATACTATTAAAAAGATATATTCAGTAGCAATTTAAATGAGCCTGTGTTTATGGGCCCTATTTCATATCCATAGCTATTTGATACTTGCCTTAGCCATATCTGACTCAGAGGAGGAGGGTAAGACAGCCGGGACTGAATGACACTTTGCAGGCTTCTACCTCTGTATTAAAGACAGCTCTAGGCATTAGTCCTGGTAATAGCCCTTTCATTCAGGCTAGACAAGGCACTCAGCTCCCAGACCAGGTTACTGACACAAGGAGCCACATGGTATACCTGAGACAACCTCAGGTTCTGCATTTTTATTCCTAGCCAGCTTTCCTTAGATTCTCAAGTCCACCAGCTCAGAACTGGCTGTCCATGCAGCTTGGCCCTGTCACCATGACACTTAGCACACACTTCCGCCATCTGTCACTTGCCTTTCCTCTGGAAATGCTGTCCTGAAGCCCTTATCATATATTAGCCTCCTGAATATCAGATAAGACTTTGCTGTCTTTATCCCAGCATGGAGCCAGAAGACACTGTATCACCTTAAACAGAATTATCAATATGCCAAATCACCAGATGGTGAACCTCAGTAACCAAAAAGTTAGTTTCCCCCAAACCATTCTCGACAAAATCTTTTTATGTATTAAAATGAAAATTTTTACCTTATGAAGTTTACTATATTTATCTTAAAACTTATGAGTAGTTTTGATTTCTTCTTCAAGCTATGTATGAAATTTAGTTAGTGTTGATGACGAACTTTTCTGAATATCAAACACAGTCATAAGAGAACTAAATAGTCTCTTGTGTTTCCTCCCAAAGCGGCAGGAAAATCTGGTGAGAGTCATTATGCTTCCCAGTTTTTCAAAGGACAAACACTTGGGAGGACGCATGTCTGAGTGTAACGGTGATGGTGTCTAGGTTGTAGGATTGTGGTTGTTCTCTGTGTCACAGCTCATTTTCCTATATTTCCTACAAGTAATTTATATCATAATTGCAATAAAAATTACAACGAACGATCTCTCAGCAGTCAGTGACGTGTTTGCCACTCAAGCATAAGGACTGGAGCTGTGGTCCCACGTACAGACGTAAGATCCAGGTTAGTCGGAGTGTGTCTGTAATCTCAGCTCTAGGGGGGTATAGACGAATAGAACTCTGAAACTCACTGGCCGGCCAGCCCAACCCTACAGAGACCTCGACGTTTAGTGAGAGACCCAGTCTCAAAAAATGCAATGAGGATAAACTGAAAAAGCCGCCTGACATCAACCTCTGGCTTCCACATGCATGGGCATACACATACGTACCTGTATACACACATATAAATACACACTCCTATGTCATACGTATTCACACTTACCAAGAAACAATTAGTGTCTGTCAGTAAAAACAGCATCATAAACACTCATAAATAAGCAAAAGAGCTTAACATACTTTATAAAGACTCTTAAACCCCCCCATTCACACAATGAATGTCCACCTAGATATGAACACACATGTAATATCATGTGTACACCCGCGCGTGCGCGCGCACACACACACACACACACACACACACAGAGGGAGAGACTCTTAACCTACTGATAAACATTTTCAATATGTGAAGAATTTCAGCTCAGGATATCAATAGGAAAAGACTGTTGTGTGAGGTATTTGTAAGGTTCTGAGAATTCAGCATTGGATGCTGTTGAGAAAACCTTGGTCCCCAACCCTTTGCCCATGGGAAGCAGAATTGGCCTGGCTAATCTTATTCTGATCTTTTGTAATATTCTTTTAGCTACCAAAAAGACCTTAGAAGGCCTGGGGCACTAATAACAAATAAGTTAAAGAGCCACCACTGGATCTGCAAAGAGGCTGTAAGATCCTCCCAGAGCCGATTCAAGCCAAAATTGAGAAACATAATATTTATATTTTGAATTAATCTAATAGAATTTAGGGGGAGGAAAAAAATACTTGCTTGGTTTACAAAGTCACTCCCAAGAGTCTTAGATTCAGATCCAAGGACAAAATGAGGCCAGGTATGAATTAATTAGTTTTGTTTTGCATGGAACGTAGGCCTCTGGGGCTTCTCCTTATACCAGCGCAGGTCAGCCAAGGTGCACACTCCTGAGTCCCAGCTCCCAGAGGCCCAGACTCAGCTGACTACAGTCGCAACTCCTGTTCTCGGAGCATCTGCCCACCTGAATGCTCAGGGCAGCACTCTTGGCCTCACCAGTCAGAGGAACAAAGGAGCAGAAATCCTGCCAACTTCTACCCCCTCTGTTAAAATTCAAAGCAAGAAACCTGCTGTTATAGTTAGTTTGCTGACAGGGCCCCAGTGGAATCAGACAGCTGAGAAGTGAGGAGGCAAGGCAGGGATGGGTTTAGTCCCACAACAAAGCAGATTCTCTCCTGTCCTGGTGCTCCTGGCCTCTCCCTAGCACTTCGGTGGAGGGGCACTGTACCCTCTCTAATCAGATACCCACACAATGAGAGTGTAGGCTGTGGTCCCACCTGCCCAACCATTCTACCTTAAACACATTATTTTGTTTTAGCTATCTACATCTCCTTAATTTCAAAAAAATGCCCCAACTTGAAAGGTATATTTTATGGCCAATTCATAATAATAAATCACGTTCATAACAAGCCATCTCAGAGAGATGCTCAGGCTTGGCATTTATGGTGCTATTAATGATATCATCATCACCGGCTTCATCACCATGCCCGCCATTAGTTATCAGCATCGTAATGATCACGTCACCACTAAGACCCCCTTACCATCACCGTCAGTGCCATCACTGACATCATCGACAATTGTCATTGCCCTCACCTTCGTTATCACCCCATCCCCACTACCACAGCGACCGCAACAACCAGTAATCATCATCGTCACCATCGCTGGCACAGTCAGCGTCACCGACACCACTACCATCATCACCGTCATCATCACCAGCAGCACTATAGTGATCACATGGCATCATTCCACTGCCTCCACTACCTCCATCGTCATCATCACTCAGGAAAGAATACGAACCTCCAAACTGCCACAGCCAAAAGCTAACATCAGACATCTGGGTTCACAAAATTCTAAGCTGCTTCTCTCCTGCTTCTAAACTATGTGACCTCTGAATTCTTGTTTCACATCCTTAATAAGAAACATTTTTAAAAAAACACTTGAAAATTTCCCAGGTCTTCCCACTGGCTTCTTCTTAAGTGGTAAGTTGAAGAAAAAAAAAAAAGACCAAATTTCAGGAAGCCTTATTTGATAGCAAAATATTAAGTTAACTGAGAGCACCATTGTCTCTAAGTAACAAAGGGTCAGCCTTGGGAGCCTAACTCTGTCACCCAAGATCACACTGAAAGCAATTTGCGTAGCTCCAATTCAGAACTAAACTGATCTGATCTACACATGAGCCTTCCACTCTACCACATTGCTTACCAAATGGAATGCAACTTCTACAAGCCTTTGGAAATGTCTTTGGATGAATTTACTTTAGTTTCTGTGTATGGATGTTCTGTCTGCACGTGTGTGTGTGTGTGTACCAGGTGCATGCCTGTTGGATCCTGTGAAACTGGGGTTACACTTGCTTATGAGTCCCCTTGTGGGTGCTGGGAATTGAAACCCTGTCCTCTGAAGAGCAACAAGCGCTTTTAGCTGCTGAGTCATCTCTCCAGCCCAACCTGATGTAAACATGAAGCGATCCTTCCCGAGTGCTGCCACTGTGAAGCTGGTCACAGAGGTCAAGAGCAGCACGTTCTTTCCCACGGGTTGATAAACTGACTCCTGGGTCTGAAAACTGTCTTTCTCCTAGCGCAGGGAGCTCGTCAGCACTCCACCTGTGCAGATTTATCAGCAATACTCCAGCACCAGGGAATTTAAGCAACTTGGAGTGTTTTTGCCCTGCTTTTGCCCATGGCGAGGATCTGTTAGGCTCATTTATTCAGTCATCTCATATCGGGTAATACCTTGACTGAATTCTGAAGATGAAAACCGAGAGGTGATACTGTTACTAGACTCGGTGCTGAAATATTTGCACCAGTTACCTCACTCATCCTCATAAAACTCCAGAAGATACCATGACTTCCTTGTCTGTGTGCTGCGCACTTGAACCTTGAAGTAAGCTGCTGTGCAAGTGTAGGGACCATGATTTTAGCCCAGGCTTTCTGACTCTAAGAGCAGATCGCTGTCTCAATACAGAGCTATTCTGCAGCTGGCACGGAACTTTTACCCTCCTTGGCAGCACTTTCGTGCAAGCTCTAGCGATGAGCTCATCCCCAAGAAAGAACATCCACAAAGCCTACGTCACTTGTGGGTCCACAGGACAAAGCCATGAAATCTCCAGGCCCTTGAGTTCACGGGACAGTGAACTGTGACAGTTTCTGAATCCTTGTCCCCAGCCTTACCCTTAGCTCTCTGTAAGGTTTGCAAGGGCTGAACCCCAGGGTCTTTCTACAAACACCAAAGATCTTCCACATGGAATCTTTTCAAGTCAAGAAAGACTCCCTGTCCCTTAGCCACATTACCTGTAGAAAATGGATTTACTGTTTTACTGCCTATAAGGGACCATACTACCCACTACAGATTTTCTCCCATGACGCATGCACACATAGTTCTTTTTCTAAAGAAACATTTGGTCACTTATGGATGCTTTTTTTGCTGTTGTGTCTTCTTTTGTTTTTATTGCTGTGTTTCGTTTTATTTTTATAGTTATGTTCATTTTGATGGGGACTCATGTGTCCCTGTCTGGCCCTGGATTCTCTATTCTGCAGATGACCTTGAAGTTGTAGTGCTGAGGATTGAATCCAGGGCTTTATGCATGCTAGATTTGCCCTCTGCCACCTGAAACACATCCTAGCCTTCTTGTTTGACCTCTTTCAATAAATAGACAGCAGCAAAGCTGTCAGTGTGAATGTACCTGCTTTTGCTTCATTTATTTTAAGGGATATATGACAAAATTGGTATGGCATGTTCTCTGTTACAGACATTAAAGCTGTTTCCAGTCCTTTGTCATTCTGTACAGCATTTGGATGAACATCACATTCTATGGACCTCTGAGCACCCTCGCTACTGCTTTTCCCTTAGAACAGCTTTACAAGAATGTTTTGGTACTGATTTTAAGGACGTTGACCCAAATTGCTGATGATCCACACAGAAACTGCAGCAACTTATGCATGTCCCTTTTTAGTGCACAAAGATTCCCTCTACTGCATCCTGAGAAACACCTTCAACTTCTTATTTTTGAATGAGTCTCTCTTTAAAGCTTTTATTTCCATACAGAGGGCTGAATGCTACCCCTCACTCACACCACAGCCCTGGAGGTTACTTCCCCACTATGGGTTTGTTCAAGGGTGTTGTGGGATAATCTTTTTGTACACTGTGACAATGTCTCTGCTAAGGCACCTTCTGATTGGTTTAATAAAGAGCTAAACAGCCACTAGCTAGGCAGGAGAGAATGGGCGGGACTTCCAGGAAGAGATAGGAACTCTGGAAAAAAAAAAACAGAGGCAGAATTCACCAGCCAGACACAGAGGAGATGGGATGCATGGTACTGAGCAGAGATAATGGAGCCATGTGGCAGAACATACAGTAATATAAACAGGTTAATTTAAGTTTTAAGAGTTAGTAGAAAATAAGCCTAAGCTAAGGTCATCTTTCACCATTAATAATGAGTCTCTGTGTCACTGTTTGGGAGCTGGCGCTCCATAGAAAGTCCTCCTACACAAGGGCTGAGTAGGTGGTAGAGTGAATTATGGTGACATTGCTAAGGACTCGCCCTAGAGGGTTGCCTCACTGTTAGCCTAGCATTCTTTGCCTTTCATATACTCCCTATAAGCCCTGGAGACTTTCAGTTCAGGACACTTCCTCAGATACCCAACAATAAAGCTAATAACTCCGGAGATGGCTCACAGACATCTCAGATTCAGCAGCCCAATCCAAACTCATCATCTCCTGTTGCATTCTCCGGAACCCCTTCCATCAACCCTTCCTTTAGGGGGACCAGGCAGGGAGTGGCACCTTTCTTCTCCTGGGTGCCGGAGAAATGAAACCTGGAAGCAAAACTTCCCTCACCTCTTGCTCCCTACCCTACCGATCATCTGATCGTGTGGCCCAGTTAATCCAGTGTTTCCAGGGCCTCCATCAGCCCATTTCCCCTTCTACTCTAGGCCCCAGTCCAAGTCAATAGATGACTGAAATTCTTGCTAAGTGGCGATGGATTGGACAGTACAGAAGGGAAGAAAGGCATAGCATTTTCTAAGCACCTATTGCCTGGTTCTGAAATTTTTTTAATGTCATTATGCAAACGAGAAATCCATGCCATAGATAATATTATCACCAACTTACAGATCAGGAAACTGAGGTACAGCTGGTGAGACTGAGTAAGGACCCACATCTGGCCTGGCATCCAGAGCTTTCTATGTGATTATTAGTTGAGATTGTGTAGTGACGCCTCAGAGTCCTTGAAGGAGAACCCCAAAGAGTGAGGGCTCCCTCCTGGACCCCAGATTATGCACAAGCCATACCCAAACACCCGTTTTCACAGAGAGATCCTTTATTAAGCAGGGAATAAAAGTTCAAGTGGCTCAGGCAGAAAAATAACAACAAATAATCTTGCAGGTGGAATTTTTAAGAAGAGAAAAAGGTGAGATCTATGTTAGAATGGGCTAGGATGCAGTGGGCTATTTTGATTGGGCATTTTAATTAGGTGAGTCAAAGGGGGCTTTTGACTGCTGTACTTTAACACTTTAATAGTTGGGCCTTGGTAGTCAGCCTCAGGAAGAGGCAGTGGCCAAATAGGGGACTAGATCTTAGTGGCTAGCTTTAGAAATGTAATCGAATGGATTTTGAGCAAGGCAGAGGGAATGAGGGAGAAAGGCAAGGTCTGCCAGAGCCATGCTTGCCACGCTTGAGATGACCAGAGTCCCCTCAGTGCTGCCTCTGTCCTCGTGGGAGTTATAGCAGTCTACAGTAGTGAACGGGACTCTGTAGCCAAACGGTCTGGATTCAGATCCCAGGTTACTTATTGATTGCAAAAGTCTGAGTGAGCTGTTGTCACGGGCTAAGTGATAACCTCAAAGATTGTGCCCATGTCCTGTGAGCATGACTCCACTTAGCAAAAGCCTTTATAGTTCGAAGTGAACAATCTCAAGATGAGGAGGTGTTTGGTGAGCCAGGTGAGTTCCGTGCTCATGAGCAAGTACCCTTGTGAGAGGCACACTGGAGAGAAAAGGGCCATTCTAAAGAAAAAGGAGAGAGAAGGAAACAGTCTCAAGCATAGGAACAGGGTAGCCACCAGAAGCCTAAGGGACAAGATTCAAAGTGGCCCCCAGATCCTCTGAGGAAGCACAGCCCTGCCAACTCCTTGGTCTCAGACTTCTGCCCTCTGCAGCCCTGGGAGAGCAATTAATTGTTCTTGCTTTAAGTTGCAAGTCTGTGATTCTGTTGCCTCAGCCTTAGCAAACTACAAGCTTTCCATCCGTTAGTTTTCTCCTCTGTTTGTGAGCATATAAACCCTTCCTTCTTTCTCCTGATTGCCTATGGCTTGGCAGGCGGGCTGGGATGAGGGAGCAAGGGGCTGCTGAGTAGTCACAAAACCGAGGCATGTGTGACGGCATCGTGGCCTCACACACAAGTGACAGGCAGAGGTGAGCAATTAGTGCACAGAAGGATTTAAACCTTAAATCCCTCTCCCGCTCCAACTCTTGCTAATGAAGTCAGGGAAAGGGTAAAAGCCTGTAATTACACTGAAGTAATTAGAATCCTACTTAATAGAAAACTTAAGGCAGGAATCCCAAACCAATAGATGACCTGTTGGGTCCATCACCCTCTCTACCCTTCTGGGTTGTTCTCCCCAGGATGGTCTTTCGGTGGGCTCCACTTAAAGGCTGAGAAGTGTTCTTAGTCTGTGTAAAATATATAACTACACAGGCACACTGCCGTCTTCTCTCCTGGAAGCTTCAGAATTGTGTCTCTCTAGCCTGGCCTTAGTGGTACCAGCCTCTAATATAGTGGTTCTCAACCTGTGGCCCACAACTCCCTTGGGGGCCAAACAACCTTTTCATAGGAGTAGCCTAAGGCCATCAGAAAAGACAGATATTTGCATTATGATTCATAACAGTAACAAAATTACAGTTATAAGTAGCAATGAAAATGATTTTATGGCTGGGATCACCACAACATGAGGAAATGTATTAAAGGGTCGTAGCGTTAGGAAGGTTGAGAACCCCTGCTCTAATTCCAGCTGCTCAGGAGGCTGAGGGAAGTGACTCTCAAGTCCAAAGCCTGCTTGAGCTACAGAGCAAGACAAAGGCCAACCTGGGTCACTTACTAAGAATTGTCCAAGATAACAAATAAAAACAGGGTAGAGAAGCTATAGCGCGGTGGGAAGACCTTAGCTTTAATCCCCAGGACCTAAGATAGGAGAGGCAGGTTGTACCTTCCTTAATTCCTACAACTTTTTTTCTTTGGTGAAACTTCAACAGGACAAATTAGTATAAAACCCCTTTAAAGACATATTTAAAATCTGGTCACATCATACAGTGAAGTTGTTTGTCTGCCTGTATTCTGTTTTCTAGTTCACAGAAAAGGAGGTAGGGTGTTTATAGACCAAGTCTACCCATCCTTGACTGACAGCTGCTTCCTAAAAGTATTAGTTCTTCCCACATCCTGTTTCCTGTTTCTGTGAACCTCTTGGCATGAGTATCACTCAAAGCCTTCAGGCCGATATAGAGATGGCCAGTGTAACAGTAGGAAGGTTGACCATCTCTACAAAAGGAAGGCCCATGAGTTTCTGGGCAGATTCCCTGTCTGCTGCATGGACCTGCCAGGATACTTTTTGTTTTCTGTAGACGTGGGCCTAGAAATTGTAGCGGCAAACACATAAGGTGAGAAACTGAGCAAGCAAATGACAGTGCCCAGGGGTGGAGCGTTAACTCAGTTGGTAAAGCACTTCCTACACAAACATGAGCTCCTGCTAGTACTCAGAGCTGGGCACAGCACCATAGGCCAGAAATCCCAGTGCTGTGGGGGCAGAGAAAGGCAGGTCTCTGAAGCAGAGCAGCCAGCTTGTCTAGAGGAAGCAGTGAAAGAGGACACCCAGCGTGGACCTCCCCACCCCTGCATTATTCGCTCTGCTCCCCAGTATCCATGCTCTCCTCCCTGAACCTGTGTGTAGCGCTTTACATGCAGAGCAACGTGCATGCTTGTCCTCAGCACTCGCAACTAAAGATCTGAGATTTCCTGATGTCGGCATGCGAAACCTGCTTTAATTGACAACTTCCGGTTGTATTTCACAAGGGCATTTACCCTGCACTTGCCTTTAAATAATGGCGAGTTTTACAAAACTTAGCAAAAGAGATTAACAGTCTGGCTAATAGGGAAGTGATTAAAAATACTATAACCATTTTCCCCTTCCATGTTAACACGTTCGTTGCTGTTGCCCCTGTTCCAGCTTTGCTGCTGCAGCCATGTCTATCAGAGACTGTTTCACAGCAGACTTCTGCTATTCAGGCTTTTACAATCTTTCCTCCTTTTCTGAGGTGTTCTCTGAGCCACAGATGCATGAGCTGCGGCACAGATGTATCCACTGGAGCTGGGGGTCCCTGCAACATTGATAGCTGCCTTGTATCCAGTTGTGGTTTTCTGTGATTGGTGTAAAGACAAGTTTCTCTGATGAGAGGCGGTAGCTACGCTTCTCTGTAGTATAAGGAGAAGATTTAGCATGGGGTAAGGAATGATGCTGTTCTAGTCAAGTGTTGGTCGTAGATTCTTTTCTAAGTTCCATGACATTCCTTGCCCAAGGAAACTGGCTAGGTTTTCAACACCGGGCTTGATTTCCCTCCTGTGAATGAATATTAAGTCCATGTAGACAACTGTTGATTGACACCGACATGTGAGTGCCACTTATTGCAACTTTATGCATATCTTACCAGGCAAACAGCTAGAGTCAACTAATGACTGCCGGAGAAGGAGAATTAGCTTCTCCCAGGGGTGATCCCTCTTACTGGCTGTCCAAGCAAAGTCAAACTCGATTCCATGTATGTAAAAACTGACTCAACAGACTGTATTGTGTGTATGTGTGTGTGTGTATGTATACAGTCTACTGAGTATGTATAAATGTATATATACAGATATATGGGTGTATACATATATATATGTGTGTATATATATATATACATTAATGCTATAACAATAATGAAAGAAAAAGGGCTGCTAACTTGAGTGGAGGACATAAGAGGAGTTTGAGGGATGGTAGCTGGGAGGGGTTAGAGTAGAGAAAAAGACCAGGGAATGTGATATATCCTATTTAAATTAGAAATATTAAAAATACATCATAATTGATTTCTCCCCACCCTTGTAGCCTGTGAACCAATGTTTGACACATAGAAGATATTCAATAAATATTTGCTACTGTAGCAATTTATAAAAAAGAATACTACGAATATTTTCACTGAAAATGGTCTCATGACAAATGTGTGTCTAGTCCCCAAATGACGGCTTTTGAAACATAGACACTTTTTGAAATATAACTGATTATACACTTGCTACAACATGGGCTTAAATGTTTAGTTTCCTGGCTTTGTTCCGGTTTGTTTAAATGAAACCCTGGGCTTTACTGAAAATGGAGACCTACACTGTTCAACCCTGCTGTCGTCCTCACTAGAGGAGTCTGCCCTCCCGCTTGACCCAGGGCTGATGCAGACCAGATTCCTGGTGGTGCGAATGTCCCTCTGGTCCAGCTTTGCTAACCCGGGGTGGAGGGGTGTCTACAGCTTCCATCTCTTCTTTCTTTGTCGCCCTTTCGTTGCATGCCAAGGTCTGCAGCTGTGACCCTGCCACAGGGTGAAAAGAATCAAATTAGAGGAGTTCTGACAGGTACGCCCCCTTTAGCCTTGCAGCCATGCAAACCTTATTATTTGTTGGCCTCAAATGTCAGCTACAGCCAGAGTCAGTCCTTGTCACTCTGGCTTCCTCATTCCAAGGCATGACCTAAGGTCTCCTCCAGCCCGGTGCAGCTGTTTCAAAAGCAACAGAGCACGTGTGGTAGGTGAGGCTTGCAGTGAACAGGCTTCTCTATAGATCAACACCCCAGCTGGGCATCCCTGCTATTTTTGCCCAAGAGCCCCAAGAATGGCGACATCAGTGACAGCCCATTGAATGCCTATCATTGTTACCATGAAAGCTTTGAGACCTTAATTATTTCTCAGTCTTTAAAGCTGAGTTGGAGGCCTGGAGACTATAAGGCAGGTTGTTATTGCCCACTGGTTAGCCACTTGTACCCCAAATGCCCACTTCCTAGCACAAACAGAAGGAGGGAGCTGGCACAATAACAGGGTACCCACGCCCTGCAAATGAAATGCTGGTGAGATAAACTGGATAAGAGTGGAGACAGCACGTGGGGCTAGGGAAAGGACTTGGTAGGTAAGGTGTTTGCCTCACAAGCATGGCAATCCACATTCTTATCTCCAGAACCAATATTAAGAAAATAAATAAATTGAAGCCTGGCAGTGGTGGTGCATGCCTTTAATCCCAGCACTCAGGAGGCAGAGGCAGGCAGACCTCTGTGAGTTCGGGGCCAGCCTGCTCTACAAGATCTAGTTCCAGGACAGGCTCCAAAACTACAGAGAAACCTGGTCTTGAAAAACCAAAAATAAATAAATAAGTAAATAAATAAATAAGCAAGCCAAGTATGGTAGTGTGTACTAATAATCCCTGTGCTGGGAAAAGAGAGACAGACAGATCTCTAGGACTCACTGCCCAGTCAGCCTAATGAAACTGGTATACCAAGCCTGTGAGAAACCTTGTCTCAAAAACTGCCAGCCTAAGGTTGTTGGGATCAACAGGAGCCAGGGATCAACAGGAGCAATGGGGATGAAGCACAAAGGCATTAAAAAGAAAAGCCTCTGGGTAGCAAATTAACTGGGAAAATGGGAAATGTCTTCAGTCAGATGCTGTCCCTGTTGCTGCTCAGAGAGAATACCTGTTTCATTTATTCATAGTGTACTCCCGCTGCAAGATTCGTAGGAAGAAGGTTGTGTTTCGCAAGGCCAGGTGTGACATCTGGCTTTGCTTCTGTGCCTATTCACAAAGTCTCACATGTGCTGGGGACTGGGTGAATGTCTGCAGACACCTGACACACCGATGCGCGCCTCAGGCGGGAGGCTTTGTCAAAGCTGTCACCGAGGTTGTCACGGTTATCATTGGTGTTACCAGCATCATCAGTGTGACCACCGAGTGGTTTTATGTTGGGAATACTCTCTGCACTTTGGACCACAGCATGATGAACATCTTGAGAATATGATCCTGATGAACCCGTCACTGCTCAGCCTGGGACTGTCTCCCAGACTTCTTCTCTCTGCCCAGAATACTCTGTATTTCCTCTGCTCTAACTGAGTCACAGGAAAGACACAGCATGAGAATTTCAGAGGATGGGGTTGTCTCCCCTGTCTTTCACAGAGACTTCCTCTCCTATCTTTCTGTGATTAGCAAAAAGAAAACAATTTCCCCCAAATATGATAGCTTAAAAAAAACACACATTTATTATCTCACCACTTCTCATTTCCAGAATCAGAGAATGGTTTTCCTAGGTCTTCTAGACAAGGGTCCATCGAAGGTGTAGTCAGGGTGCTTCTGTCCCTGGGCTCAGCTTAGGGCTGGATTTCCTCCCAGGCTCATGAGCACAGCTGTTGAAGAGGAGCTGCCAGCTCTTATCCATGTGAGACTTGGTACAGGGCTAACTTAGAATCTGGTTGTTTACTGTCCCCTAGAATAATAAGAGAAATGGGAGTTCCCAGGCATGCATGATATTTCTATCCCTCAGTGCCCTGATGATTAGAAGCAGTCACAGTACCACCCCACACTCAAGAGAGGGACTCACACACTAGCACCACATCAGGAAGCTGGCATCATTAGACAGAAGCTGCCCATCAAAGAGAGGGATGTTTCTCTCCCTAAGTACAGGCACAGGAACACCTTGATTCCCTTTACGCCATTCCCCTTTTGGACATGGCCTATGTAGGGATCCCAATCACAATGCCTCGCCAAGCTCACCTTTCATGATAGGGAAATAAGAAGCAGGGGGAGCCAGAGGGGCAAGCAAGCTCTTCTAAGAATAACTTCCATGTGATGACATAGCTGTCCCTGTGTGCACGCACTGACCCTGGGTCCTGAAAAGCACGCCAGTTACTCCCGCGGGCTTGTCTGAGCATCAGTTTCCTGATGAGACTTAGAGCTCCCTGGTGGATCTATTAAAAATAGTGCTCCAGAGGTGACAGACCCAGAAGTCACGTGTTTACACGTTCCCCTCCCTGCACCTACTTTGCAAAGATTTGATGCTAATTTCAGATGATGGTGAAGCCTCCTTTCTGTTAGCTTGATATACATGTTCAACACTCCCCTCCTAATTCTGATATAAACATCTCATCAGCAGTAATACCATTTCCCAAACTAAATTCCTCACCCCCTTCCTTACAGCACACATAGAAGAAGGAAATGGGGGGGCTAATTTGTATCCAGAGATGCTCAGGGACAAAACTGGACTCATAAATGGACACACGTACGTGTATAAGTTCAGGTGGAGCTGTCAATGAAGCATTTTGCGGAGGAGAGTGTTTTAAAATAGGTCTGGAGTTGCATACATAGCGCTTTCCTTTTGTTTCCTTTTGCAGATTGTGTCCCAGAGAAAGCTTTCCAAGTCCTTGCTGAAACATGGGAACACGGCGGGGAAGTCCTCCATTACGGTAAGCTGGCCCTGGGGTGGCAACTGGTGTTAGGCCCCATGTTTGGATCAGCAAGTACGGATCCAAAAGAGACGCTAGGATGGTGAACTCCTCTGCCTGCTGGGAGCTGATTGAACTGCCCAAAGCATCTCTGTATTCTTTTTTTCTATTTTTCATCTCTTCCTTTCTTGTGAAAACTATTTTGATCCTTCTCCCCTTAGGGAAAATGGGAAGGAAGTAGATTTGAAAGTGGGGTCACTCACTTCTGCTGAGAGCTTCTGCAATCACACTAGAAATCACAAGCTAGAGCAGGAAAGAGAAGGAAGTTGACTCTGTTGGACACAGTAAGAATACAGAATTGGCTGGGGTTTTTGGATTGGCAAAGTGCCTCCCCCCAAACAATTTTATTTTAAAAGCATTTAGTTCAAAGTTTGATTTGCTTGCCAAGGAGAGGCCAACCTTAATATTTTTCATTGACTAACAGATTTGAGCTCCGTGGCTTCGTTCCACAAACGGTAGTTGTTTAAGCAAATTTATTCTTTATTTAAAAGGAAATAAGTGCTGAAATTCAGTTCCTTTGTGACACTAGCAATGAATGAATTGCTCAACCGTTAGTGAGTCCAGTGACTTGTTAAAGAAAAGGCAGGTGTTTTTATTTATTTATTTTTATTTGTTTTGAGACAGGGTCTCACCATGTAGCTCTGGCTGACCTGGAACTTGTTATGTAGACCAAGTTAGCCTCAAAGTCACAGAGATAAGGCTACTTCTCCCTCCTAAGTGCTGGGATTAAAAGCATGCATCTCCTCACCCAGAAAGGAAGCTTTTCCTAGCTGCAGCTCCTGATGGCTCTACCTCCAGCCTGGGCCCCAACTCACACTCTACACCCAGCCTATGAAGTTAGTGACCCACTGCTGTGTAGACTAGTGAGCTCCTTCCAGAGCTGAAAATGGTGCACCCTACACACAAGGAGTGTGGAGAAACACCTGCCCGATGCCGGTGTTTGTTCATTTTTGAGATCAAAATTACCCAAAGGTGCTAATCGGCTCCTGGACTGAGGGTCCGCCCTCTACAGCGGCTGATGTGTGCTTTTTCCCCTAGGTGATTGCCGAAGAGTTATCAGGCAATGACGACTATGTGGAGCTTGCCTTCAATGCACGGAAATTGGATGATAAGGTAAAACGTTTCGCCTTGACCTCACTGAAGGAAGTAATAAAGCTAAGACACACAGTTTAATCAGATTCCTCCTCGCAGCTGTTTTCCCTTTTCACCCACATTATTAAACACATCAAAGACTTCAGAGAAGTCTGCAAGGCAAGATTTTCCCCAAATGGAGGAGCCTTTGGTAAAACAATTTGGTAAGACTAAGTTATCATTTGTTTACAAATGTCAGAGGTTGGCTGTGCCCAGGAAAATATGACTTTCCCCCATCGTTGGGGTCACTCTAAGGAAAAAGTGAAGCCCGGGAGTATGATGGCACATCAGGAGGCATCTGATTTTGCCAAGTTTAGGGCTAAGAGCATTGCATACACTGTCTGATTTAGTCATGTGTACAACTCCCATGTGATAGGAGTATTAATTCAGTCAAAGAAAGAGATTAAAAGATGAAATAACTAGTCCAAGCTTCCCCTACATAGTCCAGAGCTACTGAGTAGCAGACACCGAGGCAGAATTAAAGACACAGGATTGTATTTATGCCTGTGGCTTCCATAAAGGGAAAACTGGGAGAATATGAACAGGTCATGAGGAAATTCTGACACCAAATGAAAAAGAGACCCCTGAGTGTGGGTAGAAGTCCCCTAGAATGCTACCCAGACGAAGAGGGATGCAGCAAAGCCATTAGGAAACTCCAGAGCCAAAGTCAACCACTGAGAACTGTCTCCCAGCCAAAAGCCTGCCGTAATGTCCCTTCTGTACTCAGTTACTAGACGGAGCAATCCTAGGCAGTCTGGCCACAGAGCAAATGCAAGGATGAACATCAGAGTTCAGAAACCTATAATCCTTGGTAAGTTTTGTTCCCTAGAGGAAGAGTGTGCAAGATGTGTCTCCATGGCCACCACATCCAGATAGTAAGCAATAAAACTGAAGATGCAACTCCATGCCAGTGTTCTTTCCATTATGCTCTGTCCGTGGTAGCATCCACCCAAAAATCCAGTTAAACCTGTGTGTGTGTGTGTGTGTGTGTGTGTGTGTGTGTGTGTGTTGTGTAGGCCTTACACCTTGTGAAGCTTAGACATCCAATTTCATCATATCATACCTATAATTTCCCTTCAAATATAAAGCCAAAAAATGACATCAGTGATTATTTACACAAGACACCATCTTTCTGGAGTAAGAATCAATTTTTACAGCCACTCTCTTATTTGTCAAATTATTTCTTCATTCATCATTCATTTGCCAAACTCTGTTGGGTGTTTGTTGCCAACAAAGAGCTAGGAAGGAGCCGCACCAGCCTCACACAATAGCCTGGGCTTCATTATCTAAGTTAGATGTAAATCGCAAAGCTACATAACCCATAATGGTATAGTGAAGTGGGAGATATGATAATTGATGTATAAATAAGAGTGTCTAGGAAAGGTGGCCACTCATTTTGCCTGGCAATATCCGGAGAGACTTTAAATACTATAACCCTATGAATTCTGTGTGTGTGTGTGTGTGGATGGGGGTACACGCGCGCTTGTGCATGCATGCATATGTGTGTGTATGCCTGTGTGCATGCCGCTGTGTGTGTGTGCATGTGCGTTTATGTGTGTGTGCATGCTGCTGTGTGTGTGTGAATGTGCATGCATGTGTGTGTGTATGTGTGTGTGCATGTGTGTGTGTATGTGTCTTTGAATATTATTCCTCGGGAGACATCCATCTTCTTTTTCAAGACAGGGTCTCTCACCGGGACTTAGAACATACTGATTATGCTGGACTGGCTAGCCAGCAAACCCCAGGGATCTACACATTTCTGTGTCCCCAATGTGGAGACTACAGACCTATATTACCAAATCTAGATGTTTTTCTCCTATTTATCCTTTGAAAGTTTTGCACAATGTGTATCTTGATAATACCCCCTTGAGGCCCCTGCCAACACATTTACCTCCCAATCTCATAGTTTTCTTCTTAATTTAAAATGCTTATAGCCCACTGCAGAGTCCAATGACTGCTGCCTATGTGCACACAGGTGTGAAGCTACCCACTGGGGAATGGGCGCCTACCAGTCACCAAGTCCCACACCTACCAAACTGACACTCACTTCCCCAAGACGTGGTGATAGTTTGTCTCTGCTTTAATAAATAAAGTTTGCCTGAAAGAATCTCTGTCACATTTCACATGGTTCTAAAAGGTTGCTAGCGCCTGGTGCTCGGGCTGGCCAGAGGTTGGGTTTAACCAGCATAGTTGGCAGAGTACCTACATGATTCATGTCCTGTAGCATACATGGCTTATCCCAGACAGGGCATCTCAAGAACCAGGTAGGAAATTCAAACGATTTGCTGACTCGATCTGAGAAGTCATACATAAGACATAAGAGCAGGGAATTAGACTCCAGGTCAATGGGAAAATGGCAAAACCGTGTTATAGGAAATATGTGTACTCCAAGCATTGTGGAATCCATTTTTGGAAAATGTGAACTTCCATTGTGTTTTTGCTAGGTCCAGATAATACAGTACAATTATTTCCTTCCATGAGTAGAAAAAAGTAGTTTCTGAAAATTCTCAAGGAAGACTCCTTCCCTGCTTTTTAACTTTAAAAATTTTGCAGCCACTTAGGTGGTCAACAGATATAGTCACTGGCTAGAAACCAGTGGCTAAAAGCCATGATGTTACAAATAAATTTTTGGATTTTATTATATTAGTGAATAATATTAAAGTAACTGATTTTTGTATACATCTAAAAATTGTAGTAGACCAGAGACCTGGAAAAAGCAGAAACCCACCAAGCGCCTGAAGCACCTGGAAGTGACACTCTAATCTGTTGAACTGCCTCCAGACTGTGCGACATGCTCTAAGTTCCCAGCTCCTGTGAGCTGTCCCCCATGCTGGGGTGGGCTTTGGTGATGCAGCTGCTCTTGAGGCATTTCTGCTCCCGTAGTAACCCCTCACCCATATTCCTGTAAATACCCCAATAAAATTCATTGGTTCATCAATAAATAAATAAATAAATATTGTAGTATGAATCTATGAGGCGGGGGGGAATGGGCTGTATCCGGTTAATATCAGTCACAGAACATCTGAATTCTGTTTCCTGGTTAGTCTGGTAACCTCCAAGTATTTAAATACTGCGGATTTAAAAAGAGCATTGCTCTGTCCATCTGACTTTGTTTATAGATGGCAAATTGAGATTCTGAGATGTGAAATGGTTTACCTAAAGCTACATGTATACACTCAAAACAGAAGACAAAAATCAGGGACAGAGAGTGACCCAGTGAGTCTCCTGACTGTCAGCCAAAGCTTGGGTTGCTTTCAGGAGGGAGGACTGTTGGTTCAGAGGAACAGGAAGCCAGGAGAGGGAAGGTGAGGGTAAGCTGGAGGTCATTAGTTTTCAAAGGGAGGTCTAGTATCCTTGCACCCTTCCACAGAAGTCCCTAAAGTGAAACCTGTTTCCATAGTAACACCAAGATATCTTTTCTCTTTGATTCTCACTTTCTCCCTCATGAACAAAGAAGTTTTCCCAACGGCAAATAAACCACACTGAGTACAAGAGCGGAATTGAGAGTCCAGCTTCCTCTTCTTCCTGTTGAGGTCACTAAACTATTGTGTACAAATGTTAAATAACATTCTCCTCACTACCCTCTTGAATTTGGAAAATACATTTATTTTCCCGGCGAAATGCTGTTTTGTTACAATGTGGGTTTTGTCATTCAAAAAATATACCAAATGAATGTTTTTAAGTGTATGAGATTTATAATGTGGTATGTATTAAATAATACCATCACATAAAAATTTTGGGGGTCCCCAACGATTTTTAAAAATATAAAGAAATATTATGACCAAAAATCTGAGAACCATTGTTGTAGGATTCACCAGGGAGTGCTAAGTACTTTTGCAAACCACAGGGATGAAGGCATATGTCCACTCTTCTTGACAAGGAGTCATTTTTTTAGCTCACTTTATGCCGTTCAGTGGCCATCTACCCAAGGTGGACATCTTAGAAGTCTTACAAGCATTTGTCATTACGAGTCAGCATGTAAATAAATTACATTTGTGAAGAATAACTTACTGACCTAATGCACGCCACTTAATGGAGAAAGAGCCTTTATGACTTCCATTTGTTACATTAGCATGTGTTTCTTACATTGGTAGGCAGTTAGCAATTAGCCTAACAGGTAAGCACACGGACGCATGTAGTACCCACTTTGAACCATGAAAGCTAGCAGGATGTTCCTTCACCCTTCCCTGAGAAAGTATCCATGCTGGTGGAGAGAAACTACTTCTTCCACTGGCCTCCACGTTTGTGAAGGATATCATTACAGATTCGATTTAATGGTCCTATGAAGCCAGCTTGATGGAGTGGGAGATGACTAAGCAGATCTGTCTCTAAAATAGAGGTTGTCAAACTTTTCCTCTGAAGGACCAGATGGCTCAGTACCGTAGGCTTTGCAAGCCATATGGTCTTTGTTCCTATCACTCAGCTGTGTCTTGAGGCCTGAAGACAGCCACCAATGAAGCATAAATGAATGGGTGTGGCAGTGGTCCAATAAAACTTTATTCATAAAAGCAATGGCGAGATTTCTCTTGTGCTGTAGTTGGCTGACTCCTGCTTTAAGGAGACTCGCTGTCCTGTGTTTCACTGTGTTTGTGGGTGGCTGCCTGGGAACTGTGGTCCAGTCTGCATAGATGACAGAAAAATCGTCCCTAGGATGCTGACTGTGTTTCCAAAGGTAGGCATTTTTATTTCTAACTTACAGATAGAGAACAGGGAGCTTAAAGTTTTGCCTGTGCTCACAAAGTAAAAACTATCCATGGAGTCTGGATATGGCAGCCTTTTTCTTTCAGTTCTACAAATCCAGGTTTTATTCAAAGACTACAGGAGTGGACATGTACTGCTTATTTTTCTCTCTGTTTCTTTATAGAAGCTATACTTTTAAAATTTACTTGCCAAGGAATGGATTTCCTCATGATTTTTTCATGCATGTTTAGTTTTGGCTGATTCTCCTCCTTCATGCACACCTACTACCCTACTCCCCTTTCCTCCTCTATACCCTTTTTATCCCCAGTATCCCCACTTCCACTTTGTTCTAGTACCTTCTCCAGCCCCGCCCATTTTCCATGAACCCTTTCTGGTTTCCTGGCCTTTATCCACATTTAGTTCCACTAAGACACACACATGTAACAGTCAGAAGCTAAAAGTCATGTATGGGAGAGGATATTTGGTATTTATCTATCGGAGCCTGGATAGTTTGGGTTAATATGCTGTCTTCCAGTTCCATCCAGCTTCCTGCATATTCCAGAACTTCCTATTTGTTTATGGCTGAACAGAACTCCATTGTATAACTGTGCCTCGTTTCCATTATCCATCCATCAGTTGACACTTCTGGGCCGATTTGATTTCCTGGCTATTGTGAAAGGAACAATAGAAATATGAATGTGTTACATATCTCTGTTAAAGGATGAAGAGCATCTTGTTTTCTTTTCTTTTTTTAAAAATGGACAAATATTTGTATGATAATCTGATATACACATTCAGTGTATAATGAGCAAATTTTAGAAATTAACATTTTCAACTCCTCAAACATTTGTTATTGCTATTTGCTGGAAACTTTTTCAGTCTTCCTTTATAGCTCTTGAAAGCACTACAAACTTCCTAGTCGCCCCACGTTGCTCTACAACACTAGAGCGGGCCTCTCTCTGCATTTCCTTTTCTCCACCTCCTTCTACCCACTTCTCCCTCCTTCCCAGTCATTAGTGACCATTATTCTGCCCTCTCATTTAAGCAAATTTCTTTCATAGTGGAATACAGAGAAAGTAACATGACCTACAGGATATTAAACAACCCGCTTTAGCAGAACTTGATTAAAAGGCCTGATTTATTCACTTTTATCAGAGCAAACTGTCCCAAAGCCTGCTTCGATGCAAAGAAAGCTGACGAGTGCAGATTAAGGTGACCAGACAGCTAACTGGGCCCAGAGTTGTGGTTCTGAAGATAGCGATTACCCGCATGGATACTTTTTGAATTGCTTTTGAGTGGTTTTGTTTCCAGAAATCAAATTATCATTATCTCCATATCTGGATAGTTCACAGTGTCTACATGACTTCTCTCTCCCACTAGCAAGTCCCAGAAGCCAACATTTATGAGTGTAGCATGTTACAGACACCAGATTCATGTGGACAGCTCTGAAAAGAAAACGTAGACACAGCCCCATGAGATAAACCTGTGAATGATGTCCAAGAAAGGAACAAGGAGACGGTCAGTCCTCTAGAGAGAAGGGCCTCTCCTCAACCCAGCGGATCCCACTCATTGTCTCTGTGGAACCCTTCTGTGTCCCATAAGACCTTTATACCCTGTGTTGTGAGACACTGTTCCCGGGGGGATAAGATGAGACTTCAGCTCTTCTCAGATAAGGAACCACTAGTACAATAACATGCCAAAATACGGATAACACTGACGTCTGACTTGGTGGGCCAATGAGTTTTACCAGGGTTACATACAGTGGATGAAGGGTTATTTACAAGAAAAGGAATGACTCAGAGATAGCGGTATCACCAAAGTCCATCCCAGCATGAGTGACATCTCACAAAAGCAGGGAACCTGGAAGGCATTGTACTGTGCAACCTGCAGGAAGCTCAACAGGTTGATTGGGTGTCCTTTCTGGTGGCCAGGTTGGTCTGACTCTCATCCAGACAGCTCTGCTGGTCTCTGCTTCTTCCAGGGTGCTTATCAGGCCTGAACCTCTTCTCAGCCGCTCAGTTTGTCTGGTACCATCTCTCAGCAAACCTTAATAGTTATAAATGATCTTGGGAAGTGAGGGCCGAGTGAATCTGGTCAATTTTGGGAACTTCCTGAAGTGATTTTAAATCGTTTACTTACTGAGTTTAACAAGCTTCTCTGAAGGATGGAATATTTCACCTCCCCTTCTACCATCCCATTGTTTCACCTCCCTGTAAACATTTTGTCTTAAGATTTTCCACTCTTAGGGCTGGAGAGATGACTCAGTCATTAAAGGCTTGGCTCACAACCAAAATATAAGCTATTCCACTGTTTTACCTCCTTTTAACATTCAGTGTCGTAATGAGCTTCCCTCCAAGATGGAGGTTTTTATCTGGGGGTGGGGTGGGGAGAGGAGACAGCGTCCATATAATGCATTGAACCACTGAGATAGATTTGAAACTCTGAAGTCTTGAATAAACCTGGTACCTCTCACCAATTTCCTTTTTATAATGTTTTTACTACTTTTTTGAGAATTTCATTCACGCATACAATATATTTTTTATCATATTCACCCCCTAATTTCTCGTAAGTCTACCCATCCCAATCCTTCCCAACTATGCGTCTTTCTGTCTCTCTTTTAAATAATCAAGTGAGTCCAATTTGTGGGGCTATTTACTGGAACATGGGACCACACCCTTAAAGAAAACTGAATCTCTGTCCCCCACTTTTCCAAGCCATCAACTGTCAATAGATCCTCAGCTCAGTGTGAGAGTTCATAAGCCTCTTCCCTCTCCACGCTGGAATGTTGACTGGCTTGAGGTTCCACAGGCTTTGTGCAGGCAACCACAGCTTCTGTGGAGAGATCGTGCTGTGCCCAGAAGATGTCTTCATTCTGATTTTCCTTGACCTGTGGCTCTTACCACCTTCCCTTCCACAATGATCCCTGAGTCTTACGGAGGAATAGGACACAGGTGCCCATTGGTGGCTGAACCCTCCTCCACAGACATTTATTCTATGTACTCTGGCTACTTATAAATCCCATATTAAGCACCATCCTCTGCACAAAGAAGCTTCTCTGATGATGTTTGAGAGCTACAGAGTTCTATGAGACCTCCCAACTTCTGACTTCTTAGTTTTCAGGAGAGAAATGAACAATACAAACTTCATGTTCCAAGCACCAAGTTACAGATGTTTGTGGTGCTTGTTTTCCATATTTCTATTTTTATCTTGTATTTTTCTACATTTTCCATTTTTAAGTAAAAATGATGATAAGAAAAGTTTTAAATTTTCAATAAGGAGGAAAGAATGAAAATAAATGATAGAGTTCTTTTACTGTGGTCAGCAATTTTTAAGTATAATTCATAAACATCCCCTGAGGGGACAGTAATCTATTTATGGAGGCAAATCAGGGGCCCATGGGCACACAGAAACAAGCAAATGTGGCCCACATCCATAAGGGAATTGGGATAAGAGGGTGGCAGCAATATTTTTAGATGTATATATGGAAACAGAAATAGGCTAAGATGAAAATGCCTTGGCAGGTGCATGCAAATCAGCTACAAGTGTGTCTGAAAGATAAATGGGTCATTTGGGGAGGAGACAGGTTTGTGGGTTAGGCTAATGAAGACAGTAGATATTGTGGGTTCTTGGTCAGAGGAGGGCTTTGGTGCTATCATACATCCAGACACTGAGTGAAAGAGCTGGTGTTTGATTCTCAGGTTGAACAAGGAGAGATATAGTAGAGAAGGGAATTCCCTACTGCCCATCTAGGTTGCTCTACAAAGTTTCTATGCTTATATTCCTTGTAAAATTATTTGCATTTAAATATTTCTTCATCAAATGTATTTTGATTATGTTTTTCTATGCCCCAACTCCTCCCAGACCTTCCCCACCTCCAAACTTACTGCAATTTACATGCCCTTTCTTTCTCAAAATAAATAAATAAATAAACAAGCAAGCAAGCCTTGAAAATTAAAATCAAGATTAAACAAATAAAAACCAAACTATGCTTAAACAAGATAACCTGCCACACCAAATCATAGTATCTGTTTAGTTTGTGTTGGCCAGCTGCTTCTAGGCTACTAGTGGCCTTCCCTAGAATGTAGTTTTTTGATATAACTACAGTCTATATTTTCCAATAACACTCCATTGGAAAAACTGATCAATTTTTTCTTTACCAATAGGTATCAATTACAAATAGCTTCTTGGTTGGGTATGAGACCCTATGTCTACTGGTCCCTCTCTATGTTGGAACCCCACCTGGCTTGAACTCTGCAGGTGTTGTGTGCACTTCTACAGTCTCTGTATGTGTGTATCACTTAGGGTTTCCATTGCTGTGAAGAGACACCATGACCACAACAACTCTTATTAAGGACAGCATTTAATTGGGTGGCTTACAGTTTTAGAGGTTTAGTCCATTATCTTCACCGTAAAAGGCGTGGGCTACATGCAGGCAGACACAGTACTGGAGAAGAAGCTGAGAGTTCTACATCTTGAACCACAGGCAACAGAAGTGAACTATGTACCACACTGGGTGTAGCTTGAGCATATATGAGACCTCAAAGCCCGCCTCCATAGTTGATGTAGGAGTGTCTTCTATCTATCTGTTGCTTTCATTGGTTAATTAATAAAGAAAACTGCTTGGCCTGATAGGTCAGATAGGTCCTGATAGGTAGGCAGGAAAGACAGAACAGAATTCTGGGAGGAAGAAAACAGAGTCAGTCAGACGCCATGCTTCTCCTGCCCAAGATGGACGTGGGTTAGAATCCTCCCAGTAAGCCACCACCTTGTGGTGCTACACAGATTACTAAATATGAGTTAAAGCAAGATGTGAGAATTAGCCAATAAGAGGCTGAAACTAATGGTCCAGGCAGTGTTTAAATGAATACAGTTTCCGTGTAATTAGATCCCGGTGGAAACGCAGCCCGCTGCTTCTTTTGTAACACATAGTGATATACTTCCTCCCACAAGACCACACCTCCTCCCACAAGGCCACACCTTCCAACAGTGATGCTCCCTATAGTCCAAGCATTCAAACACATGGGCCTATGAGGGTCATACCTATTTAAACCAACACAGTGTTCATATGTACAGCAGTCCTGTGTAGATGGATATTCATGACAGCTAATTGTGCTGTTTTCTTCCTCCCTGTCCTTTGGTAGCTCAAAGACCTAGTGAGCATCAGTGGCCTTTACTATAGAGCCGCCTTTGCCAGCATTGTCGTCACCCACCAGCCACACACACAGTTAAATTAGACTGCTTCCTCCACTCCTCTCCATTTATTCTTTAACAGTATTCCTGCGCTAGAATACAGCCTCTTCACAGTCGCTGTCTACAGTCAAGTGGATCATACCCCTCCTCTCTAAAGAGCCCCGCAAACCTACTCCTTCATTCTTTAGCATAAGTCATGCCATTTCTTATACTTCTCACCAAACTCGATGATATTTAGAGAGTGCAACAAGGCACTAGTGTTCCTTTGATCCTGACGCCAGCACAGAGACTTTACAGCCTTCACACACCCTGAAAACCCTTTGCTGAGCTCAACATGAGGACAAACTGGTAAAGACTTTGGTAGAGAAGAGACTGTTACAAATAGAAGCCAAAGGGAAATAATATAATGTCAGATGACAGCTTGTAAACTTGATGGCTATTAGGGCAATTATAGATTGAATTCTGTTTTGTTACAATTTGGGGCTGATAAGAGTGTGTGAGTAAGACTGTGGAATGGATGACTTCCTATTCTATACCAAGGGCTTGTTCAGTCATCCGTTACTTCATTATTTCTATATTCATTCATGCCTGTGTTCCTTCAGTAAGCACCAGGTGTATACTACTAAGGTGTATACACTGTAAAATACCAAGAAAGTATGCACTGTGTAAACTATTGAGAAAGTAAATAGTAAACGTGTTAGTGACAACAAGGCATCGTTCCTCCTTTCTGAGAATTTGCCAATTACTGTATAAAAATAATTTTAAGGAGGATGCAAATTCTGTAGTTTCTGATGCTGGTAATGAAGCGCCTGTTTGCATGGGCTCTTTCCCCTACTAGAAGCGCCCGGAAGTGTTAGAAAAGACATGAGGGGCATCTGTCTGTGGGTTCTCAGGCAGGGAAGGGATTCAGCTAAAGACCTAGAACTGAGCAGAGAAGAAAGCCAGGAAGATAATTTAGATAGTCTGTGCAGGTTTCCCGTGCAAGCCTGGTCCCTTAAATAGCACGGATATAGAGACTATGAAGCCTCTCAGGAAGTGTCTAAAAAGAAAAAAAACTGAGCACAACTTTTAATAGACTTCTAGGATAGAAAAAGGAAAGCTGGAAGTTCAGGACCACTAAGAGAATAGGGATGCTACAGAGGAGGAGGGGTGCAGCCATGGGCTTCACCTCTCAAGACCTTCATTATTCTCAGACAGCAACAGAGAAAGTGAACACAAACCTGAAACCAAGAGGACAGAGACTAAGAGCCCACAGGGAGCCTTGTGTTCTCATCAGGGAGAACCTGCTCCACAAACGCTGACTTTCAGCTAGATCCCTCCAAGGACAGCACCCAAGGAGGAAAGGACTCGGATATAGACGGATTCCTTTTATTAAAGACTTATGAAGGAATCCAGTCTTTGAATAGCTTAATCCTGATTAGATTCAAGGCACTGCCTCCATTCTGGCTCCTTAATAAATGCTGAGGATGAATCTAAAACCTTTGTAATCTTCTTTCTGTGGTGCTTATTTCATCAAAGTAACAAACACACCAAGAAGCAGAACTAAGAAACAGATAATAGAGACAGATACATAAGTGATCCGGACATCACAGTGGTCAGACGCTGGCTCCACCATAATCACAGTCGACGTATTTGAGACAACAGCTCTCTCACTTCTCAACAAACTGTCATTTGAATCCATCTGTCAAGAGACCTTCAGAGTTCAGCCTAACAGATATTTTATAAAGACCCCGGAGTTCAGATGCAGCTAATTCCAGGCCAGGGAGTGGATTAGAGGGATGAGAAGACAGCAAATAGGGGTGATGTGCACTGCTTCAGGACAAGAAAGTGAAAGCGGTGAAGTTGAGGCTGAGCTTTCAAAAAGAAATGGTGTGCTGGGCCCCGTTCCACAGGAAGTCAGAGGTTAGTTTAGGATAATTAAACCTCCCAGTGCTCAGCACTACATTAAGTTCAGAAGAGAAAGAAAGGAAAAGAAAAACAGAAGAGAAAAGAAAGAAACCTTAATTCTGTTTATCTATTTTAGGATTTCTTCAGTAAATCCGACCCATTTCTGGAAATTTTCAGGATGAATGATGACGCAACTCAGCAGCTTGTGCACCGGACGGAGGTAAGAAGCCTGTGATGTCCGCCCTCTGAGGAGGTCAGCAGAGAAGCATCCAGATTCCTTTCTCTTTTCTGTAAACCATTTTCAGTGTTTTAGAAGTTAAAATATAATTATACCATTTCCCCCTTCACTGTCCTCTCTCCAACCCTTCCCATGTACCTCTTTGCTCTCTCAAATTCACGACCTCTTTTTCCTTAATGAGTGTGTGTGTGTGTGTATGTGTGTGTGTGTGTATGTGTGTGTAGTATTCTTAAATATAGAAATACAGCCTGCTTAGTCTATAAAATGTTGCTTTATGATTTCAGAGGTGACTGCTTGGTATTGGAAAACCAATTGAGGGGCTCTTCTCCGGGGAAGGCTATTTCTCCTGCTCTGACCACTCCTTTGTTGTCTGTAGTTCTTTGTCTGGGCTTGGGGGGCGTAGCGGTTCCCCCTCCATGTTAGTTTACACACAAATACCTGGGACCTCTCTCTCCTCAAGATAATCCTCTGCATTTTAGGGTTTTTACTCTAATTTTATAAATTTGAAGAAAAGACCCCTCCCTTCAAGTCCCATTTTCACATCATTGACTTCCAACACAGCCAACCAGAAATTTATTTATATGAATTAAGAATACTAGGACCAGCAAGGTGGCTCAGTCTGGTGACCTGAGTTTGATCCCCAGAACCTACAAGTGAAAGAAAAAACTGACCACGCAAACGTGTTCTCTGACTTCTGGCCGTATACTGCAAAGGGTAGACAACCACAAGTTCACATGTGTGTATGTATGCACACACACACACACACACACACACACACACACACACACTCACACACAGTAAATGTAGAAGACATTGACTATGATACGAGCTAACATTTAATGAGGCAACTGGGAAGGGGCATCATCTGAAATGGTTTACATGCAGTATTTTACTTCTTATTCTGTGGTAGACATATTGTTGCCCTGCTTTCCAGTCAAAGGAACTGGACTTTGGGACAATTACACCATTTCCTATGTTTCACAATTGGTAACAAGTGGAGCTGAGTTTTATGTAGGCTCTGTTCGAGTCAGCTTCACTGAGTTTGTAAGGCAGTATGCTTACTCGGGTAAAATACTTCTCCTGAAGCTGTTGTGTGAGCTACTGCCCTGTCATCACAGCCACTGGGTCCCTGGGTCAAGCTGTGCTCCTTCTCACTCATTCTGCCTCCCAAGGGTGCCCTGTTCACCACTTTCATTATCCCTGTGCCCAAATACCCGGCAGAAGCAATATAAAGGCTGGGAGCTTTGTTTTTGCTCTTGCTGTCAAGGAATACAGCCTACCGTGGGAGAGGAGGCAGGGCGGCTGCAGTGGTGCTGCCCAAGGCACAGATTCATGCAATGGGGCTTTTCTACAGCTTGAAGGATCAGGAAATGAAACCAAGACCCGAAACAGGGCCCTGCATTGTGGCCAATGTCTCCTAGCTAGGCAGTGTTTCCCAAAGGTTCCACACGTGTTCAAAAGATACCACCAACTAGAAAAAAAAATGTTCAAATATATGTCTGTGTGAGACATTTTAGAGCCACACTGTAACAGGTCTTATCCTATGTCATCCCCTGCCATAAAGCCCTGGTATGACTATTTCACATATATGACCAGTGCTTATGGTAGCTAATCTCCACTGTCAATTTGATAGGGTTTAGAATCACCTGGAAAGAAAATAACAACAACAATAACAAAAAACAAACGAACCAAAACACCTATGGGGTTGTCTTAATTAGGGTTTGTATCGCTGTGAAGAGACACCATGACCACGGCAACTCTTATAAAGGAAAACATTTAACTGAGGTGGCGGCTAAGAGTTTCAGAGGTTCAGTCCATTGCCATGGTAGAGAGCATGGCAGCGCATAGACAGACATGGTGCTGGCTACATCATGATCAGAAGGAAATGGTTTGTCACACTTGGAATAGCTTGAGCCTAGACCTCAAAGTCCACCCCACCTTGACACACTTCCTCCAACAAGGCCACACCTACTCCAACAAAGCCATACCTCTTAATAATGCCACTCCCTTTGGGGGCCATTTTCTTGTGAACCACCACAGGGGTGTATGTGGACAATTCCAGAGAGGCTTGGCTATGGTGGGGAAGACGCAGATGTGAACAGCACAATCCTGTGGGCTGGAGTCTCAGGATAAATAAGAAGGAGAGAGAAAGTAGAGCGCCCGTATTCTTCTCATTGCTTTCTGATTGCTCATGCAATGTGTCCTCACTCTCCTACTGCCGTGTTCTCCTTGCTACAGTGACAAACTATACCTTCCTGTGTTCATTGCTTTGGTCAGGCATTTTGTCATCATAATAAGGAAAGTAATTAATGCAGCGACCAACTACAATCTCCATTATTTTATTAGATTTGCAAGCCAGAACACGAGAAATTCTCTAAGAAGGAAACAGAATAACTGTGCTGGATGACCTGACACTCAAATAGCCTGTGTGTGCCAATGGCAAAGGAAAGGAAGCAGGAACACCAGTGATTTTTTTCATGGGGTGACAGTGGGGCATCATATTCCTACCATGTCATTTTGCCAATCGAACTCTTTTTTCCTGAAACAGCAAAGGGGAATTCTGTCATTTTTAAGGTTGACAAGAATTGAGTAGTCTCAAATGGGTTAATAGCAGATACCGTCTGGCATGTGGCTGGCACGAATGGGGATCGTGTGGATGCTGAAGAGCAGTGTGATTGTCTGGGTTCCAGCCCCTGGAAACTTGGCTATGGGTAGAGAGTACAGGTTCCCTGAGTGCTCCTGTCTAACTATTGCCAAATGCTTTCCTGCTGCTATCAAGATTCCCATGGTAAAATGAACTTTGGGGAAGACAGAGCAGCGGTGTTCATTCATGCCTTTTGCTGAGTCAGTGAACAGCAGAAAGGAGAAGAGACACACACAGCATACTGTTGGGTTCGTCTCTCCTAAGATCCTCTTTTTCATGACGCCTGCCAGTTGTCCTGCAATTGTTGATAGTGGGAACTTTTCCTGTTCCCAAGAAACTATGCAATTTCTGTCCCCTGCCCCAGTGCTGGGGAATTCTTGGAATCTCATAACGTTGCTGATCACGTAGCTTTCCAATAGATCAAATAACATAGCACTGATGGTTTCTCTTGCTTACTCAGCAGGTTCAAAATAAACACGCAGCTTTACACTCTTGGTGTACACACACACACACACACACACACACAAACATACACACTCATACATGTACAGTCATGCATGCATATAGATTTGAAATTTTTCGTTAAAATTTGATTTGCTATTCAATTTTCTTAAAAAATCTTCACTCCTTAGTATTTTCATTAAAATGTTGCTAGTAACTGTAAGCAATTAAAACAAACACAGGTCTTATTATTCAGGTCTCCTTCTCACAATAATTTGATCATGCCCAGAATATCAGGAGATAAGACAAAGCCACAAGAGAATATTGTTTCCGTATTTTAACATGTTAAAATAAACTTAACAATGAATCTGTGATCTAATCAATAATTCATAGTAGTAGTAAGGAATTCAGTAGAAGTGGGAATAATTTATGAAATATTACATTATTTTGAATTATTTTTTCAAAAAAATCCACAAAGATATCTACATAAAAACTTCATATGAAGGAAGATTAACATGGCAGAGTTCAATTTAACAATTTAACTTTATTTGTGTGTTCCCGAGTGTATTAGTTCTTAGGCTTCATTCAGATAACCTGGAAGATCTTCCTAAAAAGCCTCTGTTTATAGGACTGGATAAAGTCCAGAATTTCTGTTTGTAAGAAGTCCAGGAACCACAGTTCGATAGCCCCTGTCCTAGAGTCCGTGTTTGGTACTTTATTCACACTGAACCACGCCGAATTATTCAAACCATTAAAAGACAGGATAAGTCTCATGGACCCTTGGTCAATATTCAGCCAAGTTCTTGACTAGTAAGCTGATTTTAAATAAGTTGTCCTATATTACTGGCTTAGTTTATAATCTGAACAGTTGCCATGTTATTCTAATTGAGATTGTGATCAGCTAATGGAAAATTGCTATTAGTGTTCTTCACCGAGAAATTTCGCTGACTCCCCAATCTGATATGACTTGAGGTTACAGATTACCAAAGGTCTCCTGTATGTATGTATGTGTATATGTATATGTGTTTATATATGTATATATGTGTTATGTATGTATATATGTGTATGTGTGTATTTTATATGTGTGTGTGTGTCATACATACATGTATATAGTGTATTTTGCTCATTTGTCACCCTTAACCCTCTCTTAACCTTTTACCCCTACTGGATGCCTTCTGATCAAAAGTTCACCTCCTTCTTTGATGTCTTTTTGTGTGTTCATGTGACCCACTGAGTTTAACAAGGGCTGCTTGCATGAATATGGTTGTGGGGTTGTTTACTGGGGCATGGACAACTCACCAGGAGCTGCACCACACGACTAAAAGACTCCCTGGCCCCAGCAACCGTGAACTGCTCAGAGCCCCAAAGCTAGTGGTGACGATTCTTCAACAGTACCCCTCCACCCTTGCCAAATCCCTTTCCTCTGCTGACTCCGAGGGGAAAGATTTTGTGCCATAAGATTGATGGTCCTGCGGGACGGGGGAATCCCTTATCAGTGATCAGAGGCAGCCAGGCCTCAACCGCAGGCCTCTGGCTGAAGAAGAGGTAATCTTCTATATCCACATGTTGGGCAATGCCACTGTAGCTACTCATGGAAGAACATCTGGGCCAGTGACCGCAGGAGTTCTGCCCACAGTGACACACTTTGTGGCCGCTCTTAAGACACTCACTCCTTCAAGTTTTCATCAAGCGACAAGTTCCAGACACTTGTCCTTTATGTAAGCACCGCTGTGGCTTCTCGAGTAGCTGTTATGTTGAAGTATGAAAATGTCAAGCCTCCGCTCTTCAAACCACTCTTCATGCCTTTCTCTTCCCAGGTTGTGATGAATAACTTAAGCCCGGCCTGGAAGTCGTTCAAGGTATCAGTGAATTCTCTGTGTAGTGGAGATCCCGACCGTCGGCTGAAGGTAAGATCCATATCCAAGAGATGTGAATTTGAGAGTGCATTGACTCCTCCTTCTTCTTTACACATGAACATTGGCGCACTAGATTTGCTGTGTCACTTTTTCCAAACCTCACCTTTTAAAATCTTAGTGAAAGAAAGGCAGGCTGTTTCTACTGCCAGAGCTATCGGCGCTCACACAAAAGCCCAAAATAAATCCTGCTGTATTATGTCAAAAGACAGCCTGGGGCTTCTCAGAAACAAAATGTGGTAATAACTTCAGAGTATAATTGGAAGTTTCTGGAAGGAAAATATTTCTGCATTAAGTATCTATGACTATATAATGTGTGACTCTCCAACCCCAGCCCCCTCCATTGTGGTTGTTTGAAATAGTAAGCACATTTAACTTATAACTTTGTGCATTGGCAAACTGGTTTGGGCCAGTTCGTTGATTCTTAGACTGAACTTGCATGGCCTCTGTTAGGCATCCATGTTCCGACACTCATGAACAGGGTGACAACGTCTGGAGGTTGTCAGGGTGTCGTACGCAGTGGAGGGTGGGAGGGAGGTTGAGCCTTAACTGTCATCATCATACACGCTATCTTAAACTTTCACATAGAGTAACCGTGTGTTCCAAGAGGCCCAAATAGTTGCTGCAAGGCCTCTGAGCACAAGGCTAAGAACTCAGCTACTTCCTCCACAGCCTAGAAGCCAAAGTATGTAACATGCCTACTCCAAATTCAAATACAATAGATTCTACCTCTCCATGGGAAGAATTGCCAGGTTTCAGGACCATTCTTAAAAATCTACTACAAGTGTTTGGAGCACTGTGGGAATGGAGAAGTTGGGGGTGTGGGGTCCATGCACTCGCAGGGTCAGGGATCATGAGAGGGGGTCAACAGACTGAACATCAGAAATCAGGGCCTGTGGACATCTGCTGTGACCAATGGGCTGGCCTGCGCTTGACCGTGGGAGCAGAAGAAGTTCCATTGCTAATACCACAGAGCTGACTTTATTGATTCCAGATGACTCACTAACTCACTGGACACAAAGTGTCTATAAATCAGATGGCTGATTAAAGTTCAGTGAGAAACATGATTATCAAGTAGATCCAGGGCTGCATTGGCTTCTCTAGAGCATTGTATTGTGAGTGAACCGGGAAGACAGTTGTTGGAGGGAAATGGTAAATAAAGTTTGAGGGCATAGGCAGGGGTGTCCGGAAACTCAGCCATTAGCTTCAGATGCTGAAAATCAAGAGCATCCCCTCCACACATGGGCAAAAGGGATGGTTCATCCACTACTCCAAAGAAACCTTCATGCTTGCCCGTTAGGGAACCCATTCTCATAACATTGTAAAATGGGCACTCTCTTGGTATCTTCCTTGTTGCTGTGATAAAAAATACTTCAACACAAGCACCTTAAGGGAGAAAGCATTGATCTCAGTTCCCAGTTCCAGGCTGCAGTCCATCATGGGGGGAGAGAAGGCATCAGGCACTTGAAGCAGCTGCTCACGGTGTATCTGCAGCCAGGAGAGAGCAATGAATCACATGTGCGAGTGCTCAGCTCACTTCTTCCACTCGAACACAGATCAGGTCCCATCCACAATGAAAATGGGACTTCCCGCATCATTTAACATGATCAAGATACTCCCCCAAAGGCGTGCCTACGAGGTCATCTTCCTCTTGAGCGAGTCTCAAGTTTGTCCAGTTGACAGTCAACACTCATTCTAGGCCCTGCCGCCATTTGCTTTTGGGACTGCATTCCCCTCACCCAGTTCACTCTGAAGACTGTTCTGATGGGTGACGTTCTTCTGGTTTCAGTGTTATTGTTCAGGTTAGGACCCCATCTGATTGGTTAGTCCTAGTCTCTTTAATGTTACATATCTCTGTTTAACCCCACTCTGTGTGGAATTTGGGGTTGAATTGTCAAGTGAACTTGCTGTCTTCCACGGTGGTAATGACAAATTCAAATTCTACCTCTTTCTCTTAAGAAAAATGGTTATTTTAGGAAAACCTCTAGAAACTCTCATTCATGCCAAAACATGGGACTTCTGACTGGGTTTCTTGGTAGAAGCTCCTTTTTAAGGATGCCCGAGAGTGACAGCTTCAGATACAGGTGACAATTAGCAACTCTGCTCTGAGCCGTGCTCAGTACAATAAATGTCTTTCTTGGGCTGGGAATAAAACAGCTCCTCCTTTGGTGTTTGTCAGTGGGAGTTACTGAGTGGGTAAAGAAGAGTGTTTGATATGGTTGAATGCATAAAAACATAAATAATGTGGGGTGTTGAGGGCTCTGAGATCTCTGTGGGAACAGGAGCTCCTAAGAGATAGATACACAGATAATCCGATGGAAGGAGACAGAAACAAGGGGAGGAGAGAGAGAGAGAGAGAGAGAGAGAGAGAGAGAGAGAGAGAGAGGATAAAGGAAGAAAGGAAAAGAAGGAAGAGTGAAATGTGGAAGAAGGCTCTGTTTCTCACCATCTTCCCAGCTGACGCATTGGGTACTGTTCTGGGGGGACTGTGAACTGTGCTGTGTATTATAGGGAGCTTAGTGTTGTTCTCTCTCTCTCTCTCTCTCTCTCTCTCTCTCTCTCTCTCTCTCTCCTTCCCTCCCTCTCATCAATTTGATAACCTAAAATATATTTAGACATTGAAAAATGTTCCCTAGATGGTAAAATCACCTTTAATTAAGAATTGCTGGTACAGACCAATGTTCTCAAATTCCATAATGCCTATAGGGCTTGTTAAAATGGCAATGCCTGAGCCTCACCCCGACCGCCAGTTTCTGACTCAGGGGATATAGAATGGGCATAAGAATCGGCATTCCTATTGGGTTCCTGATGGGATTTATATGCCTGTTCCAGCATTTCTGAGATTAAGCGTTGGCAGCTTTCATTAGTTTCCACGTTGCACTTTCTCTTCCTGCCTTCCTCTCTGCCATTCTCTCTCTGCCCAGTGCTTAGACCCAGGCTGTACTCTTTCCACATATAGGATTAACTAGAGTCAGCTCTCTGACCAGGGATGCTCGCCTCATTCTTCCGCTTTTCCTGGAGCATACTGCTTGTCTTTGAGTCTCTTCAATTTTCTACCATTCACAGAAAACCTTCCTGAGGGCTCTAATACCTATGGGGGGGCTTCCTAGCCACACTTACCGCGCATGCACCCAGCACATCCAGGTCTTGCCTGGAGTTCCCATGCACTAACTGTTTCTGGCAATGACCTGTGAAAGCGTGAAGGGGGCATGAAGAGCTGGGTGGGACATGCCTGAGCCTATGGAGAGCCCAGCCCCCACTGACATGCTGGCCCTCCAGTGGCAACACCCGCTCTCTGTAAACTAGACTCTTCTGAAAGGCAGTTGGATTCCTGTGCAGGCTTTTGTTTCCATTTAGTGGTTATTTTGCTTCAAGAGCAGCTACGGCATTCTCACATGGCCTTCTCCAAAGACAGCAGTGCCCTGCTGCTAGACAGGAGCTCTGATCATATGGGGGTTATTCTCCCAACCAACAAAAAAGAAAAGTGAATTTACTAAACCATCTGTCAGGTTAGATTTTTAAATCCAAGCTTAATAGTTACAATTTTTGTTCCAATACATCATCTTAATGCCTTTCTTATGTATGCAACATCTACATGAATATCAACTTTTAAATAATTGGCTTGCTTATCCATTTGTTTGTTTGTGTGTTGGTTTGTTTGGAATCCCTATCCATAACAAAAGTCAAAATAGTGACTAAATGACTTTTTTCAAAATGTCTTTATTTAACATGAACGTATTTAAATACACAGGCAGTTTTCAACGTGCTATGACATTCCCCTCTTCACACCATCACACAGATTCAGCAGTTATTCATTATGGCCAGCTACATGTCATCCTGTCCCACTCATACCTCCGGGCCACTAAGTCGAGCCCAGGGCCGAAGCCTGTGAAGCCCAGTGAGCAGAAACAAACAAACAAATAGACATATAGCTTTCTCAGGGATACCTCAACTTACCCCAGTGAACAGATAGAAGGCATATAGTGCTCTTGGGAACACCCCAATCCACCCCCAATTTCTCTTGTCTCTTTTAAAATTATCAGGGAAAAGAATATTTCAAACTGGAGGAATTATTTGCATGTTTTGCTACGTCATAAATGATAATGTTTTAAAGGCCTGTGGGACTCTACTATGAAAAGCCAGCAAGGAAAAAGAACCCAAGACCACACCATACTATGCCATGGTCCTATCTTAGCCACCACATTTCCTGACCTGAAAATACTCCAGGACGTACTACTGAAAGATGAAGGACCTTCCAATAAACACAACCATGAAACCATCCCATTCCCGAGAATATTAACTAGAGGTTGTTAATGCTATCAGATACGCTGCCTCCTATGCCTATCTGCCTCTCTCCTACTGCTTTACTAACTTATTAAACAGTTGGATTTTCTGTTTTTTGATATGGGCATGTATATGTATGTGTGTTGTGTATATTCACATGCGTTTAGGTGCATGTACCCAAATGAGTGCTGGGGTTAGTGGAGCATGTGTGGGTGGGTGCCCTGCTCTATCTCTTTCTACCTTGTTCCCTTGAAACACAGTCACTAAATCTGGAGCTAGGCTAACAACCAGCAAGCCCCACCACTCTGTCTTCTGCCCCACTCCTACAAAATACTGAGGTCACCGGCACAGACTCATGAGGCCGCACATAGCTTTTGACGTGAGTGCTGTGGATTTGATCTCATGCCTATGCAGCAAGCTCTCTTATTCACTGAGACATCTCACCAGCCCCTGTTTTTCTGGCTTTTGTTACTCTTTGAACAAGGACCAGGATGCAAATGAGACCAAATGCAAATTAGTTTTTGTTCCTTCTTGGTGTTTTTAGTTTTGTTTTTTTTTTGTAGAGTTTTCTTAAAGAAAATGCCAGTATGGTCTCTCCTGACGTGTTTCCTACACTCTCTGTTGCCTAGAAATGGGTCATTGGGGCCTAAACACATTTAAATTCTGTTTCCTGATGAGAATGCCCTGGGTATTATTAAAAATTCATGCATTTTCCTATGAGTGTTTCAGTCTATTTCAGCTACTACTAATCCTTTAACACACTACACCATTACATATTTGAGCACAGAAAATTCCTTTGAGTTGGCCCTTGAATTCTTCTAACCCACACATCATATATCAGGTGCTTAATAGTTTTCCTTGCTTTCTAAAACAAAGCTTTGAGTTCATGAATTTTAAGGTTTTATAATTCTTTTTTCTTAATATATCTTTATGTGAATGTCAAGTTGTTGAATATCTCTTGAATCCATTCTTCCTGTATTTGATTTATTAAAAAAATAAGTCACCACGATAAGCATATTTTTCATCTCAAATAAAATGCTTCATTTTATGTCATTGTAACAGTTAGCAAGAAAAATGTCTACATGTAAGATATTTCATGAGGTCTGAGACCCTGAATCACTCAGTGTTCCATTAAGGGAAAAATACTCTCCAAAAAAACAACTTGGTGAAATGTGGTATTCATCATTTCCTTTGATTTGACCAGCACATTGCTCCTCTACAAGCCTTAAATTTTTAAGAGACAGTGTAGTGTTCACCAAACATTCTCCCAGATGGGGGGCTCTTAGCGAAATAGAGGGTTGGGGAGCACCATCAGAAAGTATTTATTGACACAAAATTGTGCTTGGTACTGAGGGGAAATACTACATCAGAGCAATCTCGACAGACTCCACGAGCTCACACCGAGAACTCTGAATTGCCCACACTAAAGGGTCGGATTCTATTTGCTTTTCTAATAGCTCAATCCCAAAGGCAGCTTGGAGACACCCCCCCCCCCAATAGAGTTCCTATGACATCCTTGGAGTAAGAGCGGATGACAGGATGACAGCTAACTGCCTGGAGGAGGGACTGAGGGAGGGACTGCAATTTCTGTGACCCCAGCCCCCATGTCTTTCTCAGGCAGGAGGCCCAGCTTGGTAACTGAGGTCAGGGTGAGGTATGCACAGACAAAACGTAGTCGGGGAGCTGGAGTAACAGAAAGGAAGGTGTGGAAGCTAAAGTGGAAATTAGACCTGTGGGTGTGAGAAAGCAAGCCCAAACGCAGATCAAAAGCGCCCCCCACGTGATAAGGGTTGCCCACCCTCTGCTTTGCTCTTCCTTTTTGGCTGCCATGCTGATTGATTAAAACAGCCATATCTCCAAGTTGTCATCAAGGCTGGACTTCTGAATGGTCGTTAGAGTGCTCTGTTAAGTCAAAACCCCAGAACAGTAAGGGTACCGTCTTCTTTTTTAATAGCTTTGACACAGTGCTGAACTCAGCCATGTGCTAAGCCTGCCGTAAATGACACTGCCTCCTTCTCACTGCCTCTGCAACCTCGCAAACTTCCCGCCAGCCCCTCCATTTGGCACTTCAGCTATTTTTTCTGCCATCTCAACACAGAGCTAAGCGTACCTGTTTGTGTGTGTTCCGTTCGTGCCACTCTGTAAAATCCTTTGCATTTGTCCCTTTACTCACACAACTATCTGTGTCTTCCCTGTCTATGTATGACAAGGCTGTCTTTAATCGATATTCCATTTTCTCCATAAGTTCACTGTTTTGCTTTGGACTGTCTTGGCCTTGGACCTTTGCTTTTTATCCTTAGTTCCACACGGTTCTTAACTTCTGGATTCCTGTATACCCATTATCTTTTGTCTATCTCCATCCGTTCAATACATTTTTCTTCCTTATTGCTGACTGTCTCTAACAAACCTGATAAGGGAGGAATGATATACCACCCTAGTTTAACCCCCCAAATTCTCAGTCATTGGCAGTGACCCTCATTCAGCTCCAGAAAACCCCAAATCTATAGCATGAGGCTTCATCACTATGCTTTCCATGGGCTATTTCAATGTTTTCTGAGTTTTTTGTTTATTTCTTTGTTTTGGGGGGATTTGTTTGTTTTTGTTGTTGTTGTTTTTAATGTGGTTCATGCAAACTACGCGGCACCAGAATTGAAGAGGCCATTACTGTGCTCAGTATTATTGGAAATTGTGGTTAAGAGCCTGACATTATTGGGCAATTAAAAGCAAGTCTTCTACCCTCTCTACTGCTTTCTAATGGTGAGTGGGGGTGGAACTTGGGTGTCCACAGTCCTATTATGTTTTCTGGAAATCTGTTCAAACTCAAGTGCTTTCCGCGTGGCCTTCTGGGCTCAGGGCGGTTTTGTGCCTGTCACTCGTTCACTCTGCCTAAACGATCAGAAGTTTACAGGAGGATTGAAGACTCACCCAAGTCTTTCTTGATTCAATTATCTGCGGTGCTGGAATTCTTGACTCCACTTGAGTAAATGGCACCCCTGATCCCTGATCCTACCTGAGATCTGCAATCAATGCCACGGCGTGGAAAGCAGTTTAAATAATTCAGGAATCAGCTAAGCTTCTGAACCGAGATGGGGTTATGGCCTCTCTTTTTAACATTTCTTTCTTTCATTAATATTGTCCTCCTTCACGAATGAGGAATTAGAGCTCTGCTTTGTAGAAAACAATTCAAGATTTTACAGCTACGTAAGCGTAGTCTTAGGTTAAACCCAGGTCTCTTGCACCCCAGTGATTCTGTTAAAGAACAAAAAATATTTACGGAGTCCTCACCAGGCTCCAGGACCTGTGCTAGGCACTTGGTTTAAGTTTTCTCACTAAATTCTGTAATTCTCTTAGCTTTAACAATCTGACAGGGAGCTGAGACACCTCAGTGGGGAGGTTGCTTGTTGTGCAAACGTGAGGGCCTGAATTGGGGTCCCTAGTGCTCATTAAAGGGCAGGCACACCTGAATGCATCTGTAATCCAAGCACTGGGGCTACAGCAGGAGAGGAAGCAATCCCCTAGCCCATTGGCCAGTTAGTCTAGCTGAATTAGTAGTGAGCTCCAGACTCAGAGATAGACATCATCTCAGGACATAAGGGAGGAAGCAACTCAAAAGGACACTGGCACCTCCTGCCTGTCTACACACGTATGCACATACACAAGAAATAAAGGAGCAATCCCATAGTAACAGAGAGCCGCCAAGTAACAAAAGTTTATGTCTTGTTTATATAACAAGCACAGATAAACCATTCAAATCAATGTCTCCTTCTCCATGATCCAAGAACTCAGGCTTCTGCTGGATGTGGTTGGCACACACCTTTAATCCTACAACAAAAGGAGGCGGATGCAGGTGGATCTCTATGAATTTGAGGCCACCCTGCTCTACATAACAAGTGTCAGGCTTGCGTAGGCTATGTAATCAGACCCAGGAGAGAAGCCTTGGGCTGATGCTCGGATTCCTTGTATTTATGGCTCATCCACAACCTCGTTTGCATCCAGGAAACAGAAAGAGGAAACTTTGGGTCTCCAGAAGTTTTAGCGGAAACCAATTCCTAGAACTCAGTAACATAGCCCAGTCACACTGAGCGGCAAGGCAAACTGATCAATGCAGTCTAGTTAGATGCCTATAAAGAAGAAGAAAGAGATTTTTGCGATCAGCTCTTTGACTTTCACATGGAGAAATGTTTTCATTGTCCATTTTGCGGATGAGAAAACTGACGTGAAAAGGAAGAAAATAATATTTTACCACCTAGATCCAAAAAGTTTGAAAATGGCATGAACCAAGTCTATTTGACTTTTGAACTAGATTTCACACCAGCATTGTACAGTTAAACTTTCTGAGGGGACAGATACACCTTACGTCTTCACTTCAGAAGGGTAGTGATGTGCATACACACCTGTCCAGACCAAATGTCTCCCAGCCTTTCCCTTTCTCTTTAAGCCCCTTCCCGTTTTCAGCTGTCCTGTGTTAATAGCCCATTTCTCTTTCTCCAAACATCACCCTTTCCATCCACTGAGTAGAAGATTGCCCCTCTTCATGTGTCAGCCCCGGCTGCTCAGGAAAGCCCTCCTCTGCCTGCTGGGTTTAGTAGCTCCAAATGGGGAGGAGTGAGGTCTCCTGCAAATGGGGTTAGCAGTGGGTCCTGCTTCAATATCAAGGTGATATTTTATCAGTGAGAGAGAGAGAGAGAGAGAGAGAGAGAGAGAGAGAGAAAGAGAGAGAGAGAGAAAGAGAGAGAGAGAGAAAGAGAGAGAGAGAGAGAGAGAGAAAGAGAGAGAGAGAAAGAGAGAGAGAGAGACCATCTTCCGAAATCAAGTCGTTTTGTTCAGGAAATGTACAAAGCAGACTCTTTAGAGCTGGTGTTTAATGAACATGAGTTTTAGTGAGGAAGACAGAGCTTTTCCAGTGATGGGTGGTGATAAAGGTTGTACCACAGTACGTCCATGCTTAATGCTGCAGAGCTATGCACTTAAAAATAATTTGATGGTAAATGCAGTATGATAAATCTTCTGTCACAATAAATAATCCACTTCCAGTTAGCATAACTGAACTTGAGACATCGACCTGACATCGCTGTTCTGTGGTGCCTTTTCTCCTGCCTGTACTTCCTGTATCCTGTCTGTCACCTCCTATGAGGGGATGGCAGCTCCCTGAGTCCTTCTGACACTCAAGTTCTTTTGTTTCATAAATCCCCGTGGGAAGAAGAGGAGCTTTCCTTGTCCAGCCGTTCTGAATGAAGAGCACAGTAGAGGTGGCGCCAATATCCCATCCTTTTCCCCACGCACCAACCTTTCAAACATTCATTGAGCAGAAAATCCCCTCTCTGTGTGCCATGGCCCTGATGCTAGTGAGGATCCTCCTCTGCCTGCTGCACTTAGTAACTACTCAGGGAGGAGCATGAGGTCAGCGGTAGGCACTGCTTCAAAATCAAGGTAATGACAAACTCTTTCATTAGCAAACTTGTCCATGGCCATGGCATGTCTTTAACTGGCTGTTAGGATGTTTTTGAAGACATAAATTGAGTTGTGAACTTAGGGTAC
The DNA here is from genome assembly GCF_982192425.1 of Myodes glareolus. Taxonomy (NCBI): domain Eukaryota; kingdom Metazoa; phylum Chordata; class Mammalia; order Rodentia; family Cricetidae; genus Myodes; species Myodes glareolus. The sequence goes on from NC_142029.1 coordinate 63,722,132, forward strand.
TGAGCGAGCACCAGTCACTTCCCTGGTGAGATCTTCAGATGAAAGTTGAGAGGGAGTCCCCTTGTCCCTCTGGATACCATGTTTCCCCAGTACAGATGACATCCAACTGAGCAATTTATGATTGTTCTGAAGGGAGGCAGTCTCCTCACATTGAAGGAGACTCTGTGCTGGAAAGTGATAGGTGACCAGCTTTCTGGATTAAATCTGAGGAGAGATGACCCTGCTTCGTGATGAAAGGAAACAGGGATGTGATTTGAGTCTAAAAAACCCTCCACGGACTCATATTTGGGTGGCTAGGTTCCCCACTCAGGTGCTAATTTGAAGGCTCAGGAGTCTTTAGGTGTTAGGAGTCTTTAGGGGTTGGGGCTTAACTGGTGGGTGTGATTCACTGGTGGAGGCCTTTGAAGGTTATGGCCAGCTCTGGTTCCAGTGTTGGAGGAGGGCCACCTGTTAGTTTCCAGTTGCTCAGCCCCAAAATAACCACACAGATACTGTATTAATTAAATAACTGCTTGGCCCATTAGCTCTAGCTTTTATTGGCTAACTCTTACTTATTAATTTAACTCATTTCTATTAATCTGTGTATTGTCACATGACTGTGACTTACCGGCTAAAGTTCTGACGAGTGTCTGTCTCTGGCAGCTCCATGCCTTCTCTCTGGCTCCACCCTTCTTTCTCCCAGCATACAGCCTAGCTTTCCCCTCCTAGTTCTGTTCTTCCCTGCCATAGGCTCAAAGCAGTTCATAAAGAACTGCTTTTTTTATTAGCCAATAAAAGCAACACACAGACAGAAGGACCCCCCACACCATTCCAGTGCGTTTCCTGGTCAGCCACCAGGTGAGAAGTCTCTACCACACACTCTCAAGCCGCCATTAACTTCACAGTGCCTTTTGGGCTGGGGTAGACTGAAGCCCTCTGAACTAGGAGTCTAGGCAAACTTTTACTCTCTTAAGTCGTCTCTGCCAGGTGTTTTATTAAAGCAACGAGAAAGGTAGCTAATGCAGAAAAGAATAGTCTGGGTGGGAACTCAGGGCATCCCTTGATACGCTGTAGAATAATTCTAACTGGTGAGACTTGCTGCTTTATTCAAATGAGGCTGTGTGCTACCCACAGTGATTGCTCATTCTTGAGTTTGTTGGTTGGTTTGCTTTCTCGCTAATCTACGCCACTCACTCCATCATGTATCATACTACTTTGTTAACAGTGAAACAGAAAACATTGTCTCCAAAGATTTTGGTGTTTGTTTCTGCACAGTTGGAAACGTTTTAATGTGGCCTTGTCAATAGGGAGGTCAAAAGGGAGTAGACTTCCTGAGAGGTCTTTGCCTCTGAGTCAGTTCTGCAGGGTATGCATGCAAGTCCACTCCCACAGCTTAAATATTAAAGAGCTAGCGATGTGTTGTGGGGGAGGGGCGCACAGTTTATGGCTATTCTGTGTGCTTTTCCTCCAGAGAATATTTTCAAAAGAATCTTCAAATAAACTCTAGGAGAGTTATCTCTGAGGAAGAAGTTAGCTTTTGTGAGGAGAGTCCTTGAGGCCGAGGGTAGTGACCACTCACTGGGATGCTAAGCAGAGCATCCTCCAGAGCCGGAGGATGTAGCAGCTTCTCCTCCTAGGTGCAGTGTTCCAAGGATCTCATCTGCCTGCAACAGGCTCGGCCATCAGAGTAAAACTGTAGAAGGTCAAGGCTATACCATATGTGTGAACATGAAACAGAGGCCTTGAACTAAATGCCAAGGGAGGAAACTAGAAACTTCTTACTAACCTAGCAAGGAACCAATTATTTGCTCTCTGAGAACAAGGGGGTTGCCTTCTTTTATGACTTTTTTTGTTATTTAGAAAGAGAAGAAACAGACAGACAAGACCAAGTATTTCATAGTGGTAGTAGCCGGGAAATGGTGGCGCACACCTTTAATCCCAGCACTCAGGAGGCAGAAGCAAGTAGATCTCTGTGAGTTTGAGGACAGCCTGGTCTACAGAGCTAGTTCCAGAGAAGCCCTATCTCAAAAAACAAGAGAGAAGTGGGGCAAAGTGAGAGAGAGAAAGAGAGAGAGAGAGTGAGAGAGAGAGAGAAAGAGAGAGAAAGAGAGAGAGAGAGAGAGAGAACAGTACATCAGCCAGCCATACCTCTGCCTCATGCAGTGAGAGGTGAGTGAGGAAGAGGGTGGAGAGATGGCTCCTCGCATCGCCTACAAAGGCTCCTTATGTTTGGGGATTCCAGTCAGATCCTGGTGCAGACTCCAGCTTCTTCAGTACATGGAATAAGAATTTGTCTAAATGCTTGACAGGACCTGGAAGAATTGACTTACACAAGAGGCAAGAATATAAGTCCAGAGGCAAAAATGATAATTTATAAAAAATTAATAAAGTGTTAATAATTTTATTTGACAAAACTATGTTCCTCACAACCCATATAGAGAGGGATCTTCTCTGGTGTCTGAACACCAGTAACTAAAGCACAAGGAACCTGGCCTCGAGGGCTCTCTTTATAAAAGCTGGTGTTCTTTCTCAGAGATACTCTCCTCCCGTCTTATTCAATGATTCTGTTGAAGATGCTTTCCAGAGAGAAATGCCCATAGACAGTGGTCCCCACCCCCATAAACCACGCTCCTATTTAGTGTTTATGTTGTAGGATAGAGGCTGCATGTGTACCCATATCCTGCAGAACAGACTCAGAGGCAAATGCCTCTGAGGAGGTCAAGTCCACCTCTGAAGACCTCCCTATTGACAAGGTTAAGTTAAAAACATGTTTAGCTGTGGAGAAACAAACACTGAAATCTTTCAAGGCAACTTTCCAGACCTCTGGCTTGGACTGTGGATGACCCTTCTCAAACTGTACTGTTGATAAAGTAAGAGAACAATATTCTCCCTGGGCTTCCAGATGAACATGTTCACTGCATTGTAGTCTCCTCGCCAATTAATGAGAAACCTGAGGAGATGATACAACTGAGCATTTTCAGGTGTTCAGTTACACCATCCTTTCCTCTAACCAGGACCATGACTGGGGTTTCTCCCTTTCGAAATCGCATCACTTATTTTGATTTTTGACAATTCCATAGATGCTTACAGTACATTCTTATTACTCTTACCATCCATACACTTACCTTTCTCCCACCTCTGCATCCCCCCATTTCCCTCTAAGTCCCTTTCCCACAATCATATATTTCTGCCTATTGATTTTATTTAGGACTATTTGTGTGAAGATAGGTTTGGAACTGTCCATTGGCACGTCCTGGGCTCCTTAGTGAGTGTATTGCCCCCCTGCAGAATCCATCAACAGCCGAGAGTTCAGCAGAGAGAAGTAGGGCCCATGAGCACCTCTCTAGCCTCCAGTTGACAGGCCCAGTCATGCACAGACCCAGTACAGGACCACAGCTGCCATGAGATCGTGTTCGCAATAGCCGTGTCTTGCCCTGAAGAGAACCTTTCCCAGCTTCCCTCCCTATCTTCTCTCTTTTACATCCTTTCTGTTCCGTCTTCTGTGTTGCTTCCTACATTTCTGATGCTGTAGCATAAAATTTCTGTTTAAATATGCTCACTCGCACTCAGCTGTCGCCTGTTCTCAGCACCTTGGACAGCCATTCACCACTCACAGTGAAGAGAGTTTCTGTTTCAGATAGGGGGTAGCCTTTGTCTGTGGGTATAACCCTAAGTGTTTAGAGGGAGCTTGGTGCCATGCCAATTTCATTGAACATCAATAGTAAGCGCCCTCACCGCGGACTGAGACCTTCTCAGCAGTGGGTTTTTACTGGGGATATAGTACCAACTGTGAATTCCGTCTTAAGCAATGCGCCTCAATCTGAATCCCAGAGGGCTGGTGATTGCTGTAACTGTTGTGCTATTACTGTTGATCCAGTGGCACACTTTCGTGGCGTGTTGGTCTTGTGGTTCATAAGGATCACAGCTGGTCGATAAGGCCCCTGATTCTTTTTCTTCTCTAGCTGCAGGCACGGTATCTCCAGGTATTAGGAAAGTCAACCAGCAGGCGGAAGCTTCTGGTTCAGTTCCAGCTCAGTTTCTCTATATTTTGCAGCCAGCAATAATGCTGTCTTAAGTAATAGAACCTCATCACTTAGTTTTGGTAGGCAACCAAGTAGAATGGCAAGAGCTTGTCTCATTCGGATGTTCTCTGGGGCCTCCCTGGCCAGTAACTCATAAGGAGCTAGCACATAGTTGCTACTAGAATGTTTTAATATTCTGTGGCTTTTGGGAGCAACATTATCCAGTCATGCAGGAAACTATTTTCTAACTCCTTTTTAAACCTTCCTTTTTAATTGACTTTCAGAGTAGCAGAATTCCATACGTTTTTCATTCACCCTTCATTTGGTTAGCTCCCTCTCCCTGTCCCTTTGTCTCCACAGTGCCCACCCCACTCCCTGTGCCCACCCCATCCTTGCTTAAACATGTCTGCCACCATATATCCCCTCTTCCCTTCCATATCACCTATGTTGAATTAAGATTTCTACGTAGAAATGAGGTAATATCCTCAGGGCAATTGACTCTAAATGTCAGAGTTATCTTTGTTATTATATACAAGTCATTACATCATACACATACATACATATAAAATTCACACATAGGTAGTATTCAACATATGTATTTATAGAGTCTGAGCCCTTAATTAATAGTAGTAAGCTTTGAAATCAAACAGTGATGTGTCCTTGTAGGGAAATAAATTACCCTTAGAAGGACCTGAAAAACAGTTTCCCTATGACATTGAAAAGACACGCAGCCACACCCATGTTCTTAAGCCCATATTGTGCATAATATTCTTAATGTTTCAAATAATCCCTTGAGTTCACATTTCTAAAGCCAGATATAAACCTGGAAACCCTATCTGTCCCTTAAATATCCCTGTCTCTGCTTGTCTGGTGAATTCTTTTTTAAAAAATATTTTTTACGGTTTATTTAACTTTTATTTTATGTACATTGGTGTGAAGTTGTCAGATCCCTTGCAACTGGATCTTCAGACAGCTGTGAGCTGCCATGTGGGTGCTGGGAATTGAACCCAGGTCCTCTGGAAGAGCAGTCAGTGCTCTTAACTACTGAGCCATCTCTCCAGCCCCGGCTGGTGAATTCTTAACCTTCATGTCTCAGTTTAGAATTCCCCTACTCAGATGAAATCACACATGTCATTCTTATTCCATCTGCCCCATCGTGCTTGGCATGGATGTAGTGTAGTTTTCATAAGTTCCTGCTGGCTGACTGGCTGGCTGCTAAAGCTTATAGTTACATTAAATAGAACTTTTGAAAGACATCCCTGGTAGCTTTTACTATTTGGTCTGCCCTTTTAAAATATCCCAAGAAAAAGCAATGCCCTCACCCATCCATATCTGTTGATTCACACATTAGAAATATGTCCATCTAATTACTTTGGACCTGGGCCACATCCTATCACTTATGGCAGGTCTAAATTCAATATGAAAATGTTTTTATTGTGTCTTAGGAACATCCCCCCCCCAAGCTCACTATTGCCATATTCTCTTCTAAGATTTACCAGATATTTCCCTCCAGCTCTCTCTGTATATGCTAGCTCTAGATTACAGGGAGGGAGAGGTCTGGATGGGGAGGAAGGCAAGGGGAAACATACCTTCAGGAATGAGGGGCTACAGGGAGAGTCCCACAAAGAAGAAAGGTCTTGTGGACAGAGCTGGCTCTCAGAGCACAGCTTTTGGAGGATATGGAGGCTAAATTCTTCTCAGAAAAGAAGGGAGGACGAAAGTAGCTTCGTGGATTTTCCAAATGTCAGGTCCCTTTCGTTTCAAAGCCATATTTCATGGGTTAGTTATTTGCTTCCTTTGAAGAGTCTCTGAAATGGCATGAACCAAGTCTGGGGCTAAGAATGATAAACCCTGGCTTACCTTTAAGCCATGAGACTGTCAGTGGAATAAATCAGGAGGGGAGAGGGGTGGGTGAGACAAACAGGATTCAATTAAAAGTCTTGAAGAGAGTGAGAGAAGAGCCGTGCCTCAGATGCTAATCCTCAGAACTTTTCTACAACTTATGCATCCCTCGCCCCTCCCTTTCCTTCCCCTTAGCAATTAAACCTCACCCAGCATCATTATTGTTCTCTACCCAGCATGCCCGACTGCGCTGGCATTTAAAACACATTATGGCAGACATCCCATGAAGGAATAAAATCACTAAATGGACTTGTCAGGAGGCATTACCTCCAGCTCGTCTCCCCTGCAGGCCAGCTGGCCCTTCTCATAAACCCCCCTTACAACTCCCTCAGCTCTGCTACTTCCAATAATGAAATCGACTCTTGACAGTCGATGATACACCAAAGCACAGAAGACCTTCCGATGAGGTCAGCATGGGATCCCGAGCAATCCTGACAATTTTGAGCAGCATCCAGAATCACCCAGGGAACTTGTTAAAACACAGATTCCTGAGTCTCTGATGCAACAGGACTTAGGGGCCGAGCATGCACATGTCTGATCTGATGGGTTCCCAGGTGCTGCTGGTATTGCTGGCTGTTTGCACTGAGAGAACTAATAATATAGGAGAAATGAGCCACAGCCATAATAATGTATTTCCTTCAAGTCCTCCTCTCCTCCCCCTAGATTTCTTTATATCTGCATCTTCCAAAAGCAGCATTCATCTGCCCACTTCATTCCAGCCGCTGACGTAAGACTCTTCCCCCAGCTAGGCATTGGCACAAGTATTTTAACACTAGAAGGAGGCTTTGGGGTTCTATGTCAGTCAGGGCCTCTTGGCCTCCCCATGACCCACATTTTGGGCTGGATAATTGTGCTGTGGATCCTAGGACATTAACTGACATCCTACTTTGAACAGTTACTTACCATGAAAGGTAAGGTGGGCGATGAGTCTCTACTCAGTTGTTGAGGCTGGCCTCCAGACACTGCCAGACGTCCCCCAAGGGATTAGACTGTCCCTGTCTGAGATTATTCCAGTCCTTGTAAATTTAATCTCTTCTTCTTGGGGAAGGGGACAGATTTAAGAGTGAAAATTCATTCACCCCATCTTGAATTTGGTCCAATTGAAAACTAAAGACATAACTCAGAAACATGGCAATCAAGATGCCATTTTATTTCTGCTAAAGATAATCCTTGATGCCCAGGTAAGAACGTTTTCTGGAAGACTTTGAGTTATGATTAACTGTGGCACACACACATGCAATTCAGCTCTCCAGAGTTGGAAGCAAGAAGAGATGTTCAAGGCCATCCTAGCTCCATCAGACCATCTTGAAAAGGAAAAAGCAAAATCAACAAGTGAAAAAGCCATAGTTAGTTTTAGGATGGGAAGACAAGAGCTATATAAATGCCAAGTCCTCCCTTTATGCATGGACATCCAGTAGCCTTTGAAGCATAAATCAACTGTGGGTGCATATTAGGATCACCTGGGGAGCTTAAGAAAAACATTGATTCCCAGAGCCCCACCTCAAAACAATTAAACAAAATTTCTGGGCAAAGAACCAAGGCGTCAGACCTTCTTAGATGCTGCCAGAGTAAATCTAATGTGCACAGGGAAGGTCCACTGCCTAAGTTAATACACTGAGAAATTGTAATCCCCTGTTGGAGCTGTTTTCACTGCTGAGGATTGAACTCAAGACTTCAAGCATGCACTCCATCAACAAGCTATGCCCACAGCCTTTTCAGTTTTCTTAGATTAGGTCCCACTGTGTTGTACAGACTGGGTTCAAAGTCACAATCCTTCTGCCTCCAGCTCTTGAATAGATAGTAGGCTTATGCTGCCATACATGGCTTTTTGTTTGGGGTGGAGAAGGGGGGAAGGCTTTTTCTTAAAATCGGTGAGGAAAACAATCACCCAAAGTCATACAACATTGTCCAGATAGCTTTCTAAGAAGGTTCAGTCAGTGAGTCATCTGATTCTGCTGCCATGCGAGTTACAAAGTAACTGGCTTGAACATCAGTGCTGTGTGTTTGCTTCAGAGGCTGCAGGGTTTTCTGGGAAAATACAGTGTTTATGATTCTGTGTCCCAAAGGCCTAGGAGTTTGTATTGAATGGGCTGGAGGCTATATTGTTTCAAAGTGTTGCCAGAGGCCCCAAGAACAGATAGGAGATTGCAAAATTAATAAATTAAACACAGCCCCATGTTTCAGCTTAAAAAGTTTAGGTTTTTATCTCAGGAAAGGAGACGCAGTGGTTTTAAGTTGGCAGGTGATGGAACACTGTTTGAGCTCTGGGGTGGACCTTGGAAGGAGAGAGGATGAGGTTGAGATAAGCGACCCAGTTAAAAAGTCATGGCAGTAGGAGGTGATCAGAACTCAGCCCCAAACTATACTCTGGGTATAGAAAGAAAAGAAGGAGAAAGCCTAGAGTGGGTCTCTGATCCGGGCCTTGCTCGTGTGTGTGGAGAAGGAACCATACTTTAATATGAGACACAGGAAGAACAGGTTTGGGATGGGAAATATGAATTCAGGCTTGTAGTTGCTGTGTTTAAGGTGTTTCTGAACCTTTCAGTAGACAGCCCCGAATTCTCCCAGTGTATCACTGGGAATTACAGAGCGGAAGAAGTCACAGGGTCCTGAACAAACCAGGACAGCTGTGAACATGGCAGCTAGCTAAACGAATTTGACTCTCAGAGAAGAGATGTAAGCTGGGGCATACATAGAAGGCCCAGTAAATATAAATGTATGTGTTCATATATGTGTGTATGACTATAAGAAAACAAATAAAAAAGGATAACTATATATTTCTCGGTGACTAAATTACAAAAAATATAGGATTTCATTTTAATTTTCTACCTTAGAATGTGTTACATTTGCAGTAAGAAAAAGGCAAATACTTGTTTAAAATCCCCACACGTTTTTAATATACATGCCAACTTGTTATATTTACTTAGACCTTTTTAGTTACTATTTAAAAATTCAAAATTGAAGTGACTATTTTTAAAGTCCCAGTGGGTTTTCCTGCTGATGAGCAAGTGTGTCCTATTTTTGTACAGTGACATTATGCAAAGTTATCCAATTTGCCCTGATCGCCACTTAAATTCAGTGTCTGTAGAGACCTAAAGTGACCCGCCAAGACGTGACCAAAAGTGACGTGAATGCAAGCAAGCCAAGGCTACCAACTTTCAAAGTTCTGTTTGTTTTCAAAACTGAATTTGTCATGTCACACACTGTGGTCTTGCTCATGCTGTAGCTCCAGCCGATACAGCTCCGTGATCAATAATCTGGGGGGCTGGCTCAGCAATCAATAGTGCTTGTTACCCTTGGAGAGGACCAGAGTGTGATTCCTAGCACCCATGTCAGGTGGCCCATGCATGTGCACACACACACACACACACACACACAGAGAGAGAGAGAGAGAGAGAGAAGAGAAAGAGAGAGAGAGAGAGAGAGAGAGAGAGAGAGAGAGAGAGAGAGAGAGAGAAGAATTAAAAATCTTTTCAATCTGTTTGGGTCTAAAGCCACAGCATTTCTTTTCTTTTCTTTTTTTTTTTTGAAAGTAATTTTATTAAATTATGAAAGTTTCCATTTCCGCCCCTCCTCCCAACACCCTCCCACTCCCCCCCACTCCCTCTCCTCCTCCCTCTTCATCCCTTAGGGCAGTCAGGGTTTCCTGCCCTGTGGGAAGTTCAAGTTCCTCCCCCCTCCCTCCAGGTCCAGGAAGGTGAGTATCCAAACAGACTGGATCCCCAAAATCCAGTATATGCAGAGGAAACAAGTCCCAGTGTCATAGTCAATGGCTTTTCAGAAAGACTTCGGGTCAGCCACATTCAGTGAATCCGGCCAAATTCCGAGAATCTGGTTAGATCACGTCCTCGTTCAGTCCCAGTCCAGCTGGCCTTGGTAAACTCTCATTAGATCCGTCCCCTTGTATCAGTGGGTGATAGCATCCCTCACAGTCCTGATTTCCTTTTTCATGTTCTTCCTCCTTCTGCTCCTCATTTGGACCTTGGGGGCTCAGTCCGGTGCTCCAATGTGGGTCTCCGTCTGTATCGCCGTCCTTTGCCAGATGAAGGATCTATGGTGATAAGCAAAATATTCATCAGTATGGTTATGGGCCAAGGCTGGTTCAGGCACCCTCTCCTCTGTCCAGAGAACAATCTGGGGATCTCTCCTTGGACCTGGGATCCCATATATAATCAAGTCTCCTGTAAACCCTAAAATGACTCCCTTAGTTGAAATATATTCTTCCCTGATCCCATATTCATCTTTCCTCCCTCCCCCCATCCCAGGCCACCTAGCTTTCCCCAATCCTCCCCTACTCCCTTCTCTCTAACCCTCTCCCCTTCCAACAACCCTCCCACCCCACCCCCCATGCACCCGAGGTTACCTGGGACTCTTGTCTATTTCCTACCTCCTGGCAGATAGCTAAATAATCTTCATCAGGTTCATCTTCTTATTTAGCTTCTCTAGGATCACGAATAATAGGCTCAAAGACCTTTAATTATGGTTAGAATCCACTTATGAGTGAATACATACCGTGTTCCTCTTTTTGGGTCTGGCTTACCTCACTCAGTAAAGCGTTTTCTATTTCCATCCATTTGCATGCAAAATTCAAGATGTCATTGTTTTTTACCGCTGAGTAAAACTCTAATGTGTATATGTTCCACGCCTTTTTTAACCATTCTTCTATTGAGGGGCACCTAGGCTGTTTCCAGGTTCTGGCTATTACAAATAGTGCTACTATGAACATAGTAGAACAAATGCTTTTGTAGTATGTTAGGGAATCTCTAGGGTATATTCCCAAGAGTGGAATTGCTGGGTCCTGAGGGAGGTTGACTCCCAGTTTCCTGAGAAACCGCCACACTGATTTCCACAGTGGCTGTACAAGTTTGCATTCCCACCAACAATGGATGAGTGTTCCCCTCACCCCACATCCTCTCCAGCATAGGCTATCGTTGGTGTTTTTGACTTTAGCTATTCTGACAGGTGTAAGATGGTATCTCAAAGTGGTTTTGATTTGCATTTCCCTGATCGCTAAGGAGGTTGAGCATGACCTTAAGTGTCTTCTGGCCATTCGAAGTTCATCTGTTGTGAATTCTCTGTTCAGTTCAGCACCCCATTTTTTAATTGGGTTAATTAGAGTTTTAGTGTCTAGTTTCTTGAGTTCTTTGTATATTTTGGAGATCAGACCTTTGTCTGATGAGGGGTTTGTGAAGATCTTCTCCCAGTCAGAAGGCAGCCTTTTTGTCTTACTCACAGCACAGCACTTCTTTTCAAAGCTCGTGGCCGTTGATATCATTGGCTATCTTTAAAACAAGTGAGTCAGGAATGCTAACACCGATCTTCACCTGAAGTGAGAAAATGGACAAAGAGTCCTCCCAGATTCTGTGCTGCTGTGTACAGTGGCTATGAGTGTGAAGTTTCAGAGTCTTCAGATGAGTGGTGGGATCCTTAAGGTGTCCCAGCCGTTGTATTATCCCAATGACAAAATCCTTGGGGATCTAGAAATGAGAAACGGTTTGCTGTGAGCCACATGGCTTGTTAGAAGCCCAAACCAGACGTTAATATGCACATAGGTGGGGAGAGACTGTGAGAGATGAAGCTGTTTATTAACTAATTACATGTCTGTACTATTGTGTATTATGTACAATAGACAGAAAAGGCATTAATCCATTGATGTGCTCCTGCTGTACGGCAGAAATGATGGCGGCACTTTTCCACATAGTATTCCTTTAATCCATACAACAAACCTACAAGATTAGCAAGGAAGAAACGAGCTAGGGAGTTGAGTAAACTACTAAAAAATAAATCACAAACTTCTTAAAGACAAAACCTGAAGTCCAGATTTGGTTGATTCCCGGATTCATTCTCTATCTTCCAAAGTGTCCCAAGACTGAGTGGTCCTTCTATTTGGCTACACTACCTTCCTGGGAGCTACCATTCTGATACTAGGGTTAAACAGGGGTAGGGAACAAATTCAATGTCCATCCTTACAGAAAAAAAGTGTCAGATTCATTTATCAGTTGTGCTCAGTGGTTGAAAGATGAAGGAAGAGAAGAAACGACAGTGACCTGCCTGTGATGACGTCACCCATCACATTCCAGGTGAAGGGCCCTTAGCAGCAAACAACCAGAAATCAGGAGCCTCAAGGATTGCTCTAAGCTTGTTGTAACCCAAGGACTCTGCATGTATGGGGGAGACATTATATAAGGCAGGTGGAGAGAGGGGTACCTTCAACATTCTTTCTTTTCCTTCTAAGATCCAAGAGGAAAAACATTTCTTCTTTCTACCTATATTACACTAATTGTACCTCTTTCCTAAGACTTCCCAGCATTTTCCCTTCAGAGCACTGGTTAAAAGGTAGTTAGAAGAATTAAGATGCTCATTTTACAGGTGCAAAATAGAAAGATAGGTTTGATTATTTGTACAAAATATCATGAATGATTATCAAAGGTGAGAAGAGACTGTGAGAGACGAAACTGTCTATTAACGAATTACATGTCTGTACTATTGTGTGAATATTTGGAGAATTTCATCCAATAAGAGCAATTTTATGACACAGAAAAAAAATGAGCCTAAATTAGAGTGCACATATTTTTTTTCTTTATCACGATTATGTTCCACATCCCCCTTGGACTGCCGCTGTGATTCCTATCTCCTGGCATCCGTGTCTTTGCGTAATCTCATCCTCTTAAATGTGGGCAGTAACTGTTGTTTTCTAACCAATAGCTGTGACAATGGTGATATGCCATCCTTGTGGTTGTGTCTCCTTAGATGGCAAAGGTGAATCAGTTGATTTTGACCTCGTGCTAGGGTCCACAAGGGGTTCCACAAAAGATCACCGTTCACGTATGCAACCGGAAAGAGTGTTTATTTTTTGAGAGCAAAAATTCCAGCATGCAGGGGTCTACTGCTCATCACAATGGCAGCCCCCAAAGAAGCACACAGGCTCCTTTCAAGCACAGCAAGGGGAATTTCAGGGAGGGGAGGTTAGTCTAGGGACTGATTGAACAAAAAGTTTACAGGTTGTTTTAGGATTGGTTGGAAGCTTTAGTAGTTAGAGACTTTCCAGCAGCCGGGTAAGAAAGCCGTCTCTTGCTAGCAGAAGACTGTGGGGCTCTTGCTGATCAGCTGCTCCTGGGCTATGACTTTTCCAAGAACTGCTGTCCAGCCCCAGGAAACGGACACCGAGGCTCTACTAGGAGCCTGCCAGGGCGTTTATTTGGTTCTCTCATTTCACTTAATAAAAGAGCTGATTAAGGAAAACCTTTCAAAGGGGGCTCAGGCAGTCCCAGATGTCATAGACTGAACAAACACCTGTCTCTCTGTTGCTGGTTTCTAGAAAACCAGAAGCAATGACTATGCACAAATTCTGCCAATAGCCCCACAGCCCCCGGGACGACAAACACCTATACTTTCTTAGTCAATCATCTAAGTGAAGATGCAGCCAGGCCGGTACCTCCATCCCAGCCTGAACAAGACCCTGAATGGCGGAAGTAGATAATGTGAGTGGACTCTGACACGCAAAATTGTGAGCTACCAAATGAGTGTTCCTTTGTGGCAAATGCACCCAACAATGTACCATTAATGTTACACTGTAAATGGTTGCTTGTTGCTTTTGATTAAGAAAGGGGATACTCAAGATTGGTGGTTCTGCATTCTGGCACAATCACCTGGAAATTAAGTCATCGATCCTAGGACTTTACATATTTTAGACAAGTGTTCCACCATAGAGTGACATTCCCAGCCTCATTTTATTTTATTTTGGAGACAGGGTCTTATTTACTGCATTGTCCAGGTTTGCCTTGAATTCACTCTTCACCTTGAAATCTTCCTGTTTTAGCCTTCCAAGTAGCTGGGATGACATGCCTCTGCCACCACACTTAGCTTGCATGCTTTATTTTCTAATGGAGAACTTTGATGATCTCCAGGGAGTGGCACACGCCCTGCAGCTCTGGAAAACTTGGTGGTTTTGTTCCTCTTTTGAGGCTGAATAGCAACTTCACTGAGGTCTCTCAGATAGACCTGAAGGGGAATGGACTGAACCCCAGTGTGGGTCTGAGAATAAAGCCAGTTCTATTTTTCTTTACAATCAACTGCCCCTGCAGTACACCTACCAGGACATAAAATTAACCTCAACACACTTCCCTCCATGCTAGTGACTCCTAACATGGGAGCAAACCTTTCTATAAGTTTCAGCTGGTGTCTTTTACACCCATACACCGATGCTATTCCAAGACTGATGTATTTGAGGGCATCTCTTCAGTGCTAGCAGAAGATTCTAGATGCAACTGTTACACATGAGAAGTTCATATCAGGACTACCTCTCAGCTGGTGTGGCACACATCTTTAATCCCAGAACTTGGAAAGCAGAGGCAGGAGGATTTCTGAGTTCAAAGCCAGTCTGGTCTACAGAGTGAGTTCCAGAACAGCCAAGACTACAAGAGTTCCAACAGTCAAAGGTCCCATATGAACTGGAGGGGTGGTTTGCTATAGCTTTCCCTACATCCTTCTGCAGCACAGTGTGCCAAAGGCTGCTGCCTTCTGCAAATCAGCTTTTCACCCAGATACAGCTATCCTGGCTGCTGTGTTCTATCTGTCTCCATGTTTCCAGACTTGTTAGCCCATCTCTAATCAGACCCAGCAATGTAGCCAAGGAGGAAAACACTTGGTTTCCTTGTTGTTTGGACTAGATGCTGTATGGCTGCCACAAGAGGTACTTTATGGTCGCCTTCTGGCTAAGTCACCTCCTTACAGGCAGTGGGGTCCACACACACAGAACCACACACTTTAAGCTTCAGTTTATAATTTAATCAGATGGAGACAACAGTGTTTCTAGGGGTGATTCACCCTTCCGTCCCCCAATCTTAAATTGCCTGATATATTCTGAGACCATTGATACTGTACTTGAAAGAATGATGATCAAAGATCAAAGCCAGAGTTCCACTTCCATCTTAATTTCAAGTATTTAAAACTTTTGTTTGGAACCAGTGAGATTGCTCAGCAGGCAAAAGCCAAAACTGATGACCTGATGTAAATCCCTGAGATGCACATGATAGAAGGGAAAAGAGATGTAATGCAAACTCTAATTGGTCTTAATAATAAAAACCCAGAGTTAGATGTCAAGATAAGTGCTGAAAGATCAGAGAAGAAAAGAAGTCAGCCACAAGAGAGACCTTTTACCTCTAATGAATCCTCTGACCAAAGTAGGCAAGATCCTGTCTCTATGAATCCTCAGAATGAATGCTGTCTCTATGAAACCTCAGACTGAATTCTCTGAGCTCCTGTCTCCTTCCACCTTAAATTCCTCTCTCCGTCCAACCATATACCTTCCTGTCTCCACCTTCCTATTGCTGGGGTTAAAGGCGTGTGACTTCCAAGTACTAGCATTAAATATGTGAGTCATCACCACCTGGCTCTGTTTCTCTTTTAGACTGGACCAATCTTGTGTAGCCCAAGCTGGCCTTGAATTCACAGAGATCCATCTGCCTCTGCCTCCTGAGTGTTGGAATTAAAGGTGTGTGCCACCACTACCTGACCTCTGATCTTCAGGCAAGCTATATTTGTCAAAGCACAAACAAAATATCACCACAGAGGCAACTCACACAAGTTGTCCTCTGGCTTACACATGCACGTGTGTGGGCGTGCACATGTGTGCATGCAAATAAATAAAAATTAAAATGTTTACGATGTATTCATTCCTTAAAAATAACAAGAATTCACAGAATATCTTTGAATCCCAACCCTCTTAAGTTCACTGAACACATGACCATTTATTCTGCCCCATATAAAGCTACACTGAAGACCTGTGCTCTGTGAAGCACTATGGTGGGTCCTGGGTTTGCAGAGATGATTGTCTCTATATCAGAACAATTCAAATAGTGTGAGGAAACATAATGCCCATTTATAAGCAGATGTGTGCTTTTGAAGCTCAGAAATAGTAGGGAAAGAGAAGTCCTTAGGGCGTCTACTCTGGGGGATGAGACAAGAAGAGTGAGGTCACAACCATGTCTGTGATCTGATGCTTTATACTTGCAGAGGAGGGCAAGGAAACAGTGCTGATGCTGTTGTGGTCCAAACATGAGATGGTGAGACCTTGAAGTCCAGTGACACTGAGGATAAGAAGGAAAAGGGACATTTTTAGAAGTCTATTTGGCTAATAGATTCCCTCACCCCAGGGAAATGAAATCACCTTGATTCCTGAGAGGGCAGTTGGGAGATAAGGTGGCAAGTTGGGAATCAAGAGGTCTTTCTAATTTCTACCTTGAAAATTTATTCCCATCCACCCTGCATTGTAAGGTGTTTTTATCATTTTTTTTAAATCTCTGAGTGTAACTGGAGGTTTCTCTCCCACCAATCAGTTCCCAAATAACTACTCTGAGGCTTAATTGTAATTACAAACTATTTGGCCAATAACTTAGACTTCTTACTGGTTTTCTCTACATAAAAATTAACCATTTCTAGTAATCTATATATTGTCTCACGTCCCCATGGCTTACTGGTAATGCTCTGGCATCTTATTCCTCTGGCAACTGCTGGTATCTCCCTGACTCTACCTTCTTTCTCCCTGTATCTCTTTTGAATTTCCACCTAGCTATATTCTGCCCTGCCATAGGCCAAAACAGTTTATTAACCAATGGTAGTAAAACATATTCACAGCATACAGAGGAGCATCCCATATCATCTGAGAACCACTGAGGTCATACAACCTGCTTTATCAATCAAGATTCAAACCCAAGTCACCTGTGTATAAAGTGCAGGATTTCCCACTACAAACCCCTCCTCTCAGGGATCTTCAGGTTAACCTGTGTCTCTGTTCTTTGAATCAAAATCGCTCCCCTGGAACCCTATGTGGCACAAGGGGCCAGCAGGGACATTGGAGGTTTGGAGAAGGAGGATGGAGTCTGACAGCCAGGCTTTCCTCCCTCTCAACATCCCTTCTGGACTGCTCTTCTCCACCAGGTGGGGTGCAGGATTCATGAGCTCATCTGATCACCTTCTCCCGTCTGTAGACATCAAGACAGGCAGTCACTTCAGCTGCCAGCAGTCACATTAGCTTTGGCTACTCAAACACCTCCATATATTGGGATGTGTCTGGCATGTTTCATTAAGAAAGGTAAAAGATAAAGCATTTAGGAAACTCTAGGTTCTTAGCTGATTGGCAGAGTTTCTCAGGACCCAGCATCCTTCACTGCAGGAGTCATTTACAATACGGCCCTTCCTATCTGGTCAAAGCCATACCTTGATAGTGTGCGTATAGGAGTTATTTTGTTCCCTCTAAATCAGCGCAACAATTTCAAGGCAGCTGTAAGTGGTGTAGAAAGTCCTTATCCCCTGTCTTCTCTATGAGACTCTGCTCCCCACATCTGGGAACTAATAGCTTAGGTAGCAGAAAGGCACTACCTGTGATCTACAGCTTGAACGGCCATGGTTTCCAAGGTAGCAAAGACACTTAATGACAGCATCAGATATCTCTGGCTGTCCAGTCCTTTCCTCATCCTGATGCACCTATGTATGCGATTTTCTTCAATGTATCCATCCATATATTTTTGCTCTAAGCTACTAAACCAAATTTGAGAGAGTAGTAATGGCCCTGCATTAAGAAGAAACCCTGGTGTTGCAGACTTTGACTGCCTTTAACTGGATTCTTTTTCTGAATTCGGCCTGTTATGTCCATAGGACCTTGGAGTCGTGGGAGAGATTTTGCAGTGAAGGTCCCTCAGGACAGAATTGGACCTTGTGACCTTTTTCTGCTATGGTATTATACAGGAAAAATAATTTCCCTGGTTTGGTAACATAGCTAGATTCCAATGAAAGTTATCACAAAAAGCAATATCTATTTTCCTGTTGATTCACTTTACAGTAAGAAATGTATTGATGCAAATTGTGAAAGACCACTCTGGCCTGACTCTTGATACTTGGGGCATCATATGTTTTTAAAAGAAGGGCAAACAAACACCTTTAATACTCTGGATGGATAAGTGGAAAATTCTCTGTTTCTTTTGCTGTTTGTCACCTTACTGCACAGACTTTGTGTCCTAAGTGAGTCACAAACCAGGAGATTTGAAGGACTTTGTGCCCAAAGTAACCCTGGCCTCAGGAACTAGATACCCTGGAGCTGTTGCATAAAGACACTCTTCCTGGGCGGCTTTCTGCTCCCAGTTCAGAAACTCCTCTCTGAGAGGAGCGGCCTTGCTGTGCTTAATGGCATGAACCAAGATGGCAATGCCTGCTCTTGCCCACTTCTCAGCGACGTGATTTTTGTCAGTAAGAGAGACTAAGAAACACTTTGAATTTGTCTACATACCTACCTAGCAGTCAGAACTTCAATAGGACAATTAAGCCATTAAAGCATTGAGACCTCAAAAAGTGAAAAGCTGCCTCATTGTTAATTTTACAAAGACAGTATACTTGAGATTTGGGGTGCTTCTTAAATCTTGCTGAGTCTAGTTAAAATATGCCTCTGTACCTCCATCATTAATAAAATGAAAATATAATAAACAAACCCCTGCCTCATGGAGGTGTAAGAATTAACAGAGAAAAATAAAAGCATAGGTGGTCAGGAAGTATGTGTTGATACTTGTACTCAACCTTGTGATAGATCATTCGCCAAGATTCTTTGTGGGCAGATACCAAATAAGCAAGTATAAGCAAGTTCTGTAATTAATAGTCGGGATGCCTGAAGTATCAAAACACTATTGGTGGCAGGGTTGGGGGAGGGATGCTAACTCTAGAAGATTAAAAAGATAGTCTTAAAAATTAACAAGAGGTCTTCTGACTTGCAGGTCCCTGCACTTAGTTCTGAAACCTGATCTCTTTTAGTCTGGGGTGATGTCCATGTGGACAACACAGATGGTTAATGGCAACAGCACAAACATCATCTACTAGACCCTCGGTCCTTTCATTGCAGAGAAAGTCTCCCCAGAATGACTTTAAATTTGTTTTCCTTTTCCCTTCGGAGCATACAGAATTGCTATTTGCAACCAATCCCCAGCCGTAGTTCCTGAGAGCTGTTTCTGTTCGTGCAGCATTCATTACTCTTGGTCTTTTATTCCTCATCTGAAAACTAGTTTTTATTGAGCCACGGTTAAATTATTTAAAGCCGAAAAGGTTGTGTGCCATGTCTTTGCTTTTACCCATTACTGAAAGGACACAGCAGTAGCTCTGGCTTGTACCCAGCCTGCCTTCACACTTCCTTGGCCATGCCCTCTTCTATCCCTGCTACTTTTCTCTGGCTTCTGCCGTACCCTTAGACCTTCTATGCTCTCCTAGGCCCAGGAGATGACATTGACTCTGGGAGCTTTCATTCCCAGCCCACACAGTCTTGTCTCCCAGAAGCACAAATGTGATTTATATCTAACTTGTGAACACAGAAAGTGACCTAAGTTGAAAAGAACAGACAGTAATTACATGAACTAGTATTTCTCAAGGTACTATTCTTTCACTAGCAAGCAGTATTGAAAAATGTCATATCTCAGGGTTCACCCACTACCTCCCAACAAAGAGATTCCAGCCTGCTGGGGATTCAGATGCACACACACACTGGAGAATGGACACTGCCGACTGCACTGCTCTGTAATGTCCAGTTCCACAGAGACACCATTTTCCTCAATGCCATATTGCTTTGCATATCATTGTTGTCTTCTTGGCCTCTGAAGAGTTTTGATATTTCTTCCTATTCTAAATGCTATTTAATCTTCATGAAGCACGTTAGATACAACTCAGGTAATGGGTCAATATAATGTTTTATAATGTTTATAAACATTCATAAAATGCTCAATATTGATGCTGTTCAGTAGGGTGAGCACTGAAACTGCTGTTGCTATTTAGTGCTAATGCAGCTAGTAGCAAGAAGGGAACAGTTTAAATTTCATTTAAGTTTAATGAGTTTACATTTAAATGGTGTTGGGCATATTTAACGCTTGATAGGTTCAACTAATATCTTCCACTATCATTTATCAAATGGAAACGTGGTTGTGCATTTTTGAAGAGTACTTGGAAAGCTTACAAATTGGTAGTCTAGAATAGGCTATTTATGAAAACATTGATATTATGATAAGACATAGAAGGGGAGGAAGGAAAAGCAAGAGTGAAGGGAGGGTAAATATGATCAAGGTACGCTGTGTACATGGGTGGAGATGTCATAATGAAGTCCCTTTGTACAACTGGCATAGGCTGATTGACTGCCACGACACTTGAGCTGGCAGGGTAAATTGCTCGCTGAGCAAGCATGAAGATCTGAGTTCAATTCCCTAGAACCCATAAAGGAGACATGTCAGGGTGTATCTTTAACTGTAGCACTGGAAGATGAAGACAGGTGGCTCCTGAGGACATACTAGCAATCAGCTTATCCAATGGCAAGCTCTCTAGGTTCAGTGAAACCTGTGTCACAAAAGAAGGTGGAGAAATGTTAAGGAAGATATCCCAATATCAACCTTTCATCTCCTCAAGTGTCTATATAAGGTTATGTTTGTGTGTGCACACAATTAAAATACTGAATGAGGGACCTGTGGAGCCAGTTAAAGGTGTTTATCTCTAAATCCACAACTAGGGTCATTTGAAAAAGTTAAGAGCCTTCCATTCATAATGGATACGAACTCATTCTAGAATCAGTAGGTTTTCTGAGACTTTTCATGACGTCATCTCTTTGATAATCCGTGTTAAATGAGGAAAGGTCACTGGACACAAATGAGGTGGAAATAATAGAGTCTGCAAACAACAGTTCTTAAACAGAGTCACAGAAATCAAAATCAAAATTCACTTTGTGACTAAGCAACGAGTCACCCACTAAAGAGCTGTCTTAAGCAAGTGTTTCAAAAGGATAAGCTGCTCATGAAAGAACATGAACCTTAAAAGCTCATATGCAACTGTGGTTGATGAGCACCCAGTGTTTTGTGTCTAGCCACCTTCTAAGCCAGGAAAAAGGAAACCAATGTTACTTGTTCTTCACTCAGGATGATTCCAAAAGTGTGTGTTTGCCTGTGCATGTGTGTACATGTGCATGTGTGTATGTGTGCATACCTGTGTGTGTATATGCATGTGTACTTGTATGTATGTGTGTGTACCTATGCATGTGTATACATGCATGTATATTCGTGTATGCAAGTATATCTGTATGTATGTGTGTATATCTATGCATGTGTGTATATGCATTTGTATGTGTGTATGTGTACCTGTGCATGCATGGACATGTATGTGTTCAAGGGAATGTTCATGTTTGTGCAAGCAAGCATACACATGTTTGTACCTGTATATGGGGATCAGTGATTAACCTTGGGTGCTGTCCCCCTTATTTGTGAGACAGTCTCTTATTGGCCTAGAATTTATTGAATAGGCTGAATGTTCAGTGAGCTAGCTCCAGAGATTTCTCTGCCTCTACCTACCCCAAACTGGTATTTCAAGCATATGCTACCATGTTTGACTTTTTCAATGGGTTCTGGGGATTGAACTCAGATCCTCATACTTGCCTGAACTTTACTGAATGAGCCATCTCCTCAGTCTTTCAGCTTTTGATGCAATAGTGTAGTTTAGTCTCCCCTAAACCATGGCTCAAGACCTCTAACAATCAACAATTTTCCACAGGGAATCAGAAAGAGCATTGATCTACCTTCTGATTGTTTCCCCCTCCAGTTAAAATGTATTATCAAGATCAAGATGAACATTATTGAAGGCTTGATACTTAACATAGAGTTAATCATATTTTCTCAATCTAAAAATGTTACCACAAGAATGGAGATAAGCAAATAAGAAGTGACTAAGAAATATTGAATATTACTGGCTCCTTAGCTGGAGATCCTGACTTAAGCATTCTTAGGATTGCTTTACTGGCCAGAAGTCTGCAAAATTGGATTGTAATAATAAGAGAGTTTGATTGCTTACTTTCTCCATTGATTCTGACAGCTACACCTGGGGAAATGATCCAAATAAAGTACTTCTCCCTAGATTTCATATTGCTAAAGTTTTGACAGATTGTTTTTGCCAGTCTCAGTATTCCTAGATTCTAAACACAGTCAGTTAATGAGTGCTCAGAGTATGAAAAGTTCATATTATTAAACCAGTTCCAGTATCTGAGAGGTGACCATGTACATCAGTCAGGATACATCAGTAAACCACGCAGAGGGCAAGTTCAAGAAGGGTTTGGTGTACCAAGAGTGGTGGAATGATTTCAGCACGCAGTCAGATAAGTGTGGCTACATGTCCCAGTCCCAAATAGAGTAAAGGCATTAAGCATGGGACACTTTTTGGTCTCATAATTCTAGTTTTAATCTTCTCATGAGATTAACTGTGCATTTTGCAGTTATAAATGGCTGGTATGCATGACTAGTAACTACAATAGTGGAAAAATAGCCCATGGTGCTTTAAATATGATGTTCTTGATGGACAAATGAAAGAGAAAGAATCCAAACAAATTTGCTTTTTTCTGTTATTCTATATTTTCGGGTATTATTCTTTTTTTTCAAACTAATTTGAACATTAAACATCAGCTTTACTCTTTGTTACTAATATTTAAGTCTTAAATTTATTTTAAGGATTGTTTAAACAGTATCATATAGACTTCAGCATTTATTCCCTTTAGTTCCAATCAGATCCAAGTAGTTTTTAGAGTGTTCATTATTCTCTCCATTTTTATATACTTCTGTTTTAATTCATGGGTCCTGTTTTAATTCACAAATATAAAGATTTGTGAATTTTATACAAAAAGACTTATGCTGTGAGTTTTACTATTTTGACTTTTTGGGGGGCCCACCACCCAGCTCCCAAATAAATCACATATGGAGGTTTACTATTACTTACAAATGCCTGGCCTTACCTTGGCTTGTTTCTTGACAACTTTTCTTAAATCATCCTGACCCTTTTCCCTCTGGGCTTTTCCTCTTCTTACTTCTGTGTATCTTACTTTCACTCTTACTCCATGGCTGGCTGATTGGAAGGGTGAGTGCTGGTCCCTAGCATCCTCCTCTCTTTGTTCTCATTTGCTCTCTCCTACCCCTCATGTCTCCTTCTATTTATACTGTATGCAGTAAGAACAATTATCAAGTAAAGATTACATTCACAATATACTCTTTCAATACCAGGTCTTTTAACAGCTGTCCTTTGCTTTTCAGCAATCAAAAAAATTCAAAACCAACACAATACTATATAGAATCCAAATATAAAAGCTCCCTGTGGTTTTTTTCATTTTTACATGAGTTTTTCTTCTATATTACTTTTATTGTCTCTTTAAAGACTTTACTATTAATTAATTATTAAAACTATTTCTTTCTTTAGCTGCCTGTTCCCATTTTGTTTTCTCATGTCAATGTAAAACACAGTGGAACCTGCTTAGAGGTTTTCTGTCTGAACCTTTTTACTGTGTATCTCTAGTCTTTTCTGACTGAACAAACTTTAGGCTGTTAAGCTACTCTTGATCCTCTGCATGGTTCCACATTCCCTTGAGTCAGGATGTGAAAGCCAAGTATAAAGCCTGTAACCAGGTTGGAGGTACAGGACCAGGAACTGCATTCAACCTTCCTAGAGCTCTAGAATACCAATGCTTGTGTATCAGAGGAGGCTGCTTGTTAGTTCCCAGCTGCCTGGCTAGCTTAGACCCAAAATAAGCACACAGAAACAAGCTCCAAGTGGAGTGTCTTCAGTGCCCAACATTCTCTTGGGAATAGATTGGTGCTGCCAGGAGCAACTGTGTCTCATATAAACAGAATCCTAAGTTACTTAAATGCCATATTCTACAGTTCTTTGGAGTGTTTGAAGATTACCTACCTATGTGGAATAC
Organism: Myodes glareolus; assembly: GCF_982192425.1. NCBI lineage: Eukaryota > Metazoa > Chordata > Mammalia > Rodentia > Cricetidae > Myodes > Myodes glareolus. The sequence goes on from NC_142029.1 coordinate 63,745,781, forward strand.
AATCTCTATGCATCTAAAGAACTTGATTAGTCTAACTATAAGCATGACAAACATGGATTACTATAGACCTATAATTCTTAATACCTATATAGCTAAAAGAGTAAGGGTTTATATTAAAATATTAAAAAATCTTTAAACAAATGTGCAGCAAATGAGGAAATGATCTCAAAATGTAAACAATATGTAGGTATCTTAATCAGGGATAGAAATGTATGAATATATCCTAAAATTGCATCAATATACAAAATATCTTAAGCAGAGGTAGAAACATGCATGTATACAATATGATAAAATAACTCTTGTATGTAGGTGCACAAATATTGTAAACAGAAATAGAAGCATATTCAATATAACAAATGTAATTTGAATTTGTATCAATATATAAGAATCCATACCAATATAAATTGCCTATATATAATAGCTCACAAGTAATAATCTAATCTACCTATTATTCTATCCCATTCAATCCTTTTTTTTCTTTTTTATCAAAAGAAATCCCTGAACTTATTTCATTTCCACCCAAAAAAATACCACTTATAATCAACCCCTAACAGATGTTCCTAACCCTGAGAACAAACTTTGTTGTTAGAGCAGATGTTGTTTTTTAGAATTACTTCCAGCTGTCATAGGAGCAATGTTATATCTATGGGATCCTATAAAAGCTAAAATGATAGTTAAATTTCAATATTAATGATTGGTATAATTTCAGATAGTCCCTGAATAGTTGGTAGGGTTTTACTGAAGTTCATATTTGAAGTTCTGGTCAGAATATTGTAAGAAGGTGCACCATGTCAGCTAGCCAAGTTGGAATCATCTTGAGTAGTTTATAACCCCAAACCAATCTTAAATTGGTGCTATCAGTATAGTGGCATCATATCAACCAGGTGGAATCTTTGTGGGGCTCCATCTTCTTCCTTGCAGAGGATATTGGTATCATAAACCAGATTTCTCTTTGCTTGGCGAGTCTTTCTGGATAACTATCTTTTATTCTTTAGGCATCTAAATTAGATGTCCAAGATCTCTCAACTTTTTGAAGATGGGTATTTTCCTGCAAGGACAAGAAAAGAACCCTGCCCCAACCCTTATGAGGTTTTCTTATCACCTGTATGATTGTTTCCTCTGTGAATGAACTGTCATTTCTCTTTATCAAGACATTCAACCAAGGGCACATTGGTTGAATCACCTTATTGATAGCTCTTAGATCTGTTACCATTCTCTATTTTTCAGATTTCTTTTTAACAATAAATACAAGATAATTCATAGGTCTGACTGATTCTTCAATATGCTGAGTATCTAGTTTCTTCTGTACCAGTTGTTCTAATGCCTGTTATTTCTCCTTTGTTAAAGCCCATTGTTTAATCCATATTCGTTCCCTAGTTAAACATTTTAAAGATAGGGTTGTTGGTATCTCTGAAGATTTGCTAGTTGTTTTGTATTTTTTGTACTGCCTGAATGGTTGGTTTTTATAGTATCTTATATTATCCTTCCCAGAAACATGAATTTGTTTATGTTCCAGTACCTTATAATATCTTTTCTAGAAACATGAATTGGCTTATGTTCCATTTCTGTGACTGCAAGAATATTAGACTTGGTATTTCATTACTTCATGTTTATGTTTATTCTATAATTCAAAGCAGTATGCTTTTTTTACAACAAGCATCAGATTTTTAATTTTCCTAGGAAGACATGTCCTCCACAATGACTGGGAATGACAGGATCACATTTGACCTGGAGGCCTGCAAGAGCCCTCCCCCCCAAGTAGTTTTCCAATGGTAACAGGTTGTCTTATTTGTCTTTTGATTATCTACATTCATTGGTCCAATGCTGGCCTTTGTCACATCTTCCACATAATCAAGAAGATTGAGATCCTCTATTTTTGTCATTCCTAGAGGAAATATTATTTCTATGAATGCCTTGTATACAAATCTTTCTCAGATGTTCTATTCTACCACAATCAAAACATTTGGTACTTTGATGTCTCTTCATATCTTTGGAAATTACTTCTCCTACCCAAATCTCAGTAATATAGTCAAATGACTGGACATTGACTATGTGCAGGATCCATTCATCCATTGCTGCTGATCTGATTTTTAAAGGTCCAAGTATCTTTTTTCATTCTAAGTTGGATTTTTCAAAAGCCAGAGTTTCAATAAGTACTTGTCTAGCTTCTGGATCTGCCTCCCTATTTGTACAGCTTTAGTTAATCTTCACAAAAAGTCACTAAAGGATTCTCTTGGGCCGTGTATAACTTTAGTATATGATTCAATTCTTCTTTCTGGTTCTTGAATCCTGTTACAAGCATCCCAGGTTTCTGTATGGCATAGGGACAAGATGTGTTCAATGTAAATAGCTTGACTCTGTGGATCAGTATAATGGCCCTCGCCAAGAATCTGCTCTTGGGAAGCCTCAAATCCTTTGACTTTACCTTGCTGTTCTAGGACTTTAGCCTCCTCTCTCCAATAGCACTTCCACTGTAACTGTGGCCCATCTTCTAAGACCACTGAGACTAACTGAAGCTACCAGTCATGTGAAGTAGCCTTATATTTTGAAGCCCATGTCATTACCATTTCCCTAACAAATGGTGAATGCATGACATAAGATACTAATGCTTGCTTAATTTCTTTTACATATTTTATACCTATAGGTTTCCATTTACACTCTTTGTATCCATTTGGGTATTGGGTAGTTGCTGGCTTTTCAGAGGTAAAAACAGGATAAGTCGCTAAAACTCTTGGTAAGTCATCTCTGACTCTGAGAGTTACTGGTGACACTAAATTCTTTCCCTGTACCTCCTCTCCTCACTTAGCAGTTCTGAAAACTTCCTCAATCAATTCATTTTTTTATTTTTTATTACTGTCATTCGTAAAGCCTGAATCTCTTGACCTATGAATATTTCTAATGATGTCATGGAATCAATTAATTTCTGGTTCTCATTCTGCACATGTGATTCCTAAGTTTTAAAATTTTCTATTAATGGTATCTTTTAATCCTTAGATATTATTTGGATGGCATATAGATTGCTTTCCTGGAGAGATGTTCTATCTGGTAGCTTATCATAACTTTTTAACAGATATTTATTGGTATTTTCAATAGTATGAATCCTTTCAGCTAAAGAATGTATGCTTCCTAAAAGCTTCTCATTCTTGACTCTGTTATCAAACTATTTCTTTAAGAATATGATATGAAGAGCAAAGCTAATGGCCACCATGATCACAAAATATATTTAAAATGAGAAAAAAATCATTTTTAGAAAAGTAAATTAAAACAATTAAAAAGATTGCAATAAAAATAGTGTGTGTGTGTATACAAGATAGCTCATATAGCTCTTGAAGAATTCCATCCATAGTGGAGACAAAAAAAGATGTTAATTTTATAGATTATGATATTGTCTGCAATCATCCTAGGGTTTGTTTACAATTTTCAAGTGTATTTATTTATCAATTTAACTTTCCACCATTATAATTTTCAGAAAATTGTTGTAGGTGTAATCACCTTGATTGGCCAGCAGGTGTCATAGTTGCGGCAATAAGGCAGGTCTTAGATCAGTACCTGAATTACCTGAGACTTAATTACTAACAAATTTAGTTAATGACTTAAGAGCAGCACATCCATGTATGGGAAGGTTTGAGTTGGGCAGAATATCAGGGAACCCAGAGCTTTCAGGCAGGTCTGAGCTGTGAGGTTACTGACTGGGGCACGGGCCAGGCGTTCGCGGATCCAAACTGCGAACGCAAGCTGGAGCAGCTCCTGCTCCTGGATTCAGAGCTAGACTTGGTTAGAGAAGGCCTGTCAGAAGGCAGAGAAGCCATAGAGGAGTTTCAGCAAAAAGCTGCAGGAGGCAGTAAGTCAGCCACTTAGTCACGCGGCCCAGGTGGTGGGAAATTGCCAAGTGACCGCACGGTGGGCCAGTTGAACAGTGTGCAGCTACATGCCAGAGGGGTAGTTTAGCTGTGGAGAGGTAGTTCAGCTGTGTGGGGTGGGAGAATGTGGCAGACAGGGGGTCTGGGCAGGGCCCAGCAATGATGTCAACTCTGGCTATGTTGGGCACCAATTTATTGGCATACAAAAGAGTTCCCAAATAGCCCGGAATGGAGTATAACAAAGGTTTATCTATTAGGGGATAAACTCTCAGAAATAGTAGCGATTCACAGTCCTCTGTGTGTGCTGCGAACTGGAACTGAATCCAGAAGCCAAGAGGCCCCCACATGCTTTCATCTACATTTATAGTACATGAGACCACACACAAAGTGGGCCAAATTCTTAAAAGCTATTGGATGAAGGAGCTTCCACAGCAGCTGTGCATTAGCAGTAGCCACCACCGGCTCCGAGGAAGAAGCAGTGAAGGGTGGTTGCCCTGCTCCCTCCTCAGACCGCCTGCTGGGTGACGATTTCTACCATGAAGATGACCGCACAGATATCAGGGGTGTGTCTTCTAGGTGGATTTAAGTCCTGGCAAATTGACCAGGAAAATGAACCACCATACTATGATCTGTAGGATTGCACCACCCAAAAGAATGAGCAGACCTACAACGTCGATAACCCCAAGGATGAGAAACTTTGACTGGCAGTAGAAGCCCCACCAGAAAAGAGAAGGGATTCAAGGGCTTAGACACGCTCAGGTCTGGGAAACGCCCTACTACAGTGGAAGGAAACAGAACTACTCAAGAACTCTGTGTGTACTATAACTCTGAATGACATTTTTTTTCTTAGAAGTCAAATACAGAAAGTCTGTTAAAAAGAAGAAAGTGATCAACCTCTTCTAATGCTGCAGAGAGTCAAAACAGATAAGGCCTGAAAACCTCCCATTGGACTTTTCATCATGAGGTCACTGATAAGACCATCCGTGTGACAAGAGCAATGCTGTAAAGCGGTGTTAGATGGCTCTGATGCTTGCTGAAAATTGACTTCTGGCAGGATACTTACTTCACCTCTCTGGGGTTTAAAAGATAAAAATATACTCCACAGAGATTTGCAGAATGTGGACAATGGGTGTGAAGCCCGATGCCCAGAAATGATGCAGAGTCAGTATTCAGTAATTACCTAACATCTCTACCCACAGCTCTACCACTTCCTACCCCTGAAAACCCATCCCACCCCAACCTCCAACAAAAACTGCTGCTTCAATATTTTATCCCATTCTAGCAATTATTTATCACTACACGAGGTGGTTCTTTCATTAAAATGCACTTCATGATGGGGACCACTCAAATTGCTCCTTGTTATGAACTGAAGCAAAAGAAAGTGTTAGTAATTTTCATTTTCTGCATGAGATGATTAAAAATATAAGTCACCCAGTAATTTCTCATGAAGTTAAATATCCCATTATTAAATTGAACCATTTATTAAGTCTTTCTACAGTTTTAAAACTGTGTAAAGTCAAACTGGGGCCACATCTAGGCTTAATGTAGCTCCACATCATTCCCAACAGAAATCTGCCATATTCCAAAATCTCAATAGTAAAAAAAAAGAAAATCATCAGAGATATGTCAAAGAATGAGGCTGGGGGAGAGCTAGACACACAGAAAATTGCCTTTACAACACTTCACTTGGGAATCTCCTGCTGGTTCTGTATTCTTTTGGGACTCAGCAAATGATTTTATTACTCTAATGATTACACAGTAACGTTATAAAAATGAATTTAATTTCAAAAGGTTAAAGGTAGCCATATTGTGGGAGGAAAGATATCCAAAAATGTGTCAGTTCTAATTTCCACAGAACAGGGTCCTAGAAGGTCATCCAGGTAATGAGATTTCTGTGCTAATTCTCCTGTTAGTCACAAACAGTCTCCTCAGCCCATGTGGCTCCTGACAGCTCCGGTCTCTCTCAGAGGAAAGATTCATGACTTAGAGCTTGTGCATGCCTCCACTCAGACCTAAGATACTCTCCCGAGCTGATTCTCACACCTGCTGCATCCCTGGTCGTTACTGTCTCTCCATTTCCACATCTGCTGGTTCATTGAGTTTAAGGAACATGCATTTCTCACATTTCTGAGTCTCAAAGATAGAGCAACATCTTTTAGTCAATATGACCATTGCTGTTGGTGGTGACATTCAAAAGAACAGTTTCTGTTTTTCATCTTTTAAAAACAGCACAAATCTATAGGTATAAACATAAATAATTGGAGGGTAATTTGACAACATGACCCTTCAGTAAAACACCTCTCTTGGGTTTATGGATTTTTACAGTTGTGGGCTTTTGACCTAGTTTACAGCACCAGAACTGGTTTCCAAAAAGTTCTACATGCATGTCATAAAGCATGTATATCTGCACACGTGAATGAAAGCACTCACATACACAATAGCTAAAAAAAATAAAATCTTGAATTTTTTATGGTGGAGAAGAAATCTCTGTTGAACTCACCATCTGCATGATTTTACTTTTGTATTGAAACCTGAAATAACAGAGTTTCCTTCAGTCAGTAAGGATGTGAAAGGTGCTTGTCAGTCTCATTCATGGGCTTTGATGCTGTGTTGAAACACCAAGACAACATCAGATCGGCGGGGAAGGGTTCTTTCGTTTTCACTTCTAGGTAACAGTCCATCACTGTGGAAATTCAGGACAGGAACCCCCAGGAGGAGCAAGACATAGTACAAAGATCGTAGAGGGGTGTGTCTTACTGACTTGCTTCTCCTAGTTTGTTCTTATATAACAATAAGTTATAGTTTGTTCTCCTAGTTTGCTTTCTTATATAACTCAAGACCACCATCCCATAGGTGGCACCACCTACAGTGAACTATCCTCTTGCCCATCAATCACTGTGTGACATCATCATATTCAGGGTAGCTCCTCCCCCTCAGTTTAACCCTCTGGGATGTGACCTAGACAATGCCCTACAGACCTGCCTGCAGCTCAATTTTATGGAGGCATTTGCTCAGTCGAGGTTCCCTCACCTCTGATGACTCTAACTTATGTTAAATTGACATAAAAACCAGGCAACCTAATGGAGATACGATTTCTGATGTTTAGCACAAGTTTGATAAACATTTTGGTGAAAACATGAGAAGAAAGTGAAGGGTACTAGTTTGAGGACTCTATGTGCACTGTTAACTTCTGCTTGACTGGAAGAAACAAAGGATCAGAAATAAATTATGTTTAAGATCCTGGGAAGAAATATGAAAGCTGCAGGAATTGTACAAGACTTTCTTATGAGCCACCAACCAGCTCCCCAGTCAAGACATGGAGACTTATTATTAGTTATGAATGCTCGGCCTTCTCTTATGCTTGTCTCTCTAACTCTTAAAACAATGTAGCTTGTTTATTTTCATCTACGTTTTGCCTCAGGGCCTTTTTACCATCATTTTGTATGTCCTGCTTTTCTGCTTCTTGTGTCTGGCTTACTGGCAGCTGCTTGGCTGGTTGGCCCCAGGTGTCTTCCTCTCTTTTTCCTCATTCTCTCTTCTCTTGTTCTCTCAAGCCTAGATTCCTCCTACTACTCATACTCTCTGACCACCAGCCCTGCCTACCCATTTACTGCCTAGCAATTAGCTGTTTTTATTATACCAATCAGGTGCCTTAAGCAGGCAAGGTAAAATAGCAATACATCTTCACATAGTTAAAAATGCAGCGTAAGCAAATGTAACGTACCTTTTCATAGTTAAAGTAATATTCCACAACATAGAGAAATGAAACACATCTTTACATAGTTAAAGCAATGTTCCACAGTAGGTAATTAAAGCAGAATCTTGACTTGGAATAGAGATTTGTTGGTACAGAGTGTAGACAATAAGGACCTATTTTGAGTGTCTTCATTGGCTTCTATGCACAAGTGTAGTATTAGAAACCATGTGATAAGGACAAACTGCTGAAATGTCACAGAATCTATCTATCTGTCTGCCTGTCTGTCTGCCTGTCTATCTGCCTGCATTTATCTATCTGTATGTCTGCCTGCATGTCTGCATGTATCTGTCTATTTATCTATCATCCCTCATCTATATATGGATATATCTGTTTATATGTGTATACAGTATAGTCACACATGTATTCAGGTATCTATGTCCATATGCGTAGATATATATAGACAAAGGGAGGGATCTACTACTTTTTACCATACTTTTTGAGACAGACTCTCACTGAACCCGAAGCTTGGCATTTCACCTTGAATGACTGTCCAGGAAGCTGTCAAGATCCACTTGTCTCTGCCTCTGACACTGGGGTTATAGGCACATGCATACATGGTCCGCTTATATGTGGATGATGGGAATTTTAATTCAGTATCCCCTACTTTCACAACACGTGCTCTTATCCACTGAACCATCTCCCCAGGCGATGACAGGGTTTGTATTGCATCATATAAAATCATAATATCCTCACAATGTGTTATATAAATGCAGAGAGAGTGAACGTTTTCAAATGGAGTCACTCTGAAAGGATGCAGTACTCCATTCAAAAGAACAGAAAGTGCAAATGACATTTGTCTTCTTAGAAAGAACTCCAAAGGAAGAGTTATGGTTTCCATTGTAATTTCTTAACTTCACCAAACCTGCTTAGAGCTGGAATCCATTAAATGTATAGCAAATTCTGTGAGTTATCAAAGAGAATGGGGGGGGGGTATAGGATGTTAGCAGGCTTTCTAGAAAATACCTTTTTGTTTCCCTAATTAAAATTAATTGCTATGCTATTAAAAATGAAAAGGCCTGGGGAGATGACTCTGTCACACATATGTCATGCTTGGAGCACAAGCATGAGGACCTTAGGTCAGAGGCCTAGTCTCTGTGTAAAAGCCAGATGTGGTCATGCCTGCAATCCCAGTGCTGGGGGCAGACTGAGACAGGAGGATACCTTGGATTTGCCCACCAGCTGGCATACTCAGATCAGGGAGTGCCAGCTTCAGTGGGAAAACCTGACTTGAAGAATGAAGTAGGGGGTAATTGAGGAAGATACCAACATCAGTCACTTGTCTCCACACAAGCAAACATATAGCACACACACTCACATAGAGTGGGGGAGAAAGAGACGAGAGACAGAGAGACAGAGACAGGCAGGAAGTTAAACTGGAAATATGTAGAAACAAGCTGTGAGGAAGGGCTGGCTGTTTTGTGTGGTAAGAAAGACAGGTACCGTTTGCCCACAAGGTCAGATTACTTCTCCCCAAGGAATGACCTCGGCAGTTGGTGGACGGGTCGCACCTGCTGAAAACCTAGGCAGCAGCTAGAGTCAGATGTGTTCTCCTTAGCAGCGCTAGAAACCTACGATCCGGGAGAGGTGAGGCTGTGACACATAGCCTCAGGGAGGAGAGCCAGCACCTGAGCAGCCTCGACAGGAAACCTGGAAAAGAACAGCAGTGTTCAGAAACACTAAAATCCATTCTATTCATGGAAGAGCCAAAAGGGAGAAATACCCGAAGTAACAGACAAGACTTAGAAAGTTGTGTGGCAAAGCAAAGCCAGGTACTCCAAGTTAAGAAGAGTAGTAAGGGAGTGGGAGGTGGGTCTGCCAGAGTGAAAAATAGAATGAGTTGTAGAGAGCAAAAAAAAAAAATGAGCTAAACTCTCTTTGCCTTTTTCCTATAGCTCAGGACAGAGCAAATACAAGGGAGATGATAGGGAGATGTCTAAATGAATAGGATCAGTGAGCACATCAAGGATGCTGAAAATGGGTCTCCAGTTCAGCCAACATCTTGAACCATTGCTTCTCAAAGTGCATACAGATCACCCAGGGGCCTCTTTCAGTGAAGATCTGGTCCCATAGGCCTGGGAGGGGGATGGAGATAAAAGTTTCTGATTTCCTTGTGAACACGGTGCTGTTGATCCATGGTAACACTGGTCCACACCACTCTCTAAGAGCCATGGCCTTGACCCAGCAGAATGTACCACCTGCCAAAAGGCAATAATCTATTTTAAGAAAGAACTTCAGGGGTTCTAAAGAACTCACAGGGCTATAAAATGACCTGGAGCAAGAATGTAGGCTCTCAGGAGGTATGATTGAAGACGTCTTCTCTATTGCAATCCCAAGCCCAGCAAGGGGAGATTTGGTAACGGAAATCACACATGCAATTTGGAAATGGGGAGAAGATTTTGTTAAATGGCTACTTATCAACCCTCACGACCTTTCAGTAGTGTGTTTTTAATATTGTTGAGTGTCTATGTGTGTAGTATGCAAGTCAGGTTGTGATCCAGCTAAGTCAGCTTGCCCAAGGGTCTGCTGCCCCTAGCTTTCAAGCCCTGGAGTTGCAGGCATGCTGCTATACCTTCCTGGTTTTTATGTGGGTACTGGAGGTTAAAACTGAGGTCTTCACACTTACATGACAGGCACTTTACCCACTGAACCATCTTCCCAACCTGCCATCACGACTCTTCATAACCTGAGCAAAACCCATCACCCCTTCTTCTCTAGCTTGTTGCATGCAAGGAAGTTCAGGTTTGCCTTTTTATTTTATTTTTTTTGAAGTATATCACTACAGTAGATTTTAGTGACATTAAAAAGCTGGTTTAAAAATAAAGTTGATGATGTGGCAAAAGTGTAGAAATAGGAATTCTACAGACTTCGCAGAAAAAGATGACTGCATTAACTCTTTGTAGTCACCCATTAAATACCTGACCGTATCTTCGTACCTATCAACCTCTGTGAAAGGCAGAAAGTGATCTGGGTCCAATAAAAATTTAGAGTATATTCCAGTCTCCTTGATACATTCATCAGTGTGGCTACCAAGCAAAACACCAGGCAGTGACAGCCTGTGGTGAGGCTGTGTGAGCTGGAACGAACACCTCAGCACCTCGGACAAAAGCCCACGTCTGTGAGGACAGATCCGTTGTTCCAGTGTGAGCTTTACTCCGGGCGTTACTGAACAGAGGACAGTGACAGTCATTCCTGACATATCTTGTAAAGTGCCTGCCCTCTCTAGACAATGAAATTTCTCTTGGTTATTATATATAACTCTTCACTATTATGATTGTGTATACAAGCTAATGCACTATTTCTCATGGGCGAGCACTGCCATTTTTTTTTTTTTTTTAAGAATTAAAGATCTAAGTATGAAAGACGGAAGGATGGCTCTCTACTTCTTAGTCTGCTTTTTACTGGTCAGCCATCCTGATTTTGTGCATCAATCTTAGCTATTGGCTAGCAGCTCATAGCTGCTCATGTCTGTAATCTAGGAATTCGTCTTCATGGCTTTCAAATGAGTCTCACTTTGGGGCTTGACCCATGACATGCTACTTCAGAGAACCACAACCACTAGAGCCTGGATGGGTGGTCTATACTCTCATTTATTTACCAACTGAGCAAACCCGAGCTGCCACTCTCCCTGGTGTAGAGCACAGGTAAGTCACCTTCATGGTCAGATGTTGGCTACACTCTCTAAAGCAAAAACTGAGAGGAAAGACACAAGGTTAAAGGAGATTTTTAAGAGTAATGGAACCAGAAAAGAAACCACAGCCAGACCAATGCCTTTGCACTAACAAATAGCTTCTCTGAGGTATAGAGTTCATCACGAGGCATGAATGTCAGCATAAGAAGCCATTTGGCTGTCATCTAAACAGCACAGTTGCAATATGAGCCACAGACACGTGCCACCAATGAGCTATCCGGGCTGCTTTTCTTAAGATTCACAAGCTAGAGCAATCAGTGGGGAAGTGTCTGAAGCTCACTATGAAAGTGCTGCTTGTTAGAAATGATAGCTAGCTTAAAAGACACTCGGGGTGCCACTGTCAAGGTAGGTGCTGAAGAGCCCACAGGAGAGACTCTGAAATGTACCTTTACCATCTGTGATTCTAAGAAACACAAACCACCGCTCTCACACTCTAGGGAGGAGCTTAGAGTTCATCCTCTCGATGTTTGTTTCTCAGTGATGATCACCACCGTCGAACCTGACCCTGGATCCCACTGGGTCATGAGAGCCCTCCTTCTTAGTGTAAGAATACCAAAGAAGTCACTGGGTGATGGTATATTGTTGTCATATTGTTTCTGTAGTAAATCACCTCAAAGTTGGTTCTTAAAAACAGCACAAATGTTCTGACTTGCGGCTCTGCAGGTCAGAACCCAAAATGAGTCTAGGCTAAGCTAAGAACCTGTACAGCTCCTTTCCTTCTGGTGGCTGGTGGGAGAATCAGCTGATTTCCAGGTGGGGAAATTGTTATTATCTTTGGATCCCCTGACCCCATCTATCATTCAAATCAATTGAACTCAGCTTCTCCATCTCTGGTCCTAACCCGGCTTCCTCCTCCTCAAGGCATCATTGATTACATTAGGCTCACTTGGATAATCCAGATAATCTTCCTGTCCAAGTACATCAGCCATGTAAATGCAACAGATCATATTTGGCAATTCAAGAGACCGGGATGTGAGCATATTTGAGGAACTACCTCATAGATGGTATAAAGAAAGAAGGAAAAAAGCACACATCTGCCCTGGAAGAGGCAAGTAGCTGAGGGCCTGAAGAGTTCAGGAAAATTAACGTGCTGTGCAAGAAGAAACCTGAATTACCCTACTACAATTTTGCCAAATTGAAGCCTTTAAAAACTCTCACATAATTTCTTATTCCAAGAAGTTCTCTTAAAATCGTATCCATCATCCTCATTATATTTTTAATCAGCCAAACAACTACAATAATTTCTGTGTTCTGAAAACAGGGACACGCTAGTTGGCTGCTCTCCCAGGACCCTGTCTGTGTTTCTTTTCACTTCGGAGTGTGAGGGAACCATCATCTACCACCTATGTAACCAGGGCAGACAACTACACGCAGCTGGGCCCTGGCCAAAGTGCTCTTTGGGTCCCAAACCCAGAGTGGCCATTCACTTCTTCACCTACAAGGGGACTTCGTTGGGAGGCTGTAGTTTACAGCCCACAGAACTCTAGACAGAATCACTGCTAGAGCCAAAGGCTGAGCTCCGTCACAACCACAGACACCTCTGTCAAGTCCACTTCCTTCATCTCTGTGTCCCTCCTAGCTGCTTCTCCAGTCTCCTGCCACCTGTCAAGATGGTGGAATGCATTCCATTCTCCCCACAAATGATCTGAGAAGAAGAGCCACCTGGAGTGTGTATTTGGCAGGCATGTACTCAGGCTCCTCACTCAGAAATTCTGACTTCCTTGCTCTTGCTATCTACTTGAATAACAAACACTCCCAATGATTATCGGACAAGGATGAGGAAGACTGACGGGATGAAGCAGGATGGGCAGAGAGGGCCTTGGAAAGGAGGCACAGCTTTACAAATAGTTCAAGCTGAGGGAGGCTGACAATTTGCTCAGCTCTGAGCCTGTACAATGTATAGGTTGTTGGAGAGCCGAATAGGATGGTGTATACATTCGACTGTATATAAAGAGTCTGCGGTTTACCATTTCCAATTATTAGTGTTCTCTCTCTTTCTCCCTTTCTGCCTCCCTCCTCCCTCCATGTCTCTCCCTGTGATACCTGCCATACGGTGACTTTCACAGCAGAGAATGTCTACTGACTCTGTAAATGCCACACAATGACAGCCAGCAATATTTGGTTAATTCTTCTGTCAGGCCGTTTTCCATCCACCGGTTGTCAACTTCATCATTGAAATACATGGTTCCTCAGCACTCTCTTCCACATGGCTTCCTCATAGTCACAAGGAATTGTTCATTAATGTTTCCCAACTTTTTAGAGTACCCAGCTGCACAAAGAAAGCTAATCTTCAGGCACGGCTGTGGCAGTCACTGTTTCAGGAAGTGTCCAGGTGCCAATTGCTTTTATTCTGTAGAAAAAAAAGCAAGCCAGGTTTGCTACCCAATCATGTGAGGTTACAAATAAATTTTGGGTAGAAGCTCTTGGATTTCCTGTCACCGCACACATGGTCTTGTGTCTATCAGCAGCAGGGACCTCACAGGAATCGCATGATGTTTCCAATTTTGATGTGCATTTTGCATTTGCTAGGACATGAGGTAGATTTTTAAAGACCACTTTCCTAAGTACTTTGACAGCTTTAGGTGCAACAAGAATTAGAAAGACATTCTGTTCTTAGTAACCACAAAGAATCTTTGTGTGTTATCCTCTTCTTAAAGTGGCAGATTCACAGGGACCTAACCACTGTGACTTTCTTTCTTCTCTCTTTCTTGACAGTATATGTTCTCCCCAGACCACCAGCAGTACCTAAAGAATTGCTAGAAATTCAGACTCCAGGGTCATGATTCAGACATACTGAACCAGAAATTCTAGGAATGAACTTAAAATATTTAGGGAAATGTGTGTGTGTGTGTGTGTGTGTGTGTGTGTGTGTGTGTGTGTCTGTCTGTCTGTCTGTCTCTCTCTCTCTCTGTCTCTGTCTCTGTCTCTGTCTCTCTCTCTGTCTCTGTCTCTCTCTCTCTCTCTGTGTGTGTATATGTGTGCACATAACAAAGATTAATGAAAAATGAGGCCATGAATTTAAAAGAGAGTAAGGAGAGATAAATGGGAGAGTTTTGAGGGAGGAATAGGAAGAGGGGATGGTGCAATTTTATTATAATCTCAAGAAACAGAAGAAATAATCTCTAAAAGCCTTAAAAGATCCAGACACATATCTGCTTGAGATTTGGTGCACTATAGCCATACCCAGCCTATCATCCATCTCCTGAAAGTAAACTCACAATATGCTGCTGGCTTAGAGAACTGCTTCGTGGCCTTAGACTACACAGGAATATCCCTACTATTCCAACTTCTCCGTTCTCCCAAGAATATCTTGAAGATGCCCTTAGAAACCTCAGACACTATAGAGCACACAGGTGAATGACTGATGAACTAATGCAATTTTCTAAAAGAAACATGATAATAAGGAAGGAAATGGGTGACTAATAATACACTGAATATTTTACATTGTAGAAAGAACAGATTTTTTCCTTAATTCTCACCACAAAAAAATTCCTATGCATAAGATGACAAATATGCTAATTATCTTGATTTGACTCTTTCTACAATGAATATGTAGATCAACTATCACATTGTATCTTATGAATATATACAATTATTAGTTTTCAATTAGGAACAAGTTTTAGAAATGAATCCATGTGCATTCATTGTGATCAGTGTTGCCTCTGCCCTCCCAGACAACATTGGTACTCACTCTCATACTCTCGAGCTGCTCACCTTGGTCTCCCACTCTGGGTCTCTTGATAAAGTTTGACCATCTCCAGTATTTACCTTGTATGCACTCCCAAAGTGGCACCTCCCATACCCTGATCTCACTTCCCAACTCATACTGGGACAAAGTACCACGACTCATTATTTAACACTATACCTGACAATAGTAGTAACACAGAAAATGGTGTGTGTGTGTGTGTGTGTGTGTGTGTGTGTGTGTGTGTGTGTGTGTGAGTGTGTGTGCATATGAAAGTGTAAATGAGTAAGTGAATGGCCTCATGGTCATAGGCAAATGCTGGCATCAAAGAGAAGCCTTTAGGCATAGTGTGGTGGCTCATGCTGTTTATCCTGGCACTCTGGTGGCAGAGGCAAGTGAATCTTTGTGGGACTGAGGCTAGTCCAGTCTTCATAATGACTTCTAGGTCAGCCAGGGCTACATAGTGAAACCTTGTCTTTTTTCTTAATATTTATTTTATTTTTATTTACATACTGACCACAGTTTCCCTTTCCTCTTCTCCTCCTGTTCCCTCCCCTACTCCCAACTCCCATCTACCCCCCCTCAAGTCTCCATTCAGAAAGGGACAGGCTCCCATGGGTTTGAACAAGGCATAACACATCAAGTTGAGGTAGAACCAAGCTCCTCCCCCTGCATAAAGGCTCCTAGCAGTGAAACCAGAACCTGTCCCTGGTGTTTAGCTGGCATGGGTAACAGTTTCCCAAAGCTAGCTAAGCACCAGGGACAGGTTCTGATCTCACTGCTAGGAGCCTTGAAAATAGACCAAGCTACACAACTATCACACTCGTGCAGAGGGCCTAGGTGGGTCCCATGCAGGTTCCTTAACTGTTGATGCGGAATTCGTGTGCTCCCACAAGTTCAGGTAAGCTGTCTCTGTTGGCTCCTCCATCACGACCTTGACCTCCCATACAATTCTTTCTTCCTTTCTTCAGGAGGATGCCTGGAGCTTGGCCCAATGCTTGGCTATGGATCTCTGCTTCTGCTTCCATCAGTTACTAGGTAAAGGCTCTCTGATGACAATCAGGATAGTCACCAACCTGATTACAGCAGATGTCCAGTTCCGCACCCTCTCCACTGTTGCTAGGAATTTTAGCTTGGGTCATCCTTGTGGATTCCTGACAGTTTCCCTGACACCAGGTTTCTCCATGACCCCCAAATGCCCCCATCAAGATGTCTCTTTCATGACTCTCCTGTTCTGATCCACTTCTAACCCACCTCCTGGGACTAGCCTGTTCAATCTGTTCCCTCAAGTTCCCATTCCCCCATCTTCCCCACCCCTACCCCCAATTTATCCAAGAGATCTCTTCTATTCCCCATTCTCAGGAAAATGCATGCATCTCTCTTTGGGCCTTCTTTGTTATCTAGCCTCTCTGGGACTGTGGACTGTAGGCTTGTTATCCTGTACTTCATTTCTAATATTAAATATGAATGTGTACATACCATGTTTGTCTTTCTGGGTCTGGATTACCTCACTTAGAATGATTTTCTTTCTAGTTCCATCCATTTGTCTGCAAATTTCATGAGGTCATTGCTTTTTTACAGCTGAATAATACTCCATTGCATAAATTACATTTTCTTTACCCATTCTTTGGTAGAGAGTCCTTTAAATTGTTTCCAGGTTTGGCTATTACAAATAATGCTGCTATGGACATAGCTGAGCAAATGTCCTTATGGTGTAATTGAGCATCTTTTAGGTATATGCCTTAGATTGGTATAGCTAGATCTTCAGGTAGATTGATTCCCAATTTTCAGAGAAACCACCATATTGATTTCCAAAGTGGTTGTACCAGTTTGCACCAACCAACAATGGAGGAGTATTTCCCTTACTCCACATCCTTGCCAGCATAAGTTGTCATCAGTGTTTTTGATCTTAGCCATTCTGACAGGTGTAAGATGGAAGCTCAGAGTTGTTTTGATTTGTATTTCCCTGACGGCTAAAGATGATGAATAATTCTTTAAGTTTATTTTGGCCATTTGATATTCTGAGACCTTGTCTCTGATAAAAGGGATGTTCTATCAGCATCTACTTTAAATGCTGTTCTAAATATTGCATGTGCCATCACTGTTTAATCCCAGGGCAGACCTTTGTTAGTTTGTCCACTGTCAACCACCACCCATTTTTCTGTACCCAGTGCTAGTCCTCACATGCTGATCTGTGCCTCAAGAGGAAGCATGAGGCATCTAAGGCTTGAATACCAGTGATATAGGGACAGTCGGGGTGTGAATACCTGTGATGTATGGACAGCTTATCTGCTTTCTTGAGGTTATGTCTGTTGTAGAGAAGGTGGTGGGCTGCATTCCTGCCACCCGGATGCCTGGCTAGTTTACACCCAAAATAATTACATGGAAACTGTATTCATTTAAACACTGCCTGGCCCATTATACCTAGCCTCTTTTGGCTAACTGTCACATATTAGTTTAACCCATCTTCATTAATGTGTATTGCCACTTGACTGTGGCTTACTGGCATGAGTCTAACCAGCGTCCACCTCAGAGAGGAGAGCCATGGAGTCTGTCTGACTCTGCTTTCTTTCTCAATAAAAACAACACATAAAAAGACCCTCCTACACCATATGTCACTTTCCATAATCAACAACATGTGTTCAAATTGATGCATCTTTCTCTAGTCTTGAACCCTAGATCTGTGCAGTGACATAGGATCTTGAATACATGGGATCTTGAATAATACATAAGGTCTTGACTAATACATTGCTGTAGGAAATTCTACAGCCAGTAGCTACCCACCCACTGGGGCATGGCCTTTTATACTATTTATGCCGATGTAAAGCATGAGTCCAGCCTCTTTTCTTGCTGTAGGATTTAGTTTCTATTCTCTGTTCCAGCAGAATATTCTGACTTGTGAGTCTACCCCTAAATAAATAACCGTCTATTATTTTCAATTCTGAGCTAGTGTGAGATTTCTTTTAAGCATCCATCTTCAATACATATGACCTTGAATACATAGGATCTTGAATACACAGGATCTTGAATATATGGGATCTTGATCTCCCTTTCAAGGTAAAGTCAGCACTACTAGTACTCAGCACTACTATTTACAATAGCTTGTTCCTTTACCTTGCTCTGTCCATAGATTCTAGACCTTATGGCTATGGACTTTAGTACATTTTCCTTTAAATTTGCTCTCAATTTGTCATTTCATTTCTCTCATTGTATTTGCAGCAATGGGGAAGAACTTCCTTTCTCAAAATTAGAGAGTTGGTTAAAAATATCACCAACCTGCAAGGAAGGGAACATTTTGATAGGGAGAGAGAACTCAGGGACCTGCTGGAGGCAGCAACAGCTCTTGGAATTATTCAAAATTCTATTCAAATCTCACTTTTACTAACTGTAATCATCTTCAAGCTAGTTTGCTTCTGTCTACTGATTTTATTCATTGCAAAGGTCAGAATAATATTTGTGATGGTTGGTTTTGATTTTCAGCCTGATTTAACTTAGAGATACCTAGACAGGGAGTCTTGGATGTTTCTGTGGGGATCTTACTAGAGAGGATAACTAAGAAGACATGCCATGGCTGTGGGTGGCACCATCCCCTGGACTGAATAAAAAGGGGAAAAGGTCCAGGACTGAATGAAGAGGGGAGAAAGTCCAGGACTAAATGAAAGGGGAGAAAGGAGAAAACCAGCTAAGGGCTGGTGTTCTGCTTTTGTTTGTTTCCTAATCAAGTAAGATGTCAGTAAGCAGACGCTTGGTACCATGGACAGGTCCCACCTCCAGGCCTTGAAATTAAGGGACTGTATCCCATAATCTGTGAACCATCGCCTCCCTTAAGGGGCTTTCTATCAGGTACTTGGCCAAAGCACACATTAGATTCACCTCTTCCCACCCCACCTCCTCAAGCTCATCAACAGTGGCAAATTGAGAATTGTGCTGGCAATCAGAATGGAGAAATGATTTAGGTCCTTGCTTCTGGATGCTGATAGCAGAGTGCAGGAGACAGACAGATGTGCAAATATATAAGGGTCACACTAAGTGCAAAT